>NC_140635.1:3540000-4140000 GCF_057382275.1 Copadichromis virginalis | reverse complement strand
AAATGCTGATGTAAATGGACACTTATGCAACTTCAAAATAATTCTGTTCACCTAAATATTTTGAAGACAGCCTCTTAGGCCCAAGACTAGTCTCAAGATCAGAGCTTCTTCAACTGCAGGACGAGGACTTACGTGGTATCGTACAGGTGATTGCAATGTTGTGGTTGATGGATATACAACTATCATTAAGTCCAGTTCACAACAGTGGTTGAAGTTGGCAGTTATGACATATTTACTACCACATTTCTCTTCTTTGTTTCCCATTTATGTTTTTCTATCATTTTTAATTCACCACAGTCAGAGAAGCAACACCTCACTTCACAAGTATTTACTCTTATCAATGACACTTGGATGCTTGTTACTATATTTATTCTTTTTCATTTATGAGAAATTTGAAAACACTTTTTTTCCTCACTGTGACATTGCAATTTTCCTGCCATGATCACTCTGCTGCTTTCAGATACGTCAGATTTATCAATGACTCTGAGCCTCGTGCAGATGATGTAATCGAAAGCCGATTGGGCTTCGGCAGGATGCTGACCCACCGCGCTGCCACATTAATGAGCTCAGTTACTCCATTTGTTTGTGGTGCTCCACTTTATCTTTGGCAGGCTCTCCACTTCCTTTCGTCGGCTGGGAGAGTGTTTGCGGCTCGATGGTTTCAGGGGTTTAGGGCTCTTTGCCCGTACAGCACACCACTGTTTGACATAGTCGACAGGAAAAGCAGAGGAGGAGGGGCCATGCAGACTGGCCGACGGCGAGAAGGAGACTAATTGATCAGGATGACGTGGAGAGGGATGGGGCAGATGGCTAAGAAGCGTTAGCACTGTGGAAGTCATTGGAGGAGGTGATGCTAACTAGACAGACTTCTTTCTGATGGTTGATACAGGTTGTTT
Source organism: Copadichromis virginalis (assembly GCF_057382275.1). Taxonomy (NCBI): domain Eukaryota; kingdom Metazoa; phylum Chordata; class Actinopteri; order Cichliformes; family Cichlidae; genus Copadichromis; species Copadichromis virginalis. The sequence goes on along the minus strand of NC_140635.1, from coordinate 4,139,104 downwards.
TAGAAGCTGATGATATAGAACACTGTCTCATTGAACATTTTTGTGACAAATCTACCTCAGGGTGTTTTTGTGAAATTAAAATGGAATTAAATAAACCAAATTCATGTAAAGACCCCTCCTCCCAAACGAATTAGCAGCTTATTTTCATTAGGGGGTGTGTTTTTTGTTTCATCCGCTTAAAAATTGAGTGATTAAAGAGATTTGAATGATTGGATCATAGCTGGGCTTGATTATCTTCCCCCTCACTTTCATGGAAATAATTATTTTTAGTCATGCTGGCAGCATGGCTTCAGGACAGCAGTGTCCATCAGCCTGTCCACCAGTTTAGTCCAGACTGAGATATCTAAGATCATACTGGCACTAAATCTCATGCAGATATTATTTTTCCACAGAGGTTGAATCTGATCCACTTTCACAATTCACCGACGTTTCCCCTCGCACCATAGTGAGAGTAACATCTTTTGTTTTGAGTGAAATGTCTTTGGTATTGGATGGTGTTCCTTAATCTTTCTCACTCTCGGGATGAGTCGTAGAACGTAGCAATTATCTTTGAGATCAGGTCAGAATTTTTGTGTATCCAATAATTATTTCATAAATGGATATTTCTAATGATTCTCCCTTCAGTACCAACAGTGTTTCAGTTGATATAAAAGGTGACAATGAAAAAAAACCAACATACGGTGTCCTAATAGTGTGTTGGACCAGTACCTAACTCCATAACAGCTTCAAAGCTCCATTGGTTCCTCAAGTCTCTGGAACTCTAATCGATGGTGTACGCAGTTCTTCCAAATGATATTCTTTCATTCTGTATGTTTAAGTTGGAGAGCACTGTCGGGCACTCCCATCTGTGTTCAGATATGTTCACATTATGTTGATACTCAAACCCCATTGCTGGAGCCATTTTCATTTTGGATGAGACCCCTCCTATTAGAATAGAAATGTTTCATCACAGGATAAAAGATGATCACTCAGAATACCTTTGTATAGATTTGCACAAGAAAAGTGGAGCGAAAAGCATGCTAGCAAAATTCCCCTCCCAGCAAAGCAGAGTGACAAAATCCTCTCACTGTACCTTCACCTGAAATGATCACTGGTAAATGTAATCGTACTCGGAGCTAAACTCATAGACTTGCATAAAGGATGGATGTAGCCACCATTACATCCTCTACTGGTTGGGAATTTTTAGAGTTGGACCTGACAGTGAAACCGATGCCATCATTGGGTAACAATGTCTTGGCCACACTGTAAAACACTCAAGATGGAAAAACCTGACAAAAAAAAAAAGGATTTCATATTGATCTCTTATATCTGATGTAAAATGCATCAGTCTATAATTTGTTTGGCATAACTGAAGCAGTTTATGAAAGTCTGACTTATCACAACTGTGGTTTTAAGACAAATTGAATTGATCCTTTTTGATTCTATGGATCGTAATTTGCAAAATAACCATATTGTATTAAATAGGACTTACTGTCTACAGTTCATTATGTGTTAAAAAGTGAAAAACTACAACAGGAGTGCTATGCTAGAGATGCTCCACCTAGCATCGTCTCCATAGCCTTTATTCTCCCACAAATCGTGACCATAGTAATAAAACATAAGTGCATTTATTAACCATTTAAAAGCTTATACTGAGGCTGCAGAATGGCTCTAAAAATAGTTTTGTCAATCAGAGGTCAGCTCAAGGCAAGAGTTTCGATTTCTGTCTATTTTAGATGCTATACGAGTCAGCTGTTAAATCCCTTGCAATACTTAAAACTGTCAAACTTTCTTTATTCATTTATGAATTTATTGCAGCTCTTCTGACTGAATCATAACTTTAATAACATTATTTTTCTTCTTTCTCCTCAAGACAGCAAAAGTGACTTTTTACAACCTGGCAACAAAAAGGATTTCATGCCTTGTGTCTGATATGGTGTATAACTCGTTTAGCTTAAGTAATTAATGAATTTCTGAATTATTAGAACTGTTGTTTTTAGACAAATTATAAAATATTTACAGACAAAACTAAAAATATGAAAGAAAATTTCAGTTTCTCTGTCTGAATTCATTAGGAAGATTGGCGCCGCCCCATCAGGCAGAAGGTTAAACTCAAAAGTAGATTCAGAGACGGCCTAAGTCACCACCCCTCCTAAACACAATGTGTTGAGAAGCAGTTCACCCGGCCCTCCCTGCTCTCAGCACGATCCCGGTCTCCCTCTGAGCCCTGGGGACCTGGTATTGATCGGTGTCTCGTAGGTAGTGATTGGACATGAGTGGATAATTTCCTTTGCTGCATTAGAGTCCATTACTGGCCTGCTCCCCGGAAAGCGATAGACATCCTCAAAAAAAAAAAATGAGAGAGAAGATTCTTCTTGGAAAAGCAGTCTCCGACAAATGATTCGCCAGCTGAGGCTCCTTGAACTTTATTATCAGGTCCATTTGGAGGATGATAATAGATACTGGGTAACAGCAAAGGAGGATCTGGCATTAACTGAGACGTTTTCTGTCGTTTTCTCAAGCCTGGGGGTGTTGCGTATGTTAAATAAGAAAAACAAAGATGAAATAAAGCTGATATATACAGACACAGAATTATATTCATTCAGAGAAAGAATCCCAGCTGAGTTTTAACCTTTACAGACTTCCTCCCACGGAGGCCGAGCAGGACTATTCTCAGCTTGAGAGTCTCTCTCAGAGCTCCACGGGAGCGTTTGTTTTGCTGGGTGAATCATTACTCATTGCCACCGTGACATCCTTTGTTTCATTCTCCTGTTTCTTCTTACTCACTGGGATCCTTTTTCTTCACGTTCGAGTGGAAATTGTGAAGCAGCAAGGCTCTATATTTACTAAAAAGAAAAAAAGAGGGGGGTGGGTAGCTGCTGAATGAGAAACATTGATATGCTGAATATGAACACAAATACACTCCCACAGGGGCATGAAACACAGAAAAAGAGCTTACACTGACAACTACTCTGGATTGTCATGCATGAAATTCCAACGAGCTTCTCCCATATGGAAAGTCTTTCCTTTTTTTGAAGAAATGGTTTTGATGACTTCTTCAAATTTCGTCCAGCTGGTTAGATATTAAAATGAGGTTCACATTTGAAAATGTCTGTTTTAAATAATGATGCATGTATGTATTTAAAGGTTTATTTAAAGCTTGTTATTTTTGCAGTAGTGGATTAAAACTGTTACACAGAAACGTATTGAAAAAGCTTGTGTCTCAGCCCAGGCTTCATCTGTGCTGTGGAAACTGAGCCAAAATATTTAAACTCCCCCTCGGAGGGCAGATATACTTGTAAGCAATAATGCAGATTGTAGACTAAGACCCCGTGTTCGATTTAAATCAATAACTGCCCTTTACAATTTATAAAGAGTTGTATCCTGCACAGAACAAATATCAAGTCATCTCCAAAACCATATCTAGAAACCAACTCATTTAACCCACCAGTCTCAGCTAACCTGAACTGGTTAAATTCTAGTAAAATACTTCAGCTTAACTTCATGACATTATTTGTGATTTGCTCAAATTTGATTTGAGGATATTTCTTTGCTGTTTGTTTTTAGCATGTAATTAAAGATAATTCCACCACCTGCTCGTTATTTACATTTGTTTTAAGCTTAAAGCTTTATTAAAACTGCAAAATTTCTCAGTGTGTTGAAGGAAATGGGGTAAACCTTTAGGCATTACAGGGATCTGAAGCAGACATTAGATTTATTGCTCCTGTAACATCAGATACCCCATTGGTATCCTTTTCTATTCATTTCTAAGGAGGCTATCTTACCCCTCACCTGTATATAAATGGCATCCAGGGTCTACGTAAAGATCCATAAAACAAATACTTTTACTGTCATCACTGTGATCACCAGAGTGCAAGAACGTGTTAAAGAAGCCTGTGATACTAGTACAAGTTTTTCACATAACTGCATATAATTAACATTTGTCTCCCACAAACTCACAGAACCCAGCTTTAGTGGATCTATAAAATTAAAGGTAAAATAAAGTTTAAATGGCTTGTTTCAGGTAATAGGTTAACTATAAATTACACAAAGCTACAATGCCAGAGTCCTAAGACTAGAAATAAGCAGCTGGAAACGAGTATAATAAGTCACATTTAACTTCTTGTTAACATACTGAAGTTTAACTTTAAGACCATTAGCTGGCTGTTAGAACACTTCTCCACGTGGCCCCAAAACAAACATCAAAAGACACTTTCCTATAATGGATACTCATGGAATAACTAATGAAATGACCTTACCCTGTCAAATGCTCCTTAAATGCAATCAGGACCTTTAAAACAAACACTGTTTGTGACTCTATCATCACCAGAACCCAAGATCAAGAAGTGAGAAAGATTTTTTTTTTTTTTTTTTTTTTTTTTTTTTGGCCTGTCCCGTTTGGCTCTTTTGCATCAGAATTGTTGTCTAAAGGCAAAGAAAGATGCCCAATGGATTTACTTTACCAAACTGACCATCCCAGCCTTGCTGTAATGGTCCATTTGATTCACCTTTTATTGTTTATTTTATTTTCACTTACTGAATACGGGACAGACTTGACTGGGGGAAAGAAGGGGAGAAAGAAAGAGGGAAAGAGAAACAGCTGAGAAGAGGGACGGGGGAGAAGGGCAAAAGACAAAAACCAACAGAACGGGCAGAGAAAAAAAATGCATATATCAATCACCTGGATCACCTGCTGAGAAAGAAAAAAGAAAGCAAGCAGAAGAGAACAAGAGTAATAGAATAAACAACATCACAATGATATATGGGAATATGACAGTAAATACTAAATGTGAAACATTATTGTGCAGCACATAAGATCAACAGAACACAGTATGCTTTGAGGTAGGAGCCAAAAAGGGTGTAGTTTGTGGGTGTGATCACCCGTGTGTACACCTGTGAGCATGGACGCGCTTGTTTTTTGTTTAAACCTTTAAAACAAACACTGTTTGTGACTCTATCATCACCAGAACCCAAGATCAAGAAGTGAGAAAGATTAAAGAACACCATCCAAAGACATTTCACTCAAAGCAAAAAATGAAAATGACTTGTGCATAAATAACACTTACAACCACACCTTCTTTAGACTATTAATGGCTTCCTGTTGTTGCACCCCTAAATTCATTATCAGCCACTTTAAGATCAGGCTTCAGCCTCCTAGGAAACTGTAGCTCTGTTTCAGATAGTTTTTTGTGCTCTTGGCTCTGCATGCTGTTATTAAAAGGTTGTATCCTTAAAATTATGACACAGCTCTGCATGTGCAAAGTTTTCTGTTTGGGACAAGCAGCCAATAAGGAAAAAAACGTTGAGCATTAATTAACTTTACCTCATTAAAGCATTAACTCATAAGTTCCCTTTAAATGCTTCTTTTAGATTCATTTTGGATCGGTAAGATTATTAACCACACGTTCCAAGCAGAGGACACCGGAATTCACCGTGAACCACCTTTAGAGAACCACAGGCTCAGCCCTCTACGACATTTAATAAGGCTATCATTTACAGGCTGAAGTTCCTCTTTAAGTTTCAGAAAGATTTTAACCACCACCACTGATAATGATGGCATTTGTAACCCAGCAGGTGACCCCTTTAACACAGGGAGGCTGCTGTGGGTCGCCACGTCTCAGCACATAAAATATTCTTTGTGGCAGGCGGGCGGACTGGCCAAGTTGCTGCTGCTGTGAGTATGATGCTTCTCATTTCTTTCTTACTGCTGGCTGTGCTGAAGTAGTGCCTGCCTGGGTCTGGAAACTTATGTCCTCCATCATATTAATGGGATAATAATATGATTGATTGGTCATCCCCCGGGGGAAATGGTCTTTTCTGCTTCCTGAGAGTGCACGACTCATCAGAGAACTTACAGCTGACTTGAAGTGGATTCGTGCCCAAGAGCCCCTCAGCAGGGTGAATGCTCGAGCACATCAGGCGGCTTCCAGCCCGGGTTGGACCGCTCGGAAGATTGTTTGCGTGCCGCTACTCTGTTGCCATCGGCTTTATCGGTGGGGACTAAAGAGGCGGAGGAGGAGGAGGAAGGGTAGAGGGGGATTTGGGTGCTTCAGGACGGCTGAGTCTCGTTGCGATGCATGGAGGCTGCTTGGAAATGCTCCCCGGGTCTCCGGAGCGCATGAGGCGGTTCCAGCCGAGCGACGGTCCGCAGCAGCATCGTGAGCTTCCTGCGGCTCAACTGCAGCTCTGCCAGGCTGTCACGCTGTAGGTTCCGTTACAGGAGGTGCACGGCTCGGTTCGGAAGCCACGGAGCGGAGTTATTTTCGCCGAGAGCGCCGTAATCAAGGAGCCTGAAGGCTGCATCGCGTCCCTGCGTCGCAGTGGTGGTGGATACTGTGTGAGCGTGTCGGGCGGCATCTATGCAATTTATTTTCGACTTTTCATTTTATTATGAGCACAGAGGAGGGAGAGGCGGGTCCCGCGTGTGGGGAGGCGAGTGGAGGTACCACCATACCTCACCGCCACACCTGGGAGGAAAGCGAACCTCACGGCTTCCAAGGACGTCCGCACCCCGACGATGAGGACGAAGCCTTGGGAGGAGAGGAGGGAGAGGGGGCAGAGGGCTGCCGGGAGGGCCGGAGCTGCAGGGACGCGTGTGGGGGTGACACAGAGAAATTCACTGTGGAGAACAACGAGGGGAATTTTTCCAGTGAGGACGGGGCTGTCGGGGGGAGCTCTTGCAAGGCTCAGACAATGCATTCAAACTGCAGCAGCGAAACCTGCATCCCCACTCCCAGCTGCAGGATCTGCTTCCAAGGCGCAGAGCAGGTACATGTGGTTTTTAGCTTACTGATGCCAACCAATGTGTGTCCAAGATTGTGTTACCAAATGTGTTTGTAGTGTTGGCAGATTAACAGCCCCGGTTTTGTGAGTGGTCGAAGTTGAATTAAACTGAAGGTGAGGGCTCGGTCCTCGCAATGCTTGACCCTGATTGGCTGAATGTAGCAACTCTTCTAATTAAAATTAGGTAAACCTGCTGAGTTCATATCCTGCTGGCTGGCCTGGTTGGACGGATTTCAGTAGCGCAGAGAGCCAATCAGAAAGAAACACACACACACACACACACACACACACACACACACACACACACACACACACACACACACACAGAGAGAGAGAGAGAGAGAGAGAGAGAGAGAGAGAGAGAGAGAGAATCCGAAAGCTTAAAGTGTGTGAGCTTTTTAATTCTCTGAGATGTTACAGGGAAAGGTTTTGTTCAGTAACGCCGGACCTGCTGCTGTCCGTGGTGCTGAAATCACCAAGGGCAGCAATTCCAAAGCTGAGCACAAGTACTTCTTTAGAAGTCCTCAAGAGCCAGTCATATTTTACCATTCATCAACCGACTTACCGGTGGATACAAAAAAATCATATCGTAATTAATTAAATCCCATAGTTAATTAATGTCAATTTCCATTTAATTTCCATTAAGTTATTACATTCTAATGAATTAACTAATTAATGTATCATAACTCATAAAGTACAGCTGCATTGTGACGTATAAGATTTTATATATTATAATGTATTTGTTAATAATTGTCAGATCTTACTGTGTTTAGTAGTAAAGGATTAATTCCTGATCAGGGCATCAAACACTGCTCTTTATTAAATGTGTGCACTGGATGTCCTCTGGGGCCACTGCAGTGAGACACCTGTTGCAACATAACCATTTTCACTGCCAGCTCCTCATACATATACTTGGAGAAAGCATTTTTCTTTTAACATTTTGACTACATGATATATGTAAAACCGATAAAGCTACCATGGCATTTATTTATCATTTACAAATTTTGTACCCACCAACACAAACTCTTATATAATATTTGCCCTTTGAGGGTGTAATAGATGTATAACTTAACTCCAGTAGCTTTCAGAGCACATTTATACTGCAATGCTATAGTAGATTCAGTGAGCATCAATATCTACTGTTATACTTTTAGTGCAGGCGACAAAATTCAGGCACAGGTAGCCTTAGAAAGGAGTCTTGAGGTCATGAGACTGGTACTGCTGAAGCAGTTGAAGCAGTTTCTAAACACAACCCAGTGTCTTGTTGCAGTTCTGTTTAAAAAAACAAAAAAATCCTGAAATCACACTGACCCAACCACATGCCACTTCCCCCATGTCTATAATGCCTGCACACAGCTGTTCCTACATAATGTTGTTTGTGTTATAACATGAAGTCAGAAGCTGCCAATATTTATCTTTTTACCAAGTAATAAACTAAAGTTTTTACATACCGAGACTGAAAAATTCATCCCTTTATGGATGAAGGATCCCAGCCTTACTATTCATCCCACTGACTGGAATTACAGGCTTAAAAACATAACTGTAAAGTGTGTGTACTTATATACACACACACACTTTAGTTAGAGGAAAATGTGTCTCTGTTGTGGTACTGGCAACACGATGTTGATAATGTGTGGGTTAATTTTATTTATTTATTTATCTAATAAGGAAATCCCACTGAGATAAAATGTTCACAAGGAAAAAAGGACAGGCATACAAAATATAAACATATTGTATTAAAAATGCAATAAGTACAACATGAAATGCATGATATGCAGACATTCACTACATGGCACCTTTAAATCCAGAGACGCATGTTTAAGTTTGGTTCTTTCTGCAAGTATTTCATTTCCAAGGTGTTTGGTGAGATCCTGTTTTGAAATCTCCAAATCTGTCAAAAACATCAGCACATCAGAAGCAACTGTTTAGACACACACACACGTGCACACACAGACACACACCGGTGCTGTTTCCTCTGTGGTCACTGATGTCCAGGATTAAAGAATGCAGTGGTGAGTGGTGATTTTGTTTCTCTAATAAATCTGTATAAATAAAGAAGTACAGATGAGCAATATGCTGAATCAATGTTCAATAAAAGTGAGGAGGTGGCTTGAACATACATTATATCACCAAATATCACCATCAATCCTCAAAATAGCTTCCACGTTAGTTTTTTCAACAATTAAAACAAAATCTATAAATTGTATTTTCTAATAAGAGTGCCAACTTGTACAATAAAGAAAAGCTTGTCATTTATCCATATACCCTAATACTTGTGTAATTTAAATGACAGTCTCATCAGCAAAGAGATGTATTCTTGCTGAAATATAATTTTTATTGTAGTATTAAGATAACTTCTAAAATTATAAAACAAAATATGTCCTCAAATGGAAGCCTCTGGGACACCTTTAGTTATTCAAGTAAATCAAATTTGTGCATCTAGACAAGAACATTGACTAAACATTGCTAGTACTATGTCATAGATTTCCACTGGTTGGTTTATTTTCAGACATGCCTCATTTCAGAAGCCAAAATAGTGCAAGCCCACAACCCATGATTTTTATCAATAACAAATAAATAAAAATCAACCAAACATACAGACAGAAAGGCTGAATTTTAGTAAACAGTCAACAGAATAGCAAACTTTTATTTGTTTACAAAAATAAAGATCAACAGATCTTCATGCAAGATCCTGAGCAGGGTCCAAAGTACGAAAAATGGATGATAAAAAGTTCCAGGTTCAGAGGCTAAAGTTCTGTTATTGTATTTTTGTAACAGGAAGGTTAAATGAAAACTGTTCAAAGTGAAGAGAAGATGGTAGATCCCTCCATAAGGACTCAAAGTGTTTAGCATTTTGGATTGTTAGCAGCTAAGTACACCTTTCTGCCACATGTCAATAATCTCTAATTTATCCAAATAACATTTCTATTAATCAGTTTTTGTGTTTAGCTGCTTCCTTTACAAACACACTAAGAAATCAAAGTCTTCATTTCAGAGCAGCTTTCTTGAAGGAGATGCTAGATGCTCCAAAACTATTTACATCCTGTTTGTGTATAAAGTGCCTTTCAAACACTCAAATAAATTAGCAGTGCTTTAAATGGGTTGTAGAAATGCATTAAAACACAATAAACTGAGAAATAAAAGCAGATAAAAGATAAACATGCTGAGCATTATTTTTGTAAGGGTGGAGGCAGCATGTAGATCATGAATGAAGTCCAGTATAATATTACATTACATTTTATTATTGTTTAAGTGAAGCTCCTGTTATAGATGAAACTAAGATTAAACTGGTGAGTCTTTCCACCCGTACACAGAAAACTGCAGCTCCTTCATCGTAACAGAGGGGGATGACAGTGACTGAATCATAGGCCATTAATAATAAATATTTTCCCTGAAGCGATGCATCAGTCTAACTGTCTGCATGTTTTCCTGGAGGTGAATGGACTGATGTGGACCTGCAGGGACAAATGGACATTGTCCTACTGGCTCTGAAACCTGACACTCTGCAGGCCTTTTGGGCTCGTGACAGTGATGGCTGATGAGGGACGATACATCCCTGCTGGAGCTTAAGGGAAGAGGGGAGTAAGGGCAGTAAATGCCTAAGTGAATATCCTGTCTTCTGAACGTGGGCTACAGCCTATTAGCAGAGTTAATCTAATAATGCTGCCCCCGGGTCCAGACTGATATTTGATTTTGATACACGGCCACAGGCTGGGCAAGCTCACCAGTTATCAAGCAAATTGCAAAACAGACATTTAACATTTTAAATATTCATGTCTCGGCAGATAGAGTGAAAATGTGCCGTAAACACCATAAAAATCCTCTTCCAGTCTTTGGATTGATTGGTTTAAGCCATACTCTGACATCTTCCATACCACCTTCCTTTCAGAAACCAGTGCTATTTTGTTCATTCAACAGTCCAGGCTAATGATTGTAGTTTATCTTAATTTTGGAAAGAGGAGCTGAAAAAAAACAACCACAACTTGGGGTCTAATTTTACACATTTTCTGCAGCTTTCGGGCTAATCCACCAGCAGATGTATTGAACACACTGAGAACTTCTCATTTGTTTGTTTAATAGATCTGCTTGATATTTCACTCAAACAGCAGTTGACAGGTGCTGCTGCTACATGGGATTTTTCTGGAGCTTTAAACCACATGTCATAACAATCGTCAGTGGGTAAAGGGTGCCCCAAAGGGCTGTTAGGTGGACTAAAATTATAGAATTTGATGAGTGTATAGTTTTAAAGAGGACTGCAGAGCGGGAAACAAGAGCCAATCAGGGTTGGCCTATGATATATAAACACAATTATCAAACCAAAGTAGTGGAAAACTAGATAAAACCTTAAAGGGAGTTATAGCTGTTGTATTGCAAATTACTGAAATTCTTTACCTTTGGTCTACTCACTAAAGTTTTCTGGAGATTTTTCCTCCATTGCTTATTCCTCAATCTAAAGATCGAGTGTTCCTGTGAAAAGCTCCAGAGCAAATAAAGCTTTAGGCCTTGAGCAGTTTTATATCTTTTATTATGGCAGTTCTTTCACAAGCTCTAGATTCATTTACTGCCTTTTTAAAGAAACTTTGTTGCATTGTTTACTCTTTAACAATCATCAGACTGTTTACTTGAGCTCCCCAGAACAACTGAATAAAAAGCCCTCGAGTTTCCATTTATTTTAAATGTTACATTTGCATTTGCCTGTCTGCACAACAAGTGTATACGCAGGCCTTGAGGTGGCATCGTCAGTGACATGAACTTGTTTATTTGGAGCTTTCATCTGCACTGTAAACACCATTTGATTATGAAAGTGTTTCTTAAAAGCCGCACTAAAAAGCTATAAGAGTGCCATGAATGACATGAGAACATTGCTGTTTTTCTTATCATGGTTTAAATAACGATTTTCTAATGTGAAGCATATTGTGTTCATTCCCAACTCCAAAAGTGTATTCTTGGAATGTACTAGAGTGGCTTTTTATTTGTTTTATACTGGGTCTCACTCAGACAATCAAAGCAGTGCTATAGATTACCTTCATTAGGCATATCTGCTCTCACTGACATCAGCAAAGGTGAAAAAACGGTGTTTAGAGCTTTTGTTTTGAGCTTCTGACTTTGGGGGGTGTATTTGCACTGATGTGCTTACTTCCTTATTCAAACTTTTGGACATGTTTTTTTTTTTTAATATTAGCACCCACCATTGTAACAGTATGAATATGGCAGAGAGTAAGAAAAAAAATAGCCCCCTTCAAGGTTTACTCTAAATGTTTAGCTACTAACACAAGGTCCAGCTACATAAGAAATACATTGTCTAACGCAGAGCTTGCAATATGGTTGAAGGGTTAGAGTGAAAATTTGCAATGAAGTTGGATTTTGTTGTTTGTTTGTTTTTTTGACAAATTAATCATAACTCGAGGACCATTTAATAGCAAGACTATACCACACAGACATGATTAGGAGCGGCCATGATAGCAAAAATATCTTCACTCATCAGGTAAATCCACTCATCCAGCTAAAAACGTGTTTATTCCCCAAGCTTATATGTATCAAAGCTTTAATCATATAATCCAATGTCTCTTAAGAAAAATCTTCCTGTTTCTCGGTTCAGAGCAGAATTACAAGATCTACATCTGTAATGAGGTCTTTCACACCAAAGCTAAGATGCTTTAAAAAAGCCTCAGACAGAGAGGATTCAAAGAGGCTCTGATTAAAAAAGCCTCATGTTTTTTTAAACATATCTCGAGCTGAATACCTTATCATTACAAATCTAAAGAAGGAGAACAAGGAATTGTTTATGCCACGCAGTATTTACTGGCATTTGAGGCTGTGAAGAGTATAATCAAAGAAGCCTGGCATTATTTGTGAAACAGATCTAGTTCTTAACAATTGTTTTTCTCAGCCCACTCAAACGCGCTGTAAGGGCCCTCTCAGCTGAGCAGACCTTCCCCTGCATCACCCTGACATTTCCTCATCTGGAAATTACCCAGGTGCTCATTGCCAACTATTATAACTCATTTAACCACCAACTCATTGGAAAAAAATACAACATTAAGCAAGTTTTACATTGTATACACACCTCAGTGTGGATTAATACACACTAGTTTGTACAGTTGAACACAGCAGCACTATCACAGACATCTAGTGCTGTGGATGTACACTTAGACAAAGTGCAACACTTCCTCTTTCAGATATGTGGGTATTGAGGCAATAAAACATCCACCCAGAGTGGGAGATATAAACTCTTTGCTCCTAAAACTTGAACTCTGCTGTATATACACACTGAGCACTTCAGCCCCTAAAGGCCTTAATGATGACTTTGACATTAAATCGTTTTTTGTGATTGAACACCCCGCGCTGCTGTGTGGGCTTTATTTTTCATATAGTTTCATTTGTGACTGCTCAATTTTTCTCTCGCTGTTATCCTCCCCATGGTAATAATAATAGACAGAGGTGCACACAGAAGCAAAATATACGAGTCCTTTATGGATTACCGATTATGCGGAGCATTTTATTTAAAATCTCATATACAATTTATTGTTATTTATCCTGGAAAGTCAGACTCTTGAGATGTTGTTGGTGTCCAGGTCAAAATAGGTAGCTCTGTCAGCTCAGTTACATTCAATTATAATACACACACAAAAATAAACAAACAGCAGTGCACACAAATGTGTGCAACACAGAGATATCACAAAATGATAAACTTCAAAACTAAGAAAATGTGAAATATGAGAATAAGTGAACCTAGCTCAGGTCCAACAGGGGAAGCAGTAAGTCTGCAGAAGCAGCTTCCAGGTCATTTAAAATGATCTTGAATCCGCTAAGATAAACCAGCTCCCCGAGATTTAATTGATTTTGCAGCTGGTAGTCAGCAGGCTAAGCAAGATGTTGATGCATTATTACATTATTTTATAAATTATTATAGATTATTTTTATATGCTTATATTGATTGCTGACACTAAGTAACTCTTTCTTTGCATTTTCTGTGTAAGTTTTGTACTCACACAGCAAGTAAAACTCAACACTGTAATCAATATGCTTTTATTTTCAAATTTTGTCACACTCCATTTCCAATGAATCAGTTTTCATGGTCAGTGGTAATAGTTTGTTGAAATGGACTGCTATTTGATAAAGTCAAAATATGAGACGTGATTTTTACACTTGATCATATACTTCCAAATCTGCTCTGGGGTAAGTGTGAGCTTGTCAGTTCCTCTTATCAATACTGTCATGATTCTCATTTGTTGTGCGTTGTAAAACAATGAAGTGTAAGTTTATTGTGCACCAGTGAAATTTTATTTCTGAATGCAAAACAAACACAAATTTAACCAGTATCAGATCCTAGTACTGATATTTTCCTGCTTGTTTACTTCCTCTCTCTGTGTCTGCAGACAGAAAATTTGTATTGCAATTTTTATCATACAATAAAAATGCTTTAAAGCTTGACTCTCATCAGGATATTTGACAGTGCAAAAGGATGGGCCAAAACAGATAAATATCAACCACTGACACCCAGGCCGTTTTCCTTCCCTCAACATAAAACAGTGCCGTTTTGTCAAAGCTGCTAGTGTGCACTACAAAGTGTCCTTGGGCGTTGTGGTTATGGCATCGGTGAAATAGGGCTGTCAGTCCCAACTCATCATTTATCAATGTGAACGAGGCTATTTTAACACAAAGCAACATTTGGTCCGGAACCCAACCATCTAGTTTTTGATCCTTGACCCAAAATGAAAATGAAAGTATAAAGGGGAAATTATTCAGAAAGTGGAAACAAAAGAAAAACACAAAGATCACTACTGCTACACAACTTCAAACTCAGCATAACATAAAGGTGTTAATTCTAGAGAGCGATGGGGTGGTTAATGCCAGCCTCCAACAAATGCTGCCAAATGATTTAAAAAACCTAATAATGCATTTAATCTGCATATAGACATTTTAACATCTTATTAATTCAGTTGTGCTACTGTTCTGCAGAACAAAGAGGACGGGAGCACCTCAAGGTTACTTTTTCATGTTTAAACAACATGAATAGGTGGCTTGATGAAAGATTTTAATTGTACTTTTCTATGAAAATACTATTAAGTGAAGGTTAATTTCAGTTGGTGGAAAAATAATCCCGAACAGCAGCTGGCTGATCAACTCGCCCAACACAATTTTTTTACTGGTGCCAAACCAGTGGTTATGTCAGACCCTGCAATATTGTTATTGCCGGTGCATTAAGGCACAGTGTGGACTGCTGTGACACTGGCATGCCCCGAGATTAGAACACAGGTGAATTGATTGCTTATCAATATGCCATTATTAGTCACCAAGCCCAGTATCGGTTGACCCAGACACCCATATTCATGACCATGGAGCTTTTCATAAACTGAGTCCCTTTTTCTGCTCTATTTCTTCAGTCAGTTCAGATTCACTAATATGTGAGTTGTTGATAAATCGCAACACTGATGCTGAACACCTGTGCAAGTTTCCCACAGAGAAACTTGATCAGGAATTAATAAGGAAGAAGGGAATGATAAGGAAAATCAATAAAATGTTATCAATGCTCATCATTAACGATCGTCTCTTTATAGATGTTTCTTTAATGTTCAGCTGGAAAAGAAATACACAAATAGTTTACATTATTTTCTGACCTTGTGTACTTCTCAATGGAACGACCTTGTGTTACTAAAATAAGTGCACTGTTTTCAGAGAGCCCCTTTAGAGAATTCTCTGACTTATTCAAATTATCCTTGAAGTTGGCTTTATCAGTCTCTGCTTCAGTGCATAGCTGACCTGCATCAGTTCATTCAAGCGAAAGCCTCCGAGGTCCTTTTAAACCCACAAGGTTAATATGACATGATGAAAAATGAGCTCTCTGACCACTGACCTTAATATACTATTAATATGCCACTCACAGCCCAGCCAGCAGGTCAAAGCTGCAGTAATGGCTGCTTGAGGAATGCCTAGAGGAAGAAAAAAGAAAAGAACCCATCGGAACAAATAGATGCGGCTGTAATGATTAATGTCAGGCTGCATCCCACCGTTAATATCCGTAAGTGTTGTAGCTTTGAGAAATGGTCATTGATCTGAGCGATGCTGGTAAGGGCCTCTGGTGAACAAGCCGTGTGTTTTCTTTGATGTATGACATGTTGGGATAAAAGGCCAAACTGAGGCCTGAAAACAAGAATTTTTGGATGATAGGAAAGATGACACATGGACCATGAAATGGATAGAAGATTAATATTGGATAGACAGCTCCAATATTAAACCGAAAGCAGATAGTTTCTCTCCGTTCCTGAAAAGAGTCTGAAGTTTAATTTATCACTGGTACTACAGAGAGTAGCCAAAACGATAAGAACACGAGACAAGATATGAATGTCAAGCAAGTATAGCTCCAGGTTTTGTTTGCTGCTTTTGCATTACCATATGCAGGGTTTGCAGAGTGATTGTGAAACACAAGTTCATATCGTGAACCTTGTACAAAGAAGGAGAGAAAAGTGCTCTATCAGTTTCATTATCTGCAACCACAGACTAATGGATAAAGTCACTTTGTATATGAACATAGCTTCCAGGTTTGAATACTAAAACCCGCTTGCCTTAAGGGAAGACTCCATGGGCTATACAACTTTTATCCAGATGAATAAAAGTCTATCAAACAATAGCTCTTTGGCTTCAATCTCAGTAAACATTTTCCTGTTGCATTATTGGCTCAGTCATCGTTTTTGAATCATATAAATGAAACATAATGGTATATTTTTTAGTAAAAATAAATTATGGTCATTACTCGAATCAGAAAGGAAGATTTTCCAGGGTTTGCTGAAAAGGCACAAGTTGTTAGCTAATGAGCATGCCGTCATTGGTGCAGCCAACGATCCAATCATCAATCATTGCCAACTTTTGGATGACATCAGATACACTGATCTTTTGGACTGTCTTTGAAATCTCTCAGTGGTCAGTGAGTCCTTGGGATGTCAGTGGAACAGATATGACTTGTTTTTGCAATCACAGGAGTTGACCCCTGCTGGTGAGTAATTAGATTTGTGTTAGATTTCAGGTCGGATGCAGAAGCATGTTCAAATTTGGGGCTTTTTACCTGTTGCTAGGCAGTCAGTAGGCTGTGGGCCTCTTGCCTCAACCTCAAATAGGCAACATCATTAGGGAATGATGTTATGCCATCATGTGGCATCTCTTACCAGTGATGTCACAGAATGATATTTCAGAGATTGAAAATGTTTCATTACTCATGATAACTAACCAAGAAAATTAAAGGTGATGTCACACAACTACAAAGAAGAGGTGTATTAGAGTTTATGCACTGATCCTCACATTTGTTTTTGCTGATGCTAACATGCTTAAAGATGCCGTGCAATAACAGATATCTAAGCAGAGGTTTGAGGATGTAAAGTCCTAATAAACAGGACGAAATCACAAAAATTGTGTGTGCCTGGTGCACCAGTGAGTACTGCACAAGTAATGAGAAAGGTCTCAAAGTTTTATCATACTTTATAGCTTGGTAGGATGAAACTTTGGATATAGCATTTAAAGTCAATGCTCCAGCAAAAACTGTAGTATTTTAGCACAGGTATCAGCAGTTGCTCCTAGAATTTGCACTCGGTCTAAGCTGCTTTAGACTGAAATGCCTACAAATGGTATTTAAGTTTAATCAGACCTTTAACTTCTTCAGACTCTTCCCCATTTACCTTGGAGACGGGTGATAAAACTCAAAAAAGTGACAAAGGACCTCAAGCTGCCCATGGCATGGAAGTGACAGTAAATAAACAGTTGCTCTTGGAACTTGCACTTGCTTTTTCTTTCACTGTGAGTATTATTGATGAACAATTGAGGCTAGACTAATCAGAAATCATCTCTGCATCAGTCGTCATGAAGATAGTCTAGCTATTTAGTAGTTAGTTTCAAGCTACAGCTGGATAAGCTAAACTATCTCCTTGACATGATTGGAATGATTTTTAATCCATCCTCAATCATTTAACATATAAACCAGTGGTGTCAAACATAAGGTCCAGGGACCTTGCGTGTTGTGCGTGGCCCTCGATGTAAAATGAATTTGACAGCTCTGGTCTAAACTGTATTTGTGTATTTGTGTCAGTTTGTCCCCTCCCTTAAAATTTATCTCTGTTTACGTTTGACCTTTGCCCTCTCTCTGGTCTCCAGGGGGACTTGTTGAACCCATGCAGGTGTGACGGCTCAGTGCGGTATACCCACCAGCAGTGCCTGCTGAAGTGGATCAGCGAACGGGGCTGCTGGACCTGCGAGCTGTGCTGCTACCGTTTCCAGGTGATCGCCATCAATCTGAAGAGACCATGGCAGGTATAATACTGCTGAAAGGCAGAGTATTTACCCTCTGCTGAAGGTTGCCTCACTTTCAGACTTAACTGTTCTCTCTTTATTATGATAGCAGTAACAACTTTTAAAATAACTCAATAGAGAAATGCATAATTAAAGCCATGAAAGGTCCAACCATGGATTATTTAACAAACAGATTAAATTGAGTTATTTTTCTAGGCTTTTGTTTGGTTTTGTTGTTTAGTGTCTTTAAAACTTTTAAATTTAACACACACAACCCAAAAGGGGTTTAAGGGGCTTTTAGGAAAGGCACTAACTGTTTGTGAGTCAGTTACTTGTTATGAAAAATAATACAAAGTCCTCCAAATGGAATGACAAAATAGATTTGTTTGCCTTTTCTAAACTTCTACCTCTATGATTAAGGTTTGGGTAGATTTGTGCAACTAAAACTGCTTAGTTAAGGTTCAGGAAAAGTGGCAGTCATTATATACAATGGAGATATGGAAGATGTTAGCTGACCACATAAATAAATAATTACACTCTGACTGTTTAAATTTTGTGTTGTGACATTTTAAATAAATTTGATATGTATTTGTGAAAGGGCTGTTCAGTGGGGCAGTGCTTAGGACTTGCTTACAGCAAGCCTGGGTTTAAACCTGCTGGAGGGTGTGGCGTTTGCATGTTCTCCCTGTGCCTGTGTGGCTTCTCTCCAAGTAGTTTCTTCCCTCAGTCCAAAGACATACATGTTAATTGGTTATTCTTTTTTTGGCCTGAGGTATGAATATAAGTATAAATGGTTGTCTGTTTCTCTGTGTTTTCCCTGCCAACTTTTCCATGGTACCCTGCTCTATGCTTAGTGTAGGCTGGGATAAGCTAGTAGCGTAGGAGAGCAGAGTGCTGTTTCATTATGTGAATTTTCCTTTTTTTCATTCTTGGTCAAGTACTTCCAATTATTTTGGTTTTCCTGAATTCATTTTTTTTTTTATCAGACCACTTGCGTACACTGCTCAAAACAACAAACAAAAACAAAACAATCTTGTCTGATCTGGTCAGTTAAGGGTTGTTAATCAGTTTCAGCTGCTTTGATGTTAAATTAAAAACAGGGGCAACAATGACACAACCGCCAAAGCAAGACTGGTTTAATAGGTGGAGGCCACTGACGCTTTGTCCCTCCTCATCTTTTCTGATGGTTTCACTAGTTTTAGCATTTGGCTAGGTCAGTGTCACTACTTAATAGCTTGCTCAAAGGGGAATCATATGATTTTGGGGGTTTTCTCTGTTTTCTTTATATTATTGGTGAGGAAAGGTCTCAAACGCCAGTCCTTGAGGTCCAGTGTCCTGAAATTTTTCCATGTGTCCCTGTTGCCACCTCAGCATGCATTCAAGTTCTATAGTCTTGCTAATAACCTACAAATCGTCTTCAGGTGTGTTGCAGCAAGGACATATGGAAAAGTTTCAGGACAGCGGCCCTTGAGGACTTGAGTTCGAGACCCCTGTAGAGTCTTCGCCTTACAATTTAAAGTGCCTTGAGTCAACTGGCAATGCCTGGGCCCTGTAGAGGTTGCACAGGTAGGCATTTGTGAATGCCAGTTGAATACTAGAGTTGGTAAATCCCTGTGCTTTTTACAGATGAAAGCAGGTTCAGTGTGAGCATATGTGACAGACATAAAAAGGATCTGGAGAAGCCATGGACAGTGTTATGCTCAAACAGCAACCTGACTGCCATGAAAACCTTAGACCCACTGTCAGACCTCATGCGGGTGCAGTGAGTCCTGGGTTCTTTCTGTTGTTCGACAATGCCCGGCCTCATGTTAATAAAACTGTTAGGTTAGGGTAAGAAAAAGAACATGATACGGGTCAAAATACAAAGGTTGCTGGTTTTTCTAAACTCCATATTCTTTCCCCTGGAGACTCTTGACAACATATGTGCTGCATGCACAAAGTATACTTCCTTATGAGTTTCAAAGTCATTCTTAACGTCTTGTTAAAAACATATGGCCAAATCCTATTCATGAACTGAACAAATAGAATATCTCACATTGGTTTTTCATGGTTTTCTGTGGCAGAGGTAAAAACCACATAAAAGGTGGTTTCTGGTTTATTTTAACTGTCTAATAAGGTCATTCCACTTCACTAATTTCTAAATGAGATTCTTCAGTCTTCATACTTGCAAACTGTGTGGAAAGGACAGAGTACATCAAAAAACAGATGTTTCAGGGTCATTTCGATGACTGTTATTTTTAATATACAATTTTGAGCTAAAAGATCCTGTCATGTTTTTTTTTTCTTTTTACCCCATTAACGTTGAAAACAGCAGCTGTTTTGGAGACCTTCAGCAGTCCTTTGCTGCTCTGCATGATTATACCAAACAGTCACATTATGGAGTAACTGATGATTTTTTTGGTAACTGCCAATTCAGTGCACATGGATATGATTGAAAAAGCGAGTGCTCTTTTTTCCAAAACAAAATGCTCTCTGAGATTTGTAGTTTTAAGAGGCTAAAAATGACACATGCCACCAAACTGCAGCCATTTGTTTCCTGTCCGCCTTTTTTTAACTGCTTTTTACTACCGTCGAGGTTACAATTTGCCCCCACTAAGCATGCTCTCTAAATTATTATAGGGGCATTAACTAGAAATTGTTTTTACAGTCACTGATGTTATCGACCCATCAGTTGGATTTATGCTCAGAAATATTCACAGCTTCTCAGTTGGAGTAAAAACAGCCTCACGGAGCCAAACTGGTAAAAAGCCATTTCACTGGCAAGCTGACAACAGATAAACCCACCTGCGTCTGTTAGAGCTGCTCTTGTAAAATGTTGGCTTAAAGTCATACTCAGAACCCAAATGTGGAAGTGCACTTATCCTATGATGATGATGATGCACACCTTTCTCCGTACTGACGTTTAAATAAGCGCCTCTAATTGCAGTTCAGTGACTCATTGTGCACAGAAAGTAGAAATAAGTGGATGAATCTTGACCTTTTTCAAAGTAGGATTTAACCCTTCAGATGCAGAGTTGTTTTGCAAAAACTTTAGATTATAAACTAGACAGATTTTTTTTAGCAGCAGTTACACAGCTTCAACCACAATGACACATCAGATCCATAGCTGGAAATACACAATGCTGCAGTCAGGGCTGAAATAACAGAGAAGGTCAATGCAAACATATAATGTCGGTATTCTTAAACCAAGAAATATAAAAGAACTGGAGTACCTGTTACAGCAAAAAGGCATTTGGTTTGAAGGTGTACCCTGGGTTTGATCTGGTGTAATCTGTCTCGGGCCTGCCATGATTAAGCAGTTAAAAAGTTGGATGGAGGGTTTAAATATGACAATGATGTAGTCGCTGAAGTCAATAATAAGTAATGCAGCCTCACCAGACAGACGCACATAATTAACATTTCTAGCTTTAGTTGAATCTCAGTATCCACTTGAAATAGTAGCCCTCAAAAAGATTTACTCCGGTTACATTGCTAGAAATTTGAAAGACTTGAGCACTAGTGATGGCTGTAATAAGCAGTTGCTTTACCACTTTAGTTCTTAGACTGAAACATGTCAGCATATATTTGATGAGCTGACATTAAAATGTCAAAATTTACAGCAGAACTGAACACAGCACGGTCCAAAAATGCTTTTGATTTTCCCTTTTATAGAAACATCCATCCATCCATTCGCTTCCGCTTATCCTTTTCAGGGTCACGGGGGGTGCTGGAGCCTATCCCAGCTGTCATAGGGCTAGAGGCGGGGTACACCCTGGACAGGTCGCCAGTCTGTCACAGGGCTAACACAGAGACAGACAACCATTTGCGCTCACATTCACTTCCGTATTAACACCTATGGGCAATTTGGATTAATCAGTTAACCTATCCCCACAAGCTGCATGTCTTTGGACGGTGGGAGGAAGCCGGAGTACCCGAACGGAACCCACGCAAACACGGGGAGAACATGCAAACTCCACACAGAAAGACCCCGGCCTGATGGTGGAATTGAACTCAGGACCTTCGTGCTGTGCCACAACAGTGCTTTTTAAATAAAAACAGTACAAGGATATTTTTTTAAATAACCCATTTAGAGTTTGGTCTATAGTTGAAATGTGGCTGTTTTGATTGACAGATGTGCTGCTGATATGGGCGGCTGTAGCCCATTGATATCTCGTAGGCTTAATCTCTGCTTATTTGAGTCGCTGAATTGAACCTCTGAACTGTGTTTGTGTTTTGTATTTTCAGTGTCACTGTCTGATAAATAGCATATCTTGCTGCGTGGTACAGACTATAGAAGAAGTTAATTCTCTGTATGGATGCAACTCGCTAACCAAGATTGCTAGCTTTAAGAGAAAGTTTAGCACTCAATAATAAAGAGAACCTATAGGTTTCAGAGTAGAAGTTGTTAAGAGAAAGCTTGGTTAACAAACGGATGGTGTGACATTAGAGAAAAGATGTGTAGGTGTACACACGGGTGTTCACAGACAAGGACTACAGCTTTCTTGGCTGCTGCCTCAAAGCACATTGTGCGCTGTCTGTCTTGCGTGCTGCACAATATCGTTTAATATTTAGTATCTACTGTTATCTACTGCTAGCTCGTTTATTGTGATGGTGCTGTATTTATTATTTTGCTCTTTTTTTGTTTGCTTTCTCTTCAGTTTTTTTTTCTCCATACAGGTGATCCAGGTGTTTTGTTTGTTTTTCTTTCTTTCTTCCCCCCCTTCTCACCGTCTCTTCTCCCCTCTGGTTTTCTTTCTCTCCCTCTCTTTCTTTCATTCTTTCTCCCTGTCCTATCCCCCAGTCATGTCTGTCCCGTTTGTAGCAACCGAAAATAAAATAAATGCATAATTATAACCAAGGTCAATCAAATGGACCAATATGGCAAGGCCATGATGATCCACTTGGTAAAATAAATCCGCTTGGCATCTTTCTTGGCCTTAAGACAACAATTCTGATGGCTAAAGATCCAAACGGGACACAAAAAAAAAAAAAAAAAGAGAAAAGATGTGTAACCAGTATCCAGTGACAGCTGTGATCTTTCTGAATTATAGAAATCTATAACTGAGATATTTTTGCCTCTATTGCTCTTTTTTTTTTTGCTCAGCTAAACTTAAAGAAAATGTCTCTTCTCTTAAAGTAATCAAGTACAGAATTTTTTATTGATGAAAACAGAGACAGTGATGGCTGCTTTTGGTAGCTTGAGATGGATGCAGCGTTGAGTATGAACCTGCTGTGTGTTTCTGGTGCCACTTCATGTCACTGCTGTCATTTTGGAGCATCAGGATTCCTGCAGTCGTTCTTTCTTTCAAAAGCCCGAACAGACAGAGACTCCTGAGGCTTAAAATATCTGCATTCTGGATCGTTTCTCTCACTGAAGAACATTCAGGCCTTTTCATATCTGTTCGCTCCAGATGGGAGTTGAGTCACTGGCAGACTGAACAAACACACAGCTGAGGCTCAGCAGAGCTTTAGTTTCTGTCCACAAAGTCCGCCTTAAGTCTTTTCTTCTGAAATGAGCATCGTGCAGCTTCAGTCATCTGCTCGTTGTCAACAATCTTCTGTTTCCAAGTATTTTTATTCAAAAGTTTATTCTGTACTTTCTGGTATCTCCCTCTCCATTCTCCTATTTTCTGTTTTCTTATTGTTATTGATTGAGCTCCATAGTTTTTCCCTCCTTTTGTCCTCCTTTTTTACTTTCTTCATGGCCTCCTTCCACTGCTTCTTGGCCATCCTCATCTCCTTTTTGGAGACTTTGTCATTCTTGTAGCATGTTTTCAGGGTAGTCTTGAACTGTTTGGTCATTTCTTTGTATTGTCGTCTGTCAGAGTTCCTCGTCCTGTTTTGGTTAATGTGTTTATCCAGCCATGTGTAGGTCCTTCTAGTTAGGTTGGCTATAGCCTGTTGGACAGAGGAGATGACAGGCTCTTTCACTCAGGTTTTTGTTTACATATGTATACAAAATATATATATAAATATATAACTTAGCAGAAGTTGCATCACATTAATTACATTTTGTGCCTCTTGTGTTTTCCTTACTTTTCGTATCCTGCTCAGGAGTTTACTCCAGCTCAGTGACAGTCTTTTCATCCTACTTTGTGTCTTCAAAGAAACATAAATAACAAATCACAAATACTACCAAGAATGTTGCTACAAAGATGACTGCCTAACAACATCTACTGCAGTTTTTAACTTATTTTAAATCTTCTTACATCATTTTTTTCACTATACTCCCACAAGGACACTTAAAGAAAACCTTTACCACCAAATTACATGTATTCAGTTTAGATTTAAACTCCTTATTATACTATATTTAGATTTTAAATTCATATGTTTTTTATCTTTACTGAGCAACATTGGTTTTCATGTTTTGGTGTCTGTAATTATCTGTAATTGTATCTGTACAATATCAAGACAGTAGTTTCCCAACCTTTGGGATAAATAAAATCAGGCTTATTTTATTTCTCTGATAATATTTTTTAAGTTTTTACTCAAGCAAGATTTTTTAAACGCAGGAATTTTGCTTTTTACAGAGTAACTTTACAGAGTATTTTATTCTTGTATTAGGCATGTGTTGCCTCTCTGTGCCGTTCTGGACCACCCCCAGCCCTCCTTCTACTGTTAAATGGCTCTGTGGAAGTCACTTTTACATTTGCTTTAGTGCACCACCTTTATTCTCGTGTTTTAAAACTGCAACCCTTCAAACTTCACTTTAGTTTTCCATTAGCACACACAATCGGTGTACAATATTGGAATGTTAAACATCCATGAATTTTTTCGGAGTCCTTTGCAACGAGATTTAGTCATGTCCATTATGCAGGTGCAATGAATGGAGTTAAAAACGTTATATTTTTCTTGAATGAGACAAGCTAAAGTCACCTGACTACCAGTGTTGGTCAAGTTACTTGAAAAAAGTAATCAGTAACTAATTACTGATTACTCCCCCCAAAAAGTAATCCCGTTACTTTACTGATTACTTATTTTCAAGAGTAATTAATTACTTAGTTACTTAGTTACTTTTTAAAAACACGATTTACAACCTGAAGAGGTGATAAAGTGATAGATCTTTCAGCCCAATTCTACTTTTTCTGCATAATCCATCATACAAAATGTAATCAAATGGAAAAGTCTCTTTTTTTAACTTGTTTTATCAGTTTTAATCTTTTAACTTTATGCATCAAGCAAAACATTTAATTATATGCAACATTCTCTGAATTGAATAAATTAGTTTAACATTTAAACCTATTTTCTACACATTCCAGCACATAAAATAAAATATTTTTTTGTGTTTTCACTCACTCTTTCAAACAGATGCAAGTAAAACACAGCAGAAAATAAATAAAGTCAAAGACTCAGCGGTCCTTTTGCTCTATTTTCACCTGTAAAGCAGGAGCAGGGTAGGCGGAGGGTTACCCTGGTGCAGGTGTGCTGCGGTCAGTTGAAGAATCCGCGCGAGTGTCTCTGTGAGTTTCCCATCATGTCGTAGCTACTCGGTGCTTGCTCGGAAGTTTAGGGGTTTTTTTCGCTGTAAAAAGAAGTTTTCTTCCCACGCACGATGGACGCTAATGTTTTTGTCACTTTTTATGGAATCAAACTCAAAGTAAGGTCAGTACTTCCACACTTTAAACGCTGCACGCTCATACTCTCTCCCGCACTCGATATATTATCCATTGTTGATCTGCACACAGCTGCTGTCACCAACGTTGCACTTGCTTACGTCACTGTCATGAGACATTCTCGCAAAAAAATCACGGTTTTAGTAACGCAGTAACGCAGCGTTCCTACGGGAAAGTAACGGTAATCTAATTACTGATTTTGCAATAGTAATCCCTTACTTTACTCGTTACTTGAAAAAGTAATCAGATTACAGTAACGCGTTACAAGTAACGCGTTACTGCCCATCTCTGCTGACTACACACCTTATTTGTATGCAAATATGTTTTAATTAACAGGAATGTGGCACCATGTAAAAAAAAAAAAAAAAAAAGCAGGTTTATTTTGGTGCAGTTTTATTTTCTACTAAGCAAAGCACTGACTTTAGGGTGAATAAAGAGGCCCATTTTTATTTTGATACATAGATTTTTATATTAGCAGGACTGTGGCACACGTGTGTAGGCTATGTGAGCTTAAAACTGTGAAATCAGTCTAATGCTTAGTTTCCGAGATTGGACCAGATTGCGCATGCACAGGGTGCAGTCCTAAAGTCCCAAGTTATGTAAAAATGCCCTCTGAGATCAAACCCCAGTGCATTATTACCATACTGACAATGCATGAACACCAAGCTATTTTCAAGCGTGCAGCCTATTTGAAAGCAGTTAAAATTTGAAAAGATGCAAAATGACCAATTTAAAGTAGCGCAGTAAAGTGCGACACTGATGCATTCAGTTATGCATGTTTGAATCTGATGCATAATGATGCATATTTAAGGTCACTTTTAGCAGGTCTGTCTTGTGAGCCTCCCCACATCACTGCACTGATATCATTCGAAGCTGCTTTGTTATACTTAATAAAAGTAGTTATATGCAGCAAGTTAGTGAGTGGAGTGTTTGAGTGTTTACCATCTCGGTGGAGGGTTTTCTGCGCGCTTCTCTCGCTTCCTTTCAGGCTTTTCTTAACTGATAGTTGTATAATAAAAGGAAGGCTAAGAAAAAACTCTGTGTACAACAACCAGACAACTTAAAATCTTTCGAGGTGTTTTCGCGGCTCCGTTTTGTGGCTTCTCGTTTCCAACAGAACATGACGTCACGTTTTTCTGCTGTATGAAAATATTCTATTTCTTTGTTAGGCATCATTTAAAATCACACGAGGCTGTATAAACTAACATAAACTGCTGTGTTGTTTTCAAATCGTTGTTGGTGAACTGTTCACAGCTACTGCTGCTTAAAACATAGTGTTGTCTAAAATAAAAGCACAATTTAGGGGATAATGGTTTCTCATTGTGTTTTTTGGTCCTCACAGGGTGGTTTTGTGCAATTCCGCCTCTGTTATCGCCAAATAAAACGAGTGTAGTAATTATCCCTGCGCTCAGTGGCGGACTGTGGGGAGTATTCTGGTGGTATGAATAGTTGTATTGACCCGCAATAATATAGAAACCGGATATGAGCTGAAAGAACTGCCAGAGTTCACCAATCACATAGTGGATAATCTCTCTGCCTCGCAGCAGTGTCCACAGGGTTCATGCCTGCTGGCCTCATGCTTATGTATAAATAAACTTTAGACGCGTTTCTTGGCGAAATGGACGGTCAGAAGACTGAGAGGGGGGATAAAACAAGGTGATCCTTAACACAGATACAACTAAATGTATTCTAAGACAGCGGTCCCCAACCCCCGGGCCTCGGACCGGTACCGGTCCGTGAGTCGTTTGGTACCGGGCCGCGAGAGTTGAGGCTCAGGTGTGAAATGTAGGGTTTTCAGGGTTTTTATCGGTTTTCAGCGTTATTTTGTTAGCGTTTTTATCGTTTACTCTGTTTTCCTGGGTCTTTTCACGTGTGTTATGAATACATTTTCTTTTTTTCGGTACCGGTACTAGTTTTATTTTGTTGTATTTATCCGCGACACCTTAAAGGCCGGTCCATGAAAATATTGTCGGGCATAAACCAGTCTGTGGCGCAAAAAAGATTGGAGACCGCTGTTCTAAGAGACCAAGTCATTGAAGCCAACACACACACACACACACACACTTCGCTTCAGCGCATCTCAACCTGCAGTGAAATGTGTATGATTAGTGTATTCCTATTGATTCTTTTGTTTTTACAGAGTGCTCATCACCATAACATACCTTGAAAACTCAGCTTTCAGTGAGACCACTGTGTTATTTCCATTTTTTTAAAGAAAAGGAAAAGAAAAAATCACCTTCCTCCCAGACATGATAGTGGGCACAATTATGTCTAGTACCTGTTACCAGGATTATTTAAATGAGGTGACAAAAAAACAGATGTGTTCTGCTTACATCCAGACTGTTTATGCTTCGCTGTATGGTAGATATAGAAAACAATGTCTTTTAGGGAACGGTAAGAGGTGGACAAAACCATTGTAAGACATTTAAGGGTCAAGTCAAGTCATTTTGCCCAAACTAAAAAAATAATAATAATAATTAAAAATTATTTTAGCACAATTAACAACTTATTATATTGTTTAATATTATTTAGATATACACTGTACTAGTTTGTTGTAGTGTAGACAGATGAGTGAGAAGAACTCGCTTCACTACAGTTTACTGGTTGAGCTCCAGTCCCACCCTCACACTGAACTTTGAGCAGTGACCAAGAGATTAATATCATTGAGAGGTGGGACAGGGAGGGCTGGGCTTCTCTGATTAGGCTGCTGCTTTCTGAAAATGGACAGATTGATTGACAGATGCATGGAATGAACAGATGGATGGATATAATTATATATTCAATAATGCATTAATAAGTCCAACATTGTTTTTAATCATAAAAATGGGACTCGGACTGCCTTGTCACACTGACATGATACTGTGGAAAGGCCCTCCTTTATTTATGTATTTGATTAACACAGGTCGGGCATCCGGGCATTTTGTGGTGCTGCAGATTGATCCGACATGGAGCAAAAATACTGTTTTGATTAGGTTGTCATGACAAAAGAATTTCCCACGGGATAAATAAAGATCTTACTTTATCTTAACTCTTGCTAAATATAAACAAAGTCTTTAAAGTCAAAGTGTGTATTTAATGTATTGCCTCTGTTCTTTGTGCAGTGGCAGTCCATCACCATTACCCTGGTGGAGAAGGTGCAGATCATTGCGGTGTTCCTGGGCTCTCTCTTCCTTGTAGCCAGCATCTCCTGGCTGCTCTGGTCGGCGCTCAGCCCTCAGGCCACCTGGCAGCGTCGCGATGTCCTCTTCCAGATCTGCTACGGCATGTATGGCTTCATGGACCTGGTCTGTGTAGGTGAGAATGGGCATGCGGCTGCACACCAAACACCTGTGCTTTGTTGATGTGGCTGACTCTCTGTCGTGGCAATGTGTAACTTTTAGGAAATTCCCTGAAACTCAGACGTGGATGTATCTGACTTTTTGACAAAGGCATGACACCACAAGGCAACAATTCTAGTTTCAAGCAGAGCATTTGATCTCAAATGTACTTGTATAACAAAAATTCCTAAACATAGGCCTAAATTTCAGTGCTTAAAATCAGTGTCTTTATAAACTCATTCCTCAGATATGCTCTTAAACGTGTTTAGCTGTTCTGAGGACAGAGTGAGGGGGTGGTTGGCTGAGGGCAACAGAGCTAGAAAGTACAGTCAGTACTCAGTGCTCAGGTCTCCTCTCACCTCTGCAAAGCTGGACGATCACAACGTGAAGTGAGTGTGGAAAGTCTGAGAAATGATTCCCCCTATGAGTCAGAGCTGTTGGGTTTTTGTTATCCAACCATCCAATATACACGTTGGACAGACCATAAATCCTTCCTAAGACTCCAAGATCCACTTTACACTTCACGGACAGTGTATGATCTCGGGCAAAAAAATACTGCATTGTGCTTTGAGGTTATCGACTAAAGTATGAACAGCCTTGGAACCACAGTTTAGTGATCAGTTCAGTATTTTAGCAAATATTTCTTTGCCATCTTAAAGATTTTCTGTCAAATAGGATTATAAATAATATTTTTCTCAACATCTAAATTGGTTGAAAAGTAATTCCTAAAATAGGATATAATATGAAATTTCCCCTTGTGGGACTAATAAAGGTATATCAAAATAGGATATGATACATGCACATCTACACCAGAAAATGGGACAGGTGCTGTGCTGAAATATGAGTCAATACGTGGGAAAAGAAAAATAACAGCTTGCACACTGCAGATCTCTAGTTTGCTTATTTATTGCATCGTGGTACCAAAACTTTAATAATTTTTCATGTACTGAAAAGTAATTACAAAATGAAAAGTTGTGCAGGGACTTGGTGTCTGTCTTTCTTGGACTTCTTTAGTACAAATAAAGTTTTTATTCAATAATTATTTTATATTAGCATTTCATAAACAAAAACAAAATGAAAGAAATAAAACATTTAGGCTTGTGAGAAGAGGAAGACATGAAAGCCATTTAATCGCTAAGAGATTCAAAATGACAGTGTCTTTCTGCGGAGACCATGAGTCACTGTACTGAATGAGTGTCAGTACGTATACATGAGCGCAGGTCTGATAATATGATTGTAAAATTGGTCACTGTGGTGTGTGTCATGGACAATCGGTGGTTGGCAGAGAAGTCCAACAATAGAAGACCGTTTAGGTTCAGATCAGGCAGGCTGCTGAAGTTTCCCAGTAGCTTAATGGAGTCATCCAAGAGCCTTCTTCAGTTACCAGTTCAGTCCAGTTGTCTCCTTTTTTCAAGCCCTTAAGACTACGGTGATCTGGATGACAGAGAACTAACACAGACACATGAACGGGTTGTTTAAATGATCGTTCTTGGTCTGTTGTACGTTGAAACTGTGTCATCATGTGTTTATATACGATGCAGTTTTTTGCCATCATACTTGTGTCAGTTTTGACTGGTGAGATAATGTCGATGCTCCGCCCTTGTTTGCAGGACATAAATGACTGTAAATGATCTTTTTAGCAGTCGGTGCTACAAATTAGTTTCACAAATATGAAAGGTTTCTAAGATTAGCAGTCTAAAAGTTCATCTCTCAGAATAATGCTGGACCTCTTTATAATTTATGGTGCCAAGAAAATAATGCACTCCTGTGTTTTTGATTCATTCACAGTCAGTTTCATGCTATCTCATAATAGTACTGAGCATATCCAAGGGAGTATTTCTCTTCAGTCTTTTGTTGTAGCCATGTTAGCAGACTGAACCTTTCCAACACTGATTTCTTGACAACCGCTCTCTGTTGTCAAGAAATGTCACAGCCACCTTAGGTTGGGTTACACAATAAATCACTAGAAAAAACAACAACATAAAATACCACCTTCTGAGCAGACAGTACAAACACTAAAAAGGTTTTTATGTATTTTTCCAATTTAGGGAGGCAGGGTATCCCTAAATTTGTCACTCATCTACCACTCCACTGGGGTTTTTTGTCAGTGGAGCATACAGAAAATCCATTTCCCTTCAGATTTCCTCTAACATGCATATAAAAAGCCACGTTCAGCCTTTAAAATCAACAAAGGCTTTGGTGTTACTCTAGATCCACACACAAAAACTAAAACAGCTTTCTCAGCAAATAGTTTATAGATGTTGTTGGAAGAGAAGGAGAGAAGGGCAACTTTAAAGTGAGGAAAGATGAAATATGTAAGAGGAAACAAAAAGACAAAATACTTGCAAAATATTTTATATATGTCTGTGCAGGTTAACAGTCATCCAGGTCGTGGTAGTTCTATGTGCTCAAGTTGAAGGCAACTGGACTACTTTTTAAGTTGGTGAAGACATTTAAGAATTCGCACCTTGGCTCACGTGACCATAATGGCTCACATGATTACCAGGTAGATCGACAGCACTCAGGACAGTCAGCAAGGCACCAACACCACTACAGTTTGAATATGTGGGACTTCCCATCAGCTGCTAGAGCTTTCAGATGAGAGGTGAAATGTCTTCAACTACTTGGAAAAGAAATCGAGTTGCCTTCAATTCAAGCACTTAGAAAACCTTACAGTAAAGATTTCCTGAAAGTTGGTCATGACAAACTGCCTAAAATCAAAATTCCTATAAATGTGTCAATTGCTGTCATCATAACAGGCTTGATCATCCACGAGGGGGCAGCAGTGTACAACGTGTTTCTGCGCTGGCGAGCAGTGAACCTCCACTGGGATGTTCAAAGCTATGACAAGACCAAGGACATGGAGGACACGAGCACTGGTCACTCTTCGCTGGCCCCCAGGACACTTTGGTTGCCTTTGGCCACTTTTGGGCCCAGCGGCCCCTTACACCCGACCCAGCTGGGATCACATCCATGGACTTGCCTGTGTTTGGCACCCTTTTGCCACAGAATGGTAGCCCGAAACAACCTCAGCCAGGACAGTGATTCGGGAGAGGTTGTCATTCGTGTAACATCGGTATAAACTCCAAGCAGTATTTGTGGAGAGACGAAGCATCTGATGGGTTACATCTGGGAGTTACAGTCTGAGCTGTGCTGCAAAGTTGTTTTGTTGCAGATTTTTTTCCGTAACTTAATACTTTTAATTATTTGAACTGTGTGTGCTGTCTGGGGCTGGTCCTCAAACCAATCTAATACCTTCAGTAACTCACATTTTTGTGTTGGTGCCTTTGTTTTTACTCTGAGATATAACACTGTTTATTTTGTGACAGAGACATGAGCCACCCTCACATAAATCTTTTTTTTTTTTGTGGTTTTCCTTTTAAACTGTTGTGTGGCACTCATGTCATGTGGAATTGAAGGAAGTGATGGGATTATCCAGATTACAAATCTAAGGCACAACATCAGACATGGTGTAGGATCACAGGGTTGCCTGTTCAAGGTTGAGGAATACTGTACACAGCCAATATCCTCTCTCTCTCTCTCGCTCTCATATATCTCTGCTCTAATGTGGCATAGAGACAGTATGGTGTCATAGTCTCAAGCCACCCTTAATTTCATTAGGTTTTGTTAGGAAAATGTGAAATAAGTGTAGCGATTTATTCAAATAAGTGCAAACATAGATGGAAATACAGGATATAAGGCAAAAAAACAAAACATATTTTCTACAATTCTAACAAGCTTGAAAGTCAATAATTGGTTTGACATTTCTTTTTCAACACAGCCAGAACTTTCTTAGACAAGCTTACTTACCTCTTGTAATTTCTTTAAGGAGCATTCAGCAGTAGTTCTCCAGACTTCTGGAAAAGCCATTCAAAGTTCTTCTTTGGATGTTGGCTGTCTTTTTGTTCCATTTACTCTAATGATTCAACGTTGCTTCAATAATGTTGAAGTCAAGGCTCTGGGGAGGTCAGTCCATGACTGACAGTGTTGGCAGTGTGTCTGAAAATGATCAGAAGCTTTGTGGGTGGCATTCATGGTGAATTAAAATCTGATGGTAGACTTCTATACATTTAGAAAACATCCCCCAAGAACACCAGCTGAAATTCAGCCCCAAATTATGACAGAGCCTCCACCATGATTTCCAGACGGCTATAGACGCCCTTGTAAATATTGAATGATTTGAAACAAACATTTTACATTTAAAACTCAAAAAGAACTGATGCCACTGACTTCCAGTCCAGTTCTTGTGTAATTTTCATTCCTCAGCCTTTCCTCCCTGTTTTTGGCTTTCAGATACTGTTCGTCTGCTGTATATAGATTTTTTTCTGCAACTTATTCTTTTGTCCTCCATTTTTCTCAGTTTTCTCAAATTTCTTCAAAATTTGAGGAAAAATTGCTGAGATAGACCAAATTATCAACTAATAGGCGTTGATCAGACTGAAGACAAAGTGAATTTTATGAACTTTTTTCGAGAAGCAAGTCTTCCAATATGGGAGCCATATGGGCATCACCCTCTCTTTATTTCCTTTTCTTCTTCTTGGGTCGGCTATTTTTGGACACACTGTCAGCTGCTGAAAATCAGTGTTACAATTTACTGTTATTACGAATTATTCAAAAGTGTTATATTGTTAATGCATCATTGCAGGACTGCTAACACAAAAGTGTTCTAGGTTCAGAGCTGTACTTAGGAATGATGTATAGCTTTTAATTTTAAGCAGGGTCTCTGAGCTTTGTAACTATACAACCAGATGTCCTGCTTTATGTTTTATGCCGATAAAAGGATTTGACAGACAGGGATGCAGGAATTATGACACATTTCATATGAGCACAAAAACCTGATGTCAAAATGATATTGAAAAAAATGATCCAGCAAACATTTAATGCTGGTTAAGGATGTGATTCTTGCTTTGGGTATAAGAGGTCCAAATCCTGGATGAGCCCCCATGATGTTACTCTCAGTCCTAGAAGAATCATGGGTGTAGCATAAAAAGTGAAAAGAAGCATTTTCACCAATCTAAAGGACTGAAGAGTGCCACGGCAGAATTGCACTCCAGAAAGAAGAGATTTATTTATCTATTAATGTAGACAATATCAGGGTGTGCACGAGGCCAAAGAAAAAGAAAAATGCTTCCCACACCTATGCTTCCTGGAGGGAATGTCCAAGATAATGTCCATAGAAATGGCTTTCTATGCTTATCGATTCTTAGGAGGAAGGAGGAGAGAGGTCAGCCTAATAGGTCTCTAATTTAAAGGAGCTACCATCAGTCTCCCGTCCAATCACCAGGTGCCACATAGAACTCAACATAATGGGTAAGCAGAAATGGTTGGACCCAGGGATGAAGGGGCAGACACCCAATGTACATAAACACAATTTAAATTATGACATGGGGCCATAACGTGACCCCCCCCCCCGATCCCCCTTTTTTAGATTTCATTGTCATTCATAACATTTCCAGTGCTGGTATAAGCTGGCAAAGTGACATCTGTTCAGCATGGCAGTGTTTGCCTCAAAGGACTGATCCTCAGATGGTTTGTGCCAGTATAAATATAGCTATTGGAAATTGTGTTTTTCCCTGTCTGTAAACCATTCTTTTGAGCTTCCATGAGCCCTGTGATGTTTGGGCCATGGGCTAATCTGTTCTTGACCTACGAGTCATTTACTTTTTTTGGTGCCTTAGGAGGCTGGGTGTCGACGTTGCAATGCGCAGCACAGAAATGACTTGAATGTGACTTTTGCTGTTGGCTGTATTTCTATTTGTTTTGACTGTAACATGGATGTAATGTATAAAGAATATTTATAGATACAAAGCTGTGCGAGTTATTTGCCCAACGTCATATTGGTTTTGAGTATCTGCTGCAGGATGCTACGTGTGTGGCATCGTTACAGGAGATGAAATCAAACCCCCAGTGATGAAAGGTATCATTTTTGCTCATCTAGACCAAAGAACACTACTGCATATTATCACAGAAATTTTATTTATGACAGCTGGGCTGGTGACATCCATGGGAACACTGATCAGACAGTGTAACATCAATAAACCTAGGTGGCGAAATATCAGACATTCGTCACTTAAGTACAGATACTGGTGTTGAAATAATAGCAGTCTTTACTCGAGTAAAAGTGAAAAAGTACAAGCTCAGAAATGTACTTGAAGTCAAACTAAAACTAAAAAGCAGTAACTTAACATTGACCATGAACAGCACAGCTGCTCTGCCCCACTCCAACTTAGTGCATTGCTGTAAACTTTACCACAGTTAGCAAAATTAGGTGTGTAACAAACTACACAAACATTTAGTGTTAGCTGATATTGAGCTGTGAGAAATGTTGCATTTTAAATTACCTGTCACTTAAAATTTTTTTACTCCATTTATGCTTCTGCAGTGTGAGCTACATGCTGAAGAACTATGACCACAACTAACTGACTTCTGCAACAAAAGCGCTGTTCCAGATTGCTCTTGTTAGGTATGTGTTTAATACTGATCTTATCTCTCTATCTACATAGATATATAGATACATACACATATAGCGAGCTAGCAGCTGGATAGCGTAGTGGTAAGACTACATGCCTTTGGAGTGGAAGCCGCAAGTTCGATTCAACATTTGGCTCTCACAGCTACAGATTGACAAGGTACAACACACATACTACGGCAAGGGGGAGCCAGGACCACAGGTCAGGGGGGGAGATGTTGTCATCACCCCCAACCAAGATTAGGAATCAAGGTGGTGGAAGTTGAGTGTAAGAGGAAGTGACTTGACTGGTTAGTGAAGTTAAGTACCCTTGAGATCAACTAGAGGATGT
This sequence comes from Copadichromis virginalis, assembly GCF_057382275.1. Taxonomy (NCBI): domain Eukaryota; kingdom Metazoa; phylum Chordata; class Actinopteri; order Cichliformes; family Cichlidae; genus Copadichromis; species Copadichromis virginalis. The sequence goes on along the minus strand of NC_140635.1, from coordinate 4,103,356 downwards.
GAGATATATACATGGTGATGATAAGTAGAAAGGAAAAAAAGTAGCTGCTGTTGGTGAGGTGTATTTGTTTGTGGCCTTTTTTAGGTTCTTGGATGTGTGTCCAGCAGCTTTAGCCGTTGGTTGTCACATTAACTTTCTTAAACTAAACCTTTTTTTTTTAATAGTCAGGAAAAACAAAACGGTAACTTGAGACCAAAAGTGTAGCGATTTATTGTTAGAGTCATCAGTTCAGCACATAACACTAATTACAGCTAGGAGGAAACCCCCCCCACAAAACATTGTGTCAAAGATCCACTGTCAGATAGTTGTTTAGAGAAAAATACAAGATTTGTTAGCTTGGGAAAACTGCCATCTGATCAGGATTCAGGAGAAAAAAAATAGAAGGCAAAGACTTACAATATAAAATGTACAGCCACATGATTAAAGTATATATAACATTGCACATATACCAAAAAAAGAACCCACACATGAAAAAAAAAAAGTGTACATCATATACAACAAGGCACTGTGGAGGAAACCTGCACACGCATCTTTGGATGGATCTGCCGCCCGCGGAGGTCCAGTGAAACGTTTTTAGGAATGTTACACTGCAAACAGTCCAACTGAACAAGCCATTCAAGCTAAATCATGACAGATTACACTGAAATACAACGATTAATTCTTATGTCTATTATGTAATAAACACATCATGTAATAGCTTTTTGAATTTGTAAGTGCTTTTTGTAGACAGGCAGCAGACAGAAAAAAATATCTACATCTTCTTATTTCACGTTTTTAAAAAATGTATTCCAATATTTCCTCTTTTCTACCCCCCAAAGAACCAATTTACATTTTAAGTTCAGGTTGTTCTAAAGGGAAAGATGGTGTTGCAGTTCACATTTGTTGCCAGCAGATGTCAACGTGGATCAGAAAGAGACGTAAAAGATTGTCTGACATCAAATTACCCATCTGCAAATATTTTATTATACATAGCTTTTTTCTTTTTTTCTTTCCCAACAGCAAAAAAGAAAGAAAGAAAGAAAAAAGGTTTGGAGAAAAAGATAAAAACAACTGCATGTATATGTCCAATATTGTCAACGCAACATTGTCAGTAAGACTCACGTACTCGGGTACATTTGCAAACGTTCAATTAGTCAATGATCCAGGCTGCTGCCCTATATCAGTATCTTTAATATTATAAACAATTTACGCCTCAATTCATTTAGTTTCTCACAACTGACAGATTTAAAAACCCTTGAATGACGTCCATTGCTGGTCAGAGTTTGCAGTGCACAAATACATTGGCAGTTAAAGGGAAATGTGTGTGGGAGCACCTTTCAGATTCAGGCTACACAGGAACGAGTGTGGCACCAATAAAGGCTAAATCTGATTAGATATCATCCTGCTTCAGTTGGAACAGGCACTTTGTATCGTAAGCAAAACAATCAGTCACAAACGTAAAGGTACAGTTGCATCTTATTTACAGTGAACAGGAAAAGGTCAAGTCCCAGAGTTTCTCAAAGCAGAGGAAAAGGCTTGTAGGCTGCAGTTGTTTTTCCTCCGTCTTCTTTGCCTTTAATTTTTTTATACATTCGGACAGCCTGTAGACACTCTTCTTTTTTTCTAATAACATACTTCCTCGCACACACACACACACACACACACACACACACACACACACGCTTACCAACCTCTGTGAGAAATCGACCCCTTCTGCAAAAACAGTCCCTGTAGGGCCTCAGAGGTTTACCATCGGACAGAAAATTAACTGTTTCTTTTCAAAACAAGACACATCCACCTTTTAGAAGCTGCATCTGACTTCATGAAGACTAATATAAAAATATGATTGTGTATAACCACCACCTAGTTTTCTTTGGTCTAAGAGACTGTGGTTTGTAATCAGAGTCTGGGGGTGAACGTCTGTCATGGTACACTTTGTACGCCTTGGGATTAACAGATTAAACTGATCCTTTGTTCTGTTTTCTCTAGTCAGTTTAGGAAGCTTAGCTAGAAGTCCCCTTTACTTTAATGTGGGGCAAAAATGTGCACTTGTTAGCTTATTTAAGAAAGTGAAGATTGTACACAACTTCCATCTTTAAAACAAAAACTTCATATTATGTTGGCTGAACAGAGGTGAATGTGACAAGGATGATAGTCCTTCAAGCATTTTATCACTTTATGAAAAATAGTAATTAACTTGTGGAATTTATAGGAGCAATTGATCTTAAGCCCTAAAGGATCTTAAATAAAAAAATAAAATAACACTGACAGCTGGCAGGCTTTGAGGGAAACCAATTAGAAGCTGCCCGCAGTTTGAGTCTTTTAAAGTCTGGTCCCTGCTCGTTATCACATATCTGTTGATTTAGATAACAAGAAGCATTCTCATGTTGCTTTCTCAGTCAACTTTTGGACTTCATTCTGTTTTCTTGAGTTTTATGGATAACTTTCCACCATGTTTGCTACAGAACTATCCACAGCCCTGTGCCTACATTTTATCGTGATGAATAAGGAGTGGATGTGTACTGTTTCTAAAAGAAACCAGGTCAAGATAAGTTGAGCTAGTTTACATTAAGAGCATACTGGGTTTTTTTTTACTTTTTTTCCTCCAGCATTCAGAGTCAGTCTGACATGAAATGTATGAGCTGCTCTCTCCAGAGTGCAGAGGATGGGCGTCCATGCATGGCCGGCACCGGCCACGCTCGGCCCCCTGGCTGCACTCCTGCATGTGGCTGCGAGGCAGAGGGTGAAAGGGCGGAGTTCACCAGGTGCTACAGTGGCTGCCGTGGCTGCTGACGGACTGACAGTTGCTGTAGCGCTTCTTGACGATCATGCTGATGTAGGCTTTCATCAGCTTGGCGATGTCCATCACCTGCAGAGGAGAGGAGTAAATGTTGGTGTTGTATTTAATGACCTGCATTGAAATTATGGGGAGACCAGGAGTTATGACTGAGTGAGGATGTACACACCATTTGGGTTTCAAACACCAGCTCTCGGCCTTCCACGGTGATTTTGTAGGTGTTGGATAACGGAGCTCCGAAAGAGAGTATCTGTTCATACGGGAACACCTCCAGAGGCCACGGCTCCCCTCGCTTGTACACTGATATGGCCTCCCGGCTCACACCCAACCAGAGCTCGGAGGGGAACATGCCATCCCGGCACTGAAACAGCAAGCATGGAACATCAAAATCTCCTATCATTCCCTCTAAGATCAGTTTTGTTTAGAACTGGCAATAGATGACTTTAAACCAACCAAACAATCCCATGTTTCCACCTATGGCTGTGTAGCTGTCTTTATGGGAACATAACCATCCTTTATCATGGAGAACAAAGTTTTTGCTTAAACAGAAAAGTGATTTCTCTTCTCACCTCGACGTTGAACAAAGTGGATCCGTATCCCTGCCACTCCTTCACCAGCGCCATGTATTTGACCATTGCCTGTTCCTGGTTCATCCCCTGCAGCTTCTTCCACTTGTCCATCACGCTGGTTCTCACGGCCGCCGCCTCCTCCCTCATCCAGGCCTCCAGGCTGTTCTCTTCTTCAAGCTTCTGCCGACTCAGCGAGCTGCTCCTGAAACTCCGCCTCAGTGTCCCCTCCAGGAAACTCGAGCGTTTCCTCTCCGCCGTGCCTGAGCGGTCGGCCACCGAGCCGGTCCCCGGAGCGAATGTCTTGGCCGAGTTCTGCACCCGGGCCCGCAGTCGAGACATGGGGAACACCTGGGACATTTCAGGGATGGTGGACTGGGAGTTGTGATCACCCAGAAGGTACTGAAGTCTCAGAGCAGCCAGAAACTGAAGAGTCTCCTCAGGGGCCGGGTATTGACCACGAATCACAGCTTCATGGGCCTTTGAGGGAACACAGAGAAAATTATAGTTAAAACTATAAGATCTAAGCATTTTTTCTTTTTTAATTTCCACAAAAAATCTTTCCAAGTTCAGTCAGAATCAGCTACAAAAGTCTCCTAGTCCCATCCCCAGACAATGAGCCACGAGTCTGACCTGCTCGAACATAAAAGCAAACTCCACGCTGTCTTTGGGAACGTTGTCCGTGTCTAAGAAGCAGTAGAGTTTGAAGTAAAACTTCCATCCAGTGCTGCCTTCGTCTGGGCTTGCTGAAAGCCTGCAGACCACAGAGTGATTGTGTTAGCATTGGCCAGAAGACAAAAACATTTGCTTCAGAATCAAACATGGTGGGGCTTACTTTTCAAACTTGGCGAGCACGTCAGCCACCACAGTGCGGCTCTCGATGGCTTTCTCTGTGGTGTCGTTGTGTTCAAACAGGGCAAACATATTCCTGCTGTCCTCCATGGCCAGACCGCGGATCAGTTTCTCCACCACCTGACACACACGATGAGATACAACAGGGACACATGCAACTGGTTTTAAAACTGTAGATGAGATTAAAAAAAGAGAAAAAAAGCATGAATTCTTGTCTAAATTCCAGACATTTGGGACTGCCATTCAATAAAGGTGGAAAGTACAATTTCTATAACTATAAAATATTTAAAATGTCCTTTTAACAGGGTCTTAGCTCATCATATTATCCAGATTCTGATATTTTCTGCAGCATCAGAAAATAATAAATTCCAGCAAGCATGTCAGTGTATGAGCATTTAAGCCTGGATGCTTACACAGGCTCCAGGCCAAAAGAGCTGAATAAAAGCAGGATTTTATTGCTGTGACTGATGAATTAATTAATTGTTAATTAATTATTGTTAATTATTATTGAATAACAAATAAGGAAAATTGTAAGGAAAAAAGCAGAAGAGAAGAAGATAAGAAGCTCAGGCTGTTACAATACAAAGTCATTTTTAAAACAGCTGTCAATTGATTTTCAATTAAAATAGATGATTGACAATCATTTCAGCTCTGTATTTACTGTTGGGTTGTTCTGTTGGTACAAACATATCTTTTATACTGTGCTTAAATCATAAAAACTAGAGCTGAGTAAAAAGTACACTGTTTATTTGTATGCTTTGGCACATAACCCCGTTTTCCACAAACCTACCTCTCCTGCGGTGGTGTGCGAGTTGATGGTTATCTTGCAGGACCCTCCTCCGTGGCAGTGAACGGTGGTGCTCATGTCCTGTCGGGCCACGATGCAGCGGATCTCCTCCTGAGACGGCACGTTCTCTCTGGCTCGAGTCTTCCTCAATGAATCAGCGGCGAAGGCAGCATAACGATCCATCTCAGAGCCGGGAAACAGCTCGTGAGTCCTGCAGAGAGCAATTTGGAAATGGTCAGCTTGAGAGAATAAAAGTAATTTATCTATAAACATGTGGCAGCCTAGTGCACACCTCTTCAGGTGGAACTTGAGGTATCTAAGGATGCTCCTTGTCGGGACAAATGTGCAGGACATGCAGGCGAGGATCTTCCAGTTGCACAGGTTCCCAGGGCTGCCGGGCTGTGGCGGCCGTGTGGTCTGCTTGATGAGCTGGCAGTAGAGCTCATCTCGCAGTGGTTTGAGCTCCTGGCCCGTCTGCAGGATGCCCTGAATGATGGGCACGGGGTCAGCCACGCCCTCCAAATGCTGCAGCGAGCTGAACACCTTGAGGGCTTCATCCTGCAGGGTTGTGTAGCTTCTGCTTCTTGGAGCTGAGCAGGGAAGAAGTTGTGATTAAATCAGTACATATGGTACATTAATATCTTAACTAAAATGGTAAAAATTAGATACGTTAAAGACATTAGTACTAAGTTAGATTGTCAATCCCAATTTAATCCTATTCTGTCTCAGTGGTACTCACTGGTGAGATGAATGTCCCCGTAGGGCAGTGGCAGCAGCGGGGAATGCAGAGGGTGATGACTGTAGCGAAGGATCGGGTTCCTCTTGTAGATCTGCTCAACGACCTCCAAGTTCAGACAGTTCTCCTGCAAAGAGAAGAGGAGCTTGGGTTTAGTGCAGTGCTGATTATCTGAGGCTTTACTGGAAGGAAAGAATTAAAATGACCACTGACATCCATTTTTGCACTTTCAGAGTTTCCTACCTTGATGTCCTGGATGAGCTGCTGGGTGGGTGTGTCGATGGGAGCTTTGGTATCTATGACATTTTGGACGGAGTTGGCCCAGCGTGTGGCTTCAGTCAGCAGCTTGCAGTAGAGACGGTACGAGTGTTTACGGCCGTACACGATCACGTTCCAGTATCCTGACACGACAAGAGGGGCGGAGAGAAATTGAAGCTACTGGGTAGAGAATGAGTTGGCAGTTCTTGCCATTTTCTTCTCTTACCAGTCTCTTTGAAGACCTTCTCATCGGGCTGAACCACTGAGCAGAGGCTGTTCAGCACCAGCGTTCCCAGCTTGAGGGCATTACGCTCTGAGCTCTTATAGTAGTCCAGGGAATTGTGGGTAAGCAGGAACCAGCGCTTCTTCAGCTTCAGCGAAGCTTTGGTGCTGTTCTTCATCTCTTTGTGCAGCCAGCCTGGTGGGAAATAATTATTAAATAACTTTTTGTATTCTCTGGTTTCCTCTGAACTTTTCAAAACTATAAAAATGCAGAAAGGTCAAGCTTATTCTCTGTGAAAGAGCTTTATTACGGTTTTCTTTAATAACAGAGAAAATCAAACCTGCTTAAAACTGAGCGTTTGAAGCTTTTGCCTTACAGCTTCTACATATACACATTTGATTACTTGAATTATAACATTGATATGAGCACCCACCACTGGAGCTGTAGATATGACAGGGGAAACTTCTTTTATTTAAAATCTGATTTCCTAACCTGCAACTTTTAACCTGTAGTTAAAAATTTTAAACACAAATTAAAAAAGGAAAAACGGCCACGATAAACGAATCATTTGTCACCTCGGATGATGAACTCCTGTCCATCGACTCGGGTGTCTCCTTTGGAGCGCTGCAGCAGAGTGATCCAGTGGTGCATCTCCTCAGGCGTGTCAGCATTGCAGTGCAGCACTCGGTTCGCAGTGATCATGACGAAGGAGTTCGGCCTGTCGAAGTTCAGAAATTAATAAGACGACAGAAAGGAGATCAATAGTCTAACACCGTAATAGCTCTTGGGTGCACTTCTTGGATTAAGAGATATGAACTAAACTTTTAATTTTGAACCAGACGACTAAGAAGAATTAAAGCTACTGACATAAAATAGCAGGAATTATATATTTGTCACATATAGGTTAGAACACAACAGAAGAAATACAGGACCAGAATGTACTGATCTAAAATGTTCCCCGTGTGAAGAAATGCAGCTGCTGAGGTGCTGAAACCCAACGGGCTTCACTCTGATGGCTTTTTTCCGACACCTTCTGGTTTCTTTGCTTTAGTCTTTGTCAAAGAAAATCCATATATATATGATGTGATGTTTGATGGTTTGATGTAGGTCCTCACCTCTCTGGATTATCTGAAGCACACACTGAATCGATCATCCCCACATCCAGCGTTCCCTGAGGAGACACACAGAGAGATGGAGGGAGGTTCACAAACAGTTTTCAGGGTGTGGATAATGAGTTTGACCTTCGCTGCACCGTGGAAACCAATTATCTCACACGCAAGCAGCAAGGCCTTCACTCACAGGTGCGACACTGAAAAAGCACGTGGCATTTTCAGCACATCTGTGTCCTGTTACTTCAAAACAAAGCATTACAACAAAATTTTAAATTTAAAGAGGAGAACAAAAGAGGGTTGGGGTTAGGGTAGCATGAATGCTGGATGAAAGGCTCAGTGACAGATTTTGGGGCTTTTTTTCTAATTTTCAGTTTTTCCACCAGGTGCCATCCTCAGTATAATTCAGCTGCTTTTCTGTGAGCTTCTTGTCACACCAGCAGACAAACTCCAACTCCACAGCCTTTGCCTGCAGCTCAACTTGGAGCTTGTTCTGCTCTGGAAATCTGCTGAGAACTTCCACTCTAACCAGTTTGTCTTGAGAGCTGACTGGAGAGGCAGCTGATTATTACCATGTCATCTCTTTTCATAAAGTACACAATATCTCCAATTATTTATTAAATGGCCATTGCTATCCATTGTGGGGAAACCCAGAGCTATACATGCATATATTAACTATGTTTTTATTGCAGCTGGAATTTAAAGGAGGAAAAAATGCTACTAAGAGGTGAGGCATGAATAAGGAAATGGAGGAACATCTATTAAAGGCTAACGTCCTCTCCTCTGTGTGAGACGAAGGTTTGTGTTATGGAAATCTGTTAAAGCAAAGTGCCGAACATTCTGCTGTTAGGACGACATTAAACGGCCGCATTTTGAAGACATTTATTTTCTTTAAACAGAAATGTTATTAGAACTCCATCTCCCAGAGTGCTTTGTTTCCTCACAGTACTCACCACAGCATTCTGGGGATTGGCCTGCTCATCGTGCATTTCTCTGATCTCCTGCTCTGTGGAGCCGTGGACCTGACTCAGCACGCTGAACCACTGACTGTAAACAAAGAGATCATAGAGAATAGAATAGCCCTTTATTGTCAGGACACAACATAAATAGTAGACAGCAGGAATAAATAGCAAACAGGTGAAAAAAATATAGAATCAAGAGAAATATAGAATATATTTCTAATGCAAAAAGAACTGAATAGACTCCGTGTGTAAATGACCTGAGTGATGAGGGTTACTCAGGCCATGGCTCAGATTGGCGAGTTTGGTGGGCAGGGCTGGGGCGTGGGGATAGTGTTTGTTAGCAGTCCAAATGGTCCAGGGGAAGAAACTGTGAGTCTGGATGAACCTGATTGATCTGAGGCACCGACCAGAGGGCAGCCGGTCAAACGGGTGACATCGTCATCATCACCATGGAATAAACAGTAATCAGCTTTAACAGTGGACATACAGGCCGGTCAGTTAGACACAAGCATCTCGGCTCCTCCTACGTCCAAAAATTCATTTGAAACTGAATCTTACTCAACACTAAACTACTTCAAAGTGAGAACAACTAAAAATGAAAAATAAAATGAAAGGAACGTTTTAGCCATACTTTTATCATGAATGCAATTATTAGTGTGAACCTGCATGTGTGTACCTTTTAATATAAATTGTACATCTATAAGTTTTATATGTGTGTAAAATCCAAAACAATTCTGGGTTCAGTCTGATTGTGTCTCAGACACATGGAGCTGATGTTGGCTCGCACTGAGAGAGCGTCTGGTTTTACAAACCTGCTCCTATCACACACCCACAGCCATGTTTTCCTCACTTCAGAGTACATTGCATTAACTAGCATTCATGTCCTGTGACCTCAAACTAAGATTTGTCCTTTTGTATTTTTCTCCCTTAAAGGAGGTCAAATCCCCACAATGTGACAGAGCAAACATAATTATGTCCCAGATTCAGACAGACAGAGTGCTTGTTGCCCTTTTGAGCCACAGCGGAAGTAGACTGTCTGAGAGGAAATCAATGTGTTGCCAGAGGCAACCGTCACATTGACCTATAGCAACAATACCTCCTGTTTGTTATACAGTTTTCGACAGACTGTGAGCAGGTTCATGCCAGTTGAGGAAATAATAGGATCAGGAGAGAAGAAACAAATGGGAGGACTGGGAGCATTAGGAGTGTAATAACAATGTGACTAATAATCACTACTGTCATTATACGAAAAAGATTATAGAGCACATTTAAATCCTGCCCACCAGAGAGAAACGGTGCATGGCTCTCCATTTACCCTGTAATGTGTAAAGATGCCTTCTTGTCAATTGTACTTGCTAGCAGGTACCAGAAATGATGAATAACACTAGAGAGCTGAGGTTTCCATGAAAAGCTGGTCATGGTTTTTGGCGGTTGCAGGGTGGAATCGGTCACAAAGCGAGTGTTGCTGTGACTTGGTTTCTACCAAAATGATGCAGCCATCAATGCTTTGTATGGAAGAAACCAGCTTGCAAACACTTTTCAAAAAGTGTGACGTAAACCAGATAAAGAGGCTTTCCTCCAACGTTTGACTTACTGCTGCAATCAACATGTAAGGCAAATGATTTCCACATCCAGTAAGCCTAGCATTTTTCAGTTTCACTACCTCTTGGTGAAAAGTTTGCAAGTGTGTACAGGCAACTCGGCATCTTCTATGCAAACTACGGGGGACCGTGACAACCTGCCATTGACCAAAGCAATCGTGAGGAGGTTTTTGGTGTCACACCGTATCCCTCTTTGCTACTATTTAATGCTAGCAGCTACCAACAATCTTCAGCAACCACTCATTAGCCAGCTGTGGAATACCGCACGACTCTTGGTTATCAGCGGGTCACAAGCTATTCTCTAAGCCTATAAGACCAAGACTTGAGTAGGTTATTAACACATAGCTACTGTTAGCTGTTAGAGGTTGCTAAAGATACTCCTCAAAAGAAGCTAAACCTTTAAATAGTTGAAGACATTTTGAATCATTGCACTTTTATTCTGAAAAATGAATCTGAGATATTTCTACTCATATAATGCATATTTCTATTAATGGACAAGACCATGTAATTAATTCTGACAGTGTAATTAAATAGACCAGGTAAGCGAAGTTAGTGGTGTCACTGAAACTAACTTACTACTGAATTCTAGTTTTTACTTGTTATTTCAGTCATTTTGACTCCATGCTTGCATGAAAGGTCCTTTACAGATCAAATCACAATTCATTTCTTTGGTTATTGTGAAAAGATAAGAACAATACATCAAAGACAAACACACAGCTCACCTTGCATCCTCAGCAGACTCGGCAATCAGATGATAAGTTCTCTCTGGCATCACTATGTTGATTCCATTCTCCTTACCGGTGTTATCAATGATTTCTCTACAGGTCAAAAAAAAAAGGAAAAATAATGAGTGAGGTTCCCTGAATATACAAACATCCTTCCATAACCATTTCACCATGAATCCTTCAGAGGTCTGAGTTTTTATCTCTCTTCAATAACACAACCATATATCTCTTGAATATTTTACATGTAAATGATTAACTGACAGCTTTTCTGTTGTTACTGTAAATGAAAGTATTGTCATGCAAAAACAACAACCCTCAAAGTTATGTTCTCTTGTCCTTACTTGGCGTTGTGCATGTCCAGCACCCCCTTCATCTTCTCCTCTCCGTCGTTCTCAAAGTACATGAGTTTGCTCTGACGCAGCACGAACCAGCGCCGCTTCCAGTTGCGTCGGGAGAGCGTGGACGAGCCCCCGCCCTTCTTGTGCAGCCAGCCCTGCTTCAGAGCCTCCTGCTTAGTTCTGAACCACAGGAAAGTCTCGTCCTTCAGAACACACCAACGCCGCTTCCACGTGTTCATCAGACCACCTAGAGAAGAAAGATATGAGATTTCAAATGCTCCACCATCATTACGTCACCTGGAGGGGAGAATCTTGCTCTTTGTCTCTTTGTCTTCACTGAGATATTTGAATGCTAATCAATAAAATCAAATCAAATCAAAAAATCAAATCAGAAGGTAACACAGAAAGTACAATGCTTTTTCACCAAAATACATCCTAAAGCCATATAGATGATGCACTTAACTCTCACCTGTTGGGGTTTATTAAAAGAAGAGTATGTTCTATAAGAAAATAATAACCTTTGATGTAGAGGAAGCTGTGGAAGTACGGCAGCGTGACACAGCTGTAGACAGAGTCCCGGCGATAAGACAACTCGTCGTCTGTGTCGAACCTCTCAAAGTCGTCCTCGCTGTCCTCAAACTGGAGCAAATCAACAAAAATTTGAAATTAAACAAGACATGCAAGACCTTAGTTTGCATATTATTTCAACAAATAACAGAGAAGGTACAATGTGGTGCTCTTTGCACCTGTGAGTTGTAAAATGGCTAAAGTCATGCCATTTAATTGATCTCTCTCACTGGATCCTTTTTTGAAGCCTGCGTTTTTTTTGCTAACTTCAAAGACTACACTACTTTGGAGTTAGAGCAGCTAAGTTTGAGTAGAAAATCGGGCATGAAATGTTCTCCCTGTCATTGAAAACAGAAGTTAAACAAGGATTCAGCTTACCGAGGACTGAGCCCCCTCTGAGCTAAAGCGGTAAGCCCCTGAGCTGTTGTAGGTGCCAACAGATCCGCGGTAATCCGGAGACCACTGTCCACTGCGAGGGTTGGAGAAAGCCATGCTGCCACTAGACACGATGGCACCTTCATCGTAGTCATCCTGATCATAGTCTGAATCCTCATCTGGAGGTATCAGCTCTACCAGCTCATCAGACTGAGCCTCAGATGAAGCCTGGGGGTGGCAGTAAGCCGAATCCCCGCTGGATGATGCGCTATGGCAGGCCGAAGGCATCGCTGGCAAAGAGTGGTGAAGCACAGTGGTCGGTGGCAGTGACGGAATCACAGCATCGTTGGCGTACGGGTCTTCTTCGGATGAGTCATCGCTCGTTCGGATACCGCTCGTCCGCTGGCCGTCCGAGTGGCCGTGCTCGCTTGGGTTTGGTGAGTCTTTGAAGGCATCATCATCAGCACCAAACCCTTCATCAACCTCTTCTTCCTCGTTACCCCTCCTCTGGTCATCCTCCTTCTTCTCATCTTCTTCACCCACGCCCAAGGAGCTCTCAATGTTCCTCACACACTCGTCAATCTCATCAAAGTTCAGGGAGTCCAGGAACTGCTGCGCTGCCTTACAGGCTTCATCCTCCAGCCGCCGGAGTTCCTGATCGCGAAGCTGCTGCAGGCGGTTCAGCGAGGCTTCAGTCAAAGAGAGCTCCTGGCGCTCCTTCTGTCTCTGCAGCACCTGGATCTCCCGCTCTAGTCGAAGAATTTCCTCCACTTGTGATGCCTCGTGCGGACGTATTGCCTCCTCTTCCTCTGCTGATGCCTCCACAAAGGTTTCTGCTGACTCCAGCTCCTCCAGGGCGTCTGGTGATGCTGCAGCTGCTGCTGCATTTTGAGACTCTGTCAAAACCAGCGAGGCCAGCTCCTCAGCACGACGCAGCTCCTCCAGTGTTCTGGCTTCCTCAGCCTGAAACCACAAACATGAGACTGCAGTCATAACTTTTTCCCCCCAAGATATCAACATTAATTTATACAAAATACCCAAAACAAGTTGATTTACAGAAACCAAACACTGAAGTAATCTTAGTTTACTGAGAGAGGGCCAACTTTTATAAGCAAATTATACACGACAAATACCTGAGAGGATACAAGCTGTTTATTGTACTGGGCAGTGTGTTTTTCACTGCCCAGTACAATAAACTGAAGCCTGCTACAATAAGCAGAAGCCTGTGTAACATAATAGAAAACATAATTGTGTTCTCTGTGTTCTTTACCAATCAGATATGGCTGTAGAGAGTGGGCTGCTCAGGAGACAGTTGGCCAATAAAAGTTATACACCGTTTTCCACTTAAATCAGTTTTATCATACCTCTCTGGTGAATCTCTCGGCCTCCAGCCTCTGTCTCTCCCTGCAGGGCACAAACACACAGACATCAGCTGAACGAACACACAGTAGGAGATACGATGTACCAAAACCAGAGTAACTGCATTTCCTGTCTCACTGTGAGATTAAAATACCAGAAACCCATTTAGTATGCAGTTCACTATCTATCGAAACAACAAAAATACAAATGTTGCACCACACTGTGAAACCTTCTTTGGAAAACATAATGCAAGCTACAGATGTAGTCCAATAAGGATGTTTATACAAACTCAATGGTTCTCTACTAAATTGTGACAGCAGCAGTGATTATAAAGCAATCAATCTGCAGTATAAACTGAGCTGTGGCCCCTTCAAGGTCAAAGGCACCACTGAGGATATGGAGGTCATGACTCAGTCTTGATTGTGGGATTTGAGGGATTTACATTCTATTCTTACAGACAAATTACATGCTGTTTTTCAAGCCTGATGACATCTCCCGTCCATGAATCGTCAGAATGACTACCGTCATAAGAGCACTGCGTACATCTGTAGCAATTTACATTGTTGTCCTTACACATGCATATGTAGTGAGCATAAGATGGGGAGCAGCAGCATGACCCCCCATTGCAGAAAAAAGCCAGCATCAGTGAAAACAAATGTGAGATTCATTCAGTGAGGTAGTCTCTAAAAGAGGAGCTCAGGTGGTTGCAAAGCAGCTTGCAGATGCACAGCAGCTGTAGCCAAGCTAAGCTACTTAAATAGCATGTCCTACATAAGCTTTGTAAATTAGCTGCTGATGAGATCCACTCATCTGATGACTGCAGCTGAGAATGAAATAGTTGCCTGCCAGAACTAAAGCTATGCTCTGTTTCTCCTCCAGTATTATACACTGGCATTAGGAACATTTTTTATTATATACGTGTAGTATTTTTATGTCATTTGAAATAATGGAAGCAGGGGATTTGTACTCCTTAACTACTCATGATCATATTTGAAAGTCCTGAATACAGCCCAGATGATGGACTTGTGTTAATTCCTCACTAACTGACTGAAATAAACCAGTGCCAGAAGAAGACAGTGGGCACACGTTTTTCAAACACATTTTCCAGTCCAGATTTCTCTCTCATTTCTTTTTCTTTTAATTTAAAAAAACAAACAAAAAAAACAGTCATTTGCAAAAACCTACTTTCTTTTTGCACAATAACTTTTCATTTGGCTGTAGCTATAGTACCACACGGTAAATAAACTGAGTAGCCCACCTCTCCATCTCCTCCATCCACCTGCGGCGCTCCTCCTCCTCCTTCTTCCTCCTCTCCTCCAGCATCCGGCTGCAGGTCTGACGAGCCAGCTGCCCTCGCAGACACTTCTGGAAGGTGAGCGCTGCCCAGCGGAGGAGCAAGAACTTCCTCCTCCAGTAGAAAGCCCGGTAGTTCTTCTGGATGACCACAATACACCGCAGCAGCTTCTTGTACTGCTTCCTGTTTGGAGGACAAGGACCGGGCTATTGAGCATTTTGGTTTCAATGAAGATTAAAACTGATCCTATTGAGGTTTATGATGTTTTTATTCATTGTTTGTACCTGGCCATGTAGCCTGTGACATAGGCCTGAATGATCATGGCTGCTTTCAGCACCTCCACCTCCCTCTGCTTCTCCAGGCGATGCTCCAGAGACTCCCGAAGGAAGACCTGATAGATAGGATAAAGAGACAAAAAAAAAGTGTTATTTTATTATTGTTACTGAGGGGAAGTAAGGGAAAAATCAATAATGTAACTGCTCCTCATTTCTTTCTCTTCTAATTTTGATTTACTTTTCAGGTAAAATCATGTTCACGTTGACCTTTAAGAGTTAAAGAACATCTCATGACATGTTTGCATAATACACAGCAGAGTTTAAACGTGTCATATTTACAGTGTGCAACACCAAAACAATTTTGGGGTAAAATAGTTCAAGGAAGTGCTAATATTCAGAGGGAAAAATGCATATTTGTGAGAATATGAAGGTGTACATTTGCAAAAGTCACATTAAAATGCCCCATCTCTAATAGCCACAGAATGTTCAAGTCCCAGCAGCTTAACATAGTTTGTCCATTAGTTACGCTGTATTACCCACACTTTATGAATAAAAGATTTACAAGTGAACAGAATTAAAAAGAGGCAGGCCGTTTCTTTTTCTATAACATTACCATTTAACAGACAGTCGCTCACAGAAGAACAACAGAGCCAAACAAAGCGGCCGACATAAATCAAACCCAGATCCTCCTCTCCCTTTGTTCCTGCTACTAGAGACTGCAGATTACTGCAGCGAGTGATTTCAGCTACATCTCTCCATGAAAAGACCGATCTTACGGGCACTTAGTGCAGCTGCCTGCTCCAGGAACCAAGCTGTCGTCCATTGATAGAGAAACTGGGCCCAGCGAGGGCCGCCAGGGGTTAATCCGATTAGGGAGGGAGGAAAATGAGATATGGGACGCGGTCTCAGGCGACTGTGACGGTGGGGAAATATCACGGTGCTACGGGGGTACAGGAGTACACACTGCCTGTTGATATGGTGTGTGTGTGTGTTGGCTGAGTGACAGTGTTGGATCCTCAGCAGTGAGGCAATAATGAGATTTTTTTGGGGGAAATGTAAACTTGTCAGGGTGACGTGGATGTCACTTATGAGCAGGTTAATTAACAGGGAAACATCCATTACATGCCGAACACGTGCACATGCAATACAAAGACAAGCACACAAACCACTGGTGTCTCTCCAGGAATTCAGTTTTCAGGCTGGAAAAGCCCCAGAGACAAAATTTTAAGTATCGAAGCAGATTGGAACCAGATTAATATTTATGTGATATGTAAAAAATATTCATAGCAAAATAAGAGTACCAACAAGTACATTTACTCATCTAAAAATAACAGAAAAATGGGCTCATTAACAGCATGCTTGTGGACATGCTGCCTCTTGCACTCTCTTCCCAGGTGGCACTCTTGCCTAAATGAGAGTATTTTAAGTAATACATTTATATATTAATAGAACACATAAAATATGCATATCTATGAAAATAGAAAGATGTGGACTGTTGTTGGAACCATTGCTAATAAGGGAGCAGCTGAAAGAAGAAGTGCAAGTGCCTAAAGTTAAGTCTCCTGCTGGGTGCTACGTGGCAGAAAGAGCAACTTCTGAACACATCCCAACCTTATCCTCTCATTTTATAACACTGGTGAGCATTAACAATCATAAACTAAGGGATAAACCTGACCAAACAGGAGGGAGGTACAACTGTGGACCCCTCTGAAACCTTACGCCATAACTTTATGTGCACATCCCTAGAAATGTAACTACATGTTGCGTCAGTACAGCCTGCAACTATCCTCAGTACTGTCGACTTCCTTATATCCATTTCTGGCTACTGTTTTGGAACAATTTTTGAATTCATCAGCAAGAGAATAAAAGTAATCGCCTGAATATAAGGACTTGCATATGTCATCAGACTCCTAGAGCAAAACTGGTTGTGAGGAAATGCACAGAGAAGTGGAATAACTGGATGGACAAATATGTTTGCCTTCGACACAAAAACAAAAGCAAAAAAAAAGAACAAAGAACAAAAAGTTCCACATAATGGTGACAATTTGATTATTGAAGGTTTACAATTCAGTTCGTTGTAAAACTCATCTGACCAAATGCATCATTATAAAATATCCCTCCCATCATGGAGGGAAAAAGTCGCAGCATTTCATTTGTTTCTATCATCGTCTGCAGCGCATATACAATACCGGAACACAACTAAGTGGTAATTAACACATAAATCACCATGCCAAAGCACGAATGTTGGTTATGGTGTCGTCAACTTTTGTAGATTACTTTATGGGCTATCCAAAGATTCACCAGAGAAGTCTACATCAGCTGTCACATTTTATACTTTAGAGCCAGAGCCTGAATCTGGGTGGTAAGGGTTAGAGTTAAGTTGTTGAATGAGAAAGTCACTAAAGTCACTTCCAATCTGTAGGACTAAATACTAAAATCTAGTTTACCCTTATTTCTTTCATAGTAGATTCAATGTAACATGAATGTGTTTTTCCACTGTATTTATATAAAATAATATATACACTTAATCTAAAGAAAGAAATCTAAAATTTTCCTGTGAAGTGCTGCTATCCAGGCTCATTCAGGCATTCATACAAAACTCACACATATAAGCTGCAGAAAGCAGCTCTTTGTGAATCTCTACAGTGCACACGCTGATCCTTTTATTAAACAATCTCCAACATGAGCTGCACATGCTCAGAACGCGCAGCCTAGTGTACAAGTGCACACATTTGCATCCCAATAAAATGGGCGACTAATCCTTTTTAATCATTACTATGCTAATTAGTGCAACAAAGGCCTCGCTAAGCCTCGCCGCGTTTTGATTCTTGCTGCTGGGGCCTTTGGGGAGCACCGCTTACCGTCCCAGGTCAGGCCCGTGGAGAAAACTAAGCAGTAGGAGAAGAAAGCAGAGCCACATCTTTTCCAGGAAATTAAGTTTAAGGCGGTAAAAAAGCAAGACATAAGTCTAAGACAATAGTCTGGACATGTGCTGAATGAAAAGAGCTGCAGGCCTCCTCGATGTAAATCTCACTGCGAGAGGCAGCGGGACAAAGTGGACAAATCCCTCTGAGGGAGATGGAATTGATTTAACAGTTTACAGGCAGTCACAGCAGCAGGGACGACTCCGTGGTTCAGTGGAGAGTATGGTCTCAGGGTTAGAAGGTCTACAGAGGCCATTCAGGCTGAATGTTTTATAGGAGATTTCAAAAAAGGTCTTCCAACCAATAAGTGAGTCACGAACAGCTGTGTAAATCTGGTAAAAGGTGGCAGACACCCAAAACAAAAGAGAAACCAAAAAACAAAACATGTTTCTCTCAGTCTTTTAAAATCTGTTACAAATACGTTAGTAAAAAGTATATGAAATAAAGCAACCACTGCTATTTATAGTAGATTGTACATATATTGTAATATAATGGATATTTTTGATGACTAAATAATCTCCAAGAATCTTTTGGGTAATCTAAATGTTGTTGTTCTGAAGCATAAACCATTATGAATCCATTTCATCTGCTTTGATGATAACAGGTGCACTGGAGAGGCAACAACAAGAAAACCCCAAAAAGCGAATGGCTTGACAGGCGATGGCTACACACCACTGTGCTCATCCCTCCTGACTGATTCTCTCTATTTTTGCTTTTTGTTTGTGTCCTCGTCACTGCTGGTAAAGCGAGACGGTATCTGCAGCCCACTCAGGTTGAACGGGTAATCCAGCTCCTCCAGGACGGCTCATCTATATGTGCTGTCAAAAGAAGGTTTGCTGGGTCAGCACAGTGTCAAATGTGTGGACGAGATACCAGGAGGTGGACTGCTACATGAGGAATAGTGGAAAAGGCCACAGAAGTTCATCAGCCCAGCAGCTCTTTTGTGCTATATATGTGTCGTGAATCCATCTCATCTGCTCTGATGCAAATGAAAGCAGATAAAATATATATGGGTGCACTGACACCTGTAGTCATAGAAAGGCTCCATATAAGCACCGGTCCACTTAACAATTTTAAGTCTATTGTTATTCCTGTGACTGTAATAACATTTGTTATCCTCAGTGTGTATTTTATTTTATTTTTAGCTAAATAGCTAATTTTACTTGAAAATAATGAACAGAATGTTGAAAACTGTCAGTAACATGAAAATAGGTTTTTAAATGGGCTACATGTAGTGGAGGGATCCATTAAATATTCAACCAAAGACACACTTGTTCCACCTCGCCGCTCTAACGGGGTATTCACAATTCAGCTTCCTGTGCCATCGTTGGTCCTGGATGGACACTGACACACATACTAATGACCACTCATCCGTTCGTCTGTCCACCCACGACCACACTTATCCTTCACTGCTGTCACCTCCTGCAGCATCACACGGTCATGCTGTGATTAGCGATCTGTATCCCCCATCTGTCATTTCCCCTCAAAACACAGACACACACACCCTGGCAGTAGGTATATTCTTCCTGATCCGGTGTAGTGGAAGCAGGAAGCATTAGACTGAAGACTGGATCCAATAATTGTTGGATTCTATGCTTCAGGTGCTCTGGACCTCAATATCACACACACACACACACACACACACACACACACACACACACACACACACACACACACACACACACACACACACTGTCTGCAATGGTTTCATAGAGCTGAGTTTCTACGGTGTATGAAGTCAAATTAAGCCTTGAGGGGAGCACAGAGCAGCCAAAATGGATTGGCATCCCCCAGCAGTGATGTTCAGTCTGCATCCAATATTCCAAGTTAGCAAAGAGAATACAGAACAACCGGTATGGAGCCAGATACATTCAGGAGCTCAGACAGGAAAAAGTCAATTACGCCACCGAGAACTGAGCAGAAGGCATATAATTCACAGCTGACAGAAAGGGAATGCAAACCTGTAAGTAAAGACTGAGTTATTATATAAATTATATTTGTATTGAGGAGCCTTAAACATAAAAGATGTTTGGAACGGTATCGTTTTCAGAAACACTTTCATCTTTTAAGACCAAGTTTAAACTAAACCAATAAACAGCAAGCTTTATGGTTAAGCAAGACTTATATGTTCAAAAGGACCTTATTGGACAACAATATAACCTGGACTGAATCTGGACCTGGATCAATTCTTGAGCCAAAGGCCTCCCTGGAGACTTCTATTTAATGATCCACACAAATGCAGAGAGCTCAAATGAGACGAAATTATCAGGAGTTCAAGAAGAAAAAACTTAAAAAAAAAAAGAAAAGAAACAATGATGACTTAACCTTATATTCCTGAAAATGTGAGAAATTTGTTCTTCTTCATGAATCACTGTTTACCCAATCCACCAGGACCCTGAATAAGTGCAGTCCTGAGTTTAAAGTGCTTTCCTATACCAGCCTGCTCCACTCCGTGTGCAGGAGAGACCGGCTATAAAGTGTGGCAACAGGGAAAAACCTGGGTTACACTCTCACCTTGGTCTTGCCCAGCTGCCACTCTGCACTGCTGCTGTCATATTGGCAGAGCAGCTGGACGCAGCACCCTCTGGGGTCTTCTGAATTCAACAAACCACGCATCAGCACCTTGTACCTGAAGAAGTAAAAGCAGGGGTGAAGGGTTTTTGCATGATTTTTAATGATTGCTTTGTTCTTTAATGTCTGCATTTCAAGAACTGAAATGACCCTGCGCCTGTTTTGGGGTCTGACATTTTTGGTAGAGCAGTGCTTATGTATGATTGCACAGCGTAGTGGGTACAAACCTCGAGCAGAAGTCCTGAATAGTTCTCCGGACAGGGAAGCCGGTGCGTCGAATCTTGACTGTTTCCAACATGCCGGAATACCTGAGCTGGTTCAGAACCACCGTCTGGTCAAAATGATCAGGCATCTTTGAAGAAAAACGGGAAACATATTCAGATGAATGTCTCTGTGTTCAAGTAAAAGTAATATTGTCTCGAAAATCAAGCACAAACAAACATCAACAGATTGAGCATCCGCCTGCGTCCTGCAGCAACCGCTAACGATTTTCATTCTTTGACGACAGAACACTTTAACAACACAGCGCACATCTATTGATGTTCCCCTACAAATCACTCAATGCTGCTTTCATAACACTGTTACAACAATACTAACAAAGTGAATCGCCTTTCACATTGCGACCTTACCACTCAGCATGGTGCTCGGTGACGGGGATATTATGTTTTTCACTGCAGTTTTGATTGATTTTGCTTTCTGACTTATTTTCTGTGTTTGCAGCATCGTGTGATTTTGATGTATTTTGTTGTGTTTCACTGAGGTGGTCATTGCTTTGTGAGTGTGGCTGGCAAAAAACGTTCAGAAAGAGTAGCAACACATCACATGTGAACACCATGCCAACCAGATAGCAAAACAGCCGATGCACATAAGCTTGCTAAAGCTGGCTAACACTTAGTTCTAAAGTGTTACCTTGGTATAATGTGTTTGGTTAGCTGTAGGTAAGTAAGGCATGTGCACACTTACAGATAGCTTTATGAATTCTACACAATAGATTGCAACACAAACTGCACACCGAAAAATGCTTTAGCTCAACTTAAAGAAACACAGTGGCTTTCTAAAATTTGGATATTTGACATATCAGAGATAACATGCTTGCTCTACACACAGGCATAATTGTTTCTGGACATGCTTCCCCCTGTTTGCCCAATGGCTGTATTCTGGTTATACTCCTATATAAAAGCAAGGTTGCCAAGCATCTACATCATTTTGTAGTTAAACTGCAGTCCTGCATTAACCGCCCAACTACTTTTGTTTCAGATCTATGAGCTTCAGGCTGGTCTGAAACTGGAATTTCTGTGTATATAGATGCAAACAATTTCAGATTTTCACTAATCTATCAAAGGTAATGGCCATATTATCACTAACACATGCATTTCTACCTTCACTCCATTCAATGGCAAACACACTTTACCAGTACTGTACTGTACCATGAAGGGGTGTGTGTGTGTTACTCACATCTAAGTTATTTGCTAGCAGATAAAATTGACCAAAGTTTCATGATGTTCAGAAAAGGCAGACATTTTTAAGTCCATGCCTTCAAAATTCAAACTATCTATATGGATAAACTGAAGTGCAGGTTAGAAAAAATACATACATTTGATTTCTAGAAGATTTGTCCCCTGTGAAAAGCACCTTCTTATATCACAGACATGGCAACATTATCATCCACTGGAGTCACGTTTCACTTTGCATCACAAATGCAGCTCTTTGACTTTGGTTATCTGGCTCCTCAGAAGCTGCATGTTGTTAGATTGTGTACAGCAATCTTATCACAGCTCATTTGTTTGAAACAGCAGTCTACTGATACAAACTCAGTTGATGTGAGAACAGAAAAAGAAGCAAAACTAGGCAATGAAAGAAGCTAAAAATCCCCAAGAATGAATCCTGGATAACTGAAACAATCCACCCATATCACATGACGTCTGCAGCTAAGCCTCATGAAACTTCAGTCCCTTTAAACTCTCATGTACACGCATCCAACTGCATACCAGCCATTCAAAAGTCTGAACTCTGAGACAAAGAAATGCGTATGACAGCAGCAGCCAGCAACAAACCAATCCCTCCCCTCTCCAAAAACACACTTGGCTCTGAGATACCATTATTACTTACAGAAGTGCATTCAGAGAAAGCCATTTTCCCGGGAGCCCTCTCACCCTGTAACCTCGGTGGGCGTAGAGGGGGACTCCAAATAAGAGGGTGCTTTCATACTCGATCGTAATGCCCCCTTTATTCAGCGACCGTCTCCCCTGATAGCCCGCTGATAGTCCATTTGAGCAGTTGAGATGAAGGCAGGCCAATTCACCACCAGATCTTGACTGAATGATTGAATGGCGCCCTTTTTACTGCCACTGGTTGCAGAGTGCACCTTATTAGCATAATTTGCATTTGCATACGGCCAGGCTGTGGAGGTACAAAGCCAAGCGGTGTCGGGAAGCTGCCCTCTGCCTCCTGGCTTTCTTTGGCCCCACTATCGCTTCCTCTTTTTGCTCAGCTTTTGGCTGCTTCTGGGATGTCAAATACAGCTTTGTCTGGATGCTCCTCTGTCTTGTTCTTCTTCGGCTGTCTGGCCAGCTTCAATCTGTCTGTTTTCTTTGATTTTTAAGAAGTTCCAATATGTTTCCACTGGCATTTTTTCTTTTTTTCTTTCTTTATCAGAAAGAAGGTCAGAGAGAGACTTTCCTACTTTCTTCATCACTTTTTCTGTTTTAGAAAGATTCATTTTTTCCTTTGTAGTCAGTATTTTTAGTGCTGAATGTAAGCAAACAGCTGGAAAGGAGAGGAGATAATAGATCAGGTGAAATTATATCCCTACAGAGAAAAATACACCAGGCTCTCACACAGCTTTTGGTATTACACAAAATCACGTGAAAGCATTTGACACATGAATATAGCCTTTAGGTCTCACAAAATAGGGCAAGTGTCTGGACATTTTCACATAAACAAATTATGTTTGGTATAATTGTTTGGAAAATTCTCCCATTTTTCCCTCTCTGGAGCCAGGAGCCAACTGTTTTTATTACTAAATCAACTTTAATACATGGCCATCCCTTGTATATGAGGCTGGTCTCATCCCAGTCTGAGGCTGGCGGTTACGCCTTAGATTTAACAAAGGGGAAATGTACCTAATTTCACTTGGATATAAAATAAATCATTCACTAAACATCAAATTTTTTGAGAAGGCTGCCAAGTTATAAGGATACATGTTTTGGGGAGAGTTACCAAGAATCTAACAATCCATCAGCCCAGAACAACAAAAGTGACATGAATCAGCTATCAGGGGAAGGCGAAGCATCCCAAGCCTCCACAGGTGCATGACAACAAAAGCCTGAAGGGTCGATTCAGTAACTTTCTCAGCCCAACTTTCCAGCTAAAAGATCCCAAACTCGGAGCATTCAGCTGGACAAAAGGAGTCGTGGTAGTCGGCTCCCGAGGGGGTTGGGAACTGGCGGGGGTTAAAAAAGCAAACAAGGAAAAACAACCAAACTCAGGATGAGCTGTCCATCCTTCAGTCCCAGTGACAATGTCCAGAGAGCCGCATTTCATCATAACCAGCGACTGCTCCATCATTTTTTTAATAGTCCTCAGGATAAGTGCAGTAAAAGTCACAAAACCACTATGTGGCTAAGATATGGATATTTGAAGCTGAAACAGAACGCACAGCAGAAACATGAAAACAAAATCAAAACAATTTGCAGCT
The DNA here is from genome assembly GCF_057382275.1 of Copadichromis virginalis. Classification (NCBI taxonomy): domain Eukaryota; kingdom Metazoa; phylum Chordata; class Actinopteri; order Cichliformes; family Cichlidae; genus Copadichromis; species Copadichromis virginalis. The sequence continues at coordinate 4,079,361 of NC_140635.1, read as the reverse complement.
GTGCTGAAGCCTGAGATGTCAAAATGTCCTTTCTCGCCTTCATGAACTACAATTGTTTCTTTTTAAAAAAAATCTAATTAATGACAGAATGAGATCTGACGTTTACTTTGATAGAACAAAGGAACCGTTACCTACTGGCTCATAGTTAAAGCTTAGTGTTTAAAAGGTTCATCTCTATAAACAGACACAAATGAACATGCAGAATATGATGTTAGAAGCTTCTGGCTTCCATTTGTTTTCCTGATAAGATAAGATAACGTTTATTAGTCCCACGCGTGGGAAATTAGTTTTGTTACAGCAGTGGACAGTGCAAAGGTGCAACACTGGAATAAGATATCAATAAGATACTGTACACAATAGAATAGAATAAAATACAATACAATACTATATACAATCGAATAAAATAGTACAAAATAGAATACAAATGCTATATACAATATGAGAACAATACAACGATGTACCCAGGTTCTGTTGGTAGGTGCAGGTACACAGGTACAGTGTCTGCAATGGTTCCATTGAGCTGAAATTATAAATCGTAAATGTTTGGTGAGCCCAGGGTGTAAGTCAGGTGGATACCTGATGGGACCCAGAGTGAGAAAAGGTTTGTTGTTAATCCAAGTTTGTTTTTAGGTAATAAATTAAACTCTCATTTTGACAAAATGTTGGGTTTCTAGAATATTTATGAAAAAAAAGGAAGAACCTCTTAAAGTATGGCTGTAATACATGTTTAACTGTGTTGCTCTGATATAAAGCTGCAGTTCATTGGCCACAGGCAGCAGTAATTGAATGATGAACATCATTACTCAGAAAGTATAAAAATAGGACAGAGAAAGACTGACTGCTGTTACAGTATTTGCTGTAGTCTGCACTTCAAAGTCCAGATTCTTCGGATTAAACAGCAAATTTGACAAAATCTAAACCAAAGCCTTCTAACAGCTTATTTTGTCCAATATAAAGTCCACAATCCAAAAGCATTCAATGTACAGTGGCTTTAAAGCAAGCAATCCAAATGTATTTGAAGCCTTTCCATCTTTGCAAGGATCAACATTCCTGCTCTACTGAGAGGAATGAAGGCGTCAAGAGCCCCAAAACCTCTCTTTGTCAGAAGGCTCTTTTCCTGTGAGCATCCAGGTCCGCCTGTGGGAGCCAGCTGGATTATCACTCACTGCTCAGTGGGGGCTCCTCCAAAGAGTTTTCGGGGAATCCCCGGAACAATGTTTTCACTCACAGGTGGACATAAATCCAGCCTAAATCCCTGACCCTGCTGGACTTAGAGTTAAAGCACTTTGAAGAAGGATTGTTGTGGGTTTGCATTTCTTGGTTATATCAACGGCACAAAAAAAGGTAATGCAACTGAAATGAAACTAATAAAACAACTTTTCCACTAGTGGCTCATCTTTGACAAATCCTCTTTTGGAAAATATCTGTGCTGATTTGAACAACACTTCTTAGCCCTCTCTCATGTGAGTATCAGTTTTAATGAACCCTGAACCTGAGATCCAGCAAATAGGTCTGAGCTGTATAAGAGCCCTGATATACTTCAAAAAAAGAGAAACCATTAATAAACCAGTAAAAAAATGTGTAGCCTGATGCAGAAGACATTTCAATTATCAGTTAATCCATCAATTAGTTCACTGGGTGAGTGCCCGGTCAATGCATCGTCTGAAAGCAGCGTTTAAAGGCCAAAATCTCATGGTGAGATCATTTGTTTGGTCTAAAATCCAAAAGGACTCAGTCTCCAATGATATGATTATAACAAAAGCAGCAAATGCTCACATATAAAATATTGTAAGTAAGCAAAGGATCATGCACTAAATCCTACGACTTGACACATTAAGTAACACCACACAAGAGAAAACATCTATAAAGTGACGTCCCACCTTAGTGTCTTTAGAAAATGTCAATTGTGTAGAAAAGGCAAACTAAAGAGTCAACTAGTCAGAGTCACGCTACAAGTGCATTCTTAGCAAACACACAGTCGTTTTCCTCTTCATTATTCTGCCATTAACTAAATCAAACCTTACCATTGTTTTGTCCTTGAACATTGATTCTAACAATCATCACGCACTCAAAAAGCAAAGGCTTTCACTCTTCCCTCTTACCTCTCCAGTGTCGCTTCCCCTCAAAATGCACTGTGCATCACTCAGGGACTAACAGCCTTCATGTCCAATTAATGAGACGACAAACAGAAAACATCAGAAGGGCGATGTGTTCCTCCAGTGCACGGCTTTATGAAGTTACAGAGGAATAACGACATTGATGGGAATAATTCCGGCATTTAAATGAATTAAGGAATGCATGCTTGCATCTTTTTCTGGACAGAGTCGTAACTAATATGCTCACAGATACTTGGACTACAGAAGAACACAGATCAGCCTAAACAGATTCACATGTTTGTACCCAAACTTTAGAAATGTATAGATTGATTCTAATTGCTGCTGCACCCCACTGCCTGATTAGGTTAAGTCTGTAGTTGAAGCACTAAAAACAAGTTTAGACATTAAAAGACAAGAATTGAACCCATGTGTCCCTGGATATTATAATATATTTGTCTGCAAAAAGTGGAAATGAAATCTGCCTGAAAAGCCTGAGACCTGCTTTGTGCATCTGTCATGTAGCCACACACACACCAATGCATCGCCCCTCATACCACAGCACTAAAACCCACCGCTTGACATTTAATCCCCATGCAACAAGCAAGTACTTGAACGCACCACTTCCCATTCAAAGCCTGCATCAGGGTCTCACCTTGCATCGTAGCTCCTCCACGCCACGATCTTTCAGGGTTTTTCAGATTAAAGACAATTGACAGAAAACTTCCCAAAGCTGCTGTCCGTCTCCCCGTCTCTCTCCTCAGACACACACATGCACACTCTGCCAACACAGACTCTAACAAAGGCTTTCAATCCCCACAACTCCACTCCCCCCTTTTTTTCTGTGTGAGTGGAGAGAGGGAGGGCCACGGTTGCCATGGTGATGCATCTCCTGCTGAGGCTAATTTGTGCGGGCCACTTGTCGGGCCTGACGGAGTGTGTGTGTGTGTGTGTGTGTGTGTGTGTGTGTGTGTGTGTGTGTGTGTGTGTGTGTGAAGGGGAGAGAGTGAGGGAGAGAGAGCAGGCTGTTTACTTTCAAACATGGTGGTGACTTTTGTGTCCGCTCAGCACTGAGATGCTGCCTCAGACTGGATCCTTGGTACGACCCAAAGGCACTGCAGTGTTTCAATTATGATAAACTTCACATCTAATCATGGTGTGTTTCTAATTTCTGCTCCTCTCGTCACACAATCCACACTGTAACATTGTAACAAACCATGATAAATGTTCCTTCAGGTGTTTATGCATTTCTTTTAAGCTGGAATGGTTCAGTTTTTTAATTACCTTAATTTTTCAGACCCAGAAGTTGCCACTTCAGTAAAGCTCATTAGATGCCTGCACACATTCTGTAACTCCAAATCTAGGAGTAACAATGTTTTCCTCTGGCATAAATGGAAACATAGCAAAAAGACAAGCTTTTTTCTCTTCATTATCCCTCCATTAACCAAACCAAACCGTATTACTGCTTTGCCCTCAAACATTAATTATAATAATCATCACGTACTCACAGCGCAAAGACTTGCAGGCTTTTCTGTGAACTTGGGGTCTTTAAGCCTTCAAGCCCAATTAATGAGATGACAAACAGGAAACAGAGTGGCGGTGTGTTCATCCAGTGCATGTCTTTATGAAAATACAGAGGATTAACACCTTTTTTTTTGGGATACCCATTTTTCTACAGAATGGAAACATTAAAGGCCACAGTCTGTGGTTTAAACTGATTACTACCAGTAATTACAAGATGTTCAATATACACGTACACATACAGGAGTGTGTGGAGTGAAATTTGTCAAAGAAACACGCGATGTGCAGTCAATACAGGTCAGGCTTGATGAAAACAAGAACTAAAATCAATAGATTGTGATCAGCTTCAACTGTTATTACTGTCACTGTCACAGAGAGTGCAGACACACAGATACTATAAAGCTGGCTGCAGAGAGGGGCGGGGATGCTGTGGTAACGGTCGACTGCATTTGATGAGTGAGGATGATGAGGGTGACAGCTTTTTATGAATTTGAGGTGATGCAGCTCACAGACAAAAAATGGAATATGTCTGTGAAAGCTGGAATCTGAACACGATCCTTTTATCCAACAGAAATCCTTCTGTCATCTAATAGGCAGTGAGGGTGTCACAAAAAGGACCCCACCCACCAAAAATAGTGGCTGGTCTGGTGTATTCAGGGAAAACAAAACAGTTTTATATGTTAGCTCTGCTGCGTGTGACTGCATTGCACTTTTAAATAAAATTCTGTGTCCACGTTTCAGGCTTTAACACAGGGTGATGTTGTGTTTTGCTGCAAACTGAATTGAAGATTTGTTGCTTTGCATTCATCCAATTAAATTAAGTTTTCACAGTTGCTAGTCTGTCAGTTCACCAGCAACACTGACAAAGTCTTCAAACGGTTCATGCAGAGATGCAAATGTTACAATTTCTGTTTGAAAAAGGGAAGTAATGTTGACACCATATCTTCATTGGGGTCACACTTCCTCATTTTACTATAGATAACTTGTAGATCTGCGTGCTGCGCCTGCTCTGGACCAGTCTGTGGTGGCACGGTGCCAGTGTTTCCATTTAACATACTGGCTGTTGGACTCAAACACAGAGCACCAAGTGTTAAAGATTCTTAAGATTATGTCTATTTGAAAATGTCCAGCATATGCAAATGCATTTTATATGCTGATATCGCTCCTCGTTGTATTCAGAGCCAACGGTCCCTTCCATTATGCATTCATATATTGATATTTCCACAGACTCCACTCACCATCTGCAGGAGTCCCATTGACCATGCAGGTCTATTCAACAAACCATTACATCACTGCAGCCAAAAAAGCTCTTAGTTTACAGCTAGACTTATAGGAAGTTCCTGAAAATCTTCCTGAAAGTCCTAAATGTTGAAACAGGGAGGGAATGTCTTGCAGCAAGAGCAATTTATTATTTAATTGCTTTTTTGTAGAATGAGGTTTTCACTTTCAGATGTTTGAGACTTTTACCGCTGCTCATATGAACACACTCACTGCATCCCTCCACCTCTCCCCCACCGCCCTCTGACACCTGCTCTGAGTCAAACGGCAGATGACAGGGACGCCTCTCGAGGGCTTTTTAGGGGCCACGTGCCGTGGTGCTCTGACCCCTGTATCCCCCTGGGGAGCGGCTGATCCTCTCTCCAACTCGTTTCCCCACTACATTAAGCTCCACTCAGGAGTCATCACCCAGCCTTGTTTAACATTCGATCAGAAGAGGAGTCCAGACGTTCGTGTTTCGCCTCATAAAAACACGCTGGCTGTCCAGCTGGACTCCCAGCGGACAGTCAAGATACTCCGTCTGTGCTTCTTACCGCTGCATCTTTGTGTATAATATAACCTTAAAAGCTTTTCATGAGAACATCGTGTAGTGTGTTTTTTGGTATAAGCAACAAAGAGATCTGTGATTTGTTCATTTGTTTAACAGTGTGGTCTTAAATTGCTGGGTTTTTCACTCTATGCTACAATTTTGTCCTGCTGTTTTCTATAACAAATATAATGTCTCTCAATATACAGTCAAAAAAGTACAACGTTACTGCTTCCATTAGTTTCCACGATCTTCTGAGCAAATTCATCCCAAGGTCAGACTCTGCAAGCTTAGTGTGCAAAGATAGAGGTGAACATACCATAAAACCTCTGGAACAATTTCCTTCAGACAGATGAGACCAAGGTGAAGATGTTCGCCCTTCCATTATGCACAGTGGCACGTTTGGTGAAAACCAAACCCTACGTATCAGCACAAACTCTCATAGAGATCAGTCACAGCACAGACTCAACCTGAGTGAAATACTGTGGTGCAACCTGAGCTGTGCATGAATGAAAGCACAGAAGAAGAGTGGGCCAAAATTACTCCACAGGGATGTGAGAGACTGATAAAAGTCATAACGCTGCTTCAGGTGGTTCAACAAACTACTGAATGAAGGGGTGTGATTAGCTTTTTACTTCCTGGTTTAAAAATCTCAAATATCTCAGATTACATTAAGTAAAGATTAAATAAAAAAGAAAACATTTTTATTTAGTTTATAGATTATAGGTTTTATTCCAGTTACACTCACTACAGTTTTCCAAGGAAAAATATAAAAATGCATCTTAACTCTCATGGCAGCAACCATCTCATATGTACTGCTGATGCACAAAGAACAGACAAACTCTCTTTGAACACACAACACACACACACACACACACACACAGAAACAGAAGCGCCCACTGTGTGTGTGTGAATCAGACGACTTCCAGAAACGACAGAGGCACTTTCATACACAGAAATGTTCACGGTGACGGTGCAGATGCACCACATCTGCGTCACAAACCTCCGAGTATCCACGTCCAACTTCGCCACAGCTTCCCAGCAGAGAAATAAAGGCTCAGCAACATAAAGCGAATAGTGTCACTTTAAATACCACAGCTGTGCCATAAATCTCAGAACTGATATCAGTTGGATTTGTCAGCAATGAAACAGGACCCACTTCAGAAAACAGGGAGAATGTGTATGTGTGTGTTGATGCAACTTCCCACAGATTTTCAACTTCCCTGAAAGTCTTTTCTTCTTTTTCAGTAAAAATCCAATCATACCTCGACTTCCTGACCTTTCAACTCTGTGAAAGTCTTACTCTCAGACTTTTTTCTACTTCTATTTTTTTCCATTTTCTTTTAAAAGCCATTGTAAGATAATGATGAAAGAAAGACAAAGTGTGGCTGAGAAGCAGATACTTTCTATATTTAAGGACGTTTTTGTTTTTTTTAGATTAATAGTCAAAGCGATATTTAGAGATATCTGTGAATAAGAGCACTGGTAGTATAAAGAATCCCTATTAAATTAAACACATAATATATACAATAATCCCCACAAATGACTCAAAAAGGTTCCAGCTACAAGAATACATTTTAAATACAAATCTTGAAGATCCAGCAATCTTCTAAAACTGGTAAAAAAAAAAAAAATTAAAATAGAACAGGAAAATCAACTCTACAAATAGAGACAATCTTCATATGAGTCCATATGAAGCGCCTTGAGGCGACTTTTGTTGTGATTTGGCGCTATATAAATAAAATTGAATTGAATTGAATTGAATTGAATAATACTGTAAAATGTTACACTTTCCTCATAAATGAACTAAAAACAGTTTCAAATGCTTATGACCTCTGAGCATCACTGGTGACCTTGTGGTTAGAGAAATAATGTTAATTAACATAACAATTAACGTCTGCCAGACAGTCGAGTAGCAGAGGGAAATTCTCGGGCAGCAAATGATCACTGGCATCAACAATCAATGAGAGTATTTCAAATTCAGCTTGACACATTCAACATTTGCAGTGACGTTAACGAGGCAGCGAGGCATCCAGACAGATATTGATGATATCCATCAATACACGAGCACCCTGGGAAATTTGGCCAATTTTAAACCATTTTCTATAAACCATAGCCTGCAGATAAACATGCAGCAGGTATGAGCTAGAAATAAATACGCCGCAAAAAGACAGAATAAAAGAGGCAGCTGCTGAGAGTATGTGTGAGAAAACTGACAACCAAGCAAACAAAACGACAATCCAATGTCATGCTCCATTTTCAGGTTCCAGCTTCAGCTCAGCTCTGCTTCTGAAAAGCTGAGAGCTTCTCTGCTGCACTGAGCAAGTATCTACGACTATACTGGGTCATTTTGACTGATTCGTATTTTAAAGCAAGCCGATCATTTAATATTACATAACTACACTGTTTTAGAACCATGTAGTTACAAGCTCTGAACCAAAACTGTATAAAAATACATTATACCTTTGTTGTGGCTCATAATTAACTCTCACTGTGCACACAAAAAACAAAAAAAGCAAAAAAGCTGACGATGTAAAATAAAATCCATCGAGACAGCTGCTGGAAAACACAGGTTAAGTAGTTCTACACAAACCAAATAGTTCCCTGTTTCTTCTTCAGCTCTTTGATCCATTTACAAAACCAAATGAGTAAATATGTTTGAAAAAAATGTGTTTTAGAAGTTATTTTTGCTACATATGTTTCTATTCAGACTCTAAGCTAGCCTTGATTATTTTGGCTAATTGGCTTTTATAAGGACGCACAATTTTAGTGGAAGTCAGATGATGGGAAATCACCAAAAAATCTGTTTTAATAAAATAAACACAAGATCACAGAAATATATGCTTCAAGCTGGGAAATGAAAACAGACTTATATGAATTCATATTCACATTTTTTACATCCAAGACGGCTTCTTGGTTGTCAGCCAGCAAGTTGTAACTTAGGTAAGGTGCATCAACCTGGTGATGGTCAGCTCAGAGCATAATGGAGAGTTTGGATTCATGGTCTGCAAACCGTTCCTGTAGGCTAACATTCCCAGGGTCCCTAATGGTAACACATGCCATGCTGATGCTGACTCTATTTTTCTCAACCCTCTTTGTTTTTGCTCACATGGGCTATTGTATTTTCTATTGTGTTGTTTTCTATTTCCTCCAATCCTTAAATCAAAGAAACCAAAAGCCAAACACAACCATGCAAAGAATTTGAAAATATTTCATATGAACAACTGAAATCACTCATTTAACATTATTAAAAACAATATGCAGTAGATTTGGTTGATCCTTAGTTGGCAGAGATACTTAGTCCCACTAGTCCCAGTATATCATTTGTGTACATTAACCCTGCATTTTCCACTTCTCCTGCCTGTTGCTAAGCAACTGGAGGTGAAAGGTCACCAGAAGGGCCATACACTGTTCATTCCTGTCTGCAGTTCGTTGGTGGGGGAGGATTGTTTGATTATTAAATGACAGTCCCACACAGACTTCCCCACGGCCCAACATCTAGAATGTGTGCTCAAGGCAAAGCTGTGTGTGTTCGTGAGCACTCACCTTGTGTGTATTTGGTTTGATGCACCGGATAAAATATGGGTTGGAAGTGCTGAGCGTGGCCATCAAGGAGTGCAAAGAGTCCTGTAAGAAAATAAATGGGTGTAAACACTTTAGTTACTGCCACTATTACAGCCGTCTGAGCACAGAGAGCGTCAGACACTATAGACAGAGATGCTCCTGCTCCACTATTTTCCAGCCTGCTTTGAGGATGCAGGCACAGTTGGTACCCTTACTGAGTGAGCTCCACAACCAGCAGGGTACACGAATACAGGACGAAGCCCTGCGTTTGCCGTCTGATGATGAAATTTATGTCACTTTGACCTTTTTTTAACTTGTAATCTTTACAAACATTTACAACAGGTCCAGTACTAAAGGTGTGTGAACATGTGCAGAAGCTACCGTGACATCCAACAGAAGCACTCGGAGATAACGCCTCTCTATACATTTCATTCAGTCCTTATAGTATTATTACAACTTGTACAACATTGCTGCTACAACCACTGTTTCTGTTACTATGTCAGCTCAAACTCTTATTGCTGTAATAACCACAGACTGCAATTTCCTGGTCTGTAAAGAGAAGCCTATGAGAAAGTACCTCAAACATGTATTCTTTCTAATGGCCAGCAGGGGGAGACTCCTTGGCTGCAAAATAAATCTTTGTATAGGATTCTATGCAAAAATGACCCTACTTTTAAATTGATTTATTATCATAGCGTCTCCTTCTTTTAATTACTGTCACAACCATTATTTCTCCAAGTCACATGTTTTTGCTTTATCTGGAAAAACTACTTTACTCAAGCACTCTCTATTACTTTCAAAGTAGTCGCTGCTGCTACCACAACAACTGCACATTATTTAATAGGTATTAGTTAACAAATGTTTCTGCTGTTGCTCCTAATGCAATTCTTCCTATTATCACTCTTTCTTTTACTGCCTCTCTTACTAAGATTTGTGCCCCTGTAGCAAAACTCCCACTGCTGCTAATAAATAGCTTTTGGTGGTTTCTACACACCTGTGCAACTTTCCCAAAAACAGATCAATCAGCTGCAGCATTCAGCACTGCTAGAGAACAATTCAGGAAGACTTTAAAGTATACACACTTTTTATTTGCGACTTACCTTAAACTGGGTGCTGACTGTGGGCCGTCTGTGTTTGATGCTGCTCTTCAGAGTGTCCTGTTTGTTCCGGCTCAGGACGTGTTCAAACAGATCGTAGACAAAGTCCAACCTGACAAATAGAAGCAAATAGTGTGATGTGGAATTTGCAGTGCAAATGCAAAAATGAAATAAACTGACAATAGTGTTGTTATGTAAAAGTCTAATTTAATACTATTGATGACCCTCTTTATGTGGGACTGAATAGCATTTTTATAGCTTCGCCTCCGTCCCACATTTTAAGTGGTTCTGCAGAACAAGTGCTTTTCTAAAGTTTAGCTTTTTCCCAGTATATATGAAAGGAAGGGTTTTTATTCAGGAAGGTCAGCCTGTCTGATGCGATACACATCAGGGACAAAAACAAATCACAAAAAGTCTCTAGCTTTACAGATTTTGTTGAATGTGATGGGAAATGAAGCCGCTGTTTATTCTGAGAAATAAAGTTTTTGCCTTTTTTGCTAGAGTTATTTTTCAATTTCACACAGGGGGAAATATGATATCTGCTAAACGTGTCAGATGTGGCTCAGAAATGTCATTTAATCTCTAAATACAGAAGCTGATATAACAGTGAAATAAACTCAGACATTCAGTCTCTGCATTGTTGACATGTCTCACTTTCTCCCACACAAACGGTGTTTGCCCCACATTTAGCTGGCTGGGATCTGGTCACCCTAGTTAATACTTACAGTGCCAGCCCCAACAAAGTGAAGGTTAAATAAAAGTCAGTTCTGATCAATCAATTTGAAAAATCACATTTTTGTCCAATTTCTAGTTTTCAGTTTTTGATTATTGGTGTGAAAAAAAAATTTAACTGAAGGAAACGAGAGAGGCCACTTAGAGGCGCTGTGCAGCTTAAACCATTATTGAGCTTAGCTGTAGAAAGGTTAGGAAAATGCTTTTGAGTCTAAATTTTTGTGAAAACTTAAACAAATATGAGATCAGTATGCCCATTTCCTTTTGAAATATAATTTAATAATTTAATTTATTTTAATTTCATTTAAATAAATGTGTGGTCCAACAATAGAAACGCAAAAATGCAAAGCAGGGCCACACGCCTACCTGCTCTCCCTCAGCATGTTCAGGATGTCGTCTCTGAAGGTGTCTCTGTTCTTCTCCAGCATCCCCCTCACGTCATACACCACCTGTGCCAAGCCACCACAGTGCGTCAGAGAGAGGCTTTCACTGGAGCAAATAAAAAGCCGAATAGCACCTGGACACGTGATTTGCTTTGGGGCTTCACTTTAAATCAATCTGCTGCTCCATTAAAACCACAAAAACACAACAATAAAAACAGTAAACAGAAACAGATATTATGGTCTCACCTCTCCTGCATAGTGTTTGACTCCAAAGTAGTGCACAGCAACACGTGGCTTCACATAGAAAGGGTTTTTCTGCAGGAGAAAACATGCTTTATGGTATCTGAGGTCATACCTGCAGAAAACTGAGGGAAATATTTGTTCCTAATGCTAAAAATTACAAATCAAGTCCCACCGTTGCTGTTTGAGTCTCCACTTAACACTCTTCTCTCTGGTTTTAATATATCTAAGAGTCATTTACTGGCTCTGAATCCTCTATAACAAGGCTGTAAAGCTGCACTAAAAGCACAGCCAAGAAATTATTTAGCAACATTAAAAAAAGAGCTCCCACTCACTCAAAGTATTACTCCTCTTTACTACTTGCAATGACATCAATGTTAAGTCAAATCAAATCAAGCTGCTTGCTCCACAGCCAAACGCCAAGAAATGAGCAGCGCTGTTTGCTGGAAGCGATCGATATCCTCTCAGCAACATTAGACGTGAAGCTGCACCACAGCATGTAACGTGACACACTGTGAAGTTCCCAGTTTACCAGTTATTTATCAGATGGAAACGGAGAAAGTAGATGTGAAGTTGTGTGAAATTTGAGGCACTGATCGAAATTCATTTGAACATTATCGCAGAAGTCTGACGAATATTTAAAATTGGGTTTCACCCCACCATAAAGGAGTCTGTGTTTATTAATTAACTGTAGTGCCAACTAGGTATTAGTAGTATTAAAGTATTAAAGCATGCATTTAAAAAACTAAGATTCCTCACAAGTGAAAATGAAAACAGCAAACTTTTTAAGACTAAGGACAGGTGGGACCACTTTTATAGACCTTATATTTTTAAAGCAATGTAAAAAAAAAAAAGAAAGAAAGAGGGAAGTAGATGCACGTGTGGGACTGAACTGTTTTCCAACAGTTAAAAGGAGAAGCTCCAGCTGCCAAAGTGAATCAAAGTCAAGCGCGACATACTGAGTGCTGGCTGTGGAGTTTCTCCAGCAAGGTGTCGTCTGTGGCTTTGGGGAAGTGACTCTCCTCATTCATCAGTGCCAGAAGACCCAGTTTCTATGGAAACACAGATTTAATTACTATCAGCAGACATCACCATGATTTATATCATCATCATCATCTTAAATGTCTCTACACTCACCACCTTTGTGCTCTTTTTGTTCAAGTCTTGTCTACTCTGATCTCATCACTGCTTTTTTTCTTGCTTTTGTAAAATAGTATCAGTCTACCACTATTAATATAACCACCACGCAAGCAATATAACCGCTGTCTCAATGAGGTCAAACCAATAACTAATACTACCTGCAACTGCACTTTTTGGAAATATTTGTTTGCATGGATCGTAGAAACACTTCTTTTAATCACTGACACAACAGTATTCGACTGCCACTTCACAAATCTTGAATCATCTGCATACCTTCTCAATCAAATCCAAACATTCTCCATTATCCATCCAGTCGATGTCAACCCAAACCAGGCCTTCTCTGCAAGACGCAGCAGGAAAAACAAACAAAAGGATTTAGTAGAGCGAATTAATAACGGACACATTTAAAGGCAGGGATGAAAGTACATCTGGTTTTATGCGTCATTCTAGTCTTTGCCACCTGCACCAGCATGTTTTCATCCCTGACTTCTTCTCATAGAGATGCTATGCATTTATAGCACAAAGCACAGATTGGTGGTGATCAAACTTAGTGTTTTAGTTCATAAGACAAGATTTTTCTTTAGGACAAATCTTTGTTCTTTTTTAAAGGAGCATCACGGTTCACTGCTACTCTGGGTTACTCCCAATAAAACAAACCCTCAAGACAAACATGAACAGAGACAAACCATGGATAAATGGAGGTGCTGGGCGATTATGCTGATTTCCCTCAACCTATTGATCCCATCAACCTACTTTTCTTTAAAATGAGTGGATATGAAAACATTTTGTTCAGTATATGTAAATTATTTGGCAGCGTACAAACTGCAAAGATTTTCTGTGATAGCTTAGCTGATGCAAAGCACTGTTTAACCCAGCGTTAAGAACGAGCTTATGTCATATTAAAGGCCTATAAACTTTAATCTTATTTCACACATAACATGACTTCACAATTTCCTGATATTCAAAACATCTTTTGAAAAACATTAGCTAGCAACTAATAAAGAGTCATCAGCAACCAAAACAAATGCTATAAGAAATATATCTATTACCATCTCAACCAGCTATATCAAATAAAAATACCTTCAGCATTTGTAACTGCTAGCTTACTTAATCCTACATATTCCCTTTTTAATTTTATTTTTTAATTATTAAACTTTCTTTGTATAACACATTTAGTTTTGTTTGCTCTCCTAGCTTAGCAGAAAAAAGTAAAGTTAGCTTCACAATCAGAAAAAAAAAGCTTTATTGCACATACATCTCCCATGTTTGAATGACATTGCATTCAATGAACAAACTTCTAATATATTCTGAGATAGACCAGAATAAACAAAGCTCTGTGGAGATGTAGGCTAAACCATGTTTCTGTGGTAAGCATTTCCCCTACTAGCTTCCATTAAGTTTTCAGCATGAGATAATGATTCAGTTCCATTTTTGTGGGTTTATAATAGTAACAAATACTTGGCTGAAAGTGGCAGCGTTTCACAATTAGCAAAAACGACATTAATAATATGTGGATTCTTTTCTTTTCACCAATTTTCATTTAAGACTTCCTTGCATGCACCTCCTGCTGTAACACTAACTAAATAAAATCTTTAGGAGTACCTTCTACTTTTCTGGTCTCAAAATCTGTTCTGTAATATGTGTCGATCTTTTGTTTAATTTCATAATGTTAAAATAAAGTCTAAAATATTAATGTGATACATTAATATTAATTAATGTATGAAAAGGTAACATAACTATCAAAGAGTTGACCTGGACGGCCTGAAAACTTTACAGTTGTCTTCTTTTGAAAGCAGCATTAACAAACAGCAAAGTAACACTAGATCACAGACTTTTGGTGCAAAACAAATCGACGCATCACGAACAAACAACCTCCACCTACTTATTGTATTCAAGTTGCTCCAGGGAGAAAATGTGCTTGTTAAAATATTCCTGAAGCTTCTCATTTGCATAGTTGATGTTGAACTGCTCAAAGCGGTTGACCTGTGGGAAAATCAGGCGGTTATCAGACACAGAAAACAAAGACGAAGACTTAATGAACTGGAAAACGAGGAATCCCTGAGGGTTATTTACCGATTTCTTGATTAAAAACAAAGTATGATTAAAATTCTTGGGGAGGGGAAAGTTTATTCGAATGTGCTTGAACAAGCGATTGAAATTTAATTGAACTCAGTTACATTTAATAAACGTATTTGTCCCAGAGGGAATATTACATTCTCATGTCACAGTGGACTCACAGCCTGCTCACCCGTGGGTCTTTCCTGAGTTAACCCTTTGAACCACATAATACTTGGTCATTATATTGACATTTTAAGGGGGAATTTTACTAAACATACCTCAAAGTTCTCAAATCCAAAGATGTCCAGGATGCTGACTGACTTGAAGTCTTCTTTGCCCTTGATGCGGGTGTTGAGTTTGCGAATGATCCAGTTGAAACACTGAGAATAAAGTGCCATGGCCATGGAGTCTCGAGAGTCCACGGCCTGCAGAGGAGCAGGACAAACACAGTTGGTGTTCAGCTAAAGTCTTTAATTAGTGGCTTATTGGAAGGTCATGAATGAATAAACTGACACTACCTGGAAAATTAACATCATCCTCATTTTCTGACTCTTATTCTAATTTCTTATTAATTCACTTAATACTTTTACTATAAACACTGCCACAACTCCTCAATTAATCAATATGTTAAGTGACAGAAATTTATCTTCATGAAAAGTAAGAATAATCCATTATGCTAAATATTTTCTTGGTTTCCTGTTTAGATGATTGAAGCGATCATTTTTAGATTCTGTCATTAGCAACACAGACAAGAAACTGGGTAAAGAGAAAAAACGTTTTTTAGATGTAAAGAAAAATGTAAGATAGCCAGTTAAACTGTGGAGGTAACCATAACCAGTAGGATACACAGTCCCCATCCTCCATGTTAACATGTTCAGAGAAACATAAGAACAACTGGACTCTCAGGTCCCGGTAACATTTACTTTACCTCCATTGATGAATTAGTGAAAAAAAGGCACAAACAACCTGCTTTTGACTCAAGCGCAGCCCCCTACAGACTGATGAACTGAGGAAATAAGTTCAGCCCCCCAAAGGCCTCATTCATCACAAAGCAATAACAGCAGAGAATAGCCGGAAAGCTCGAACACTGTTTGGGTTTTGGGTGTGTTTTGTTTTGCCTTCACTTTAAACAGCCGGAACCTGCTTCAGGCTAAAATTAGTGAAGAATTGTTCTCTGTGAGGTTGAAGGTTTAAATGTGGAGATGCATTATGGGATGGATGCAGTAGATAGTATGACTACTCACGATGTGAAAGTCAGGATATTTTTTTTTTTTATCTCTGTTGCACATATTTATCTGTGTTTATAATATGTAGATTTTCCACCTGATTCCATGAATATTATTAAGCTCTTTCAACCAATAAGAACTGGTCCTACTGCATTTGTCACCAAAGAACAGCAAAGCCAGTTTTTCCTGAACAAACATTCGAACTAAACTTCTTCTTGACAAATACTGTTAATGGTTAATTAATGATGTTAATTAATGATGTCATTTTCCTTGAGTCAAGCGTTAGGTTTTTCCTTCCATCTCATATTTATCACCTTCACTGCTAACTCTGCTTTGTATCAGTGTACTCATGGCTGTGGCAAGGTGTTGAGATTCAGTTTGATTTGGCCTCACATGCATTAGAGGCCCAACAAGGAAGGACCATTATAATCAAAACATGGCTGTTATTTTTTATCTGTAGCCATTTTTATTTGGTGGGATGGCTTTGATCTGGGATGTTTAAAGTACAACTGACCTGTTCCACAGTTAGTGGTGTGGAGATCTCCTCGCCCCTGAGGATCATGGACCGGTGCGTCAGGACCTCGGCAACCTGATCCGAGTTCAGCCCCAAGAGTTCAGATGTCCAGCTGAGTGCTGCCAACAAATGAAACACACCGTTAACGACTTTGGACGTAAAATGTCATTTTAAGTGGAGGAAACCACGAAACCAGACATCGTGTTTATTTAACTGGTCCTCATTCACACCATGATCACTGTCGTCAGCATCCTTTCCATTTGGCTTTTGACCTTGAAATGCATTAGCCTTTAATCAACCCAAAGGTGAAGTCACAGTGAAAGCAGATGAAAGTTTAAAACAGTCAGAAATTAAAGTTTTAACATGCTGAGACAATGTTAATAACGGCTTAGATCCTGGGTTTGTTTGTGCCCTGAAGTCTGAATATTTTACTCTGAATGAAAAGTTTTCAAGGAAAGTGAAACCAAACTAATGACAAGCTGTGGAAGTATTTAGTTCTAATCTTCCCAAACAAACACTTTAAACATTTTGTTTGTGAGTAAAAAAAAAAGTTCTTTGTTTCAGACGTGGTTAAGTTTAATCATGAGAACTATTAGCTCGCCAAAGTTCATTGTAACCATATGAAGAAAAATGTGTGGAGGGGAAGGGTAAACTACCTGATTTGGAGGAAATCTGAGCCCCTCCGGCCGTCACGAACTCAATGTTTCCTGTGTGGAGGATCCCAGCCAGGAGGCGCAGGATCTCGTTGATGTTCTCCTCTGTAAATTGCATCGTTCGCATGGCGTTCTGGGAACCACAAACACACAAGGAGAAAAGAACGGATGAAAACCTCAGGTCGCCTCTGGTGGCCTCATGTTTAAATTCTCACCAGCTGATTTTATTTCTTTTGGGTGGAAGTTGCTGTTAGAAACAATCCGTCCTGAGAAGCTGTAAAGACTTTAGGGCGTTCTTTGAGGTTTGGACTGATTTAAAGCCATAAGTCTGATGCTTTGGTTTGGCAGCAGTGATTTCAGCTTTCAGTCACCAGGATCAAAAGTTTCTTACTCTGACTTGTGATTATGAATCATGAGTACCATACAGAAATATCATTTATGTCAAACTATGAGGGAAAAGGAAAAGTATGTGCAGTCTGTGCATTCTAAGTTTTTGCCACATTTTAAATTTGACCAAAACCAAATGTTTTGGAACACAGCACACACAGTAAAGTGCAAATAACTGTTACTTTTAGCCTTAAATCAGTAAATGCAACATAATCACGCGCACCAGAACATCCTGAAAAGTGCCCTTGTCGTTGATTGTTTTGTCATCCTGGCAGCTGGACTGTCTCAGGTAGTGATAGCTGTCAGGATGGGTCAACCCGAACGCCTCTGCAGACACACAGAAACACACTAATTACAACATCTATGACACATTTGAACCACGTTAGCTTTCTGCTCTTTCTGTGCCTGAAGTCTGTTTGCACTGACTCATAACTTCATCTGTGTTAACCTTCCTACTTAAATGCTTATTAAATTAAATGATGGTATTTTTTCCCATCATTCACCTCTCTGCTGGTTGTTGGTTCCTGCTAATATGGCGTAGAAAATGTGGTAGTTTCTCTCCCCTGGGTTCTGCCTGACCACTCGGTTCTGCAGAGGAAGAGGAGAGTTAATATACATCTTCACATCAAAACTAATGCTAATTTTCACATTTGACCAAACACACAGAACAGCAGCCTTAGTTAGTTTAAACTTCTAAAACTGAACCCAAAGATGGTGTGCTTTTACAACAAGATAACAAAAGCTCCATGGAGCTGCTTGCACCTCCCTTCTTTACAAACATATTTCACAAAGTGAAAATGTGAAGTGAAAACCAGCAGCCTCCAGCACTCCTGATTCAACCCTAATCACAGATTTGGTGGGAGGAAGGAAGAAGAACACTCACCTTTTCTAAGAGGTCTGCAGCCACAAAAGTGTCAAGTGTCAAGGAACAAAACAGTCAAAAAAAGCCTGCACGCACAAAACTGCTAACAGAATTCTGCAGAAATGTTCAAATAGGACAACTTAAGCAAAGACCAGCATTAAAATGTATTAAAATTTCAATTCTGTGTTTACCAGCTAGCTAAACGTTGCATGAATTGTAGCTGGACTTTAAAATAAACTTTCAAAACACATGTGAACACATAAACACATAAATAAAGATGAAGGAATAACATCATCAAAAAAACAGTCAAATCAGTTTTATTTTAATGTTACAATCCTCGTGCTCCTAATGAAGGATTTGTGCTAATAAATGAACAGGAAGCTGTGGCTCTCTCTTGCTTGCTGTATTTTTACCCTTGACAGCAATTTTGCTAACCCCTTACAGCATGGCCTCCTTTAATGCTAAGCCTGCGCAGGAAATGAGCAGGGAAAGGAAGCGTAGGCCACTTAACATCAAGTTGGTTTTAAAGGATACAGTCGACAATTTTGCCTCCCTGGATGTTGCCTTTCTGGCTGACATGCAGCTGGACGAACTTCCCAAATCGGCTGGAGTTGTTGTTGTACACAGTCTTGGCGTTCCCAAAGGCCTCCATGATGGGACTTTAGAGTGAAGAAAGGACGTGATCATTAACCAGGAAAGCAATTGAGCCATTACCCCATAGCACTATGGAGTTAATTTGTAATGATAGGTGTAATTTACCTGCTCTCCAGCAGTGCCTCCTCCACATGTGACGTCTTGTCTCGGGATGATACTTCCAGCGAGTGTTGGCTCATTGCTGACAGGAACTTCAGGATCAGTTTGGTGCTTTCTGTTTTACCAGCGCCGCTCTCTCCACTGAGGGAAAGGAAAGAAAAATAAACACAATCTCGAAGATGCCTCAGAAATTAAGCAGTGATGTCATAAGATTCATTTAATGGATTTCTTTAGCAGGTTTCAAATCACACTTATAGTTTTGGTTATAAGTTAAATTTAATATTAGCGTTCCACACACAGCTCATGGCATCGAGATGTTCTGGGGAAATATTCAAAACCCAACCACTAGATGGCGCACTGGGCACTGCTAACTGACTTAGGATCCCTGGCTCTTGTATTGAAACCGGTCAATGAATCAAATCACACGTGAAAGTCAATATCATAAAAATAAGAAGTGACATAAAGCCACGGGAGGAATGAAGCATGACGGGATGAAAAACCTGATTCATGTGGGAAACAAAACAGCAAAAATGAGTAACTAATAGTTAAGAATGGCTCCTTTTGCTTTTTCTAGCCCCACATTTTTATTCATACACTCTACTAGAGCAGCTTTGGATGATTAACACAGAGCATCAAACAGAACAGGTGGGTTTGACCTCTCTGCTCAAAGACAGAACTGTGTGCTTCAGGCGACCAGATCAGGGAAATCTATTCTCACTGATCGGTGAGCACAGAGGGTCGATAAAACTGAAATGCAGCAAGCTCATGCCCTGTAAGGATACAGCAGCCACAATGAAGCACACAATTGAATGACCATTGCAACAATGATTAAGTTTTATTCTATAAATAGAGAAAAAGCATCATTTAGTCATGGATAGTCATTCAACAGCTACAGTCCTTTATAATAACCCCACTTTATTCTACAGGCAGGGGCTGTGTGTATATGGGGCAGCAAACTCCACACACTCAGAGCCAACGCTTAAAACAGCCACTCTCCACGCGCTGTGCTGATGACTATGATTTTTGCAAGTCAAACCACCTGACAAGCTTCATCTGCCTGAACCACAATCACCACTTTCATCCCACTACAGACTTGGTTCTCACACACACACACACACACACGCACACACACACGGATTCTAGAAGTTTTCACTTGAATAACCTGGTGACATTTATCAGATGCCTGAGGTACATTAAACACAACACGACTGACAGAAATGGACAGAAAGGGGTGTAGAATCACCCAACATAATGTCCAGCTGCACCTCTACTGCTGTAATCGGTAACACAACTTTCTTGTCAAACACAGCAGGATACCCTCACGCACATCACAGTGACATTTAACGTGAACCTGGCAACCCACAGCCAAACAGTGTGAGGTTCAGGCGAGTCACGTTAATAATCAACCCTGAAAACCTAGACACCGAGAGCAACCCCCGACTGTTAGATTACTCTCCCCAAAAATGCATTATTCAACAGACACACTAAAGACCTGTAAGAAGTTACACTTAGTGGTCATAAGTAAGACAACTACAGCAGTAACAGCTCCTCTGACCTTTTCTGGAAGCCTGGGAGAAAATAGGTTCGAAGGAAGCGTACCAGTGATACTGTCAGGAAACATCAGAGCGTGCTAAGTAGACTGAAAAGAAATCCATGCAAGTCAGAATCACCAGCAGAATATTTTATTAATCCCTGAGGAAATTATGTAGTTACAGTTGCTCCAACTTACAAAATATAACAAAATAGTTCTGATATATACAAATAGCTCAATTTATAAATATGCTACTGGTAGGTAAAAGACGGATGCAGCTTGCAAGTCTGTGAAATAAATGTAGAATTGACCTAAACCTGCACTTATAGAAATGACAAACGGGGGGCGACACCTCTGGATGCAAAAAGAAGTAAATGCATAGAAGTCTATGGAAAAATGACCCTCAGTTATTTACTGTGACCTCAGTAAACACTGATGAGTTTATGGGCTGGATCTGTGAATGACATATCAGGATAATTTGGATCATGATTTGCTCCCATCAGCATCCATGGGGATAATAAAGCAGCTGGCCAATCTTTTGACTGAAAAACTGACACTTTATAAGTAAGAAGTGTCCCTTTGTGATATCTGAATGTCAGCGAAGCTAAAATGGAAAAGCTCAGTTAGGGGCTTCAAAACTGTGGGATGGCACCGTGGCTACATCCATCTTTTATATACAGTCTATGGGTTGCTGGCATCTTTACTTTTAAATCAATATAAAGATATAGGCGAGAATACTTATCATTTTACTTAGTTTGGTGGGATGAGCTGGAGATCTGGGCTGAATAATTAAATCAGAATGTGATGAAACTTTTAAACTTTATTCAAAGAAAAATTAATCAAACCTTTTAAGCTGCCTTTAAAAAAAAAGATCTGATTTGACTGGTGACTCACGCAGTGTTTGCGTCCCACTGAACATGGAAATGAAAGCTCTGGCTTCCTCTCTGTTCATTTAGGCAGTAGATAGATGCCCAGAGGCATTTCCAAGATGACCCCCGAGTTACAAGATTGCTTCTAGATTTGAGTGAAAATAATGTGAAAACCATTATCTTCAACATATCTTCAATGTGTTTTTGTTGGGTGGGAGCCTTAATTAAATGTCTGCGGGCCGAAATTGCTATGTGACCTAACCCCCGAGGAGGAAGCACCACAGCACGCTTGTTTGCCTTTGTTATGAAATCCTGTTTACGACACCTCAAAACATCCTTTTTTTTAAAATGAGAGTTTCTCTCACATCTGCAAACATTTGGTGACAGTAGATGGGACTTTATTTAGGAAGAAAACTCTTCATTTGGATAATGGCTGGGTGACTCCCCTCAGAGAGATCACAGTGTTTGACATGTGGTTTTTCCTGCTGGTAGCTCCTTCACCACTGAACAGACGTGTTTCTGTGTTCTGGTTTGTATGCAGGGAGGAGAAAAAAGCCTGAAAGAAACTAAGGATGGGACTAAAAACATTCATGGATATTTTTTTAGCCTTAGTTCAGCTACAGTAACGTTCTTCTTTTTCATTTTTTATTGTTTTTCTAGCTCATCTAACATAAGTCAGGCTGAGAGTTCAGTACAAGGATGTTGTAACTTGGATCTTATGTGCATTAAAACAGCCCATTAAACTTGTTAGCTGACTAGAAAAAGGTCAATCAGCAACAGCTCTGGGGGGCGGAGTCAGTTTTGGCACAAAGAATTGGGAATTTAATCTTTTTTTGGTATAAAACTTTGACACTGTTGAATACTTCGAAGTGAATACATCTGCTTTAACTTTGTTAACTAAATAACTGATATATCAAAAAATTATTTTTCACATTATGATCATCTGTAACCGACTTTCTTTCCTTCATTTAAAATAATCCTCTCAGAATCTGCACATTACCGAAGAGGCAAAGACTTAAAGGTCGACTAAAGTCCTCTGCTCATAAGCCCACAATCCAAGCAGATACTACAGAAATATTACAACACCTTGGAAACTAATTGGATGCATGCTTTATATAATGACGCTGGCAGCAAATTGAGGAAATTCCACTTGAAGAGAGGCAGTGGGAAACATATGGACAGGGTTGCATTACAACAGATCGTCCTCTCGAGGCATTATGGTGGTTCAGAGGCCTGATGGACATACCACACAGTCACAGCACCATGAAAAACATTCATGCTCTTTACATCACCTCGCCTACCACTGATAACGCACAAATGTTCTTTGTTACCCGACAACTACACCAGGTGATCTGACAGCCATCCTGCTGAACTTCTCTTTTATTCGACATGTCTGCAGATGACTTTGTATGTGGGAAAGTGGAAAGATACCATCTCATTTACATCTAAAGACTGCAAAACATTATTCAGATATTTAACTTTCTATTACAAATATTATGAGTGATTATCAGCTTAGGGATAAAATCCCTTTAACATGCATTTAATGCATATTTTGGATCTATAAATTTAAAATATTTTAAATTCAAATTATTTAGAGCATAAACTTCATAGCAACCTTCACTTTTTGGACCTTAATGCTTTTAATTTTACTTTTATTGTTGGCATTTAAAAAGTCTTTGTTGGTTTTAGGAAAAGTTTATGGTTTGGGTTACAGCGTTTTAGTTGATGAAATGTACAACTAGAAATAATGTTTAAACCTTATTTATGTGAAACTGCCTCAACAAAGTAGTGAGAGAACCTATTTGTGGGTCATCTTAAAAAGCAGAGCTTTGACAGCCTTGTCATTGTCTCTTGGACAGTGCTTTGGGAAACACTGCTTGCTTTTGCAGAGTTTTATAAATAAAGTTGAACTTGTAGCAGGAGAGGCCACATCCTTAAAGTCAGTGTCACATTCCTGATGGACACAGAACAGGACTGGAGATAACATAAACTCTCTGGGTGACTTGCAATAACTTCTGACATGAGTGTCGATGTTATGACAGAAGAGACTGAAGTTAAAAAAGGTGGAAAATGAAGTTTTTGTGATTCAAACGGCAGATCTCAGCAGTGCGTCTCACCAGCAGCAGGTCAAACTTTAAAGGCTTTCACATGTGACTCATTTGAATAACTTCTTCTACACAAATGGGCCAATCAGAAAAGGCCTGTTAAACGCAAGTCACCTAAAAGACTTCTGGCAGAGAGCCACACACACACCCACCCACACACCCACAAAGATGCCTAAACAGGTACACACACACACACACACACACACACACACACACACACACACACACACACACACACACGGAGCTATACAGCACCCTGCTTTTGTACTAATCCCTGGCTCCCCCCGTGTTGTTGCCACCCAAGGCAAAAGCCCCCCCACAGGCAGGAAGGAGGGAGTCTGCAGCCAGGCGACTGATTGTGTTGGACGAACTGCCTCCACAGCTCTGGACCTCACTCAGACTCTTTGTACTGAGGCAAAGAGCCTCAGTTTCTGCTAGAGAGTGAAAGAGTTTCTGAGCAGGGAAGAGAAACCGAGATGAGGAGCGACACGCAAAGAGAGAAGAGAAAAAAAAATCTGTCTACACAAGTAATTGAATCTGGGAAATGTACTGGCTCTTTTCACTGGGACAAAAAGGTGAAATGTTCTCATCGACCGATAGAAGCTGTTTTCATAAAAGAAGATTAAGATTAAATTACTTGTCGAGCTGGTGTGGAATGCACCTTGTAAGGTTCGACGGGCACCTCTGCACGTCATGTCCTACACACTTACACACTTCTGTGAGTTCAACAGATACTTGATTATATCTCACCCTGTCTATGCCTATTAACCCTTTTACAGTAAATAACTAGACCACATTGCATCATGGGACGTTCAGATGGTCTCACACTCTATATTTATTGTTTTATTGTTGTTTCTAATCTGCTGTGTAAGTTAGGGGTGTCCAGAGGATCTGGAACATTTGCATTCCTTTAACCAACATGTTGACAGTAAAGCAAATATTAACTGACCTACTAGCACATTTTAGTAAATCATACTATGAATTCTTAAGACAATGCTGAATTAACTACACTTCACATTTTTTGTCACTTTAAACATGTAAAAATCGAGAATTAAAATAAGAAATAATGTGCAGCCAGAAATATAAAAACTAAAACACTTAGAGGGAAATATTTTGTTTTATTGTCTTTAGCGAGTCTCTGTTCTTCCTCAATACACAGATTTATAAACAGGTGAGGACCTCCTTCATCTTCATGACACAAAGCCTCCTGTTTTAGATTACTGCAACATTGCACACTATCAAATGATAAGAAGTGTAGACGTGCGAGTGATAAAGGTATACAGGTTATTGCATGAAAAAAAAATGCATTTTTCAAGAAAGAAATACTTGTTAGAAACTCCAAAAACACATGATTACCATTTGGAGTTGATAATCGGAAGGCCAATTAAAAACAAATGCATCATTCATTACATAAAATTGTGGGTAATTTATAAATGGCAGCATCCAATAACACTGATCACACTGGATCCTTACAGCTCACGACATCCAAACAAAATGAAATCTCAGACCAAAAGTTGCTAAAGTTGATAAAAGAGGCTGCTGGTGATGTGTGACGGGGGAAAGGTGTGAGAACACTGTATTAATAGAACGTATATGAAGACAAAGCCATTTCCTGCACTACACAGTCTATGTATGAACACAAACTTTTGCATATTTACACTGTGCTGTTTGGCTGAGTGCTTTCTTGTGTGTGAACAGTTTGAGATTAGATAAGAGACGTGATGATAGGCTGACCAGACGTCTGCAGATGTTGCAGTGGGAGCGGGGCTTAACTCAGAAAGTTTAGTCTGATTATCAGAGTGAAGTGCAGCTAAGCCTGAGCTTAGACTGAAGTGCGACTCGTGCTAAAAATCTAACCCTGTATAAGGGATTAGACCTTTTTCTTCCAGCCCAGCGTCAGACTAATGTCAAAATACCCACAGCTGGAGTTTTCAATCTGAGCCCAGACAGCTGTGCTGATCCAGTCTCTGCTGCTTACTTATCCAACAATGGACTGAGTTCAAGGTGTTTTTCTTCAGGCACTAATGCCCCCTATAGCAGCACCGCCTCTTACCCTACCAGTGTTTGCAACAGCCTTTACTTCCATGTGACACCAACCTCCTCCACAGCATCCAGGATCAGGTCACCAGTCCTGTCTGGATGTCCCCCACAGATGGTGAAGA
This sequence comes from Copadichromis virginalis, assembly GCF_057382275.1. Taxonomy (NCBI): domain Eukaryota; kingdom Metazoa; phylum Chordata; class Actinopteri; order Cichliformes; family Cichlidae; genus Copadichromis; species Copadichromis virginalis. The sequence continues at coordinate 4,053,667 of NC_140635.1, read as the reverse complement.
ATGATTAAAACCTTCCCCAGCTTTTAGAGCATCTTTAACAGGATCTCACGAGTATTTTAAGTTACCTGGGATGCGTCATTATTTAACGTGAAACTCATGAAAAGGCACTGATGCTTATTTCTACATGTAAACACTGATAAAACGCAAACACCATAAAATTTCACATTTAGAAAACTGCTCGTCTCATGTTACACTTAAATCTGCACAGTTAGTTATGTTTCCGCTCCACCAGGCTCTCTTCCTTTGCTGTGATCCATTCCTTCCTTTGGTCACAAATTATGTGTCAGACACTCAAAGCAGGCGAAACAGAGAAATCCTGCTGAATCCCAAGAGAAACCCTCTCAGGTATGTTTTCATAAGGCTTTGCTGCAGGGCTTTTGTGACCCCCACATGCCTGAATAATTAACAAGGCTGGAGACTATTGGGTTTGACCCGGCACCCACCTATGGGTCAGGAGGTCAGAAACAAACTGCTGGGGGAGGGAACCTGTAGGCTGGGCAGAAAAACACCTCGACAGCTTTGCAATTTAAAAATTCGAGCCTTTCTAGCCATAAAAAAAGCAGCCCAACAAGCCAAAGTTTGCAAATGAAAAAGTTTGATTGTATTGAAGCTTCAGGCATGAGTGTGCTAGCTTTTGTTTTGTTCTTAAATGACAAACTTGTTCTGACTGTCGATTATTACAGTGTTCAAACACCCTGGCTGTCTGCTTAATATGACCATTTGTAAATGTTGAACCAATAACATGAGTGTTAGTGAGCTGCTCTAACAGCCTCCACTCTTCGGCCTTTAATCTTTCATTCACATGTTGGAACCTGCCTGCAAAGGCTTGGTCTCATCCACAGCATTAATGAGGTCCATCACTTCTACTGTGTGGTAAGGTGTTTCACAGTCTGCATTCCAAGTTCATCCCAGTAGAGCCGGACAGGGTCAAGGTCAGTGTTTACTGCAGGTCAGTCAAGTCCTGTCCCGGCAGTAACCTCCATACATGCAAGTCCCAAATACTGTACAAGGATTGAATTTATAGAAGTCACCTGTTCGTGTTCCATTTAGATTTAGATATAGACGTATATATATTTAGATTTAGGGCGTGGTTAATACAATTCTCTGATGAAGGCATGGCTTATTCTGCAACACTAAAGTTGTAAGAATGCTACTGAGCCAACAAAGAAATCAGGTTCATAAGAAATGGAGAGAATTAGCTAATAAAATGTGAATTAGAGGTCTGCATCTCTGGTTTATTGCTTTATTATCCAAACTTAAACCTGCCATGGTGGCATCTTCTGTGCACAGCGAGCGTTTGGAGGTTTTCCAGGATTTTCTTTGCTGGCGGTGGGGAGGGCATTTTTGCTGAAATCTGCAGCACCAGCTCAAAGGGGGGGCTTCCATTAAAACAATGTGGCTCGATGTAGGCAGGTACCCGCATAATTGAAAATGCAGAGTGGCATTTATGAGCATTAATGAGCAGATGGCCTTGTGTTATAGAGCTGGCCTCTTCCTCCTCCTCCTTCACCAGCTTCTGTTTCATTCGCCTCCCCCTGACTGGATCTGATTACCCACAATCCCTAAATCCAGTGAGAGAAGCTTCCTGCCTCGCCTGAAAGTGCCAGCTTGCGATTTATAGCTCTTCTTCCTCCCTCTCTCTCTCAAACACACCATGAAGCGAACCTTTCTGTGTATGGGTGGAGGTGCTGGCATGTTACATGTTTTATGAGGGTCTGCACCGAGACCGCTTTGGTGATTTTGGGGGACCTGCAGGAGAAATGTGTGTGGGTGTCAGAGATCATTGTGAACCATGCCACGTACTGCGGCAGCTGGGCAGGACTTCGACTCTGTGTTAAAATGATCCTCCACCCAAAGTCTAACTTCAGGGTATCAAAAATACGACCTTTATGAGCCTGAAAACCTGCCTGTAAAAAGTCTGCAGTCGGCTCTGTCATGGAGGGCAACGACTGCGTCAGTGATCTGGTTTCAAGTATTGGTCGTCTCACTCTTTGCCACTGAAATGCATTTAAATTATCTTTTTAAATGCAAGTACAGTAAAGTCAGTAATTCAGTCACATTTAATTTGACCCAGTTCAACACACTGCAGCCAATCGGACGTGGTTAGAAAGTTAGAAATAAACTGCTTTAGTGGGAGATCACATATGAGAGGCGAGTATTTAAACACTCAGGTCTTTCTTCACTGCCATGACTGCCACTCATTAATAACTGCACTTAATGGATCCTGTGTTGACTAATTAAATGATATCGTTTGATATATGATGTTGAATGACTCAGAATTATTTTTGTGTGGTTACAGAGAGGGCATCATGTGTTTTCAGTGACCACCACAGAGCATGACAAAAACAGCCTCAGTTCTGATCCTCAGTCAAAAAGTCGGCCCACACAGCCGGCAGCGGCCCTCAGGAGAAACACAAGGTGGTTAAAAAAAAAAAAAGGGGGGGGGGGGCGTTCTCTTCCCCTCCCTGCAATTATTCACAGCCTCACACATCCATCACTCAGAGGGGGGGGGAGCACCACCACTTCATGATGGGGTTTAGAGGTGGGGGCGGCACAGCGGTGAGGTGGTTGGCACTGTCGCCTCACAGTCCAGGGTTTGAAACCAGTTTAGGGCTTTTCTGTGTTTTCATGTTCTCTCTGTGTTTACGTGGGTTCTGCAGAACATTTTTCTAGCTTTTGAATTTTGTTTTAATTCAAAGATCGTCTGTTTGATTTTTACAGTTTCACAGTGGAAAAATAGATATCTGTATGTGTTTTTCACAAAGCGCTGCCAAGTCTATAACCCTTAACCTAAGCGTTTTATTCCTTTGCAAAGTTTAAAAGTCTACCTTCAGGGTAACAATTAGCAGCTAATTAGCAGCTCAGAGGCAGTAAAACACTGACAGAAAACAAACCCAGTGCTTAGAAGTGAAAGTCTTAAACTTCCCTGCCTGAGGGGTCCAAAAGAAAAAAAGAAAGAAACTCTGGTGGTACCGTAGTTTAAAACAAGTTATTTAAGAGTAGTAGTAAATTCTGTACGTAAACTTAAGTATATTGCTAAGTATAACCTTAAGCATATAGTGGTCAGGCTGTCAGACGACAGTGTTTGCGCTCTTTCATTGTAATCACCCTCATTTCCTATTTCGCAACATTGTAACCAGCTGAATTCTTAAGACAATGGAGCGCATAAAAAGCTGCAACATCGAACCTCAAAATATTCGGAATACGAAACCAATCAGAGTTAGAAGAGGATAATCAAGCAGTGCAGAGTGTACCTTGGAAAGCTCAGTGTGTCATTTACTCTATTTTAACAGACAGAAAACCATCAGGTTGTGTTTTAGCTGAGACAACAGCTAAAGGTTACGGCTGTGGTCTGCGGTCTGTCCTCTCTGGCCTGGATGACTTCACGTGCTGCTTTGCTGTCATGGAAAAAAATTACACAACTGAACTGTAGGCTTTATTTTTCTTTCAACTTTTCACTTTCTGTGGTGAATTTAAAAAGTTTCACAAGCTCTGTTCCCCTTTGTTAAAAATGTTCCACAGTTTTGTCCAATATACAAGAAACAACAAATGATTTTTCTTGAAAAGCGAAAGGTGATGAAGACAAACACAAAGCAGATCCACAGCAGCGATACGACTCGTTAACAAAGTGACAGCATTGTGTGGCTCAGGACTTTCTGTAGCGCCACTACAACGTTTGTGTTTACGCCTCGCTCTGTGCACCATGGCGCATGTTCTTCCCACTAACCAACATCGTGCCAGACAAAAGAATTTCTGTATCCCAAATACATCATCAGACCAGAAGACGACAGACAGAACACGTGAGACTGCATGCCGTGCACAAGCACAGGGAAGTATTCCCATTCATTTTGTAAGTTAGGATTAAAAATGGTCATCATTGGTTTTTAATAAAAAAAAACAAACTTGAATGCATGCAAGGTTACTGGCACAGATCAAATGATGTGTTTACATGTGCTGCAGCAAGTAAGCCAAAATCTGTTTTTATATGGAGCAACCATCTTTTTCATGTCTCTCTGCAGTTATTAAGCTTAATTATAACCTTTATGTTACTGGGACATAGAAATTAAATTTATAGAATGACTGATAATAACTCCATGGTGGAGCTGAAGAGAGTGCCAGATGAAATGCTACCTCATGATCCAGGTGATGGGACACCAGCACCAGTGCAATGCAGACGCCAGCACTGAACCGTCTCTTCCTCCTCATTTAAGAGCCAACTCACACTTTAAGAGATTCTTAGCTAAATTTTATTTTTATGGGAAGACATTCAGAGCGGACAGAATCTGTAGGCTGCATCTGCCAATATTTCAATTTCTTGTGAGATCTCCTCCCAGCACACCAACATGAACAACATGCCTTCTAAGTTTGGGCGCAACAGTGGCAGCTTTTGGAAAAGGCTGTGAAAATGAGTCATGGTGAAAATTTCCACTTGACATTTTGGTTGACAAATCATGTGAGTGATGTGGATCATAGAGATGTTTTGTGTGGTAGATGGTCAGGCCCTCAATGGTGATGACTATAGAGGTGCAACTTAAACCATCAGCAACACAGAAGGAATTAAACATAATCGCTAATTAATGTTTCATTAATGTGTAATGCAAACAACAAAATCCCAGCTACTTAACTTTCTGCTTTCCCCACAAACTTAAACCGGTTCAAGTTTAAAGGAAACATGTGTGCCTCGTTATCCCCAACGCCAATTAAGCGAACCAAACAAGGCTGTAAACTAATGCCGGCTAATCCTAAGAAAACTGCAGTACTTTTGCATGAAGCAGCAGACTGAGACTCTCCGAACACGACGCAGCACCATGTTTATTTCTTTCTGCTTCAGATACTATCTCTAAACAGTCTTCAGAAATATGGAGATTTCAGTTTCCAACTCTCAACACATTTTAATATGCTCTGTCTTGTAGATGAAAACATGACATGCATTTCATAATGGAAGAAACAGAAATGTGAAACTAGAATTTTAAGCTCTCAACTCTTAACTACGACAGCTAATGAGCAAACTGTCACAGGAAAAGCTGATAGAGCCATTCTGGCTCAATAATCTCTGTGTAGTGTACCACCCTTTTTGTGCTCTTAATTTATTTGCTCCTCTTTACAACTACTTTGCTGCCAACAATACAATGTTGCAACAGGAAGTTGAATGGCCACGTACTCAGGATACCTTGATGACAACTAACAACAATTCCCACGCACTTAAACTCAGACACAACTCCTGTATCCGTCCTTCACTAAATTAGCAGCCAAATATTATCATATCTGAGTTACAAAAATAGCTCCTTTTTAACTTAGTAGGAAGAGAACGTCTGTGTGTGTCGACTGAACAATGGAGCCACAGTCGACGTGAAAGTTGTCCGACTGAAATCAAAGAGGAAGGATGTTGGGACGGAAGGGAGCAGACAGAGGATGGCGATAGAAAGAGCGTGTGTGTGTGTGTGTGTGTGTGTGTGTGTGTGTGTGTGTGTGTGTGTGTGTGTGTGTGTGTGTGTGTGTGTGAGAGAGAGAGAGAAAGATCCTCAGAGGTGCAGCCAAAGCGCTGAGGAGACTTGAAACCAGATGAAGGAGTTTGGTACTCTGTGGGGGGGTTATTCAAAGGACCAATAAGGATGCTTGATAAAACCTCAGGCAAAAATGGTGCTGATATTCTAAATGTGAACCATCAAGTCTGCAAAAGTTGTAAAACAATAACAAAATATTTAAAATACTCCAACGTTTCACACTCTGCTCTCTAGTAGCCGCTAGACTTTACATGAGTTTGCTTCAACTCCTTGCTGTGTTTTTGTAAATCCATTAAAACTTCTGGAGATTCAAAAACAAATAAAATACATTCACAAAAACAGATCACACACCTGATCAGGACACACTGGTTCTGCAGCCTCTTCCACAGCGAGCGGTAGCACTCATTGGCGATGGCAAAGATGTGCGGGGAGATTTCACCGAGGTGGTGCTGACTGTACATCTCCACAGCGGGTCGGTCATACAGGCCAGGGAGCGGCTGGTAAGGGTTGACTGCTGCCAGGATGGAACCGATGTACGTCTGTGGATCAAAGAGGTAAATTATCAATAATTACGCAGACAGAAAGCAAATAAATCAAATTTCACCTGAATGTTTTAAGTAAAGGTGAAAGAGAAACATGAAAAAATACTATCATGATGCATTACACGATAACAAGATTCAACGATTCTGCAATACTTCATACTCCGATGAAAATGTACTTATTAAAATACAGACATTTTTAATGCGTCAGTTCAATTAATAAGCCCATACTGTCCTTCTCTTCACTGTTCCCCAACCGTTTCATCTTCTGTGTTGCTAATTAGCAAAGTTCTGCTCATTTTATCTTCATTTGACTAAATGCGCCACCATGAGGAGCCATGAAGTAGTGAACCTGGGTAATTATATTCGATACCAGCTATTGGTGCTGTAGAGGAAGCTCCCCCCCCCCTCACTGCCATTTCAAAGTATGAACATTTGCACAGCATCCATTCTTCTCTAATGATAACTCTCTTGACCTGCATGTCGTTACTTGCCATCTACTGAGCAAAGATCGGAGCAAATCATCTCTGCTGCCCGTCACTGCTCAGGTGGAAGCACAGAGAGGCCAAAGGCTGCACTTAAATCCAATTTCTCAGACAGAAACACAGAGTCGTAAAACCCTTATTAGGTTCCCAGGAGGGTGGACAGCAGCAAACATCAAGCAGCCAAACATGTGACCTTAGTGATGAACACTCTTTTACAGCTTCCACTCAGGCTGTCAAAAAGCCCAGCAGCACGGCATTCAGCACGTTTGACCTTTTGCTTTTATTTTCACTGCTGAGAAGCAGACTCAAGATTTTCCAAATTAGTTTCAGATTTCAAAGTTCAAAGCAAAACAAACCAAGCTGCTGAAATAGAAGCTCGTGAAGCCAGAAGAAAACTTGGCTGAAGCTTCAGTGATGTGGTGGTGACTGATGGATAACTAGGCAGGCTTGGGAAGAAAAAAAAAAAGGCAGCACATCAGCGTGCATCTGTGAGAAAACATCTGGATATTCCTATTGCTGGCCTCGGTTTGAAAAGTTGCAACGGTTACAGCAGAATTAACCGGATTCTCACAGTTACTCGAACTGGGCAGGAAAAGAGGTAATGCTGTCAGAAATGCTCGTCCTCAACCGTGAAGGTCTGAGCATTTGCAAAGGGTAGAGAAGCATTAAGCCGATTTTTCACATCCACTTCAGCATAAAAATAGTAACACTGTCAAAACCTGTATGTTCTAAAAGGTCTAGTAACCACAGAGAGAAGCTTTCCATCCCGCATAGAAGAAAACTAAATCCTTAATTGGTCTTTCCACTAAAACAAAAATACTGGAACAGTAAAGGTCATTCACTTTGGAAATGCTACCATTGTTGGTTTACCCCAAACAAGCTTCTTTTGTGAGAAAACCCCTAAGAAACATGCGCAAATACTTTTAAAATGCCTACATTTACAACACAAGCACACACGTTTCCAGCCTGGTACTACTCATAGTCAGCTTTGACTGAGAGGTGCTAACTGTGGGTGCTAGCTGCTTCACCTCAGCTAATAAGAGTCACTGAAATGGACTGTTTGATCTTGTCTGTGGTGTTGATGTTACCTGTTTTAGTGGAATTACCTGACAAGTAATCTAGCCTGTGGCTTGTAACTGAGCACTCCACACTCTGGTTCAGATATGACTGCTCGAGTTTCAAAAGTCCCAGGCAGCAACAACCAAAATGGTTAACTTATCGCTTCCAAACGGGACTTCACAAACAAGTGTGTGACATCAGCGTCCATCTTTTATATACAGTGTATGATCCTGACACATGTTAACTCATCGGGACATGCCACTGTGTAATTTCAGCAGCAGTCATAAAAATATTGGTTTCACAATCAGTCAGCGATCATCAATCAGCACATGCTCGCAATCTGATGCAAAATGTGGTTTTTAAACCAGGAAGAAAAAAACAAAAAACAAACACAATCCAAACAATTTACAGCCACATAAACATCGAGCTAAACACAATCGCTACATGTAATGTGGCGATCTTTTAAACCTCACCTCTCTTTATTTATTTCATTTTTATGTCTCTGAATTCCTGAAGGAAAGTTAAGTTTGCTAAGTGCTCTATGAAATATACCAGCTTTACCCTTACTGTCTCTGTCTGCTGCTGTTCTGGAAACCAAAAGGGATTTCTAGAGCATTTTTTTAAATTTAAGACTTCTCAAATATGGCTTAAACATCTATTAACAATAGTGAAGCTGATCCTTAACACCAGGTTAATCTGTGAATTACCGTTTTAATGGACTGACTGCTTATCTGGCCTACAAATGTAATGTGACTAGTCTGACTTACCATGAACATTCATTCAAACAACAGAATCATCTGAGAAAACAAAAGTTTGGTCAATAATAAAAGTAACACATTTTCTAACAGGCACAAGAGTTGCAGGTAAATTACCTGCTGCGACTCAACAACCACTTTTGCCGAGAAAAGAGCCACACAGACAATCTGCAGTGAGGTGAAAGCAGCAGTAGTTAGCAGCTCCCTCGCTGCTCATATTTCTTTGTGGCAGGTTTCACAGGGGAAATCCCCACTCATTTTCTACTTAAAAGGTACAGTAATAATAAACCTCACACTTTTCCCTCTAATCTCTGCAAACACGGACAAAGATAACATTTTTGATCACACTATCAAAATTAACGACAACATTTCTGCCGGCGCAACTTGGATGTAAAGTGAAAATCTCATTACAGCAGTGCACAGTGTTCCCATAACACACACATTAGCTTCTGAGAGTCTGTTGCCTGGAGGAGGAAAAGAATTGCATTTAGGAGAAAGAGAGTGGGACATTTCGATCCACAGAGCATCTACGTCCTCTGCAGTTACACGGCTCGACTGTCTTCTATCCTGTTAATCTCGCCTGGTTCCCACTGACAGACAACAGCATGTGAAAACAAACAGGACCGTCGGTTTTCTGTCAGTCACGGTCTTCATACCAGTCTGACATTTGCTCTGTTCCTTCATCTTGATTTATTAAAGCCTGTTTTCTTGCTGTATTTTTTTTATTTCCTTTAATACAGTTAGTCAAACTTTTTATCAGATTAGAGAAGAGCACCAAGAGGACATAGAAGCACATACATATTACAAACAGAAAGCCCTTTTTCCTCAATAAAGGGGTCGATCAGGGGAAAAAAAGCCTCAAAAAACTATTGGCTCTGGACAAGCAGAAAAAAAACGTGTGTTTATAACCAGCCTGAGGTGAAACCGTGCGCAGAGCTCAGAAGTGGAGTGGAACTCAAATTACAACCATAATAGGCATAATTAGGTTAATAGGCATACCGATGTATAGACCGTGGAAAGAATACCAACAATAACATCACACTGGAAATGCAGTTTCTGATGAGCAGTCTGTTGCAGTCGGACACTAAAGACTCTGAGCATCCAAGCTGAAAGGAAATATTTACAGAGGGTTTCTCAGGAATGAAGAAAACAGCTTCTCTCTTCCAGTTTTTTAATTTTCCAAAGACCAAGTCATGACCAACCTCAACCAACAGTTGATAACAAATACGAGAAAACACCAAACCGTTGGTTAGAGCTAAAAGATGTAGTTCAGTCATTAAATGTTTTAAAAAGCATCAGCTAACATGCTTGCACCACAGGAAGTGAGCTGATGGTTGTAGGAGCAGTGCTGTAGATACAGTGGCATTAGGTTACGATCATACAGACTTCAGGAGTCTGTGAAACTCTTTGGCTTTTTCATTCATTTGAATGGGATCACCACTCCCAACAGATCTGAGAGAAGAGTTAAACCTGTGGGAGTGTCTTCTGGCACCAGGTTAGACGACCATGTACCAATAGTTAAAAAAAAAATCTGTTAAAATTCTGATTGTCCATAGTACTGCTTGAAAAAACACGTCAACTGAAATGAATACCTAACACTCCCTGAAGCTCACACATACATTGCAACACTGAACTGTTCTAGACATTGCCAGACTGACGTGTATGTGAGAAAGACCATTTGATCTCTAATTCTACAAAGCCCCTGTAATGTCTGATTACACCCATGCAACACAAGCAAAGGCAACGGGCTTGTCGATTTACAGCAAGAAATTAAGCTGATCCAGGTGATTGATAGATGTATTTTTTGTCTGCTTATTTTATTGGTTTTTGTTTTTTGCCCTTTATCACCGTTCCTCTTCCCCGCTGTTTTTCTTTCCCTCTTTCTTTCTCCCCTTTCTTTTCCCCAGTCAAATCTGTCCCATATTTAGCAAGTGAAAATGAAATAAAATAAACAATAAAAGGTGAATCAAATAGACCATTACGGCAAGGCTGGGATGGTCCATTTGGTAAAGTAAATCCGTGGGCATCTTTCTTTGCCTTTAGACAATAACTCTGATGGCAAAAGAGCCAAATGGGACAGGCAACAAAAAGAAAAAAAAATTAAGCTGACCATGTGGAAAAAAGTACAAATATGATTCTGCCAAGTTCCTTCCTGTTAAAAGGGAGTTTTTCCTTCCTGCTGTTGCCTAAGCAATCATCTGTTTGTTGGGGGTCTCTTTCAAACACTATCGGGCTTTTTTCCTTACAGTACACATTATCTTAAAAGAACTTTTGTTGTGATTTGATGCTACATGAATAACCTTGAACTAAAAAAGACCTTTCAAACTATCAAAACCATAAACCAATCTTTTTATACTTTTGGACCTATCACTCCTTCCTGGCTAGACATAAGATATAACCCAAACAACAGAGGCGAGATGTTCTTAAACACTGCTTCACAATAACTGTACAAGATAACAGAAGAACAAGGTGATGAAGAGGTCTGCTAGGAGTCCACACTCACTGTACTCCTCCTCTTCCTATACAAACATCTTTATCACCTGCACTGCTCATTAAGCTCCTCCTATTAATCTTTCTATTCAAAGATCCTACTGACTCACTGACCTACATTTGGCCCGGATGCAAAAACATTTGAATGAACGTTGAGATGACATTTACATGACAAATGCCAGGTCTGGGCTATCCTGCCTGTGCAAATCAGCACAGTACAGGGATGGTATGTCATAATAATATAGAGTGGATCATAAAGGTCTGAGTGTTATTACAATGTGGCAGCGCTCTGCTCAGGTGAAGGAATCAGTTTCTACACATAAAAGCAGAGAAGTCCTTCTTCCGCCTGCAGTGTAAACAGTTTACAGCTAATCTAATCTCTGGCTCTGAGGCTCACATGCATCGATCAGACCATCCTGTAAACCTCTTTACAGATGCTTATGTAGTGTCATGTATTGTTTGGGATTTTTATATTCACAGTATGTGGAGAAAGTAGATGGAGAAACACTGTGATTCGGACTTTTGCACCTTCTGACAGCTGGAACAGTCCAACACATCGTAAGTCTTACTTGTATACAATACGCTATACAGTAAGGTGAACACGGCACCAGCTACAATGAGCTCAATATTTCCGTGTATCTTTTGTCAGTTTTTCCCTGCTGTCCACTCTGACACAGTTTAAAGGTGCACGGGGAAAATATTTTTTATATTTGTCAGCAGTTTTTATGATGATCTTATTTGCCCCAGAAAGGAAAATAAATAATCCTCTTATCTGTCCCATAACCTTTGTCCATAATATCAGTATTTACACACCTCCATAGGAAATTGTCATGTTTTAGAGAATTTATTAAGATCTTTTGATCCTAAGAAAGACATCCAGTCACCTTCAAGTCAAATACCATGTTACACAGAATATCATTTGTAGCTATAGATGCAAGTAAAAATTGCCAAACTTAAGAAAAAACTCAAGGACGTGCCTTAAACTTGCATCCTTTCTAAGCTCCTCGCAACTTACAGGAGTCATGAGGAGTGATTCTTATAAGTGCAAAAAGCAGCAGGAAGCAGGAAGCACAGATGCTGTAACAGTCCAGTAGACATTCGCCTGAATATTTTCACGTCTCAATCTCTTGTTTCAAGTCTTATTAAGCACAGCCTGATTTTTTTTCCAAATTATGGTCACCATCTATGGCAATAGAGCTCCGTATACCTCAGGGTAGTGCTGTCTTGTGATTCACATGGTGTGACCTTTAGCATATATGGCTACAGGTCATCCTGCCTGTACCTTCTCAGTAAGATCTGTCCCTCACTTGTAGTGTCTAGTTTCTAAAAGCCACGATAATAAAACCCCAGGCTTTAAAAACATGACTTTTCAAACTAAAACTTTATAATGGTCTTTTTTGCGTTTCTATTTGGTTCAGAAACCTTAATCTGTCGAGTAAAATGACATCTGATAGTCTGTAAAACCGACCAGTGGACAAAAACCCCCACAAAAAACCTTCAAACCCTTTCTTAAAAACAAAAAAAAAAACAAAAAAAAAAACATGACAAGGAAAGTAATATTTAAGCACGAGTCTAAAGGGCAAAGTTCACATAAAACAGTTAGCGCTGCTTCAAGTTAGAGAAAAAATAAATAATAAAACAGCCTTAGGGAAAATTTGTGCCTGCCCTTAACTCGATGAATTACAAACATTTGGACCCAATTACATCCCCCTGTTGGTCCGTCGTGGTAACAGTCTCCCTGGCAGCACCCCAGCTGTGACTCTCATCAGAAGCCTGCCCTGCTGGCTGATGTGATTAACTGCGGCCCCTCATCCTGCATGTGTGGTGTCGAATACTTGCAGTCATCCCACTGAGGTGACCCGAGTAATGCGATAGCCACTTTTTACAGTGTTTGTTTGAAGTGCTTAACCTGTGGGACTCATAGCAGTGAAAGCAAAGTTTTTTAACACCGTGATGGCTCAAAAAGTTGAGTCTGTTCAGTCAGAAGAAGTCACCTGGATGAGTGACGAAACATTTCTCCGACTGAAAACGCGACGCCCAGATGAACACAATCAACTTTTTGGGATTTCCTTACCTGGATGGTCGAGCATGCATCATTTGTAAATGAAACATTTGTATTTGGGCAGCACTCATTATTAAATCTCCAACAATCTATGTTTTATACTAATACTGGGTAAAAAGAAAAGTATAATGTAGTATTTAAGCATGTTCTGGCTCTTTCTCTGGTCAGGTTCATTTTCATTTCTGTCATCAGCCTCATTGGGGCAGCAGGAAAAAGTTTCCAGTTAAGCCTAAAGTTCAAAAACTGCTCTGCACTCGACAAGATGCAGTCAAAGTGAAACATTTTCAATAAAGAAAGCCAAACGTTTTAATGAGTTGGCAGAGACCCAATAAAAGCTAAGAGCACAGTGAATATTGAAACAAGATAAATGTCAATGTCATCTGCGTCAGCTTATTCCACTGCCCACACATGGCAGCAGGAATAAGCTTTAAAGTGACACCCAAGAAAAATAAGATGAAAGCTCCACAGGTGTGTAAAGAAACGAGATCCATGCTCTGTCCAGGAATTCCTCTTCTGTTGCTCCTTTGGAGGTTTCTTCCCTTTCTTGTACTGTGTGTGTGTGTGTGTGTGTGTGTGTGTGTGTGTGTGTGTGTGTGTGTGTGTGTGTGTGCGCGCGCGCGCGCGCGCGCGCGCGCGCGCAAGAGAAACCCAGGGGAAATCAGCTGTTTGGAATATTGGCCTATATAAATAAAACTGACTTCTCTCAAATGTATTGCATTACAGTGGATTCCAATGAAACATTTTTCAGTTACACAAACAATAGTACATCTTAATCTGCTCTTTATTCAGCGTGTTCCAGAGAAATAATGGCTTCTTTAAAAAATATGATTAAATCAGCTGCTTCTGTTCTGAAACACTGCTTTCCCCAAATCCCAAAGAAAGCAGCAGCAGCCCCAGTATAAAAGTTTATAAGATTAACATTTTCTTTTCTCTGCTCTTTTTGCAGACTCAGTGTAGAGATGATAGGCTAACACTAGCAAGCTACATTAGCTGTATGGGTCTCTGCACAGATCACATACCTGCTAATCAGTGCTAATTAATGGATTAACGAACCACTCATTAAAACTAGAACATAGACTGCGTGGATGGGTTTTACCTCAAAGCAGGTGACATTCATTTGTAAGATAATGTAATTAAAAAGGCTACAAAAGGCACAGACATGTTGGAGACGCCCAGTTCTGTGACTAGCAGACAGTTCACACCTACAGCTGCATAGCCCCTAATTTTTCACCAAAAATCCAAAATGCTGATTTTAAAAAAGCATTACACAGATAATGTTCGGATGACTTTTACATAAACATTTTGCGTATTGATCGCAATGTTGGTTGATTTTTTACCACGAATCTTCGTGCATTATCCCATTCGTATTTTGAACAATTCTAAAAAACTATAAACGTTCTACAACCAACAAATCTGTGCAGAGTCCCCGATAATCAAAATAGGATTACGGATAAAAGTATCACGTTACATTTTGACATTGTGTTCCTTCTATTCAAGAACTAAAAACAGCTGACAAATGCAGATATCTTCTCAAACTGACCTCCGCTTAATCTTTTCCCCCCTGACAGATAGCAGTAACAGACGCTGGAGCGCCTTTATGTTTATAGAAAGGCGTCAGTGGCTGATGATGGTGTAACTGTAGAGCAGAGAAAGGCATGCAGGGCGTCAGAACCTTCCAAAAAAAAAAAAAAAAAAAAAAAAGATGGCTCTGAGACAGAGCCAGATAAATTCACAGAGAAGGAAATGAAGTCCAGATGGGGAAAAAACCCTGCAGGATCAGAAGAAAAAGCATCAGCAAACCTGCCTTACTGACGGCAGGAAATGTACGAGCGAGGGGAGCGAGGAGGGAATATTCTGCAGAATTACTGTGTCACAAGACACACATACCTTTGCATTTGTTATACTTGGCATTTAAAGGCATCTTGATCCGCTGTTTAGGTTTAATGTTGCTGCTGATGCACATGCGTGAAAGAAAGGAGATGCCCATTTATTTTTGAAACGATGCGGTTTTTCCGAGTTCCCGGGAACACAAAACTGTCAACACCTTGTGAAACGTGCAGCTTTTGCTTCAGCTATAATGCTGAATAAAAAGTTTTCTTACAAATGAAAAAAAATATCACTGTAGAAACGTGATAGTAGAGCCATAACCTTAACCTCACTTTAAGGAGCTTGCAAGTTCATTGCTGTGCTGACATGGATCTAATAAACCTGGGCAGGAAGTTGGATGCATGTCTGCTGTATAATGATAATCAGAGCCAACACGGCTGTCATTGCTCCGTTATTTGTCTCCACGCTACGTCCTCTTTGGCACGGTCATGGTAACAGCTGGAGGATACATCATACACAAAAAGCTTCTGCTACCACAACTCAACTGGATTTTGGAATCCCAAGCATTTTACTTCCATCTATAAGCTCTGAGTCTGTTTTGTCTTCATGTTAACCAGCACATCATTTCATGCTGCATTCCTATTTGAATAGCAAGTCGCACTGTGAGACGCTTATCCTAAATTTCAGTTGCAGAGTTATTGCCTCTTCACATTCCCTCCTTCATGTTAGTCAACTTTTATGTGGCCTGTGTGACATTTTTGGAAGGAAAACAGTTTGAATTGTCAAGCATGCATTTTTTCTTCATTTGTGGTTGGGGTTGTCGCTAATGAAACTGAACATGTGTATAATGACAAAGAACAACTTCTGCATATCTCTAAAGCACAAACGCCATTAGATGCATTGAGAACAACAGTTGTTTTAATTTTCTAGTTGAAAAAATAAGACACCTCAACTTTCCTTTTTTTGCCTTTTTACGGCTTTATTTGAAAGGGTGCAGTGAGCTTAACCGGCGCCAGAAACCTTAACTTTAACCAGTGAAAGTTACCTTATTGGTTTGCTTCTGAAACTGTGTGTTTTTGGTGTACAGTCCCCATTTAGCATCATCTTTGTAGCTGTATGAATTATAAAAGATTTATTGTTACTAATAACAAGTTTCAAATGAGTTTCAGATAAGCTAAGCTAAATCCAGCCCACATTAACTGACATCTGCCGATTCAGCAGATTCTTCACATTCAATTAGCAAATATGATAAAAAAAAAGTTGACTCCTTAAGCTGCTTTAGTTTGCTGCACAGCTGCAAGGTGCTATGTAGTCCAGCTTGTGGCCTGGTTGTTTCTGTACGGAGGTCCTGTGATTGCTCAAAGACACAAAGTCACACCACCGAGTTCTAACTCGACATATAAGTGTTCATCAGTCTCATTAATGTTCATGAATCAATCGTGTCAGTGCACTGCTCATTAAACTTTCTAACTAGAAATTAAACACTTTACCTAATTTTGCATAAATGGGCTATGTAAGTTTAAACCACACCGCAGGAGTAGTGGTTAGACTCGAGATTGTTTGCCCAAAACCACATCTTAATGAAGCTAAAACGATAAGTCAGAGATATGAGCCTGAAAGAAAGATCTAATCAACCAAGCCAGGAGTAATCTGTACACCAGATTCCAGACAAATCTGTTTCTCGCTCTTCAAGATAACTCAACAAATAACAGATGGGTGGACGAACTTCAGCCACAAAGTAACTAGCAAACCAAAAAAAAAAAAGACAAAAATGGAGCAAAAAACCACGTTC
The DNA here is from genome assembly GCF_057382275.1 of Copadichromis virginalis. Lineage (NCBI taxonomy): Eukaryota > Metazoa > Chordata > Actinopteri > Cichliformes > Cichlidae > Copadichromis > Copadichromis virginalis. Next base: position 4,037,154 of record NC_140635.1, on the reverse strand, counting down.
ACTAATGTTGTTGTCTTTGCTAACATTTAAAAAAAATAAATAAATAAACCAAAATCAGGATTTAAAGGAAGTGAGATCAGCACATGTTATTCATAGACATGTATGCATGTATAACGCTGGACGTTTCCTCACATCTGACAGTAATCACAACTCTTCAGCTTTGGCTGAAATCTCTAAAAATGTAAAAAGGACTAAACTGGGTTTGTATTTCAGAGTCTCCGAAGGAATTTGTGTGTGTGGCTTAATCCCAAACCCAGCAGATATGTACAGAGGGAAAACGAGTGAAACATAATCCAACCCAGCTAAACTATTGATCTGAAAGGAAAATTCCACATAAACAGTCATTTTCGATTCCTCCCTTCTCTGAGCTTGCATCATCCAGATTTTTTCAGATATTAAGACATGACCCCAAAGCGGGATTTCAAAACACCAAACCAGCCTTTCTACTGCTATAAAGCCACATTCCACCCATAGCTTCTTTGTTTGCAAGTACTTCAGATAATCAAATGAGACCATTAGAAGTTGGTCCATCTGTAATCTGGTTTTGAGCAGTCGATCTCATTGTCAGTACAGACTTTCTACACATTCTGGACTTCTTCCTCCCCCGTTTATCCTCACAGCTATGAGTCAAGAGCTTGTGAAAGCGGAGCAGCAGCTGCCTGTTGCAGTCTGTCAGCGGGCCGGCAGCAGACATGCAGACTTGTCAAAATAACCGAAGCGAGCGATGAGACGGATTTTGCTCTGTGCTGAATCTGCCTGAGCCGGCAGAGCCTATGATCAAACCTATTACGAGGAAGAAGAGTGATTTAGTAGCTGTTTCTCAGGTATCCTCTCTGAACTATGAAGACGCATTTTTGTGCCGCTCTACCTGATGATCCATCTGCTGTCATCTCGATTCTGATTGATTACAAAGGCCATTTGCTCCCACCCCTGTGGTTACAGTTAATAGTTCTGTAGGCGGGGTTGGGGTTACGGTTAGGGCAGAAAACACTGCTTCTATTATAACCCAAAATGTTAAAGAACAAACATACTGTAGCTTAGCCTCAGTGTCACCACTAAGACATCTGAGCTGAATGTTGCTTGAAACTCAGTTGCCTCTTTTATTAGATCCATTATATTTAGTTCTCTTAACTCTTCACATGCACTGCAAGGACTGTTTTTGTCTGCATGTCAAAATAAACTGTTTTTCAAAACCAAAAGAAGGGAGTCTAACAGACAAACATATTTTAGATTTCTCAGATTCTCATATGATCAAGGATTCCTCGGGTCTGCAGGAACGTTCTTCAATGCCCTTTCTGCAGATCGTCCCCTCCAGAACAGACAGCGTCTCCAAACCTCTAACCAATTTTGCTAATGTGTGCATCTTACATTGAGCATCAGTGCAGACCCACAGTTCATCCACAGACTGAAATGAACCCTTTTAGCTCTTCTCCCTTTAAAGTCTCCCTCTCGTCTGATTGGTTGCCCCTCACAAACTTAGGATTTTAAACACCAAGTGGGTTGGTTTGAGATGATATAGCCCAACTTTGGGAAACCAGGATTTTAGAGCAGTCTGAAGTCTGAATTTTTGTACATACACTAAACCAAACTTGTGGCCCTGTTCAGGATGAGCACCATAACATCATAGTGTCTTTAAGATAGAAAATGAAGAAAAGCAAACTACAGCCACTTAGGTTAAAGTGCTCTGATTCTTATAAAAGAAGATTTCTGGGGGAGGATAGTCTCATCTCCTTATACCCATTTCTATTTTTGTTTTTAAAAAAAAAAAAACTTTTGTTGTATAGTTTAAAAAGTAGCTGCAGATCCAACGAGCCTTGGAGCCTGTGGCCAGAAGATGAAGAGTTGTGTATGAAAGTATTATGTAAGCTTTCATGTAAGAAGGTCCAAACTTTCATCTTTATATCCATGTTCCCATGACCATGTGATCAGGCACAAAGAGCACATATACCAGCAATTGTTCAAATGCTTTCAGGACCTGATCTGTTATTTTCGGTCAAACTTCTCATTCCAACCAATCAACAATCAGAGTTTTCTGTGTGTAAACAGAAAAATAAACTGTATGGGGATCTGCTGCCATCACATGACATCGTCCTATTTATGTTTATAGCACATGGGACACGAAAACATTCCTGGTTGGAATAAAGAGTTCCTGATTGGATGAACTCCCCTGCAGAGTGTGTGTGTGTGTGTGTGTGTGTGTGTGTGTGTGTGTGTGTGTGTGTGTGTGTGTGTGTGTGTGTGTGTGTGTGTGTGTGTGTGGAGAGAAATGAGCGGGAGGTCACAGAAAATTGTTGATGGGATGGGGGACAGAGAAAAAAAGAACAGCATGTGATAGAAAACTGAATGTCAGTGTGTTTGAAAGAAGGACCGTGGGGTACAGACGAGTCAGAGATTTCTGAGTTAAAGAATGTATGTGTGCATGTGTGTGTGAAGCGGAGTCTTTTGGCCCAGATCCCTTGTTTAGAAATCGGGTAGTAGCTCTGGTGGTGTGTGTGTGTGTGTGTGTGTGTGTGTTTCTGCACGCGCTTGCAATGGAATCTGCAGAGGAGACGAGTGAGGCCACCAGTCGACAGCACAGCTGGTTACAATCACAGCAACTAAACACACACAGACACACACACAGAGGTCTGGTAGCCTACAGACGAATCCCCTGTCTATGTAATGGTGCTGCTAGCAGCTCTGATGCAGTTTAGCTGAAACAAAAATATTTTTTTGTCAAACCAACCAGAAAAAGCTCAAAATAATCACTTCTGTATTTTTACACCATCAAAAATCAACATGTGCCCCCAAAAAGTATAAACTATAATTGAGATTTTGCTTGCTTTGTTCTGAGTGTGCACATATTGATAGATAGAAATCTACCTCTACCCCATCATCGTCATCACCATACAACTTTCTTTGAGGCCAGAGATTTATTCATTGTGGCCATTTAATTATGTGATTGCAGCAGGTTTGTACTCGTGAAAAATCTATCAAAACCACAAATTCCCCCACTGTATTGTGTTCTTTCCATGTTCTCCGTGTCCACATCCAAGCTTGGCTTTTTAATGGATGTTTGACAAGGACTTGTGTGATTTGTCCAGCTGGAATGCTTTCAGATTTATTGTGCTGTTTGGATTAACAACAAAACAGTTTTGTAATGTTCTTCAAGCTTCACCACCAAAGTTTAAGTTTTATCCAAAACCCTTTACAGCGAGTAGAACAAGCCTTGAAATCTGCTTCATTATCCTGTAAATGTAATTCAAAATATGGAGCTTAAAAAGATATTTTGGCTACAGGGCCGCTGAGAAAATCCACCAAGGCTCTTTATTCATATGCTGAATTTATGCATCACCTTGTTCTGCTTGTGTTTTTCACTGCATGTACTTTTCCTGGAATCTAAACTCTACATATGGCTCCTTTGCAATAAATAAATTTTATTATAAGAACTGAAGAAAAAAAAAGAAAGAGAAGAAGAAGCCCGAGGAAAACAAAGGAGACGAGGATGAGTAGTGGTGGTAGTAACAGACCCCTCTAAATCACTCTGAACCCTTTAAACTGGGGTTTGACCAGTTTCATATTTGATCCTTGATGCAGCAGAAACTGTTGTTGGCTACTCTGACTTCAGTATTGTGTTTATAGCTCTTCCCTTTGGTTAACCATGACCCTCTCCATTAAAACATTCCCTCTAATTTTCCCCTCTTTCCAGCTTCTGGCCCAAAGAAAAAAAATGTCAGGCCAGAGATTGGGTGGCTGTGATGAATTGATTGGATAATTTCGACCATACGGGAGCATTCAGATGTGATTAAAGTAACAAGATGGCATTTGTCAAAGGTTAGCACGACTGTTGCGTACAGCGAGCACAATGCCGCCTTTGTTGACAGCTTGTTTCGCTGGAGAAAGTGCTGGCTCAGGTTTGTTCTTTAAACCATAAGCACAAAATGGTTGAGAGCCATTTGCTCCACATATTCCTTTGCGTTTCACCGGAGCAGGAGGGTTTGAAAGGTTTCTTTACTTTAACTAGGATGGGCAGCAACAGAGCTGCTTGTTTGCTAGCTCACTGTGCGATGCAGGACAATGCATACACCTAAAACGTTGTAAGGACAATAACACAATGCAGATATCATGTGTTCAAGGAGGAGTAATCAACATTATGGTAACATCCTGTCATCAACACTCCTGGTTACAGCTACTACTGTTCACACCAGCACTAACTAGCACGATGAGACTTATTAACTTGGATTAACCAAGAAAATCACCTTCTTTTGGTCCCTTTAGCATCTCAACTGTTCTTTCTCACAACTCAGGAGATTAAGCCAGCCAACTCTAATTGTGTTCCCTCTCACTTGGCACTTTTCTGTTTTTGGCTGCCAAACAAGGACCACCATTACGTGGCGTCCAGTTTCTAACAAACGTCTGATTGAAAGGGACTCAAAATCCTTCGCCTTATTTGGTTTGGTGCTTTTCATCGCCTGGTCAATAGCGCAAACATGGAAACACCAGAAACAAGCACAACAATACTTTAAACCTCTCAAAAACAGAGTGGAACAGTAAAAGTTTATGCAAATAACCACACTAACCACAGGACAAATAACAAGGCTAAATTCATCTGAAGCTCTTTGGTCACAGTGCAGTAATGTTTAAGAATTCAACCACCTGCATAAATACTCTGCAAAGGCGTCACAAGGCCGCCATTTCTGGGAGAATAAAACGATCCAAGCAAAATAGTTAACTTAGTGTTTGGACTGTTTAACAGGGTTAAAACTGTCCAACTGTGTAACCCCAGCCCTGCATTTTAAAATTAACTCCCTTAAATTGAATGCAAAAAAAACAACAAAAAACAGCAGGCAGCAACTTTTGAGGTAAGGGTTCAGATTAAGAATGTTAAGGCTGATGTGATGCACTATGTTATATAGACAGAGACACAAATCCTTTCCTAAGAAAAAGGGGAAAAATACAACTTGAAGCTGTGAAAAACCATTTCGAAGTGCCAAAGACCTTAGCCAGGTCTGAAGACTTCTCTTCTAACAAGATAGTAACTCACAGTGTAAATCTTTAAGCTTGCACTGCATTTGGGCAGCGGTTAGGGTGCGGCTTAGGTGCCAGCATGGATGAGCCAATGTCTGAGGGAATGTGAGACAGCTTTTTTAAGGGCACTGGTGTGTGTCTGTGCTGGGAAATGGGACATGTGTGCTCTTACACAGAGAACAATGGCAGGTGTTCATGTGGTTTTACAAAGCATTTTAAAAAGTAAAAACAGACCCTTTTAAGTAGGAAACAGCAATTTGTTTATGGTTACATTTATGCAGCTATTTTACATTCTTTTAACATTTTATAATTAGGCCATTCTTTAACACTGTCATGCATGAATTATGACAACCTCAATCAGGATTTTTGGCTTAAGTATTTTTATTCATCTTTTCATGCCTAGAGAAGTAAGTAAAAATACTTAATGAACGGGTTAAATAACAATAATTACAATGACACACATCATACATCTATAGTAACATGAAACAGCCAGTGGGTGGCAGGGTATGGAGGGACACATTGGTGTCCAATGTAGTGGTTTATGTGCAAGTGTGCCATCAACACTGACACAAATACAAGAAAACAGCCTTTGACTAGCTGCCCACTGCAGTGGCCACTATGTGTGAAAGGGTTAAAATAATGAGCACTGCCACTACTATGATTTATTATTCTTGAAATGCTTTTTCATATATATGTTTTAAGGAAGTGACTAAAACCAGAAGCTGACTTTAGTGAATTTGAGCAAATCCACCTACAGCTGACATAGAAAGAAGAAAATCAGAATCAACCCCAAAATTCTATTTATACTCTACTATATTAGGTTTTTAAGCCATAAAAGTGTTTGCAAAAAGTCTATGTATAATCCACCAAAAATATCAGTTTAATCTATGTTGTATTTACAGTGAACATTAGGAACTAAATCAAGAAGCTGTCCTGCAGGTTTGTGTTTTGGGAAACCCCTCATCGATACCCTGCTAGGTCTCTACATGTGTTTCTTGGAAGTTAAATAACCAAACCTTTGAATCAGCTTCACACTGTGTAAACCTGAAAACTGAGTCCCGTTTGTAATAAATCTGAGCCGGAAAGCCAAACTTTTTCTGACAGGATATCCCAGAGGAGCCAAAGATCCATGTAGGGATATGCTTTGATTGCACTGTCAATTAATCCTACAGTCATGTACAGACCAGTAAGAAGCTCCAGAAAGATACAATAGCTCTCTCACGTCCCCATTTCCTGGCACTGATTTAAAGCAGAGGAAAGCTCTCTGACCCAACCATCTCTTTCACCTGCTCGTTTCTAGATGGTTATCCCTGCTGTTGTGCAATGTTTGAGCAACTCAAGATATTCATGGGAGAATGCTGCAGAGCTGATGGATGAAGGTAATGTACCTTGACAAACCAAGCTGTCAACGCAAGCACTGATAGCGCTGATGGACTTCAGATTGGTTCTGGTTTTTGATGCTAGTGGTTCAGATTTTGTTTTTTGTAACCTGCCTCATATTACTTCTGCCGAGTTATCCCAGGGACTGAAACTGCAAATTTAGCAATATTTAGCAAGTAAACCACATGTTGATGAACTGTTGAAGCTCAGTCAGGACCACCATACTCAAAAGAAGATTATTATTTCCATCTGTGGTAATTTTTATTTGATGGAATAGCTGTGTGCTTAAAACCTCCCTGCCCTTTAGCATGCTGATGTGGATGTGGAGAGAACTCCTTCGCACTCTTGGAATCCCAGAAGCAGCCAGACCCCCTGCACAGATTATGCTAGGTGAGACTAATAAGACTTGCATTGAAGGGCATTAGTGGAACCGTCAGCTGTTGTGCAGATCAGCTGAGCTTCAATTCATGGTCAGTCTTCATATTAATATGTAGGATTTTCACCAGGGACAAAAAAAAAATCAATCACTGTGTTGTTCTCATCAAGTATTGCTTGGAGGAAACTTACATAGATGTACTTCTGTTTATAGCGCAGGTACAGGTTGTGCATGATGGCGCCCTCGTGAAGGTCCTCAAGGCTCGCCATGTCCTCCACCCCTCTGATGCTGCTACAGTGCATGGGTTGCACTTTCTGCCTGGTGAGCGTATTCTGCTTGTAGGTGTACACCTGGGTCAGAAAATGGAAAAAGTCCATATGTAAACTACGTAAATGATAATCACATGAATCCACATTGACATTCTAAAAGCAGAGGATCAAAGAACTACTGCAGGAAATCTTTGAAGTAGAATTAATAAAATCAACCCTCATCTTACTCAGACTTTATTTCCCCAACTTTAGGGGCGATATATCCCCTAAGAGGCAATCATGTTAAAAATCACAGGAAATCATTTATCCCTACAGCAGAGCAGTTTCCTGAGATGCTGTTTTATAGCAGAATTGGTCCATGTCAACTTCCTCTTAAAGTCTGATCTGGTCACAGGTCATTTAGTTTCTGGTTTAAGGCCAGATGTGGACATCAGGCTGCCAGTTTTCTACCACAAGTTTTACAAGTGCATTTTTAGATTTGAATTTCATTCGGTTTGGCTCTTTTGTGAGAGAATGAGCCAGACGAGAACAGATAAAGGCAAGAGCACCAGACCACAGCAGTTTCTGAGAAATGTTAAAAAGCTCAGACTTCTGAAAACCCAGATGTATCGAACAAAGCCGACGGCATTTCCCCCTTTTACTTTGAAACTCAACATAATTAAAGTTCTAGAATTAAATTGCATTCACGTGCGTTTATCAGGGATAAACTAGAATGAGAAAAAACATGAAATTCCAAGAACACATAGCAAACATTGTTGTGGTGCATAGTTTCATGTCTCAGTCATGATGAAGCGTAACAGAAAACAGCTGAGAAAAATGACTGAACCATGACAGGAAATATCGATGTGTCCAGCTTAACACAACTTCTTTTTCTACAAATTGCAGATATTATGGATGTCAAAAGTAAACCATAATAACTGTATGCTTTTACAATGAATAGTATTCTGTCTGACAACTTTGATCTTATGTTACTCAAAGGATGAGATGCAAAGTTTGGTGGTTACAGGCAAACACAATATATTTGATGTAGAATTTCCACATGTTAAAGGTTAAAGGTGTCAAAAACCCACTGATTATGAATTCTAGTGAAGACAGGACACAATGCATGCAAGATACAACTTCAGAAAACGGTAGAGAAGTAGGAATACCAGAGGCACAGACTATGAGAGAGACACAGCACACTGAAAATCTATGAGTGAATTACACAAGAGCTAAGATGATGGTAGAAATCTACCTCCCAGGGGAAAAAGCAGTTTACATTTTATTTAGGGACAAAGCTGCAAGCCATTTATCAGAACTGACTGCTGATTCAGTGCATGCAGTCTCTATGCTCCATTGAAAGGTCAATATAGATAATGTTTCAAAATACCTCCTTTAAAAATGTTTTTTTAAATGCCTTGAGACATTTTGAGATGGCTGTCAAGGCGAGAATCTCTTGAAGGGTTTAAGAAATGTCACAGTGGTCAGATATCCCTGCTTCTTTTGAAAACAGGTGCTTTTATTTTGCATAAAGAGAAAGTGCACAAGAATACTGAACAAGATGGATCTTTAGTTTTTTTGTGAATCAAAAGAAAAACTACAAAGAAACAAATGAAAACCTTAGATTTGTTTTAGACCTCCAGCTGAAAATACACCTCCATTAAGCTGCTATTATTTTGCAGGTGGCAGCATTTAACTGGAAGGTTTCATGTAAAAGTATTGTAATTCCTCACAGCTTATAATTCAAGGCTTGTTGTGATAAACCTGACCCTGAGCCTGTAGACTACATGAAATCTGGAGCTGGACAAGGGCAGCCATCAGTAGATGTCTTCTTATCATGTGTCTGAGGACAAGGCCGAACAGCTTCTCGAGACTAAACTCTCGTCCTGCAACGTCTCGTCAAAACTAGTGATAGCTGTTAAATACCCCACTGCATTTTCAAACCATTATGAAACTCAGTCTGTCATTTAATTACCAAAGTTTTCTAAACTTGTATTACTTCCACCTTATGTTCAGTCTTCTGTGTGTTTCATAAAACTATTACTGAGATAAAAGACAACTTTCTATCTTGCTTGTGATTCAGTTTGGAGGGCAAATTAAGTTCACTCTTTGCATAAATGTATAAATTGTTGGTTTCCATCATCAGACAGCCTTAAAAGCCTGATCAAACACTACATTTAACTCTGAAGAACTCAAGCTAATCAAATCCTTAAAGGATTGGTGCACAGATCAACCCACCATCCATTTATTTCATTATTATTATTATTATTATTATTATTTGGTTGAACTAACTGTGCAAAATCCAAACAGACTCAGTTTGTTGAGATCTGATGCATGTTTACACTGTAGTTAAGGACATCAGGCCTCAACCACCACAAAGGCTTCTCGTGGAGATTTGTTGTTCAGAATGTGAATTTATGCATGCAAATAAGCCGGAGACACACCTGTCTGTTATAGCGAAGAGAGACGAAGACTAAGCGGACATTTGAGCGCTGAAACATGTAACGTGTGATGTCATGACTTCTGCTTGTTGGAAAGCCACAATTTCTCATCCGTGTTCTTTGGTAAAGTATCTTTCCTTAAAAATTGATTTGGCCTTCATGGTCAGACCACAAACTTGAGTCTGAACATCATGCAGAAGTCACAACGTTGATAGCAGTATCAGAAAGAAAGGACATTTCATCCAAGCCATTGGGTCCAAAGCCGTCCGTGCCTGTAGGACTAATCCGTTAAAAGGTTCTCCTATTAACCATATACTATTTTTGACCATTTCTGTATTAAAATATTATATTTATTAACTTTTTTCACCTCCAATTAGTCTTCTGGAATTATTTGTAATAAAAATGAAATCCAAATAGAAAAGTAAACACAGAAGGAACAAATCTAGAGTTTCAACCATGCAACAGGCTTAAATCTCTTCAGCATTTCGACAAAGAGGCCATTCTTCTAAGCAGCTTTCTACAGTCGGTCAGTAGTGCCAACTGTTTAAGGCCACACGATGGTCCAGTTGTGAAAAGCAAGAGACAGAGAGGTTAATTTAGGGCAGACCTCCAATTATCACTGCTCTGCAGGGAGTTGCAGCCTGCAGGATCACCAAGGGAGATGTGCTCAAAAATAATGACCCATCACTGCAGGAAGGTCTGGGCATCTTTCAGAAGACAACTATCAGATTCTGAAGTAGAAAACTGTCCTCACTGCTGGACTCTGTTGGTAATCGCTTTTATTTAACTGCTATAAATTCATCAGTGAGGTATTACTCCATCTGACTTTAAGTCTAGTTGGCTTTGGGATGGAAAATGCAGAGCAGCCAAACCCTCTGCTGTCTCAGCCTTTTCTCCAAACAACCAAACCACGAAGTATTTTCAGCAACACACATGAACGGGGCATTTCCCAGATATTTCAGTAACCTTTAGCAATGACACACGAGGTGAAATAATGCAGCATTTCAGTTATTGCAGAACTTCGGGATACAGAGCATTACAGCACATTTTATCATCCTCTCTTCCAACAACGGCCTCTACTGGAAACAAAGTGCTGAACATAATGAGACATTTAGCAGTAAAAGCTCAAGATATTACCGACCAATATACGAGCTAAAAAAAAAAAAAAAGAGTGAATACTGGACTTCAACACATTTCACACAAGAACAAGCCGGCACATTAAAGACCAGCTAATGTAAAAATGTTTCCATTCTCACATGTGGTTCTGCTGGTTAATCAACAAGAACTTTAAGGCTACAACAAAACTTGCAGTACAAAGAAGAACTTTTATTTCACAAGCTCAAAAATGTTGGTCAAGCATTAAAACTGTTTACACTACAGGTGTAGCTGGTGCTTTAACTGCTTCAGACCTTATCTTCACCGTACACTTTGGAATTACATGAAGCCCAAAGCCTAAAAATCCTAAAAACATTCAGGGAGTGCTGACTTCATGTGAAAACGGCTTTAGAGACGAGCTAGAGTTTGCATATTCACCACATTAAAACAATCACCACTCCAAAGGTCATTCTGGGAAATGGTAAAGCCGTAGCTTATAGGATACCAAAAGAGGAAAAAGTTGGCTTGTGGTTTCAATAGGCTGGAAAAAACATAAATAATGAAGTGAATATTCCATCATTTGAAAATTTGAAAAACAACGTAACAGAAAATTACAGAAAGACGTTACAAAGATGCCGTGTACTTTAAATTCTTTCTTTTGTCCACATAAACTATTGTTACCAAGAATAAAAATGAGACCCTTATGAACCAGCCATCTCAGCGTATCCACACACACAAACTCAAACAGCAGAGGGGCCCTGAAGCCATTCGGTGACCCGCTGAGGCCGAGGGACTCTTCCAGAAGAAAACAAGTCTCTGTCTGAGGAGTCGATCACATCTGACCCCCCACCCCCACACACACATTAACACCAAAACTGCCCTTCAGCATCCTGCCAGGCTTCATTTCTCACATTCCTCTCTCGGTGACGCTTCAGGGGATTCAGTTCATCTCTCAAATGTGTTTTTCCTTTAGATGGATGAAACGTGATCGAGTCCAAGAGCCGTTCAAAACCTGCCGGCATGTTCAGACGGGTTCATTACTCCAGGTCAGAACACCACATAAGTCAAAATACTTTGACTTCTGGTAACGAAAGCTAAACTGAAAGAGGTTTACACTTCTGTAGTCACCTCACTTGCAGTTTCCATGACTTCTATTTTACTAACTTCGACATGTCTCTGACATCCCCCCATACATTCCTGTAGCACCTGTTTTCAAACTATATATGAAACCCTCAGCTATAGCGCTCCTGTCTTTAAGTTTCTCAGTTATTCATCTGTTGGTGTCGTCTTGAAGTCTGTCAGGTTTGTTCAAGATGATCTTTACAAAATGTCAACACTAATCATAATAAGTTCAGCACTAATGTTGGGCTATAAATGTATGAAGCATCCTTAGTGTGTTTTGCATGATGTTAAATTTCCCCAAAAACCTGAGTAATTTAATTTAGCCACTTCTTAGCAAAACGTTTTTCTGTGACAAACAGCAGCTTCAGAATTCATGTCTAAAGGTCTGCGTTAAACAAACTTTATTTCAGGCCTCCAACAAAAACTAATTCAAACTGACTTCAACATGAGAGAACAGTAAAGGTACAAATATGAACTCATTTCCAAGTTTTAAGAATCATTCCCGGGGCAGAAAGGTTTAGGTTGAGCCTCGTCATTCTGTAACTTTCCAAGAGATCATAACTTGTGTGAATGGTGAGTTTGTCAGATCACAATCACAGTCGTAAGATCAGGATTTTAGGAGTGCAGAGCTCTACTCTCTATGGGTCATAACGGGATGTGGCTGTTTCCCTTCGTTTTTGTTGTCTGACAGCAAACATCTGAGAAAACAAGAGCTTCTTTACTCGGCCACATTAAAATGCTGACTGCCTCAGATGAGGGAGTTGCTCAAGGATGTTGACTAAACTAGCTAAACACTCGGTATACGTCAGTTTGGCATGGGCTTTGGGCTTTTTAACTTTTATGTGTACAATAAAAGGCATCGCTATCCCAAAGTAAAGGAATTGGGAAACCCCAGAAAGAAAGATGCGTATATGAATGCCATTTCAAACTATTTGCTTTTCCCTATGAGGCAAACTGTTGTACGGTGAACAGTCTTGTTAGACTAGTCCAATGTAAACACTGTTTATAGCCAGCAGTCAAACATGCGAGCCCTGAACCTTAAGGGCAGGTATTAACTTTTTACACACCTTTATCTGTCAGGTAACAACTTCACCTTCACCTTTTCACTTTGTACTTATTTCAACTAGGATGTTACACAATGAAGTTAGAAAAAAATCCACCTTTTAACACCCCAAAAACCTTGAGCATATATATATATGGCTCTAAATACCATCTCTTTCCTTATTTTCCTTTTAGAGGTTCAGTCCTGGATGGAAAATGGCAACCTCTTATGTTATGAACAGTATTCTATGGTTGTAGCACTAGGAGAGCACAGATTGTTCATCCACAATGACCCAATTAGATTTCTAATTGGTTCAGTTGTCTTCGTGGAGGTCCACGCCTTGAAAACAAAGCCACGGGGGCCCGAGCGCTAAGCCTATAGTGACAGATGCTAACAGGAGTAAATCTCAGTGAAACAAAGCCATTACACAGCATCACTGCACGCGAGGAGGATGCAGGGGTGGGGTCACTGCTGTACTCCTGGATCAACAGGCTCTATTCCTGGATCAAACCGGATAAACTCTGTTGTTTTTGCTTAGATGGATCCGGAAAGTGAATTCACTTTACGTTCAGGCAATTAGAGAGGAACTTAAAATTAGCAGCGAAGGATTTTCCCCTCGACTGGTCCATCACCCATCATGGTGATACTTATTCCATGGCCTGTTCTCTAAGAGAAGTGCAGATTTCGTCAGATTATCGGCCAGTAGCTCGCTCTGAAAGTCTCAAATGACCCCAATAATTTTTTTTTTTAATTTGCTACTTTTTTTACTTGAAATATTGCCAATATCTTTTCATAAAGCAAAACAAGGGGCTTCTGAATCATTTTATCCCGGCTATATGTTTATAATATAGCCTTTAGTACTTACTTTTTCTCTATTTTTTGCTTATGTGAAATTTTCCTACTTTTTTCTATCAGTTTGGCGAGCCACATGGCTGTAATTACCACGATGAAAGGATATGAGTCAAAGGTGTAATTCCCAGACTAAAAACAATTTAAAAGCCTTTATCTGCTTCTTATCTTTAGCTTCAGTTTATAAAACAGGGAATTTCCACTGTGGTGTTTATAGTTGTTTGATACTACTGCATGTAGTCTCCATGGGGAGTCTGACAAATCCTCTCAGGTGATTTTGCTTCTTGGATGTTTAATCTACAAATTTTTAAATCAGGGGGAGTGGAGACGTGCCCGCCAAATGTCCGAGATAACAGCTAGCCCAGAGCTAGTTCAGCTAGTTCTATGCTGCTAGTATTTATATTGTTTTTGCACCCACACCTATTAGAACAGGTGTGGGTTAACAAAAGCCTTAATGAAACAGCATTAGGACCTAAAATGTCTGAACATCAGACTGAGTCTGTGTGTTAACAGACACCAAAAGGCTGCAGGCGGCTAATTACTTCAGTAACATTTAATAATCACTCTGACTTTTCGTGCCAGTAATCAGTTTGTCAGGAGAGGGGAAATGAAACTCTTCATTATGTGTTGTTAGGAGGGAAAACTGAGCCCCCCAGCCCCTCGCTGTCCCTCGCTCTGTCAGCGAGTTGAACAGGTAACCATCCACTCTCCTCCAGCTTCACTCCCCCACCTTTCATCATCATCAAAAGCAGCAGCTGCTCTTTGAATCACCATTCATCTCCTCCTGTATTGTCCTGCAGTCAGTGAAGGAGGAGGAGACTGTCTGCACCGTCAAAAACACTGAAACCCGAGCAAGACGAGAGGAACTCTGCAACCTCTGACAGAAAGGTGTCCACACACACACACACACACACACACACACACACACACACACACACACACACACACACACACACACACACACACACACACTTAACAGCACTTTAACCACTGAAGGCCACTCAAAGCTTCATTATTCTTTCTGGGTAGAAGGAATAAAAGTTTGAATTTTATCCCGAGTCTGGTGTCACCAAATTTATCCTCAGGATTAAGAGCTCAGCAGATTTAATGGCTTTAGCAGCTAGATTACACTCAGGCTGAACACACTAATTCCAATTAGTTCAATAGTTTGTTGTTTGTCACTAAGTGTAAGTGACACCGAAGTAACAGAAAAAGGACACATTTAGCAGCAGGGTGCTTAAACGCTGACAGAAAATTAAACGCAGTATGTTGTCTTTGCATTACTTCAAAAAAAGGAGAAAGAAACATTCAAAGATTGTTGTTTGACCATGTGCAATAGGAATAAATGACACGTGTACACATGTGCACAGTGCTGTAAGCAACAGGTTGGGCTAATTTTATATTTGGCTAATTTTGGGAAATAATAATAATAATTAAATACAACTCCACTCCAATAACACACTTTTATTCTTTAAGCCTTAAAAACCATCAGAAAGCGTGCAGCGTTGCACTTGTACTAGTGAAGCACTTCAGTAACTTATGAGCCCACAGCGTTCACTCTGTAGCCACTGTGATGTTAACAGTGTTGCAGTAACGTGTTTCTGACTCGTCAGCTTTGGATTTCCTCACAAGGAGCAGCATTTGCGCTGAAGCTGAACAGGTGACCTTCATCTCCAGTTACACACAACAGACAACTGGCAGACACACACGAACACACACCTTCATATTTAAATCTATGAATTAGAATGAGTTCACACAAATGCACAAAAGGACAATGGACATGCATGCAAACACACTTGTTTGTATCACGACTTCAGCACTCGCTTAATGATACAAAGGAGGTACGATGTCTTGCTCAAGGGCACACACTGCAGTCACATACTGTTTTAAGGCACTTTTTTTAGTTACAGGAGAGCCGACGGAACAGAAGGCCACTCCTGATGCTAGTCACACTAGTTTGTGGTGTGCAGTAAGCGATTATAAGTAACCATTACTAGTATTGTTGAGGCTCTTGAGCAGAGTGTAGTGCCTTTATGTTCTTAACTCTGAGCTTATCAAAAAGAAACCGTTCAACACACAATCCTCAATAAGATTATCACAGCTGTTTACAGCAACTGAAGGAGCTGAGAGAAAAATAAACTATATGAGAAAGAGGAGATATAAGACGAGTAATATATGAAAAGCAGAAATAAAAGGAAATCAAAAAGATGAATAACAAGAAAATACAGAAAAAAGACAAGGATGGAAGAGAGAAAAATAAGAAACAGGTGGGAACCCAAGGAATAATGAAGAGATCGAAGGAAAAATAAGGATTAAAGAGTCATTTAACATTTAAAAAAAAAACGAATCCCAAAAATAAATGAGAGAAAATAAAACCCAAACAAGTTAAATTATCAAATGATTAGAGAATTAAAATAAAACAATTTAAAAAAGAATTTAATTTTAAAAAATAAAGAAAAATTAAATGGACAACAGAGATGGATGTATTGGAAAAAAAAATAAGAGAAAGACACAAGAGAAGAAACAGGTACAGGAAGTGAAGGTACAGGTAAGATGAGTAATACGAGGAAAACTTTATTAACAAAGACAACTTTATCACCACAAAGCATAATTTGTTTGAACTGTGAGGCTCCAAAGCAGCGAGTCAGTTAGCATGCTACGGGCTGAAATTTATTACTTGGAATAATGAAAAATGGCTGGTAAGAGGGAAGAAAAGATTTCGAGTTACTTGGATATAAAACCATTACAACTCATCCTGAGGGGAGCATGAATGGTGGCACTACAAAAAAACAAATAACAAACCAAAGTGTCTCCTATATCTGTAGGATCTGTCTGATCCACGGATAGCTTTGTTAAGGTTTCGTGCTAATTTATCATGTAGATGTGGAAAAGCAGAGATTTTTCACTCAGTAAGAGAAAACTTTGACCTGCTGGAAACACATTACAAGTTTTAAGAACGCCAAGTTCACGTGGACTCCTGAGGCGACAGATGTAAAGAGAGACGGACCCCTCCATCCTCTAGTTGACATTTTTTACTGTGGTGAGGAGAGTCATTAGCTTCAGTGGACGGCAGGTCTAACAGACTCTCTGAACGAGCAGAGGCCAGGAGATAAGAATGCCTTAATCTGCCAGTAAATCTTCAGGACAATACTTCAGCTCAACATGACCCTAAATCCCTCAGCACTCACATTTAGCGGCTGTCCTCTGGTAGTGACCCTCTGCTGCTCACTGGCTACACAGGAAGTCTTTGTTAAAGCTGTCAGCACAGGAGGGTAGTGCAGAGTAAATCCACCCAAACAGCTTGCACAGGTTATTGTTTGTTGGCCTGATTTTAAAGGCTTTGGTTGAACAGGAGAATAGGTGGCAGTGGAACTCACTGAAGCACAAACATGTGGAAGACTGCAGATATTAAACATCCTGGACTCTTTCAATTCCTAAAAAGGTTCCTCTATAATAAGATAAGATAAGATAAGATAGAACTTTATTAATCCCTCGGGTGGGTTCCTCTGGGAAATTCGACTTCCAAAAAAAGCACAGCAACGACCAAAGTTACAGTTACAGAACTGTTATATATATATATATATATATATATATATATATATATATATATATATATATATATATATACACACACACACACACACACATATAAATACAGAGACAAATATAAATAAAATATACGAAGGGGATAAATAGAATAAATAGGAATAAAAAATAAAAATACAAGTGAATTGCACATTTCAAGTATTGAGTCTATTGCACTGTTGACTATTTACAAAAAGTATTGCACAAGGTATTGCACAGTGAGGTGCAGAGGCACTACAGCTTAGTTGTTCCCCCCTCCTTTGTCCTCCTGTTTCCCCTCCCTCTCCCCTCCAGAGAGGAGTTAAACAGTCTGATGGCGTGTGGGACAAAGGAGTTTTTAAGTCTGTTAGTTCTTGTCTTGGGGAGAAGCAACCTGTCACTGAACAGACTCTTCTGATTGTTTATGGCCGTGTGCAGAGGATGCCCAGCATTGTCCATAATGTCCATCAGTTTCTTTAATGTCCTTTTCTCTGCCACTGTCACCAGAGTGTCCAGCTTCATGCCGACCACAGAGCCAGCCTTCCTGATCAGTTTCTCCAGCCTGGATGAGTCCCTCTTTGCTGTGCTGCTCCCCCAGCACACCACAGCATAGAAAAGTACTCCAGCAACCACCGACTGGTAAAACATCCTCAGGAGCTTCCTGCAGATGTTAAAAGACCTCAGCCTCCTGAGGAAGTACAGTCGGCTTTGGGCTTTTTTATACAGGTGCTCTGTGTTGCATGACCAGTCCAGTTTATTGTCCATCCACAGCCCGAGGTACTTGTACTTGTTGACCACCTCCACCTCCTCCCCCTCTATCTGAACCGGCAGTGGACCTTCTCTGGACCTCCCGAAGTCCACAACCAGTTCCTTAGTCTTTGAGGTGTTGAGTTGCAGGTGGTTTGTGTGACTCCATGCGACAAAGTTCCTCACCAGACTTCTGTACTCCTCTTCCTGATCATCCCAGATACACCCCATGATGGCCGTGTCATCTGCAAACTTCTGAATGTGGCATAATTCAGAGTTGTAGCAGAAGTCAGAGGTGTACAGGGTGAAGAGAAGAGGGGACAGCACAGTTCCCTGTGGTGCTCCTGTGCTGCTGACCACTGTGTCAGACGTGATGTCCTTCAGCCTGACGTACTGTGGTCTGTCGGTGAGGTAGTCGGAGATCCAAGCCACCAGGCAGGGGTCCACCTCCATCCTGTTCAGTTTTTCCTGAAGCATACAGGGCCGGATGGTATTAAAGGCACTGGAAAAGTCAAGAAACAGGATCCTGACCGTGCCTTTTCCCCCATCCAGGTGTGAGTGGGCTCTGTGTAGGAGGTACAGGATGGCATCCTCCACTCCGACACCCACCTTGTATGCAAACTGTAGTGGGTCCTGGGCATGTTGTACCTGTGGTCGGAGGAGGTTGAGGAAGAGCCGCTCTAGAGTCTTCATAAGATGTGACGTCAGTGCCACCGGTCGGAAGTCATTCAGCTCATTGGGCCGGTTCTTTTTGGGGACCGGGACGATGCAGGATGTCTTCCATAGGGCGGGCACTCTCCCCAGTCACAGACTGAGGTTGAAGACTCGTTGTAGCGGCTCCCCAAGTTCAGCAGCACACGCCTTAAGCATCCTAGGACACACCTTGTCTGGGCCTGCTGCCTTTCTGGGGCGAAGCTTCCTCAGTTGCCTCCTGACCTGATCCACTGTGACACTGGGAGATGTTTGGGAGGAGGGGAGGGGGGGAGATGTCTTGCTGCTGAGAGAGGGATTGGAGGAGGGGGGTGTCATGGTGTCAGGAAGGGGGGGAAGCGAGGGAGGCAGGAAAGTGGGGAGAGGACTCTGTAGTGAAGGTGAGGGTGAGGGTGGGGGGGTTGTGGGCTGGTCAAACCTGTTGAAGAAGTTGTTGAGTTCGTTTGCCTTCTCCACAGTCCCCCCCACTGTGCTTTTCTTGGTGTTGTGGCCTGTGATGGTTTTCACACCATTCCAGACCTCCCTCATATTGTTCCTCTCCAACTTCTGCTCCACCTTCCTCCTGTAGGTGTCCTTTGCTTCCCTCAGGCAGCGTTTCACCTCCTGCTGTGCTGCCTTCATCTCCTCCTTCACTTTGCTCCTGAAAGCCTTCTTCTTCATGTTGAGGACAGCTTTGACTTCCTGTGTTACCCACGGTTTGTTATTAGGATAACACCGTACCGTCTTAGCAGGGGCGACTGTGTCCACACAAAAGTTGAGGTAGTCTGTAAGACAGTGTGTCGCCCCTGTGACCTGTGACCCACGGTTTGGCTTGTTAGGGTTTAGTTTAGACAAGCCCACCTTTTTTCCTTTTTCTTAAGCACTTTTTTTTCTCCAGATTCAGGTTTTTTTTGCAGTTTCACTTCCCCACACTTGCGTGAGTTCAGTGAAATGACAAATCATTTAGTTCTTCTCCTGCTGCTGGTTCTGGTTAGAACTACTAGTGTAGAAAGACTGTAAGCAGTTTCAGTTTAAGCGTGTCCGAGGGACGAGAACCTTCTTGAAAAAAAGCTGACATACCTGAACTACCTGGTCAACGATTCAGCTAACAGAAGACAGAAAGTTCACGTCAAGTTAGTTATCACTGACGCAATGTCAATTATCCGAACCACCACAACTGGCTATGATCAAGCTCCTCACCTTATCTCTTTATCACTGTTGATATTGCACCAGTCCACCTATCAGTCTCCCACTTGGCTCTTCCCTCACGCATGAACAAGATACCATGCCATGCCACGGCCCCACACAATCTGGAGGGGCTCAAAGGTGGAGAAAAGCCGACCCCAAATAAGCTGCATGGGTCTGAGCTCCTGTAGACCAACTTCCTGCAGGATGGGCTGTTGGTGTCTGGTGCAATGTGGATTGGGTAATGATCAGTTGCCAAATTTGGCATTAGGGAAATGGAGTAAAGTCTAAGTGTTCCAAATAGTGGCGTGACCGATGTCTCCACACCAACATGTGGACATCAGCCATAAGAAGTTATCTCAGTTTGCAAGCTGTAGTTCAGTTACTCAAACAATCATACAATTAAATTCATTCATCTGCCAACGCAACATCCTAAAACACAGGTGTCGAACTCCAGGCCTCGAGGGCTGGTGCCCTGCAGGTTTTAGATGTGTCCTTGATTCAACACAGCTGATTCAAATGGCTAAATGACCTCCTCAACATGTCTTGAACTTCTCCAGATGCCTGCTAATGAACTAACCATTTGATTCAGGTGTGTTGACCCAGGGTGAGATCTAAAACCTGCAGGACACCGGCCCTCGAGGCCTGGAGTTCGACACTCCTGTCCTAAAAGTAACCTTCACATTAACAAATGTATCCCATCCCAACTAATACTACAAACAATGAAAATAATATTAGGGTCTACTTTTTGTTTCGATCTGCCTATATAAAGAAACGCAACAGAAAGTTGGTTAGACACCCAGCAATCCAGATGAGAACAGAGGTGTGACTATCTACAGGAAGCCAGCCAAATGCTGCTCTTACATGTGCTCTGGTTTGTTGACACCACATGATGCTGGCACCTTTGGCTGTCTTTAAAGTGATTACTTTAATGTTTGGAGTCAATAGACCACCATTGTGTGCAGAAACCAACTTTTTGGGTACTCGTGACACTTCAGTCCAAATCTATGGAACAAAACAGCTCACAGAAGATGTTTTCAAATCTAACGTCAAAACCTCCTTGATTGATTGAGGCATGTTAATTCTTAATAATCAACCCAAAACAATGTAAACCCAGTTCCATCTGCCCTACATCCTCCATATCCACTGTTTTGAAAACATGTGGATCAAAGATGTTATGCAGAGCCATATGGAGTTTAGGGATTTTGAGCTTATCCCAAATTATGGGAAGATCTCGCTAAGCCTGGGCTTTCTTATCAGCAACAGAACAGGTGTGGGAAAGATGGGAATGCTTCTTGTCTGCTAAGCAAACAGGCATATAGACTTAATGTTTTGTCCCAGTAGGATGGAAGGACACTCAAAGAAATGTAACCCTCAGAATCCAAAATTTAACCTTGGACTATACCTGCTTTTTAAGGATGTGCTATTTTACTACATCCAAATTTAATGTTAAGTTTAAGCAAATTGGGCCAAAAAGGTCATTCTACCTGTTGTGTTCTGTGAGTTTTTGCTCCCTTGATGCACTTTACACCTCTTACTTCATATTTTAAAAGTACTACATAGGTCATCTAACTCGTGTTTAAACACTGGACATACACCAATGCAAATCAGAGTAGCAGGGAACCACCACTGCTAAGGAAGTCTCACCTTATAGCCTAAAAGGCACAGACTTCATTTTAACAGCTAGGTGATATAAAGAGGTCCAGCTAAACTTTTACTTCCATAATGAACATGTATGTCTGCTAAGAGAAGCTCATTATTTGGCACTAACAGTCAGTAGAGTTACTCGAGTGTTACCTGCTATAGTTGTTCTTACCTGGCCATAGTCAGTGGCAAAGACAACAACACCTCCGGAGCAAGAGGACACGGTGCTGGGAAGGAACTGCTCATCCTCCCGTAACCACACCCGGTCGCCCTGCAGAGGAAGAAGAAAAGTTTGCTGAAGACTCTGAATCAAAATATGACATTTATACATTTGTCTCTAAACAATTAATCAGTGATTTTCTGTCATCAATGATATTGCATGAATGGGACCATTATATACAACCTACTACATTTCTTTTTTTAAACTGATAATTTACAAAGCAAAGGGCATCTTAATTTGTTGTTGACCCTCAACAGATCCTAACCACACCTATGCTATTACTGCATAACAGAATCATCTAAATAACTGAATTAAAACCCAAGAAACTGCTTCATGTAACCTAAAAACATTAGAACTCGCTCCTTTTAAATTATTTCACTTTTAGGTTTCAGATCAATCCAATCTTGTGACTCTACACAACAATGCTAACTGAGTAATGGGATCCACTTCTGCGTCTGGTTTTTTTTGTACAGCACTCTAGAAATCTCAGGGAGACAGAGAAACGTAACTTTATGACAGTATTTAAATAGACTATTTCAGAGGTGGTGCTGTTGGTATATTTTGTCCTTTGCTAAAGACACAGGCTTTCATGTTGCCACGGCATGACCTTTCTCTGACCAAAAGCAGAGTCTCTGCTTTCATGAAAACACGGTAAGCTGTGCAGTGTTTAGTTTCAGAGGTCTCCACCTGCCGTCACCCAGGAGGCCAGTAAAGCTGCATGTTTATTGATGCTTTTTAGCGAGGAGTTCCTGAGAGGACTTTAATACCTGCTGACCAGTCAAGTTTACTGCCACTGGTTTCTACAGCGTTTCTCCTTAGGGTTAACAGCTGGATATGAAATGACTAGAATTCCCCTATTCTTTTGTGTTTGTGGAGGATTAGCAGGGAATCTGTGGAATTTACAAGAGGAGGTCTGATTCTTAACTGCATGTTTAGACGGTTGAAACTTTGTTTGAATCGTTCTTTTGGCTTTGGAAACCTTTAAAAATAATAGCTTCACATCAAGAAAAGCTTTAGTTCAGACAGTGCAGATCATTGATGGATTCGTTTGTTTGATAGGACAGTTTCAGACTAGAAACCAGCCTCCCTGAAATACGACTGAGCTACAGAATCGAGGGGCCCTTCGAGTGGATTCCCTCCTAATCGCATAGCCACATGTGCTGTTGTTCATTAGCGTGGCAGGCTAATGCTAATGGCAAAAACAAGCTCTGCACTTCACTGAGAGGCCCCTCCTCTCTCCGAGCTAGACATACATGTGACCTTTGACCCATGGGCCCTCACTCAGACAGAGCTGCCCTGGTGCAGCAGAGAGGGGCACCTGGGTGGGAAAATGTTAGCAGATGAATGAATGACTGTGGAGTAAAACGTGCACACACAGAGTAAAGCTCAGCGTTGCAGTGTCAGCAGCAGATCAGAGGGGTGCTGCGTGTTGTTCTAAACCCCTGACCGCTCCTCTGTGCGGAGGGAAGCGGCACAGTTCAAACGGTCCTGGGATCTCCTGGTGAGATATAAATGTGGCAGTCAGAGGGACTCGAAAAGGAATTTCTCTTCTGATCCCAATTTGGTCATAAGAAGTCTTACAGAGAAACTGCTCATCATTCTTTACTTTGTTTGGCAAATTATGAATGAAACCGTTGTTATATGAAGTCCTCAATTTCGTCTTTGTTTTAGTTGCTAGTTTTTGCATTCCTTGCTTCTTTGGTTTTGTCTGCCGTATTATTCAGACCTGCTTAAATGACCGAACAAAAGGTAAGAGGGAGAAGAGGAAGGTCCCAAGAGTTTAAACCTTAAGTGTTTAAGATGCTTTTCTGCTTTTGCTGACCACCTGAATGTTCTCCTCCTGTTTAACCGTCTGAATGAACTTTTCCTCTCACGGTTGTGTTGAAAGAAGTCGTCTCCACATGAAGATAAAAATCCATTTTGATATCTTCATCAGAAGATCGTTTACAGGCCTCAGAATACATGAGGACCAAGAGTGTACCGTTGTTCTCACATTATATTTAACCAGGCCTGTTACCAATGATCATGATGTATAAATCAGCCTCTCTCCCATCGCACCATGTATCTATATCCCCTTTCTGTTTTTTAAAATTATCATTTACCGGGTTGGGTTCGTGTTATGAATGAACACATTTTAACCCCAAACCATGACCCTCACGATTCCTGAACCTAAGTGAAAGCGAAATTAAGCGAGTGAAACAAAGGCAAAACACAAATGAGAGCTCTAAACAGAGGCTGGGCAGACAGCGGCGTCGGATTCTTTGGTGCTCCAGAAAAGAACCGAACAAAGGAAGGTGCTCCATTGTAACACGCACAAAGAGAAGGAGTGTGCTGTTTACCAGCCCGGGACATATGGACATTCCTGGTGTGCACCAGCACGGGAATCTGATGCTCGCACCAAGTTTGGATGTAGAAAGCAAAAGGAGGGTCTCCTTCCACCCACTGGCACACTTTTCAAGGCTCTTTTACCTCTAAAGACACCCCCCATCCCACCCCCAAATACACACATACATTCATTTTGTTTGTCCATCCTCTCTCTGCTGAGAGAAGAAAAAGAGGCATCCAGCACACATCTTATCCTTTCTCTCCCACCCCTCTTAATCTTCTCTGTATCTCCTCCTCCCTGAACTCTATCCCTACATGAACACACACACACACACACACACACACACACACACACACACACACACACACACACACACACACACACACAACCCTATTTCTAAACAAGGGATCTGGGCCAAAAGACTCCGCTTCACCTCCTCTCCGTCATTCATCACCACTGATTGCCTGAACTTTGAACATCAAAGATCTCATTGGTACTTTACAAAGGAATGAAGAAATTAAGGACCTAAAGTTGCATCTGTTAATGGATGAAAACCACACAGAGTTAAAGGCTAATAAAACTAGCAAATCACTCAAGAAGCACGTACCACGCTGCACAAAGCTTCAGTAACTGATATAAGGTGGGCTGGTTAAAGGGGAAATGGTCAAGAAGGTAATGTTTTTAAAACAGCAATACCACAAAAGTTAAGTGTATAATGCATATTTTTACTAGATTAGATCAAGTAGGCAGAGCAGAGGTTTCTCAGACGGCTGCACACAATTCCAACGTGCACGGAAGAGAGGAAAAGTGTTCAGGCCAAACATGTAACAGACATTTGGTGATTACATGTAAAGTCTTCCAAACACATGACTCAATGCAAACAAACAAAAAATCACTTCACATGCTGATGTACAAGCCTTTCAGCTGAAATTATTCCACACCTGTAGAGTCTCCTTATACCACCAATAATCACAAATAAATCACAAGCTCATCATCGCCAATTAAAGGACATCCAAAGCAGTAAAGCTCAACTTCAATGAGGAAAGAGAACAAGAGGAAACGGTCGAAAAAGATGTTACTGTTACTGTAAATGATTCTGCCCATCAGTCATACTTTAGAAACGAATAATTCTTCATTGCTAGGAACAAGTTTAAACACATCATTAACAGGTTAAAACGCCAGCATTATTTACAGTACATAGAACATTACTGCGTTTCATCTTGTGGCGTTCATCAGGGTCACAACTGAAGCCAAACACACTGGTCTAGCATTAAAGGTGGTCTGTATGCAACGAGTGATAAGAGTTCTGAGCTCTTTAAAACGAACTCGTGATTTGATAACAGAGCATCAGTACCTGATAAGAGCACAACATGTGTTCCTGGTCTGTTGCAGACTACATAAAGACATGTAGTGCATCAGTTTCTTCTAATTAACTTTTCTTCAGGATCCAACCAATGGTTCAGATACCACAAAACTATGTCAAATTACAAAGAAAGTTCTGTTGAAGCAGTCAGAGAATTTCAGCTCGTAAAAGCTTTCAAAACCACATCAACACAAAACCACCAGCCAAAATTAGGAAAAGTGAGACACCTGTACAAATCTGCAGTTACACTAATTTTCTATCACCACATTGACATGAAAGGAAGCGGGGCCTCGCCGAGCTAATGTCAACACATGAGCTGGGAAACGCTTGAGAGTCTCGACTGGGACTGGGAGCTGCGGATCAAAGCCCAGCTGTTACACCAGAAAGACCTCTGAGCCCCTCAGTCCAGCTAAACCTGAACAAACTCTCTCACACACTCAGAGGTGTCCGAGTATGACTGGTATGAACAGGCAGGATAATTACAGTGGGAAAGAAGCTGCTGAAGAATTATGTTGGATGCCCCCTTACACCAGAAAAGAGGTACAAGTGTTTGGATATAGTGAGAAAGAAATAGCTTTGAGTCATAATTGGTTTTCTGAGGGTAGACACATGTTATAAGAAGTGCTTTGTGCATGGTTTTGGTGTTTTTGCAGGCTGTCTTATCCTATCAGATTAAAAATAATATATATAATAGTGAGATTCAACCTTCTATTTTTAGTCATTTTTGATTCATTAGGTTTAGAGCTTTATCCATCCTCCAACGTATAATATCTTCTGTAAACATGTTGGACGCATGTCTCAGTTATCCAGGGAGATGCTCTTTTCTGGCTGTTATCTCAATCCTGACACCTCCTCGTGGCCAGAGCCAAAACACCAACACAAACCTCCCACCCTGAAAGCTCTGGGAGTAGAATTGAAGCAGTCATCCATCGCCTGCGTGTATTTTCCCTGAGTAACCTCGACATGTGTGGCTAATACTCTCCCAGCAGGGAGCTGGGGAGGGGGGGCGAGGATATGTTCGGGGCTGGGAGCGTTCATACGCCATCGGTGTCGGGAATGAGCAGCTGCCTTGTTTGGGAGATTCCACTTCCTCTCCGACAACAAACTGAGTCTTGTGCTCGACCACAGCTACCCCCTCTATCAGCGCCGTCAATGCAAAAGCCTGTGAGGCTTTTTCTTTATCTTTTCGTGAGCATTAAAACTTTGGCTCAACACAACTGCTGGTATGTTCTCTGGAAGATGACCCGCTGCTGCTCCTGCAAACAAACGCCACTATTTTCTTCCATCTTCATTTATTCCTCTGACGTTCAACTGCTGTTAACAAATAGCTAGAATAAATGAAAAGCCTGCCTTTACACGTATGTATCTGCAAACGAGGAAGCAGCAGTCCAGTTGTTTTCTAGAAGAATCCATGCAATGTGTTGCTGCTGCTGAACTTTGACCTCGTCTACACCAGTTGTTCTGAGAGCAGGCACATCTCCAACAGCTGCAGTCCTCCATCAATGTTTGCAGTGAATCTATCCTACCACAGTATTCCTTCAGTCAACTCTGAAGCTCTAAAGAGAACTGAACGTTATGGTGGGTGTTAATGGCATCGTTGCCAGCGAGATGTCTGCACTGCTTCCCTGCATCAGTTACTTGTTGGCCGAGCCACTAGTGACAGTATACGGCTGACAGGCCGCTCAAACACCTGGTTATGGTCCATGTCAAATCTGCTCCCAGATTTCACACTTGTTTCCGATATATCTGAGGTGAAATCCGGGCAGAAACTGCCATAGCATAGCATCTACACAAACAAGTACTTTAAACAGCTTTAGGAGTTTCCAGAGAGCTCAGTTATATAAAGGAAAGTCCAATTGTTTTGATAACTGATCTTTTCAACCATCGTCCCCAACCTTTTGAAGTCATTTTGACCTGACAAATAACACGCCTTACTCTGTGTTACAGACACCCCAAAAGATTTGTGCTTAACTTTTGGAGATGTGAAATTTCCTATTTTATTAGACGGTGTTCAGTTCATCCATACAGCTTATGAATGCTGATAACTGGGCGCTCTTTTGACTAAATATAGTGACCTTTGGCTCCGCTGTCTGTCTATTTTTCACTCTGGTTGATATTCACTGATCTAAGATAGAAGATTCGTGTGCAGTCTTCATATAACATTTAGCATCTGACATCTTTGTTTCTTTGTTAACTGAAGAAAAGTGTTCAGGGTCTATACTGAAATGAAGAGTTTCATTTATTTACCTTTATTTTAGCAGGGAGAGACATTTAGATTAAATCTTTGTTATACAACAGAGACCTGGCAAAGCAGCAGCCGTACATCAGTGTTGATATATGATACTACCTCTAATCATCAGAATATGATACAGTCTGCCAAATGGTACTTTAATCTCGTCTCCAACCCTCAGTCGTCTCCACCTGCAGATCATCAGGTCCCCTCAGTCAGTCGAGTAGAGCGGATTATCTGCCCCTTGTTTATACAAGCCCCACATGCTCATCACACCATCCCCCTTAAACATCAGGCCGAGAAGAAACGAATGACGGGTTAAAGCAAAAAGAAAAGAAAACTGGTAATTTTTTTAAAGTTCTGCACGACTGCGAATAGAAACAAAGCCGAACAACGGATCAGAAGTGCTGCGTCATGCACCGCTTATCTGAAGTCTAGAAGGCTTATGAACCCATTTTGATCTCAACTGTTCGAGCACATGATTCATGAGTACTTGAACCCTCAGAAGCAGGCATGCGGTTTCAAAACCTTACTAAATCTAAATTATTCTCTCTTCAGTGCTGAAAACATTATTCTGTGGCTTGAATTTGAATTTTCCACCACCTGATACTCACGCACAGCTATCACTCAAGAGTAAAGATAAACAGTGAGGCTGATCCTGCACCCCGTCTTACTCTGACCGTGATAGCAGGAGATTACAACAGACGGAGGGCAGGCCCAGATGCTTATTATCACGTCGGCTTTGTGAGAGACATTGTGTGTCCAGCAGATAGTGATAATTTCCTGCAATGTGTCGTAGACGGCAGCTCCAGACCTTTTGTTTTGCTTTGTCTTTGGTGTGAGCAACCTGCTGGATGGATTAATTATTAACTGTTAGTGGGAAATACTTTTTATGACTTAGCAACTGTCACACGCTCACGTGATTTTGAATTTGTCTTCAGTTTATCAAGACGTGACATTTAAACTGCTGCTGAGGAAAGCCTCTGAGTGTTTGTCAGCCGAGTTGTGAGCTTAACGTGAGACGGATAAATTGTCTGGAAGTTTCCCCTACTTGAGGTGACGGTGGCAGTTGGAGAGTAAATCATTTTTACCGCAGAGAGATAATCTATGATTTCCACAAAGGTGAAAGTGTTTGATTTTTAAGCCACTTCAGAATAAAGTTAATTTTTTTGCAAACCATGTGCTCCCTGTGCTTCCCTGTGATGACAGTGAGTTACAAACAATGGAAACAATGCACACCTATACACCGGTGTTTACTGTGAAACTGCTCTCTGGGGAATGCAGCCAGGAGGAAGTCCACAAATTGACCTTGAACCTTTGCCAGCATGCGGTGCAGACCAATCACCTTGCAAAGCGTTTGTGGAGAACCAACCAGCACAAGCTCAGCGGAAGACGTTATTTAGATTTGAAAGACTGGACACACAGAGTGAGATCAGGGGATTGTGGGAACCGATTAGCCCGCTGTATTGACTTGCCTGGGAAAGCCTCACAACGTGTCACACACAGCAAAACAAACACACAAAGACAATTACACATGATTAAACCCAAGCACACTGACAGAAATACACACACTCGTCAGCGTGAACTCATTTATCGGATGCACACATTTCACTCACAACTGTATGCGCGCAGTAATATCAATAAACAAACACGTTGTAATGCAAAACACATCCTATAAACTTGCAAACGTGCATTAACTCACACATGGAAACAAGCAAATCATACAAACTGCAGATGCACAAGCACAACGACTGCATGCGCACACACACACGTACTCTTACACCGACAAATCCAAACGCACACAGTTTTACGACCACGCAAACACAAGATCAGCTAAACATACTAAGAAGAATATGGACAACTGAACATGCATTTGGGGAAATTAGTCTGTCGGAGTCACGAAAAGCTTCACCGGTTAAAGAATTGTCACAAAATAAAAAGAGAAAACTGGGGGGGGGGCTATTCCAGGTGTCATATGGTGAGAGGGGGAATGAACCTGACATCCATGTGTTTGGACTGTGGGAGGATGCTGGAGGACGTGGAAAGAATCGTTGCAGACACAAACTACACACAAAAGAAACTCTACCATATCAAATATTAAACAAATACATACACATACTGTATGAGGCTGTAAACGTACATTTTTGCTGAAAAAGGGTTCTATGGGGAATGAATCACTTCGCACTTAGTGGCCCAGTTTTCCAGCCATGAAGACTGCTACTCATCCCTGCAGCCTTCAGCACAGCTAAAAATAACAGTTACTTTACATATTGAGTATTTTAAAAGCTTCGGTTTGTTTTTCATTATGTTGATTGGAGACATGTGAAACCAGTTTTCCTTTAACGAGCTTTGATGTTCTTCCATCTTTCTTAAAAAGCAGTCTAATCTCAGCCTATCGTTTAGGGAACGCTCTTATGTAACTCACTGAGGATGGAAGTTTACATTATCAAAGTCTGCTACAAAACTACTTGTTGTTTTTCCTTTTTTTCCCCTTTAGCTTCAAGCAAAACTCAATTCACAAGAGTTATAGGAAGTACAGAGTTGCACGGGGAAAATGTAATTGTCTTCTTTGAAGCCGCTATATGGACCAAATCTTGGAAATGGTTCAGCACTGTAAGTGACGTCCCCACCGGTAGCTCGATCAGCGCTGAATACACTTCATCTGTCATAATAACTGCTGCCTTTACATGAGCTCCTTCTTATTGAATTTCCAGTGCTTAATGCACCTTAATTAGACGTTACTTAACCACCCGGCTCAGTGAGCAGTGCCACGTATTACTGTGCCCTGAGCTGAGTGTGTCTGCTGAAGCCTGCGAGTCCTGACACATGACATGTCATTTCTTCTGAGAGCGGAGAAGTTTTATTAACGTGAATAAATTGGGAGTGTGGGATATTTGGAAGGTGAGTCTGGATGGATGTAAGGATAAAACCTAAAACTGTTGCACGATGTGTAGAGACACTGCACAATTATTTATGAGTTTAAAGATGTTTTGTTTTTTGTCGTCTGAATTCGGCTTTTAAATATAAGTCTTCCACTTATCCAAGTTCTCAAAAAGACATGAAGATGAGTACAGAACTACTAAACTAAACTAAATGAGACAGAAAGAGGGAGAAAAATGAACTATTAATGCACCAGATATCCCCCTCTGTGTGCGGCTCCTTGATGTGGCAGCAGAACAACAGAGTCCCATCACAGCCAAATCGCACCCACTCAGCTTGTAAGACAGATACTGAAAAGCCAAATTCCCGCTTCCCATGGCTGTTCGCTAGCACAGGGGTAAATGGAACCATGTGTGTGGCCCTGCAGACACATCGTACTGAATATTCTGAAGGTTTTTCCCGCAATCCAGTGAAAAGGTGTGTTTTTTTCCCCTGGCATCTTTATTCAAACAGGCTCATCTATGACACAAACTTCTTCTCAGTAAAGCGATTCACTGTCGAGACCCGTGAAGGCTTCAATCGACAGTTCTGAAGCTTTCTGTATTTACGAGGACAAACAGGCCCGTGCATTATGGAAGGAAGTCGGAGGTTGCAGAGGCTTTTTCTGGGATAACTAATGTTGATGATCATGATGATGGATAAAGGAGAACTGTGATTATCACACTAAAAAACACACCGACATATGCAGAAGTACAGAAAAAAACCCCAGTCTGCACACACACAGGCTCTGCTCGTATATGATCTGTGACCCATTACACAGACATGAGCAGCAGCCATAAAACACACACGGCTCCGCTCGCAGCGGCCAATCAGATGCTGCGAGGAGCTGCTGACTTGACTGAGTTTAGATAATGTTTCTGATTAGATTTTCATGCACCGCAGTAATCAGAGCGCTGGCTGTATTCTGACTCTGATGCTCTGTGGAAAAAGGCTTTTTG
Source organism: Copadichromis virginalis (assembly GCF_057382275.1). Taxonomy (NCBI): domain Eukaryota; kingdom Metazoa; phylum Chordata; class Actinopteri; order Cichliformes; family Cichlidae; genus Copadichromis; species Copadichromis virginalis. The sequence goes on along the minus strand of NC_140635.1, from coordinate 4,005,747 downwards.
TTTTTATGAGGTGTTTATAGAACTACTGCACACTGCATTCCTGTTTACAGCACACTGAAAAATGACCGTAGATGTTTTAGTCACTTGCGTTTTCCTCCAGCGGCCAATTTCAAACTCGATCTCACATTATTTTTTTCATGCCATTTTCACCATTTAAACGAGCCCTCCTGATTTAAACAAACCGTAAAAATCCAAACACTAAATTATAAATCGATGGAGGTGCAGACATTGTGTTGTATACAGTACATTGTTTGATTGCGTTTTATTAATTGCTGCTATGTTTGGCTCATTCTATGGAAATCCCATTCTGACCACCTCCACATGCACTTTCACCCTGGACGTCAAGCACACAGCAAACGTCCTTTTTTGTATCAAAACTTTTACGGCCAATCTGCAGTGCAGACTAGGGTTGTGATGATTTTAGGATTTCAAACTCAGTACCAATACCCAAGAACACACTTGAGACTCCAAACCCTTTTCAATACCACAGGCATTTTTATCCCTGTGACAAACATCGTTGGGGGGGGGCACATTTCAGCAGATAAAACAAAAAGCAACAGTGTGAACCGACTGTAGTAGAAGCTCTGTGCTAGAGGCTCGGCAGTACCGTTTTATCTTGATGAGGAAATTGCATAAATGACTCTTTTATGAAAGTTTTACTGATAAATATCAGCGAACTCTGCATACATGGTCAAGGAAAAGCAAGCATAAATATAAAAATGAGCCAACGGAAATCTGTTTTATGACATTCACTCAGGACTTCCAGCTTTCACTGACCACAGGATCAACTTTTAACAAGCTCCCTCTGCTTGCTTTTCACTCCTGTGCCTTATTTTATGGTTTATGACGTCACCATAGCTCAGTGGCTTTGTGGTTGGAATATACTTAGAGTCCAGATTCAGCTTAGAGATGGTAAACATTTAGAGAGCAAGTGTGTGGGTTTTTCTTCCCTTTTTCCCCCTTCAGGCGAGTGGAAGTTCATCCAGGATCAGTTTACTCAGAGGGAATCTTCTCAGCCAGAAACTAGCTGCTTTTAAAACATATGGAATCAGGAATGATTCAAATTTACCCCGTTTTTCACTTTAAAACATGTTGCAGTCGAGCTGCCTTCACTCAATTCTAATGCAGCTCATAAATTTAATTTATGAAGATGGACACTTGGTTTACAAGGCAGGAGAGGACATCAATAAGCTCTCTGCTTATGAGGATGTGTAAGGACACAAATTCTCTCTGACTGTGGTGGGATGGTACCTGAGCTGAAGATAACACACAGCTAACACACATTGCTAACAACAATTCTGTATTTAACCTGGCCAAAATATACAAAAACAAGGTTTTAAGTTACATCCTTAACCAATCTTGGGCTTTCAAGGTTTGGACACTAAGTAGACAGAAATTATTACAAATGAAAAAACCCACCTAAAAATATTAAAGAATATTAGGGCATAATATTCCAGCGGCATAAAAGCCAAGCACTTCAGGTTGGCTCCAAAAAATAGTTTTGTCTCTATAGTTTTGCCCTTAATGACAACAGGATGGGGCTGAAATGTTCGCATACACCTCGCCTGTATTAAGACTTAGAGTCATGCAGATTCACGGTTGGCTCCGCTGAGCCATTTCTTCTTGTTCGGCATTCGTTTTCACAAAAGAACACCCGAAGGAGTCCGCTCGCTTCGTGCAAAATTACAAGAACATTTTGTTTTGGCTGTTACAAATATTAAAGCCGAACTTGAGCTCTATAAGTACAAAGAGGTGATGTCATGTCTTTAGCTTAGCTATGTGCAGTTTTTATTTTCATTCATTTCTGTAAAGGTTTGGTTTGAGCTAGAAATGGTAGTAATATTTTTCGGGTGTATCCATAAGTATGGATGTATCCATATAGCTATATATCCTGATGTATCCGTATAAAATACAAAAATCAAGACAGCAGAGCAGCAAAGAAACTGGGAAATAAATCCTATTCTAAAGTAAACAGTGTGAGGAAGCACAGCTTTGGTACCAATGGTTCAAATTTTCAGGCTGATCATAAACTGTGAGAAAAAAAAAATGAAAAAACAAGCTCAAAACCCAGTGAACTGTACATAACACCTGGTAGGCTTAAATTATTAACGACGCCGTTGTCAGCAGGGGTCAGAGGTCCCGGCACGCAGCACACTCCGATGTCAGGGAGTGAGCGTGAGCAGAGGTGTTGACTGGTAGCTCCACAGGAAGCAGCTGCTCATCAGCAGACCGTCTTCCTGCTGTCAGTGATCAAAAACAACGTGCACAAAGAGACAAGAGGAAAAGGTATCCTCACACTCGTGAAAGTGATACTCGCTAAACAGGACTGCACATCTCAAGAGAGCCGATTAATTAAAAGGCCCATTCATCCAAATTTAAAAAGGCATATTTCAGAAAGCCTTTAGGCCTTAAATAAATGCATGAATAACACTTTCCCACACTAAATTCTTAAAGCTTCAGAGACGCGTATGTCTGGGAGATGAAGCTCTCAGTATTCTCCTTCAGCTGCTTGGTGGATAATTAAAAGGCATGTCGCTGTGGATCTGGAGAGCAGCTGTAGGGTGGATACATGTGAGTTTGCAGCTGACTCGGGAGAGACTTGGAACCTCTTTTGGTTGGAAGACAATCAAACCGCCAGGGGGAAAACACAAGTACGCTGTTTCATGAGCTGAGAACAAGAAACAGCACTCGGCCGGGCACTGCAAACAGGACAGAAGGCAGAGCCACAGAGAGGTGTCACTGTCGTGAAATGCCTCAGCAAACACAGGTCAGTGAATCTGATGCCAATTAAATATGTTTCTGCCCGTTTCTTTCTGTTAGGGACTCAGCGTGCTGAAGAACTTCAGCTTTTCCAACTATAAGTGTACTTACTGTCAATATTAATAACAGAATCCCAAAAATGTAATAAATAAATATAGTTTGGAGTGGACTCGAGGCCTCTTCAAGCAATACACAATATTCACTGTATTCATGTTTTACCCCCTTATATCCAACTAGGGTAGCAGTCGCCCCCCCCCCAAACCTCCTCTGGGGTGAGATGCGGGACACGCACAGGGACCAAATCAGCTGTCTCATCTGACTTCCCTGTTTTAGCCAAGCTGTCACCAAAAAAAAAATGAACCAAGTCTTGTAATCATAAATCACTGTGCAGTCGTATGACTCGGGTGGAGGGACGTCTGAATATAAAAATACAGTTCTCTGTTAGTACTTACTAGGACGGATGCCCAAATACTACACAGTTTACTTCTAACCTTAACAGGAGGAAACCTTACCAGCCTACAATAAAGACCACCTTCAGTCGGGCCAATCAGGAAACAGTTAGTTTATGTGGGAGAAGAAAATATACCGCAGTGCTGTAGGTCAGACACCCGGTTAATCTGCAGTTAGGACAGTGCAGATAAGTGTTCTTCTGAGTGTGTTACTGCTAACAGATGAGTGCAGTAAAGCTTAATTTATAGTTCTGTGTTCAATCACCTACGCTGTAGCCTGACATACACCTTTTCCAGAAGGGTAACTACATATTCCAGCAATGCAGACTACATCAACTGTGGTTGGTCTGCTTTATTTGCTTTGCACGTGCATAATCCCTCTGTCAAACTGGACCTTTTTGTAAACAGTATGCACACGTAGCAGTGATGGAAGCTCACATTAAACAGATCAAATATGTATATGACATCAACGTAAACCAAAAGCACAGAAGCTCCACCCACCTGCTGTTCAAACCTTCTGTTTGAAGGTTCAGCGAGGAGCAGCCAATGAGAAGATGAGCATAAAGGGCTTGTTTTAGAAACAATAAGACCTGACAGTCTGCACAAAGACCAGTATCGGATTATTTCCGAGTAACTTTCCAAGTTAAGTTACTTGGAAAGTTGCTATAGTAGTTTTGCATGGTTCACATAAATTTGAGGATTAACATGACTGGTCAATTTTAAACAGATTTAAGGCACATTTCATGTGCCATTTTCTAATTTCCTAATTTTTGTGTATAGACTCAAATAATTTTGAGGTCCTCTCTCTTTCAGTGTCTCAGTAACAGAAATTATTGATCAATATCTAACAGCTCCAAGTCCAACAGGATAAACTCAGAGCAGCAGAACTGTTCAGTAAGCATGATCCACCGTGCAGTTTGAAAGGTTAGATTTTCATAGGAGCCACAAAAAGACGGATTTGGAAGTGTTTCGAAATATTGGCAGATTTCCAGGATGAATCAGTCTGCGTTACAAGCCAACCAGAAGCCCAGGAAACATCACTCTGGATGTCACGCTGATTCCTGTAACTGCACTAATAACAGTTTACCTTCTCATCTCGCTCCTACAAGTGGGTGTCGTTTCAACGGGTAATCTGACAGTCCCACCACGTGTCAACACCGTGACATCTTCAGCTGAAGCAAAAGTGAGGGAAGCATGCAGGAATTTCACAATGACTGAACATCTGTGAATACTTTACTGTCGTTCCCAGACAGGCTTCAACTGTTTTTTCCCAATAAGTGCAGTTGCTTAATAAAATTTGCTCTTGGCTGTTTGTGTCTGGACATGTTTGACGGGAGCCTTTCTGGATGAATTTATATTATTTGCTAATCGAACTTGACTGACTCAGCGGGGTGTGTAAGGTTTCACCGCTCTGTCGCTGCCACCAACAGAGATGGTCAGACTCAGATTATTTTTATCTTATGCCAAAATGAGGAAAAACCCCGAGACACAACATGCAGCTCTACTTTTGTTACAATATTTCCTGTAATTGAAACGTACCCCCACCCCCGATATATTTTCAAGAATGAGATAAGCACAGGTTATGAGACTAAACAACAACTACAATAGTTCTTTGTAGGCTGAAAATGTGCCGCAACCTGTACAACAAGCCTTTGAGGCAAAACTGTAATATCACAGCCAGTCGAAACTGTCAGTTAAACACTTAAAATGACATCTTAACAAGTCATGTACTTTGTTTTTTTACTACACATCCTTAGCAGAGAACTTTACTGTGAAAGTAGAATGGGAGGCAGAGCCCTCAGCCTTCAGGCTCCTCTCCTCAGGAACCAGCTCCCAGTTTGGATGCAGTCAACAGACGTCGTCTCTACTTTTGAGATTAGGCTTCAAACATTCCTTTTTGATAAGTTGGTTAGCGCTACAAACCACTCCTTCATTCTTCTTAGTAACCTCATACGATGCACTGAGTAGCTCTGCTTGCTTTACCCCCCAAGCAGATTCTTTCTGAGCCTGGTTCTGTCACAGCTTAAAAGGTGGTTTCTCCTTCACGCTGCCACAAAGTGCTGCTCCGGGGGGATTATTAGCTTTCTCTATATATAATACTGTAAAGGCCTTCATCATTCCATGCAATGTACTTTGGGTTGACTTTAAACTATAAAAATAAATAAATAAGCAAAGAGAATGTGTAAATCAGGAGGGAGTAGCAGCTAAAACTACTTAAAATTTCATTGCTAAAAACGGAAAATGTGTAAAAACCCGGCAGCTGCATGCTCAGAGTTTAATGGAGCTTATAAAAATAGTTTCAGAATCTATCCACATCTATTCATAGTTTCAGACATAACATCGAACTTCTAATTTTATATATTTAAAAACAAAATTCAGTACATCAGACTCGTTTATTCACTTTAAACAATTTAAAATGTTTAAGCTGCGTGCACGTTGATGGAAACTGTCCATATGGCAGACGGCAGGAGCCACGACTGACGGGCTGTTCAGCCTGAACCACAGTGACTAATGATGCAGTCAGTGATGACATGGAAGTTTATTTATTACTAAACAAAGCCAGCGCAAACAGAATACAAATCTAACAATGAGAGCGACGCCCTCCAGACTTTAGACCACAATGACTGCTTTTTGCTTTAGACATGGCGTGAACATGTCTCTCAGCCACATTGTACGCCATGACTCAAAGTCAAACATGTTCCCACCTTTAGTGTCTCACCAACAAACTGTTCTCTGAGATATTTATTTATTTCTCGGAGCTTTCTAATGAACTCCTGATGACAGCAGCGTTTGTCTCCATGCACTTCCTGTGAGCTGCAGATGACAGTTTGGTTCACTGCGTCTCATTAACTATTCAGTAGCTCTCATTGTGTTGTTCTGGTAACTCTTGAGTCACACTGCACGAAGGTGACATTGTGTGTTCATTAGTCTGCGTTAATGACTCAGTGGTGTATTTGGCGTTAACTAAACTGCCAAACAAAGACACATATTAGTGGGTTTTACACATTTAGCGAGTTTAGAGTGGTCAGACGTGAGGATGTCTTATTTATCTTAGAGCACCAAACTAACTCCATCATCACATGTGCTAAACTGCAGCTCTCAAAAACAAGATCCAGGCAACATTACAGTTAACATTTACAGTGCAACAAACACATTATCTTAAACCATGCAATCAGCCGCCACATAGAGGAAGCGGACCGTCAGCCACTGCCAAAACTGGAGTTATACTGGGAACCTCTGAGGATGTGAATGAATAGCATGGGAATAAATCTATGAACATGGAACAGACCAATGCTGGAAAGACCTTAAATACTTAGGAAACCACACTGTAATTACAGACAGAAATATATGTATAAAAAAAAGACAATGTGCAATGAATCAATTCATGAAGAGAAAACAAAACATGAAAAATGTGTCTTTAGGGGTCAGACGTGGGAAAGTTGGAATGCAATGATTCCCCCTGAATATTTGACAGAGGCGATTGACTTTGGTTTTGGCTGATGAAGAAAACAGGTGTGGAGCTTCATGCACCACAAGAGACATCCAATTCAAGCTTAGCTGCAGCTTTCTTGCAGATCTGGCACATATTACAACAACATGAAGAAAAAGGAGGGAATTTGAAAAAAACGAGCCAAATTGAGCATAGCATTAGAGGCCAGGAAGTTAAGCTCCGCAACATTCACGGCATCCGTCGGGATCCTTCTGCACATCCACCTGGGAGCGCAGTTTTAAGCTGGTTTAGTTTGCGTGCAGTCAGTCTACCTCTGCAAGCCAGTTCGCAACCCAATTTGTAGTAACTTTACAGATACATCAACCTTTGCCCATACTGTATACAGCTCTTGCTTACTGCAAGTTGTTAGACTTGATGTAATACTGTAGATTGTTCCATGATGCCACACAGTGTTAAAATATGCAGGTGGTCGCCCAACAAGAACATGGAGATAGTAACTGTTACTTTTGTTGTCCACTGAGGTTCAGCACTCTCCCTCTTTCCTCTTTAAAGCTTCCACCAAGCTGTGCATGTCACACTGCAAAAATAGTTCCAAGTTTATGTTTCTGCTGATCCAAAACTCACAGTTTAGCAAAGCCACCTGCACACTGTGACCTTTCTCTTTTTCTTCAGCTAAACAGCTCCTGACTTTCTTTGAATTGGCTTGTTATTTAGTGCCAGCACCTGGTCGCTGGCCCCACTACAGACAACTGAAAAGACGCTTCTGGTTTCCCCGTTTCAAGGCAGCCACATGAAACAACACAAGAGCCAAAGACGACTTTGGCTCAGACACACTTTTAAGAGTCCAACTAAGACATAAGCAGCATGCGAAAAGACGAACGTGTTCAATGGAGATCTGAAGAAGTCCTTTGAAAGCAAACAGCTTTGAAGTGAAGAAATTCTGACTTGCCTTTCCTGTGAGGACTAATGTCTTCGTTGACCCAGTTCTTTCTTTTTCTGCCCAGGTCACCTCTGTGCACAACGGGTGAGATGGTTGTCAGTGTGGTTTCTCATCCATATGAAATGTTCTGAGAATGATTGTGGTCAACTACATTACAGCCAACCATAGGTTTTTGAGAGCAGCTTGCAGGTGTGAAGCGGTAAGCGAGGCAGCTTTAAAGTCGAAACCCTGCATCTCCAAAAGTAAAAATAAATTCTCTTTTCATGTTTTTTGAATGAGGATCCACTTTTGGGCCGTTTTTGGTTTGCAGAACAAAGTGACTGTGAATCCCACAAACCCAGGCTGTAATCTCAGTTATGCTTGCTGGGCGGCTTCCTTGTTTTCTCCTCAGTGAGTCAACCATGCAACATGAACAGAAAGAGCCAGTGGGGCTTTGTGTGCCATTTTTAGTCAGGTATTTGTTCTTTTTCTTTTCTTTTTTAACATTTTTTAATTGGGGGGGACTTTATTGCCTAAAAAGCACTGAACTGTTTTTATTGTGGTCATTCAACGAAGAGAAAGATTTGTTTCTGTAACACTAACATTTTTTTACCTTCAACTGGCAACCTTGTTGTACTCTGTCAGTGGTAATTTTATATTTCCATGAATGATTTTAGACCAACCAGTCCGCATATTTATTTTTCTCTACAGTTACATTTTTTCATTTATTTGAATACATCTCATTTACATGAGCAAAGTCGCTTTTGTTGCATCTGATCTTAAACAAAACAATCATTTGTATTTAAGGCAGGTTTGGTTTGGTGATCAGCTTTCTCGTAATTATGCTTTTCCAAGACATTATTTCAGTGAAATATATCCACAGTTGCAATTGGTATTCTGGGCGCTGCTTCCATCCAAGCTTTGGTGTGTTTCCAGCATTTAGATGCAAATGAAATCCTCCACATAAATGAATAAAAATGAACTGGTCTATGAAATTCACAAACAAAATGTCAAAAGCCTAAGACTACAGATGTAAAATGGAAACAGAAAAGCCAAGTATGACTCAAAAAAAAACCTCTTACAGAGCACTAGTAACAGCTTAATTGAATTCACTTGTAGTCTAAATGAATTCAGCGAAGATGGCACCGTGTTTCACTCCCCAATCCAAAAATTAAACAGCATGAATTTGCTGCAGCTCTGATTCATGCCTCTGTTTGGCTGCTACTTTAAGTCAATGGCACCTTAAATGAATTCATTTAATTTTCAAATGTAGAAAAACAAATACTTTGTACAAGAAGAAACCAGCGGTCAAAAATGGTTCATGGTTTTGCCACCAACAAAAACTTTTTACAGTGTCTGCTTAATCATGTTACCTACACTAAGCTCGCCCCACTAAGCACCTAATGGAAGTGAATATAAACACACCACTGCAATCTACCACTATTAACTGTGTTTATACCATCACAAGACTTGGCTATCTCAGCATATATTTATGTCTCCTTCTGCTAAGAACCATGCAGATCATGATTTCCAGATTTCATGAAGCTGGACCAGACCACAGGAAACACAGCTCTATATTAAATAAAGCCATTTTATTTTCTCCTCTGAGAGCTTTCAGTCAAAGGAAGAACAATAAGTGAGCTTTCTCCACGCTGCTCCACAGGGAGGGAAAGAAGATCAAATTAGTGGCAATAAGGGATTTAAACATTACACTGTACATGAATCTAATGCACAACTTGAAAACATGATCAAAACACTGTATAAACAAAACTGAACACAGTGAACCAGTTTCTGGCTAAACAAATGTCTCGTCTGCGACTCATTAGTCATCACAAGCATGCATGCAAAGCGATTCGTCTCCGCCGCTGCATGTCTGAGCCCAAATCAAACTCACGTGAGGAAATCTGAATTCAAAGGAATAAACTAAACTTAGATGAGACTCTTAAACTTTCTGCAGATGTGAAACTCAGGATCAACAATGACCTGACGTTGAACTAACTGAGCTTAGACTGGTTTCCATCCCTAAGGACCACTTAGACCATAAAGGAGGGAAATGACCAGAGTCCTTTCTGTTGGGCCCACCTGACCTACTTTCTCCTTCTGTGTTTGTCTATGAAAGTATCCATGCACACGAGAGCATGGGAGAGTAATTTGTGCACGTTTAAGGCATTGTTTGCACAAGTGCAGCATTCCGGCTGAAAAAGCGTGCACACATACAATAACTCTCATTGTAAACGGCGCTTTCAGCGACTGCGTTTGCAGGATGTTCTGTGCATCATTGTGTTAGTGTGTGTGTGGGTTTGTGTTTGCTACAAGTTGGCAGCTGAGGCCACAGTTGCCATGTGTTGCCCAGCTGTGGTCGCATGGCGCTGCTTTTGCAGACTCCAAGAAGGAGAAACGGACGAATATAAATACCGCCTTCCCCTCTCTGCCATTCTCCTGGGACCAGCAACAGACGTCTTGTTATACAAAAAGAGGCGGATTTACCCCCAGAAACAGATTGTGTGACTCTGCAAATTAAGGTAGCAGTTTGGTGTGACCTGGAAACATCTGAAGTCATTTAACGCGCCAATAAGCAGTGAAAGCAGTGAAAGGAGTCTTCCAGCAACAAAAAATAAGATGGCATGGAGAGCAACCAAAGGTTTCACACATGCATGTCAGACCTGAACTTTTCCAGATATTACCCATCAAAGCTGCAGATACCATTGTCAATGTCATTTAACCTGCCAGCTCCTCAGAACAAACAGGATGTCAGATTGAGCTCATGTGGGAATACTGCACTTAACTGTCTGGCATATTCACAACAGAAGAGTGGGAGTCGTGTGTCCTACATCCTGCACTATCTAACTTCCTCAACTAAACCAATTTTCCACATTGACAAAGTGGCATCAGCGGATTCCTGCTACATGTGAGAAAGGACAATGTCCAAAGCTGCCCTAACCCGATTCTCACAACAGCTGATCAGCATCAGCTGACTGCTCAGAAAACCCCATTCTATACGGGGTACCTTCTTTAAGGTACGAGGGCCATCCCAAAAGTAAGGTCTCCAGAGCAGTGGGGTAGAGAAACAGTTCGTACGGCTGTTCGCCACACTGTTGTGATTGGTGCTTCCTCCACTCCCAAACAAGAATGAGCAGCTTCGCTGGGACACTCAATCTTGGCTTGGCAGCCCTTGAAAATGGAGCCCCCGTTCAATGCTACCGCCAAGTGCAAAGTTCGTGCAGTTATTCGACTTTTGAATGCAGAACGCGTTAAACCAGTTAAAATTAATCGCCAATAAGTGTATGGACAGTCGTGCATTGATGTCACGTTGGCAAGTGGTGTAGAGAGTTTACAGCCGGTCGTACTGAAATTCACGAAGAACAAACGGCAACGAGTGGATTGCTCAATGCTTCCCGAAGGAGACGACGGCGAGCTGGTATGACATGGGCAGTCTAAAACTGCCACAACATCTACAAAAAAACCATCGACTGAAATGGTGATTATATAGAAAAAGAAATCATTTTTCAATAAACAGTTGTTTGTATTTCTAAAAAAGTAAAAATAAAATAGGAGACCTTACTTTTGGGATCGCCCTCGTATATTAGCAGTTTCCCAACAGTTGATGTGCATTAACAAGTTTCTTGCAACACACCTCCAGATGTCACTGATGGCTGCTCTGATCGTTAAAAGAGTCTTGCTGCTCTCTAGCTTATGCTTTTAATGTTTATGCATGCAAAGACAGGGAGGACCTGAACATGCTGCTGTAACTAAATAACTGCAGAGGTAAATAATCTTTTAACTAGAGTGGCCTGACCTGAACTTTGAGAATGTCTAATCTGTTTGTTACAAAGGATATTTTGCTTGGAGTGATTCAATTGAAATGTGGAGCTGCTATCCCGAGACTGCAGATAACATTGGCTAAATCAGCAACAAATGCTCTTCAAATAGACATTAAGAGTCATTACAGAACACTACTTCTTATATTTAATTCAAATTCAATTTGCTTTTTCTGTCTTGCTCACACTTTATTGACGTACATTTTTACATTCTCCCTTGAAATTCTCAGTTATCTCCATCTCTGCTCAGTTTAGGAAACAAGCCTTGATTTTAAGGTACAAAACCCCTTTGAAGCCGCCTGACCAACTGGACAGCAGAGATAACCTTGTTTTCTTTGTCTCAGCATCTTAGCTTGGTGAGCATGAGAAAGGCCTTATTCTGGGACATGCTTCAAGCCTCAGAGCTTTTAACTTCCTCTAATGACTTTATGGCTTTTTTGGAAAAGTGTCAAGTAACTGAGTGCACTCACAAAGACAATCTATGATTCTGGCGGCTTGGATGGAGAAGAAGTGGGTTAAGTGGCCTGGCGAGGAATGAATTAGAGAAGAATTGCTTTGCAGGGTAAACAAACTTTAGGGCTCTGTTTTATCACAGCAGACCCGAGAGTGTGTTTAAATCATCATGTTTCACATAGTGTAATGGGGATATTTTTCAGGCTGCATATAACTCAAGAGATCTGCGAACAAAGGTAGACAAACACAGACTCTCTGCTACTTATGGCTCAAGTGCACACTGAAAATGGGTGCAGTCTATTGCCAAAGACAAAAAAAGAAGGGAGCTTTTCATTCATTATCAAACAAATAAGAGCTAACCATTAAAGCGTGAATAAAAACTGTTTGCCAGGCCTGAATCGCTGTAAAAACTGTAAACTGATTAAAAAATTTTAAGTCTACTTTGTAACACTCAAAGATGAGAGAGAAGAAAAAGGACAGAGAAGGGCTTCAATGTCTCAAGGCAAAAGAGAATGAGCTTAAAGCCAAATGACAGCGTTTGTTTCATTCAGGAATAATTTGAAACCTGGGCCCTGTGCTTCGTACGTCGCTTACTACATCCAAGATCAAATGAAACATCCAAGACCAAATCATCGCGCTAACTCTGAGCTCGCTATTCCGGTTCCCCGAACACACCTGTTGTTGACGATTAGTATAGCTGGATGAAGTAATGTGACATCACTGGGTGTCGTAAAAGGGGCTACGCATCGATAGTAGAAACATTGATCGGCAACCCTTTGATTGGTCGGCGAAAATGTCGAAGGAGCGCGCTCGGTATTTTTCGGCAGCAGAGCAAGAACTCTTGAGTGAGGGATTTCAGGAGTTTCAGAGTTTAATTAAAACGCAAGGGAACACTGCAAAGGCTGCAAAAGGAAGGAGAGAGGGCTGGCAGAAAGTTGCTGACAAATTAAACTCGTAAGTAATTCAATAATAACAATAATAATGGAGTGGATTTATATAGCGCTTTTCAAGGCACCCAAAGCGCTTTACAGTGCCACTATTCATTCACTCTCACATTCACACACTGGTGGAGGCAGCTACGGTTGTAGCCACAGCTGCCCTGGGGCAGACTGACAGAAGCCAGGCTGCCATATTGCGCCATCGGCCCCTCTGGCCAACACCAGTAGGTAGGGTAGATTTATCATATCACACCATATTATCCAATATTATATTACATTATATTATATTATAATATGTTATATTTTATCCTCTTTCACATTAGAGCCACGACAGGACCCACTAGAACATGGGAACAAGTAAAAGTGAAATATAAGAATATTCTACAGAATGGTAATATTTATCACTTATATTGCTTGTCGTCTCTTGGAAAGAGACCCTGGAATACTCTGTTTGTTTGTTTATAACAGCAACCAAGAAAAGGGTAGAGCAAAAAAAAAGACAGGTGGTGGTCCTGCACCCCCTCGTCAACAAGTTGGTTAAGTGAATAATACCCTCACGGGAAAATCGATATCTCTCTATGAGCACACTGTCGCGCTGAGCTAAAGGATCCTGTCTATCCCGCAATATACGCTGAATTCTGAAAACTCTCCTTATCAATCTTGCACCTTCCGCAATGGGTTGCTCGCGTAAACGGACAGGACATGGCTGCGACAGACTTCCCAAATCCACCTTCGCTTTTATAGCCGTGGTCTCTCATCTTGATTACACGAAGTAATTTACAATTACTACTCTGAAATATGAATTACATCTGTAATAATCACATACATGTAATAGAATGTTAATAGTACATTTCCCTTTTTTAGGAAATGACCTGTATGTATCTGTGTGACATCAATAAAAGGATCAAGTGCTGCATTATCTTTAGTTACATTGATGTTATTTATTTATGGTGAAACAGTGGTGGAATATCGCTGTTGCTTTCGTATGAATGACGCGGACATACCTGCGTGGCCGCGATCTAATCCTGTTTACATAAAGTAAACCTGCTCCCCAGCAGGTTTACGCTTACGGCTCTGTTGCTATGACAGCAAGTCCGGGATGGGCTTCGGGGAACCGAACGATCCAGGATCACGCGAAATCGTCAACAATCTCATCCAGCTAACTCACTTAGCGCGGTACGAAGAACAGGCCCCAGGTCTGGAGCTGAAGGCATCCAGAGTTTAAACCAGCAAAAACAAACAGTTCATTCTCCCATCAGCACTTTTCACGCCAAACCAGACCAAAAAAAAAATTAAAAAAAATGCTAATTGAGGACTATCAAGCAGCACTGCTGCAAACCAGTTCTTTGAACAACTTCTTCCATCACTAACCTCAGTAAACACCAACTTGAGTACTTTAAGAGGAGATGCAATCTCATCTCACTGTGCACTCAATTGTTTCTGACCATGGTTGTCAAAAACCAGAAGAAAGATATCAGTGATTAAGAGATTCTCAAGGACATCTCAGCTATTTTGGCTCATCGTCACGACCATATTCTAGCAAGTAAATTGTCAATAGACTGGCTTATTTATTTATTTAGCACTTTTCTTACTGAGAACTCAACGTGGTTATTCACTACAAGCCACATATCCCTGTTCACACATACTTTCATATAACAACTTATTCTATAAGGTATTTTATAAAGGTTTTTTTTAACCTAACACATTCAGAGATACATCAGGGACAATTTGGGGTTCAAAAATACTGACTAAGGACTATAGAAGTCAAGGGTCGTACCAACCACCCGCTCTATCCTTGTGGCCACTAGAAGGTAGAGTCAGGTGCTACTATATTGAGGATTTCAATTTACTGAATATTTATTTATTTATTTGTTCTCAATTAGGTGGATGCAAATTTAGCAAAATAAGAAATCATGCAAAAGAAAACAAAACGAAAAAAAATTACGTGGCAAGAGACTGCCAACTGGTTTTCCCCCAACATTAACAAAGGGTGCTTTTGCACATTCTAATCCCAGATTCAAACCATCTCGGCTCATCTAGGCTCTTGCCCAAAAGCAGTTCATCAAAAAATGTCTCTGTACTTGCCACAATTTGCAGGCCAATTGTGCGATTACACCACTGTACATGTTCAGGGGCTGGAAGATGTCGACTGCTCTGGAAACATTATTCTGGAGATTTTATGTTCCACATCAGCATCTTGAACCTTCCAACTTCCTTTTTCCTGACATCAGTCCTGGCTGTCAAAATGAAACATTAAACACAAGACAGACTGATACGGACTAGAGCGTGGCGGGCAGATGAACATCTCTTTTAGCTGCTGTTGCTCAATAAGATTTTATTCAGAGGAAGTGAGACGAATCTGTTCAGTGATTCATGTGCTTAGTTACAGATGCAAAGAACCATCATTTACTGCTCAAAGGTATCGGGGGAAAAAATCGAAATATGACAGATAACTATCTGCATTAGTAATGAGACATGTGGGTATTTGAGATTAGATAAATGTTGTCCTACTCAGACTTCAGACACGTCAAGTCTTGAATTCAACCGATCTGTTGAATTAGTTTCATTTTCTTGTAAATTCCCCTTCAGAGCTGAACTCCATAAACTGATAAAGATAATCAAAAGCTACATGACACATTCACATTCCCAGGGTGTAACGTGGTGCTGTTCTGTCAAACCCGTGGACAAGATCCCCATGATGCACTGGGTGGAGAATCTCAGGTTTTACTCCAAACTCAGTACATACTGACATTTGTAACTTGCTGTCACTTTTAAATGGATTGGGTAGCTTTTATTCGATTCGATTGTACAGGGTTTGAAAAGGCTCCATTAGAACCCAAATCTTCTTCTAAACTTAACCAAGTAATTTTGGTGTCTTGTGCTGTTGTAGCTTCTGTGTCCACTAGCATGCAAGGTTGTTCTTTTCACATAAATTCAATAATTTGAGGCTTTGCATAGACGTTTGTTAGCCAGTCAATTTGTTGTGGCCACTAAAGTGTGAGGGTACCAATTGAAAGGTTGGTTGTTGGATTCCACCAATTTTATACATGTTAGAAGAACTTTGACTCTCATGTACAGTAGAAAAACACTTTATAAGAACCAGTTCGTTTAAATCTAACCAGTGAGTAATGTTAAAATAAGAACCATGTAAAAATCAGCAGAAAAAACAACAAAAACAACAAATGAAACATGTACTACACCATCCCGCCTGATCAACTTGTGAATTACTATCACTCTATATGCAGATTTTGTAGCTTTTTGTAACTAATATGGTCAAATATTGCCACGGCTGGTGCATCAAGTTACAGAGGTAAGAAAACACAGTGTGGATACTTCTGCAACACCAGTAGCATCTAGCAGAACAGCAATGTTTGGCACCCAAGGATAGGCCATGTAGTAGAAATCAAGGTAAAGTAAGAGCTTAAAATCTTTATTTTTAGACAATACTTCAACATCATTGTGTCACGCATTCTGTTCACATATGAATCTTAAAAATATCCTTTGTGAGAGTCCTCAGGCCTCTCCCTCCTGGGTATTCTCATCCCATCAATGGGAGTATGCATACTTAATTGCTGCTTACGTACAAAGCAAAACAGCATGGTAAGTAGTAAATGGACTGATTCTTATATATTGCTTTTCAAATCTGAGGATTCAAAGCGCTTTATACAACATTCCTCATTCACCAAAACACCCATTCATACAAACACTTTTTCTGTGCTTAAGCGCTTCCTATCTAACATTCACACGCAGTCATACTTGGACGGATGCATCAGAGAGCAACTTGGGGTTAGTATCTTGCCCAAGGATATTTAGCGTGCAGGCGGGGCTCAAATCACCAACCTTCCGGTTAGTAGACGACTTGCTCTACCGCCTGAGCTACAGCCGCCCCGGAGCATACTATAAGTATATTAATAGAAAAGTTATCTTGACCACTCAAGCTGCAAATACCCCTTAATGGCCTGGAAGAATCAGCAGTAAATATGAGGTTGAAGGAAAGAGCTACTTTGATTGCCTTTTAGACTCCTGTAGCATAGGGAAAAAAAGAAAGAAATCAATCACATCAAATGAGATCCTTAAAACGATGGAACTTCTTAGTCTTCTCTAACAGAGCAAATAAGAATAGCGTGATGTTCCAGAACTCGGAGTAGCCTCAGAGGAGTGGACCTGCACTCTCACAAGGTAACAGGATCGCATGAGAACAAGCCAATTAGTGGAAATGGATGTTTGGCTTTTCGGGTTGCGCCTAGCTTCTAACTTGTGTGGTGTTGTGTGCGAGTGTGTTTGCATGGATGGGGTTGCCAGGAAGCTGCATTCAGCACAGTGCAGGATCAGATAACCCTCCTCCTACTTCTCTCTCAGATCTGATCTTAAACAGAACCGTGTTTATCAAAGATGTCCAAGACAATAACCAACATCCGACTTAAAAGAAACAATTACAACATTCAGAAAATCAAAATCTTTCAAACAATTTAAATCAGGGGATTTTTCATTTTTTACAAGTCCAGTTTAATGTTCTGGTGATTAAATCTTATGCAAGATTCAATGCATCTGCAAAAGGCTGAAAGGCTTCCTTCGAAGCACTCGAGTTAATGGAAAGCTCCGATATCTTTTTGTACAAAATGTTGTCAACTGTCATTAGAAAGCAAGTTTGTGAAGTGAATTTATCTGAGTTGTATCTTCTTCCACAATTGAGAGCTGTCAAACTGATGAACTAGAGTTGTCTTTAGTGATGTAGTTAATTTACTAAAGAGAGGAAAGTGTCAGCCACTGGTCCTCCACATAGAGAGGGAGAAACATGATATTCCTTGGGACTGAAAGTGTTTCCTGAAGGTAATCACTGTGTTTCGGCTGGTTGTAAACATGCAAGGACACAGTGATAGTGAGAAGCAATATAAACCGAGTTCAACACCTGCATTCCCTCGTGACTCAACATAATGGGCCAATCACAAACTGAAGGGGATGTAATTTTAGAGTAACTGTCAGATCCAGCTCCAAGATGTCGAAGGAGGTGGTTCTCTGAGAGCCACAAAACCCAAACTAAGCCTAATGAATAGTTCAGGCTGTTCCTGTCACAGTTACAGTCACAGCAACATGGGGATAACTCATCAGGCTTTAGATCAGCCTTTAAAAGTGATTCTTTAAGGAACTGATCTTGCCCCTCTTACACTCTTGCGGCGCCAGTCTACATTTTTATATTTGCAAGGGTCGTGATGTGTTTGGACCATTGATGGCTTTTGCCTGACAAAACTACAGTCAGAGGAGGTTTCCTCATTATGGGAATACTCTGACCTCGTTTGAACCCTGATCATATCTGTCCATGTTTCTGTTTCTGTATCCTGTCTGAAATGTGAAGTTTAAATAAGAAAAAAAAGTTTAACCACATTTTATCAGGCCCCCTCTGAAAAAAAGGCAAAAAATTAACAAAAGCACAATAACAGAATATTTGACTGGGTGAGTGAAAATCAAATTCAAATGTCCAACAAGTCGAAATAAAGAAAAAGAAGAGGAAGAAAACAACAGAAATGTTATCCTAGACAAGTGAACATTGTGAGTCATCTGCTCAAAGATGTTCTTTTTTACTTTATTTGCATTTAATTATTTATTTTTTTCCATCCAAGAAACCTGGAGTGCATTTAAAATTACCTTGTCACATTCAACATGCAGCTTGCTCTAATCTCCAACACAAATTTCTGACCTTTGAAGGGCTGAAGGCAAACCACACGCTGACATGTATGACCAAACCCTGTCTCCAGACGTGCCTTCCTTTGAGCCCATTGGTTTTAATCCTTGCTGGAGATGTTTCCATTAAATTATTACAATCATTTCTGAGCGTGGTGATGTGTAAACCCTGTAGCGCTATGTGCAATAATAAAAGTGCTACATGCCTTTAGGTATGTGCAAATCCTAAATTAAACCACACCACTGTTCGAATCAAACAACATCAAAACGTTATTCGCCTACTTAACCTGTCAGGTGTGTATTTGAGTGGCTCGCAGTGACAGGTGAGACAAACACAAAGCCGGCATACGTACATAAAACACAAATTCTGACTCATCTTTGTAAAGCATGACTCCTATACTGCATGACATATTTGCTAATATCATGTTTTGCTTGGCATTTATTCTGAAGTTATTCTGAATCAAGCATGTTAAAGATATTTAATTTCAAAATTAAGAAATAAATGGCAAAATAATCCTTGTAGTATCTTTACCACTGCAGAATTTCTAACTTGCATTTTACTTTTAGGATTTATTTGCAACTGATTTGGTAATTTAAATAAAACCAGATGAGAAACTCTATATGAAAAAAAATTCCAGAAAAAACCCCCCAGACTTTTATACTTGGATACTGATTTATGAAATAAATAACAGACGGTGTAGATCTGAAAGGCAGTGAAAAGATCTAAAATACCCTCAGCTTTCCTCTGCCTCCTTCTGCAGCACAGTGATGCCGCAACATTGAAAGAAGTCAAAAGGGGTCAGATCTACAGTCGTCCATTCCTGGTTTTAATTGACCATTTCACCAGCGGGAAACCACGACTCAGCAGGACACTGAGGGATTAGTGTCAACAGACCATCTCAGACTAAAACCCATTTTACTGCTTTTTTTTTTTTTCTTCTTAAATATTGCTTCTACAGCCACTCAACCAAGAAATGACCTCTCATGCAGAGATGTGCAGGTTCCTGTGTAGGAACTGTACAGTAAGTCTGTACATGAGGTTAACGTAAAGGTGTGTAGACATGTTACACCAGAGGAGTGATGGTTTTTAACATTAACTTAATGGAGTCTGATTTATTACACAATGATGGGGTCATAAAGAGGTCAGGTGACAGAAAATCCTTAAGTTGAAACTAAATCTGCCTACAGATGGTACCTCGATGGCTCGGTTGTATTACAAAAATAAGTTGGAAAAAAAACTTGAGGTTGGCTCCAAAAGAGAGCCAGGTGCCTCACATGTTTATAACATCTTTAGAGTCTGATACAAAAATGGTTTTTAGTAATAGTTGTAATAGTTTCCCCTTCATAATAACTGTACTGTGGTAGTTTTGTTATAACTCACATGTTTATGTTGCGTTAAGGCTTAAAGTTTGGATTAGCAGTCTTATGTAGCCACTAGCTAAGCTATGCTAAGTGATGCGGTGCTAATCTTCAGCTGCACTAACTCAAGTCACTTGGAAGTCGGAATTTCTGAAGTCAGAGCAGCCCCACCAAGTCAGAGTTAATAATCCAAGATGGCAGCACTGAAAGTAAACAAGAGTAAAACTAGAACTTCTAGTTTGTATTTGTGACTCATTAAATGAGCCATTCACAGAACACTGAGCAGGCTCCATCCATGACCATGCTGCAGCAATGTTTTTAAGCAAAACAAAATATTGCTCCGTTCTGGTGATGAGTGCATCGCTCTATTGTGCTAAGAAGCTAAATAAATCATGTTTTTCCTGCTTTAATATTGAAACATAATCAACTTGGGAGCGACGTCACTCTTCTTCCGACCTCTGAGATCAGGAAAACAGCAACTGAAATAACTCTCTGAATGGTGTTTGTGCAGCTAGTCCTTTTTTGAAAATTTAAAAAATTGTCATCATTTAAAAAATAGTTTTGATGAGTGAAATGCAAAAACTTTATAAGTTGCTCACTTAACACTTATTATTATTGCACCCATAAGTGCTGCCACAAGTCCACAAACCAAAGGCTGTGATGTCAGCTAAGTACACCCATATGGAAAAGAAATAGTAAAAACTTATAAAAGACTTGCATAAGATGTGGCCTACATCATATAGTGAATCATATCAGGCTTACATGATTTACTCATAAAAGTGGCCACTTTCTCATTACTTTCATATATTGTTTTTAGTAAGTATCCAAAACATACAAGTTTCATTTATATCATTTTTCAAGGGATCTTATATGTGTTTTCACTCTTGTATGCTTTTCATACAAGTTTCACACAAGACAGATACAAACTTTATATATATATATATATCTTTTCCATGTGGGCATATTTTCCATATAGTTTAGACATTTTTAGGTAATATTTAAATTAAAATTTAAGGATTTAAGAAAAACAGATGCAAACAGTTTATTTGAAATGACCTAACATGACGATCAGTTCAATAAATATTGACAGTGCACACGATAACTTCAGCTTTATCCTTCAACGTCACCTAAGCGCATTTTATTGACTGTTAGACAGAAAGTGATTATGTAAGTTTCATGTTATTGGGAGGTTTAAATTGTAGTTATGTCACCAATTAAAACACCAGGATTTTTTCCCCCAGCAGTGTTAATGTACAGATAAAAATCACAATGAATTGAGCTGCGCAAACCTCTGTGCACAATGTTCCATAAAACACACATGTGGAGGAAGCTGGACTGAGGGAGAGGTTAGGAAGCGTTAGGATCCAGAGGAATGTTTAGAAATATCCGTCAGGAAGTCAAGACTTAACAGAAAGCCAGAAGAGAAAAGAGGAGGATCGAGCAACGAGTGAGGAAGGTGAAGAAACCGAACAGGAATGATTTTTCTGTTCATTTTGTGTCTGGATATTGGGCACTTTTAACACTGCACTCTGCACCTTGGGATTTTGACCAAAATCTTCTGCTTCTTTAATTTTGTGGGCTCATTTTGTTGACAAAGATCTTTGACAAGAGACAAAGAAAACCTGCAGCATGCACATCTGAATCATTGACTTTATTAGTGAATAAAATTAGGTGACAATTTATTTTTGAATTGGTGAACAATACAGAAGGTTCTGAATTATTTTAGTGATCATTTCCAGAAAAAGGAAAAGTGATTGTTTACCAGCAGGTTTGACATGTAAGTGTGGACTAAGTCCAAGTATGTGTTTAGTCGTTTAAATTGTGAGCCATTTAAAAATGATGACATCATACTGTTGATCTAAGATAGCATGGTAAAAGCTTCCTTTGTCTACTTTGTAACTCAGACTTTTGGCAGATTTTGCAACCTTCCAGTCTTAAACCCGGGGATCTTTCACGTGTTAGACAAATGTGTTAACCACTATACTATGAAGCCACTAAAGCAGGGGTGTGGAAACTCCCGACCTCACGGCCCGGTGTCCTGCAGGTTTTAGATGTGCTGTTGATCCAACACAGCTGATTTAAACGTCTAAACTACCTCCTCAACATGTCTTGAAGTTCTCCAGAGTCCTGGTGATGAACTAATCGTTTGATTCAGGTGTGTTGACAAAGGGTGATATCTAAAACCTGCAGGACACCGGCCCTCGAGGCCTGGAGTTCCCCACCCCTGCTTCACAATGCATTTTATCAGCCACACCCTTAAACCAAACTCCATTTCTCTGCAACAATACATAAATAATAAGAAGCCCACTTGTTTCATTTCATTATTCAAGTTCTGCATGCATTCTCTTAGATAGAATAACAGCTGTCAATGTTCTTAAATAGGTTAAAGGAGATTAAAGAGTTTATGAATTTAAAAAAAAATACAAAACAAAGACAACCTCAGTGCTAATCCTTGAATCCTAATCCTACATCTGATGCGTTTGCAGTCGAAACATATGTGTGAGATCAGCCTGCACCTCATCCTTGTCTGAACCACACAAAGACTAACGTCGTGTCAACCATGAGGTTCTCTTGATAACAATAACACAGACATACATGTACACAGCTGCTACAATGGCATCTAGATCATTGATTAACCTACAAACTGAGACAAGAAGCAAATATGAGGAAACAGGGCAGCGTTTAGAGCGTTTTCAAGTCCTAAATGTCTCATCTTCAACGAACCAATCCCTCACACGTGAATGACCAATGTGATCACACAGGAAGAGTCTGGATCAGCTATGTTGGTGCTTTCAACTTTTTTGTGAAAAAAGTTGAGTGTTTATGTCTCTGCATTGCTTCCAAGATAACTCAGAAAGGTCTGAATACTGACAAAATCTTACACTGAACATGAAGGCGGCTCATCTGTGACAGAAATGCACAACTGAGGCCGGAAGACACCGAAACAAGCAGCTGACCAGAGATGATTAACTGAAAAACAATTACAAAACTGCTTGCATCAGTTTAGTTTTATGAATTCAACTTTATGGCAATTTTCACCAACTTTGATTGTTATTACATCATTTGGGGTGGCTGTAATTCAGGAGGAAGAGTAGGGCACGCACTAACTGAAAGGTTCAGTGTCCCTGGCTGCTCCAATCTGCATGCCAAATAATCTTGGACAAGATAATAACCCCAAGTTGTTTTCTGATGGATCCATCGGAGCGTGAATGTATCTGAATGTCAGATAGGAAACACTTATGCACAGAAAAAAAATGCTTGTGAATTAAGCAAGTTGCATAGAGCACTTTCACTGCTCAGGTACAGTAGGAACCACTATAAATAAAGGCTTAATCAATCCTGAACTTTATTGCTGATCCATTTTCCATTTTCATATCCATGATGTTTAAACGTTTCGGTTATTAGTATCTCACTAAAAGGTTCCCCTGGTGCTGAGCTAAAAAGAACCCCAAAAACAGGGTTTTAAGAGCTCTGATTGTCTCGTGTTCCTGCAGAGCGGCGATGTAAAGAAATGGGAACTTTTAAAGAAAGTTATGAGCACCATCAAAAAAAAGCGCCCGTTGATATGCTTTTTGTTGCTCCACCAGCCTGCTGAGCTGCTCATTAAAATGATCAGCTTAAATGAACGTTTTGGAACGGACTCACTGCTGCAGTCGGCGGAGGGAATAAAAATAAACAGGTTTCCTGTCTGGGCCCGGGTCTGAAACTGCAAGCCTGAGACTGTTTGATTTCCCACAGTCGCTGCTGCCCCTCTGCCCTACATGCAGTCAGTTGAGAGCAGTGAAACCAGTTTAGGATCGGGTGCAGGCGCCTCTGGCTCGTCTCCAGAGTGTGTGCCGGCTTGAGAAGTTGTTATTTTAGCAGGAGGGTAAAAAGGACTGTGAGCCAGAGCTCGACTCCTTTCTTTTCTTTTTTTCCTCAAAAAGACGTAGGAAATAGGACACCAGCCCTGTTTAAAGATTGTATATGTGACTGTGGAAAAGAATATTTTTTGTTCCACACATACACACAATTAGAAGGCTACAGACAAGGTAGCGAGACACTGATAGTTTGGCTTCAGCTCCAAACAGAAACATTTACACCAGAAATATGTAAAGTTTCATGTTTATCTGGTTAAATCTCGGCTTTGATGTTTGCATATATGACATGTTAGTGCCACAACATATCATATATTGAACACTTTGCTCCCCCCCCTCCATATTGACACATGACCATCTCCATTATAATCAATAAGGGATATTAAAAACATCATTTATCCCAAAGTAAGTAAATCTTTCGCCTTTTCATCTACGTTCCAGGGCGAGCAAGCTAAATGACATTATATTGGTGTCCACATACTTCTGGTGATGAACACTGCTGGGGGTGACTGTGGGGATGAGTCACTTATGCGCATCTTGAACTCTTCAAACTCTGACTGGTCACTTGTTAAGATGACCTGAAGAAACTCCTGCAGACCGAGCAGGAATTCAGCTGTATGTATAACAGCTGTCTGACATGAACAACATGGGGGGGGGGACAAAATGACAAATCTGCAAGCTGTTTAAATTGCAGTTCCTTCTGCCTGCTCCACAGGTGTCAAGTTTCAGCTTTAATAAGCACCGGAGAAACGGAGGGAGGGAGAAGAAGCAGTTTGACCCTTCTGCTTGAAATGATCATTAAAATGGAGCAGTATAAAATGGGCAGGGCCTCTGCTTGTTGTGGTGAGCCTATTAATGTCTATGATTGAGCTGTTACTTTTTATGGTTTTAATGGGAAATGCAGGCAGCTGAGGCTGCTGGGAGGAGAAATAAAAGAGGCTCAAAGAATGAAAAGCTTTGCAAGTTTTTCAGGGCTCGTTTGGAATCTAGAGAAGCAGGTTAACGAGTACAGGGACCCGAGTCTCACAGGTTTGTTTTGGAGGCATGTTGGTCCATGTGACTTTCACACAATACTGAATGCAACAGAGCTCTGCCAACATGGACGTTTATATATTCACATCAGTGTATGAACACAGAGACGGGTTTGAGCGGAGGATCTGTGCTGTGTGCAACACTCCAAAAGGGTGTGTAGTCATGTAGTCAAATATAACAGTGTTAATCAGGAGAAGAAGCCCCTGAGTTACAGATGAGTTGTTCTAAACCAGCACTTCCTCAAACGACCTGCAGCTCACCACGTCGAAGCACTGGGGAGTTTTTTTTATGACATGCATCTTAAGAAGTTTATTTATTTATTTATTTATTTTCCTTTTGCCTGTCCCGTTTGGTTCATCATCAGAATTATTGTCTAAAGGTGAAGAAAGATGCCCAACGGATTTACTTTACCAAATTGACCATCCCAGCCTTGCCGTAGTGGTCTATTTGATTCACCTTTTATTGTTTATTTTATTTTATTTTATTTTTTTTATTTTCACTTGCTAGATACGGGACAGACTTGATTGAGGAAAAGAAAAGGGAGAAAGGAAGAGGGGGAAAAACAGTGGAGAAGAGGGAAAGAAGAAAGAAGTTTATTTTTCTAAACTTAGCTAACTGAATGGTTGTAGCTTAACGGATCCAAGTAGCCTAATGTTCATTTTTAACCAACAAATTTAGATTAAATAATTTATTCACCAGCTCAGTGAATCATTCATCACTGCATGTGAACGAGGCTAACCACGCTTTGGAGCTGGTACAGACCTATATTACCGTCTCTTTATGCTACAAGTGGGAGATAAACGTGTTATGGTGGGTGGACAGAGGTATGCTAATTGCTTACAACCTGCCCATCCCCACCACTCAGTGGCAGCCTTTCTGGTGCAAACCCTGAACTTGAAGCCCAGTACATATACTGGTATTCAAAATTTAAACCACATGGACAAATAATAAAGTTACAACTCAAACTGCTGTCTGCTTCCTGTCTCCTACAGTAAAGAGAGAAAACGTTTGCTTTAAAGCAGAAAAAAGCCAAAGCAGCCAAGAAAAGGCATGAAGGCATAATTATACCTAAACAACGTGAGAAAATATGATTTCATGATTTGTTCTGATTGGTCTTTAAACATAAGCCAGCCATCGTTATTAAAAACAAAGTAACTCTGTATGTCTTGGACTTTATAGCACAAAAATGTACAATCCTACTATCATTGCTCCCTGCCTTCAGGAACCCTGACTGACATCTGTTCTCTCTTTTTTTCTTTAACTCCCCCATTGCTGAATACATTTACACTGCGATCACTGCAAACACACACCTGAGGCACAGCCACTGTCTGATTGGTGGACAGGTGAGGCCCAGCTCTCTCCACGCCCACCAGTTCAAATAAAAACAAACCTTCTAACCGACTGAACTTAGTGACTCCATTATGTCAACACACACCGCCTCAAAACACACTGCAGTTCCTCCTACCACAGAAGAGAAAATGATCCTCTGCAGTTTATTGGATACAACAGAGCCGAACATTAGCCAATCACTGACACTGACACAGGATTCTCGAGGCTGTTGGTCAGTGAAGTCTGAATGAAATCTGCCTCATCCTGCCAATGACGACCCAAATAACACAAATGGATAAAGCTAAGCATGCAACCTCTCTGCTGGATTCAAAGGGGTTTTTCTGTGACAAATACAGAGCATTCGTAACATTAACTTTGTTCATCCTTAACACTAAAACATAAGTGACCGCGTTATGCAGCCGTTTTCTATGTTTAGCAGCTTTTCTCCCCGTGAAACAAAAACCTATATAAAACGACTCTGATTGCTGCTGGACTGCAAGACCGATTCCTGTTTCAAGAAAATGACCAAGTGATGAAAATGTGCCGTCTGGATTTGTGGTTAGGCTCTATTTATAGCGGCTGGACTGAGTGCTGCAGACTGTTTTGGCTGCAGCTCAGTAATTAGAGATGAGAAACCTCCTGCTGAAGGATGTGTCATTGTCAACGCATTCGTGTCTCTGATGTTCAGGACAATGTGCTCTTCTGTAGCTCGCAGGCATAACTTTGAATTTAAGTCAGGCTGGAGAAATCGTTCCGAGCATTTCCACATATGAAAATCTTTCAGAACTCGATGGATAATATTAAATAAATCGCACAAATTAGGAGAAAATGATCCTAACAGATGTGATGTTGACAGTGAGATTTCTCTTCTTCGCACTCCTCCTCAAACACTTTGAACCACAGTCATCATAAAGATGACAGCCATTAAGTGCTGAAACTAACACATTCTTTCAGTCATTTAACACTGTCTCTTAAATGTGTCATTCTCCAGTTCAGCCTGTCAGCTGCTTCAACTCTTTGAACCTCACAAATACTCCATATAAAAGTCTCCCTTCTCCCCAGGAAGCCAAATAAGTTAATAATAATAGGATGAATCCTAACTAAGTGAATGGTCACTGGCTTGTTTCGGCATAAATGTAAATAAAAATAAAATGGCAAGGCTAAAACCAACAGAAATCTGACAATTAAAGATGAAATATTCACAAAATGTAGCTAAATGGTGGTTAGCAGCGTTACCAGGTTCTCCCTCGTCTGCACGAGTTCTCTCCAGCTCCCTCACTCAGTAACATATGAATGGGTTTAGGTTAACTGGTGATTCTAAAGGTGACCATTACCACAAAGCAAGAAGATTCTGTAACACAGTGAATTTACTAATGGAGTTAATCAGGCATCCTAAAGAGGTTTTCAAAGACAGCCGGCTGAAGGTTCGATGCCCTTTATTAACAGCATGTCTTTGTCTGTCCGGAGACTGCGGGTCCCTCGTGTACACACTGCATAAATAAGAAACACTTCAGGTTCTTTCCCAGTTCACATTCCTCTCTTGTCAAACCGTTGGCCTCCGTATGAAATGACTGAAGCCGGTTTACTTCCTTGTCAAATGCCCTTTTCCTTGAAGACTGGGCTCTTTGTTTCAGCTGTGATTAGCTGGCAGATATACAGGCAGGCAGGCCGATATTTGAGACTATTGTGCACGCCTGCCTGCTTCTGGCAATGAGAATTATTCCCCCTCAGACTTCCACAGAACTGAACTGCTGGATGTAGCCCTCCATACTCGTCATGAGACCGGCTCGGCCTCGCAGTGTTTGTTTAACTCAGCCTCACACATGCACCTATGAGCTCAGTGAGTTCCATGACCTTTGGCCCTTCATACTGCCGAAAGTGAGACTGGAATTTCAAATTTTACAAGCACCAATGGGAAAGCAGGTGTTTTTTTATTCGTTTTTTTTTTTTTTTCAAACCAGGAAGCAAAGCTTTTTATAATTGTTCGCCAGCCTTTAACGCCGCTACCTGAAGAGAAACCAGTTTTAAATCACTTTCAGTGTCATACGGTTTTTGTTTGTTTGTTTGTTTTTCTGAGCAGGTCTGTTAGTGAAACCAACCGCAGTGATGACAGGTTGTTTTCCTGAGGGCTTCCAAAGGGGAAAAAAAGAAAGCATTGAGGTATGAGTCAGGGATGACTCAAGTGTTACCGCTGTTACCTGGCCCACGTCATCAGAGGAAAAGGTGTGAGCGCTGATATTGCAAGCGTATCGCAATGAACACCTTTTATCCCTGAGTCACAGCTCATGCTGTTAGATGGTGGACGTACAGCATGCTTACAGAGTGCTTCAGGTAATCGAGAAAAACCAGCTGACATACCCAACAGTGACGAGGGCAGCCCAAATGACCAGGTAACAGAAGTCACAGTTAGATCCACAAATGTCAGGAAATTTCTACGCATGTACTTCTGAAGCAAATGAAGCAAATGTACTTATTTGTTGTTAATATAATAATTACATTACTGCACAGTAAGGCTCACCAGCTGATCACCGCTTACACAGAACATGACCATTCTTAACCTGGAGTGAAGCCAACAGTCTGCACAAAGAACAAGACAAGAAGAGGCAGAAAGTAGGCCAACAATCGGCAAGCTGCAACACTGATGTTTAGTATTGGAAAGCTTTCTTTTAATTTACATTTTAATTATTGAAATATGTGTTTAATGTCGTTGTTTTGATGAAGACTTTTAAGTGTGTTTGAAAATGTTTTTTGACGAATAAAAACCAGAAATAGTTGAGGAGTCCAAACTCTGCTGCACCATAACAGAGCAAAGCAAAGTGACTGCTGCCATTAATGAAACCTCAGTGGTAGCTTACACTGAATAAGTTCAATCAGCTTTTAAGGCAGGAGCACAGGACTCGTGCTTCCGGACATCCTACAGTCACTGAAAGTGTGAATTTCTGCATCTTGGCCAGAACAAAACTCCCCTTGGCCGCAGGTTTAGACTTCTATCAATATCTTTACAAGACCGTTTCTGCGGAAGGAAAGAAGAAAAGAGGTGCGGAAATACCAAAGGTCCACTGGGACCAGTCCAAACCCCCCTCTGTCCCTGTGAGATCCATGTTTTAATGATGTACGTTTGATATTCTTACAGGGATTTGGGAAAAGCGCGTTTAAAAAATCTAAAAAGTGCTTTATGGCATCTTTATGACATGAGCAGGAACTCCACTGGGTTTATTTTACGTTGCTCACCGTTTAATTTCCATTTTAAAGTATCCTATCTTACCATTACTCCTGGCACTCAGTAGTAAGTTTATGCCTCATAGTATTTGCATCCTTTCAATAAAGCAAGATTTGGAGCCTGCTGTGCATGAGCTGCACGTGTTTGGAGAGGTTTCCTTGTTTTACAATTCTCCAAAAGTTTGCAGGACGAGAGGAAAAGTAACACTGCGAGCATATGGAAGATGTGCTGCGCGCTGCATGAACGAAGCAGTTGCAGACTTGAGCGTCTTCTTACCTCCGTGAAGAAATTATCCATTGCACGATTTATTTTAATCCCCGAGGATTTACTGTATGGCACCCGCGCGTCCGGTCAATCCAACTCATGTGTTGTTAGTGGGATACAAACAAAAACCCAGAAAGAAGAGGGGCGGCGGATCCGAAAGCTTCAGTGCATCATCTTTCTCCTGAAAGTGTGCGGGCTGGAGGACGCTCACAGCGTGGGTCAGTGTGGAGCTACAGTAGTAAGTTTACTCTTTTGTTTCCTGGGTTACTCATCCAGCACAGAGTCCTTTAAAGCAGATCTTTGGGGGCTTCTCCTGTTGGAGCTCTCTGCGTGTCCTCCGCGCGTGTCCGGCTGTCACTTCTTGGTCCACGTGGTTCGGTGCGCACTTTGTTTGATCAACAGTGAAAATGTGGAGGAAACGCGACTAAACGACACCCCGGTCAAACTTTGGAGACTCTCTCTCGGCCAGCCAGTCACTCAGACCGGCGGACAATAATACTCAAGCTCCACCTCCAGCCCTTCCAGCACCTCCCTCCTTCTCCCACTACTGCTGCCCCGCTGTCTCTCTGACTCCTCCTGCTGTCAACATGGAGAGTCCGAAGGTGAGAAAAGGCGCTGGAGCGCAGAAAGGCTGAAAACTGCTTCCATTTGGAGAAGAACTCACTTTTGGGGGCAGCCTCAAGTGGCCAATTGAAGAACTGCAGTTTTTTTGTTTTTTGTTTTGCTTCAAAGATGATGTTATTCATATGATTGTTGTGTTTTTCTCTGTATGTATTACTGTAGGGTCTACCTCACAATATAAAGCACCTTGAGTCGCTGTATAAATAAAATTGAATTGAACAACTGGATCAAACCTTTATTCAAATCCCCTCCTGCAGAAAAAGAACGCTTATACCTAACATGTCATATCTTTCACCAGTCAGTAACAACAGAAATACTTTCAAGTTGAATTTTAGTGAAATAAAACAAAGGCTTATAACTTAAGCAAACTCTGTTTTCCCCTTGTAAATCATTTTCCTTCATAGCTTAACTCTACATTTTTCCACTGGTCATCCACCCATCCTGAAGGGACTGTGCGCCTCACCACAGCAGGTGCACTCCACAATTTGAAAGTCACTGGTGTATATATAATTAATTTTACTGCTGTGAGACACAGGGCCGGAGCCAGTGAGTAGCACGAGGGGTGGCAATGGCCACAACAGACTATAGTCAGTGCACCAATCACTGCTATGCAGGATTTAGAGTGCTTTGTTTGTGATTCTTTGCGTACATATTTGTGTATGCAGATGTGTTTGGATGCAGTCCTTCAGATGACCAACAGCATACAGAGAAGAAAAAACATCAATAAAATATAAGCTTATAACATCAGTGTGAGAAAAGAAGAATCACAGATTTAAAAAAAAAAAAAAAAAAGACAGTCGCTGCAATGAACAGGTTTCATTGGTCAGTTGATTTCACTTCAGCTCCTTGTTTTCATAACTTTGCTTTTCTCCGCGGTCGGCTGAAGAACCAAAAACAGCACAAGCAAAAGTAGCCCACAGACCAGTTGGCTGTGATAGCGCCCCCTGGTGACAGTAAACAGTTGCAGTATATAGACATCCTTAGACTCTGCGTATGACCAATCATGCTTAAGCTCTTTTGGATTCACATACGTACTCAGAAAATTAGAGTTACAGCAAGTAACAATTCTTTATCTAGCATACATTTTATGATGACTCATTTCTCTGCAGACGTCTTTCTCACACAAACTCAGTTTAATAGTGTAACCATCCATGTAATTAACTTGGGCTTTATCACCAATAAAAACAATTAAGTTGAGCATTTTTCTGATTATGGTATATCCTATGGTACATTTCTACAAAGGAGTCATAAGAAATTTGTATAAAGTCCTGTAGCAAAAACTCTCAAAGTAAGTTTTTATATAAATGTGGCCACTGTGAAAACAGCAATATTAAATATTAAACTACATCTGAGAAACAGAAACTGAATAGAGTGTAAAATAACATCAGATGATAACATAAAATATTCATTTAATACACTAGTACTCACCTGAATCAAATAATGTTTATAAAAATAAATGTAAAGTTTGTTTCTTTTAAAAAAAGTAAAACATTCATGTGCATATAAGAAATGATCTCACCTCAATATTTACTCTGTGTTCAAAATCCCCAGTATAATAATCACACCAAGCCATGAGAACCATTTGTCAGACTGCAGGTTTTGATAATATTCCAGTTTGTTAAAAAGAACCATTTGTCACTGAGCGAAATGTTTAAACATCAAAAACACATTCAAATTTCTAAATATTCAGCAGTTTCTGAAACAAGGAGTTCACTGGAAGCCCAAAAGACACAGAGAAAGGTTTTTATCAAGCAAAAACGTTTATACAGCAGCGATGACGAATACTCGACAGCAGAAAATTGTCACATTTCCAACAAACTGGTTTAGGAGCCTTTTTGTTCTTTGTATCTGTGAGCCGGTGTAGACCAAGTCTGTATAAACATGTAATGAGCTAAACGGTCAAACATTAACATTCCAGCTACAGGTTAACAACACAACCCTCACATCTGTGTCTGTGTCTGGTTTTCCCTTAACTTATAGCCACGTCAAATGACCCTTAACCCCCGCAGGTTCAGGGTCCTAAACCCCACCATTCAAAAATACGTTTGTATTTTTTTTAAATGGTGCGTCTTAAGAAAACCCAGATGTGCTTTGAGGTTTTGTGTCAATGCTACATTATCAATGCAATACACAAATTCAAATACAAAGTAATAGATGAATTTTAAATGTAGTCTATCTGTACCTGAAGACATTTACTTACTATTATAGACGTATAGGACATGGCCACAACCCTCTGATTTAGGGGCTCTGCGTTTTGAAGCGTCAACATTAGTGTTATGGCTGCTGACATTATTTTTTTGGAGGCAGAAGTGACTGTAAATGGACCAGATGTCAGGGACTTGGGTCATCAGACCCGGGGTCCACGAGCAGCTTTTGTGCTTATTTATATGTTGATGGGGCGTACCATGGTATTGTGTATATTTGCTGTATTGTGCTGTCCCTGGTTTCCCTGCTTGAGTGTGCCCTGCCAGGTGGCTGGCCACACCCAAGGATGATAACACACACCTGCAGCTGATCAGCCTCGCTGGGGGAGCTACTTTGCAGTGTGGTTGAGCTCTCTCCGACGCTGGATCGTTGCGTGAGACTTCCCGTCAGTTTCCCAGCTAGATGTCTGTTAGTGTGAGGTTGTCATAGTGTGAAGTATTAACGGCTGCCTCTGTGTTCTTCCTGCAGGAGTGTAGAGACAGGAGGGCAGTGAGCGTGGGTACTAGGAACACTAGGAAGCAGACTTTCGGAGCACAGACACTGGGAAAAGACACTGCATGGGAGTCGGGAGAGCGCACGGGGATTTATTGTGGTTTATATTTGCAACACTGTAAATAAAGACACTGCTTCATTTGAAGAGTTCTTTGTTTTGGGTCCTAGTTCCCCACATCCCCATGGTCTGCCTGCTCAAACCTTGACACCTGAGAGTTGAGCCTCTCAATGATCACCTGCTGGCTTGCTCAAGAAGCCACATTCATAAACTGTATGGGTGCACACCTGCTAATTAGGGATTAGTAACAGACTGATTAAAATACTAGAATATACTAGAAGCTGGTGCACGGACCTGTTGAATGGTCTGTACTTTACAACAAGCCATATCATTTATCAGATATTTCCCTCAAACGTACTCTAAAAGGTGCCAATAATACAGTTGATGAGGTTGAGTTCAATGAGTCAACTCAGTGGTGAGGCCTAACTGACACCCTCCTGCATGTCAGAGCACCTGTTAGTCAAAGCAGCAGTCCCTAAACTCTAAGAGTTACCAAAACTCAAAAGGAGAACATTAAAAAAAGAGACCGTTTTGCTGCTTGGCCAAAGCGAACCTGAGTCTGCTAACCCTGTGGCCTGAGAGCATCATTTCTTTGGACGAGATGACTAATTCTGACCTGGTGCAGAAGGCCACACTGAAACTAAACGTTTCCCATGAAAGCAAAAGCTTACTTCATGGTGCTGGACCTGAACCTGAGGGAGCAAAACTGTTTCCTGGATTATATAAAAGTGTTTGATCAGGAAATGTTGGTAAAGTCTATACTGCTGTAGAAGTAAAGCTAAAAAAATGCCGATGTTTCACAGTGAATAAATTTGCTTTCAAAAGTGCATTCGTCTGTTTTGGCTGCACTTTAGGCACAAAATGTTTGCAAACCACTGGTGTAGAGGTTTCTTTTTCTCAGGCTACATTAAGAGAGTTTAGCTGCTTCTCTAATCATAACCTCGTGAGATGCAGGCAACTTCTAAGGTGCTTCTGAAATGTTTTCACTGTGGACTCTTTGTATTACTGTGTGCTTGTTTTAAATTTGTGCAATACCAAAACCACAATGATGCATGTGGTGCACAATCCTGTGACTGTCAGCAGCTCACGTAGGAGTGGAAATAAAATGTGAGGCAACCACAGAAAAGAAGAAGAAATAATGCGGTTTAAAAGAAGGAGAAAATAGATTTCTGACATATCATCCTGAGAAAGTTGAATAAGGTGAAGCAGGAATGCACTAACCAGCTAATTCCACATATTCCAGCAAAAAGGCCATTAAGGTAGCCAAGTATGTTGGCAAGTCTACAGCTGAGAGTGTGTTCTTGCACCAGAAGTCATGCAAAGCTGCCGGATTTGGGAAATTTTAAGGTTTCTGACTCATACATTGATCTGGCCTGAGAGTTACTGCAGATCCAGCCAATGTAAGCTTTGGAACAAATGAAACTCTGTTTCACAAACGCCAGGCATGATGAATTTAGGCCAATGCTGGACCAAGAGCTTTTGGGTACTAGGATACAGTATTTTTAAAATTCTGGGTAGCTGAAAAGAGCAAAATGCTATTAACACGTCTGTCTGTTGTGTCAGACTCAGCTGTTGGTGGATTGATGAACAGCTGTACTGCACATAGTTCCAGAAGTTAAGGGGTTTAAAAAAGGCCTCTAAGCCAGAGCTGCTCGAACCCTCGAACGATTAACATCTCTTGCTGCTTTTCAGAGGCGTCTGGTAAAAATTTCCTCTGGGAACAAACAAGGAAATAGTGCTAATAATGTGGTTTCATCAATCAAAAAACTATTACTTTCAACTTTAACCCTCTTAATTGTCATTAGTGATGGCGAGTCCTAATTCAATGCAATGTACATCGGCTTAAATGTCTTAAAAGTTTTTACTCTCCCATTTCGTCAAATCAGTGCTTACTTAGAAATAAAACATACAAAAACTTGTTTCAGTAATTCGTGTCTGAATGAGTCCAAAGATCAGTAAATGGAAGCAGGGCAGCACTTAAAACTGCGCTGTTGCCTTCAGGTAGTTTTCTCTGTGTTAATGTAGAACAGTGATGGAGGATTTTCAAGAAATCAAATGAGACTGTGGAGCAACAAGGATTAGTTTTCCCTCTCATACCTCGAGCTCTACACTCTTCATTCACTTCCTTCTCGCTTCTATTTTTCTCAGAGACGCCGGTGCTTGTCACCTGTCTGGACTCTGTCATCTCAGCAACCCTTGACCTCTAATTTGCGGCCGTGTCAGAGGTTAAGTAACACTCGTTCCCTGTAGCGATGGTCTTTAAGCTCCTGAGGATTTCATAATCAGGGTCAAACTGGATTTAATGGGAGCACTGAGCTCAGCCCACCTCTGCAAATTCACACTAACCTGAACATCCCTCGACTTCTGGTCTTGACCCTTTGTGTCAAGAATTTGTGAGATTTGATATGTGGGCGCTGATTATGAGTGAAAGACTGATCCTTCTCTTGACTGACGTGAAGCTGCTGAAGCACTTAGCGGTGTAATCTCTGCATGTGTCAGCCCGTTCACTAATACACTCTCACACTTACCTGTTTTAGAACTTCAGGTGTAAATGTTGGACTTTCTCCGACAGCACGTGTTTATTAATTGTGTGTCGATCGTTTATGTTGTGATGCTGTCATGATGAGCTCATCCATCATTGTCAACCCAATGCTTGATGTCAGCTAAGAGTTACATATAGAGAAAATAAATAAACCATGTTAAAAATATGCATATTTCTGCTGTAAAGCTAATCATTATAACACGCCACAGAGACCGCCGAGAACCTGGATCTGCAGTTTTTGGTGTTTTTGTGTTGACTTCATTTTTCAGCCCTGCAGGTTGTTATTTTTATTTTTCTGTGATTGATTTTAAAACTCATGGGAACGAAACCTCAGTCGGACATTAGTGGAAATCAAAGGTTACGCAGCATTTAAATTAGAGATGGACCGATCCGATATCACGTATCGGTATGGGTCCGATACTGACCTAAATTACTGGATCGGATATCGGAGAAAAATAAAAAATGTAATCCGATCCATTAAATATCACGAAAGCACCTCACAAAACTTGCAACACGCCGTAACTCACCTCAGAAAGTTAGCAAGTCGGAGCAGTATGCATCACGTGATAGAGCGGCTGTGGCATGCGGGACCTGTCGGTGGTCTGGATAGCATGTGGAGCTTCGCTAGCAACCCAGCATTTCATCTCCGACAAAGTTATCCCCGAGAGAAGTAAAGCAAGTGTGTAAGTCCATCTCTGAATGTAAAGCATTCCTGCGTTAAGCTTAACAAGCGATATATGGAGCGACTGCCTCTCCTGCTGCTACTTCAATCATGAAACTGCTTAACGATCAGCTGATCGGCTTTTCTGTCGCGAGTCCGTCTCTCTAGTTTGTTTTTGGTCCACTTTGCTCCAGAAAGAGGAAACCAGCGGCTGAACAACAGCAGCAGGTTTAAGCTTGATAAGCTGTTGTTAGAATGTATTTAATATTACTTTCTACTCGAGGATCTTTTTCTACGTAGCTGACGCTGGTAACTGTGCAGGGGCGGATCTAGCAAAGTTTAGCCAGGGGGGCCGATAGGGCATGAACAGGGAAAAGGGGGCACAAAGACATACTTTTCTTTCTTATTCTCATTTAAAATGTCGAGCTTTTAATAAATAATTATCTTACACCCAAAGTTTTAATTTGATGTAAAATGAATAGAAGTCAATTACTGTATATAGTGACTATTAAGTCTAATATATATACCCTAGTAAGCTATAGCACTTTTTCCTTTGGGAAGGTACCATCTGTGCAGTCTGCAATTTTGTTGAAGAAAGATGTTGAATCTATTTAATATTTCTTGAAAAATAATTGATTTCTGTGCATTTTTTTTCACACTGCATCAAATTAAGGTTGATTACGTCGATTAAGCATCATGAGGTGGAGCGTGAGGGGTGGTTCCCTATTTTTTATTTATTTATTTTTGTTGCTGGGAGTTGGAACCCTATTAGTTAGGTTGCTCAATATTTACGCTAAGTACTCTTTAAAATACCAGAATAGGGAGGATGGTGTAGGCTTAAGTTTATTAGATTGATCAGTATTGCTGAACTATGAAACATTTTTTTTTTGCATACAGGTATAACAGAATAGCTTTAGTGTAGTTGTTGTTTTAAACTTGAGTATGAACTTATACAAAATGCAGCAAGATATTTAAAAAACAGTTTTGTTGATTAAAAAACACTATATCGGATTCATATCGGTATCGGCAGATATCCAAATTTATGATATCGGTATCGGTATCGGACATAAAAAAGTGGTATCGTGCCATCTCTAATTTAAATACCAGCTGCTGAAGAAGCCATGGGCCAGAATTTGCAGATGT
Organism: Copadichromis virginalis; assembly: GCF_057382275.1. NCBI lineage: Eukaryota > Metazoa > Chordata > Actinopteri > Cichliformes > Cichlidae > Copadichromis > Copadichromis virginalis. The sequence continues at coordinate 3,968,497 of NC_140635.1, read as the reverse complement.
TCGTGTAAAACAGAGAAGCGATTCTCTCTGTGTCCATTGTTGTAATCCTTGCATCATGTGAATGTGACCTCTGGTCACATTATGATCTGGATTTGGATTTGACAATGTAGTTTATGTGACAAGGGGACCAAATCAATAATAAATTGTATGAAAAATGTGTTTAGTGTTAGAGAATCAACTTATTAAGAGACAAATTAGAAGACAATGTTGGATGTTGACAGAGGAAATAAAGAAATGTGTCTGAAATCTGGAACTGATCATCTCTTGGTTTACCAATACTGCAGGATTATAAGAGTCATTTTTTTCTCTTGTTGTTTGATGCTTTGCCAGCATCTTAAAATTTCAAAGTGCCCAAAACAGGATGAGGAAGACAAACATTTCCTGTGACTCTTTTAGACTTGTCCTAAAGATGTAAGATAACCGGACTGGGAATTATTTTCTTCCAGGACTGTGTCAGTGGTGAAGCCAAAACAGACATCCTCCAACCGGTATCATGCTGCGAGGAAGACAGAGAGAGCAGAAGACTGACTGTGGCAAAATAAAACACTGGAAGAGACGAGGAGCAGCAAAATCAGGTAACTCCGGCCATTTGAGAAAGTCCTAAATACTGTAAATGCAAACAGTGCTCTAAATATGTGCACAGCTTTTTAACGTTACGTTTGTTTATCATTTATTTTTATATGTACGTTTACCTGCATGTTGAGATGGGTAGTTGTGCAAACTTGTTTCATTAAGTAATCTCAGATTTAAAGTAGGAAACAGTCTGCACAGTGTTTGCCTTCAAATCCATAATTTAGTAGTTTTGTGGTCATTGAGTCACTTTTGTTGATTTGCACTCTAATTCTTATCAATTTTGTGATGTGTTTTTATGTTTATGCACCCTGTTGTTGTCTGTGTAATAATAATAAAAACAGTGTTCCTATAACTGTGCACACAAATCAGGAAAACTGATTTTTTTTTCACTCAACGCATAAAAATATTGTGTGAACTGCTCTAACCAATAAAAAGCATCTAAATTTTTAATGTAAGGTTTGCTAAATTTGTCTCCGTGAATCGCTACCTTATCGTGATGGAGGGGTTTGTGTGTCCCAGGGATCCCAGGGGCTATGTTGTCTGGGGGCTTTTGCTCCCTGGTAGGGTCTCCCATGGCAAATTGGTCCTGAGTGAGGGACCAGACAAAGAGTGATTCAGAAGACCCATATGAAGAGAAGATCGAGGGAACAGTTTACCCTGCCCGGGATAGGGTTACCGGGGCCTCGCCCTGGAGCCAGGCCCGGGGAGGGTGCCCGAGGGCTAGCGTCTGGTGGCCGGGCCTTAGTCCATGGGGCCCGGCCGGGCACAGCCCAAAAAGGGGACATGGGCCCATCCTCCCGCAGGCCCACCACCCGCAGGAGGCACCATAGGGGTCAGGTGCATTGTGTGCCGGGTGGCGGCCAGGAGCGGAGGCCCTGGCGGACTGACCCCCGGCTGCCAAGACTGGCAATCGGGACATGGAATGTCACCTCTCTGGTGGGGAAGGAGCCTGAGTTAGTGCGTGAGGTTGAGAAGTACCGGCTAGATATAGTCGGGCTCACCTCTACGCATGGCTTGGGCTCTGGAACCAGTCTCCTGGAGAGGGGCTGGACTCTGTCTCAGTCTGGAGTTGCCCCTGGTGAGAGGCGGCGGGCTGGGGTGGGTATTCTAATATCCCCTCGGCTTGCTGCCGGTACGTTGGGGTTTTTCCCGGTGGATGAGAGGGTTTGTTCCCTGCGCCTTAGTGTCGGGGAACGGGTCCTGACTGTCATCTGCGCTTATCAATTCAATTCAATTTTATTTATATAGCGCCAAATCACAACAAAAGACGCCTCAAGGCGCTTATGTGCTGAGTGGCAGTTCAGAGTACCCAGCCTTCTTAGAGTCCCTGGGTGGGGTGCTGGAAGGTGCTCCACCTGGAGACTCTGTTGTCCTGCTGGGAGACTTCAATGCTCACGTGGGTAACAACAGCGAGACCTGGAAGGGCGTGATTTGGAGGATCGGCCTCCCTCATCAGAACCCGAGCGGTGTTTTGTTATTGGACTTCTGTGCAAATCACAGTTTGGCCAAAACGAACACCTTGTTCGAACATAAGAGTGTCCATAAGTGCACGTGGCATCAGGACGCTCTAGGTCCTGGTGCCACGTGCACTCGATGATCGATTTTGTAATCGTATCACCAGACCTGCGACCATATGTTCTGGACACTCGGGTAAAGAGAGGGGCTGAGCTGTCAACTGATCACCACCTGGTGGTGAGTTGGATCAGGTGGCGGGGGAGGACACTGGACAGACCTAAACACCTAAACACGTAGTGAGGGTGTGCTGGGAACGTCTAGCAGAGGCCCCAGTCCGCGAGATCTTCAACGCACACCTCCGGCAGAGCTTCAACAGCATTCCGAGGGAGACTGGAGACTTAAAATCTACAAGCCACTGCTGCACTGAGGTAACATTTTGTACGCAGGCAAAAGAAGTCCACTGTCAAACTTGAAAGTTGCGTTTTAGGGTTTATTCATCCAGTTTGGCGAGCAATAACAAGGATCCATTTTTGTTGCTTCCTGCTGTTTCTCCTGCTCTGGGGGAAAAAAAACATAGGCCCACCCCAGTGCATGCTGGTCCTATACCAGTCTCTTTATTTATAGAAAAATGGCCCTACAGTTCTTCCTGACTAACTTAACAAGATAAACAACAAAACAAAACAAAACAATGAAACAAGTATTAACCTACAAATAAAACTTGTGAATAACCCAAAAAAAGCAAAAAAGTAAACCAACAACAAACTTTAACAAATTTCAAAATAATTTAAAAAAAAAAGTTTTTAATGAAAACCAGTAAACAACCATATAATACGGTGGTGGGGAAATCAAATGCACCGAATCTTCAAAAAACGTCAGCAAATAGAAAAATGCTGCAAAAGCTCACAAAGCACAATCACAATGTTTTTCTTTCCTTGACGTTTTTCAGGGAAAAAAACACTGATGTTGTGGAGGTTTTTAAAAAAACCTCACAAAAAAGACAAATACGATGCACTTGGCGTTGCCGGGTTAACTTTTATCTGGCCTGGTACGATCACACATACGGTACAAGGTGCTTTGAGGAAATCTTTAGTAAACACAGTTTTATTTATGAAATTTTTAATCCCAACCTTCATCAATATTCTTACATTTACACACTTTAGGCCACAAAACACAAACTGCTGTATTATGTGAAGGACCACTTTGCCTTGGTTAACCAAAAAAAGGTTAGATCTTATTAAACTAGCCTCAGTGACTCCTAATCCCCCCCATTAATAACCATAAAGCCTCATCAAACAAACATGGAACCGCCTTAAGAACCACTAGTCTCCTCCAAGGATTCCTGAAACTTCTGAAGGACTTGAGAGTAAATAAGAAAGGAGAGAGGAGGAGAAAAAGAGACAGGGTTTGATAATTACTTTCAGTCAAGCTTGTCTCCACCTCCTCGTGATTATACCGAAGGCTAAATCTAATCTTAACTGCTTACCAGCAAATTATGATGCAGCAAACTCTTTCAGTCCGGGCAGGTCGTGACGAGCCTGATTATTACCATTAAGCCCTCATAAAGAGGCAGAGGTCCCGCAAACGCTTTGAAACAGTAAGAGTTCTTTGGCAGGTTTGTTTTAAAGACCGTGCCCTTTTCAAAAGCAGAGATTGCAAATTAATTTTCCCCCACTATTTTGTAACTTAAAGGTTTGCTGTAGCCATAACAGGCTGAAAATGTTTGATTTGATGGCTTTGTTTTAATCTGTTCGAACCCTAAATATGTGGACAAAACAACTATTTCAGTCTCCACATTTCAGTGTAAAACATAATCACAAATTTTCCTCTAGGTTCTCTAATGAGTCTATCTCAGAAGTTCTATGTTAGCTTCACTGAAACTGAAGAAGTGGACTCTTATAAATCACATAAAGCTCAGTGCTTGTTTGGGTGAATTTAATATTCCCCAGTTATTATTTGGGTTGAGAAAGCAAAAGGAGTTCGTGTAGCATTTTCTATCATGTTTTTAAACAACATTCAGGAAACTGTGTGCTGTATAATTAATGCTTAAATAATGCTGTTAACTGCGGTTTGACTGTCGTGACTCATCTTCACCACATCATCAAAACCAAATGCTTCAAAGCTCCTTTTGAACTCGACTCTGATGTTTGAAAGCATTTCTTCTGCTAACCTCAGGCCATATCTTTACTTCAGTTAATCTTCCAGTTCACTGTGCACCAATGAGCAGCTGCTCGGCCCCAGATGATAAGGTGTGGAAGTGCACTCAAGTGGATGATTCATCTGCAAATGAAAAAACTGGCACAGGAAGCCAAATACTGTCAAACTGCTGTTTATTGGTCCTCTCATCATCAAACGCATCGTTATGAACTGCAGGTCTGTTCTCGAGTTGTTTACATGTGCGGTAATTTTATAAGCGAGGAGATTAAAATAAAATGATGCAAATAAAGAGTTTTAACCTCCTGACATTCACCAAGTTGCCAGGAAATTGTTTAGGTGTAGGTTTAGGGCTGGGTAGGATTTTAGCCATTTGCTAAATATGCTTTATGTCATACATGAAAGGTTGCTGGTTCCTGTCAGAGACACAATTCCTACCTACCTGCTGTGGTGACCCCTTGTGGCACAGGAGCAGCAGATGGTAGCGATGTGGCATTCAAATTAAAAGTCAGGAGTGAAAAACCGTGATGCCGAGATGCAACTACCTTTACCTTTGTGGACCTGACCCTGATGAATTTGGCTTTGCTGCTGGCGATGTTTCAGTCTGGCATTCTTTGTCTTGCACTCAGTGTTGGCTGGACCCAGTTGTTTTTTAAAGGATGCTCAGAATAGATACTCTTTTATTCCTCACAAAAGACTCTGAAAGAGTTCGTACATGTACAAAAGGTGCAGGCCACCTTAAAACTGCCCTCCTGTTGGTGGTATGTGATAATGTTGGGAAAGAAAGGAAGGACTATGGGATGTGAAGGGTCACTTGTAGTTCATAGGCAGTGGGATCATCTGAGAACATGCAAGATTTATCAGCAGCTCTGTGCAGGGGTCAGGTACAGCCGGGTAAGTCGGGTCACTGCATCTCCCAGAACAAACTGACCTCTCCCTAATCCCAATACACTTCCTGCCAGAGGGAGGGGAGGGGGCTGCACTTTGTTGGTCTTCACCATGGGAATCCCTTTGGAGGAGCTGAAATGTTGATAACAAACTGCTGAGTCTCAGTGTGACATTGCAGAGGCAACAACAACACATTTAAGTTGTGGATATGAAAATGCACTTAAAGTGGACTTATTGTGGTTTTCCTTTTTCTCTGTGACATTTATACAGTTCAGTGATGGATGCTCACATTAACCATCACAACTACTTTCAAATAAAATAGGTCAGAAATAAAGTCAAGTAATCCTTGTGAGCCAAACACTCGGCATGATGCCAGTGACATGTGATCTGCTTAATATGATCTTTTCGGGCAAACAACTCTGACTCTCTGCTTATGAGAAGCAGCCAATCAGAGAAAAGTTGGCTTACAGAGAGAAGCACTAAAAGCCTGTTGGTCACAGAAGAACAATGAACTGAGGAGCTGCACCAAGGCCAATTATACGATAAATAAGAGTTTTTCTTTAATAGAAACATACTTTTAGCTGCTGCCTTACAAGTAGAGAAGCTTGCGACCACTCTTGAATCTGTGATCTTTCACAGATAAGGCGAATGTTACAACCACTAATTACTATTGTTCTTTAATTATTTTTTTTAAGAAGATTACTTTGAACAGTTCACATGAAAATCCTGAATTCAAATGATTCAAGGAATCAAAAACTAAAACTTTTCAAAGCCTTTTGTTAAAGCTCATAAGTTCACCTGCAAACACTGTGACGTGACAGCCCTGCTGTCGACACTGACAAGGATGAGATTCCCCTGTGACAGAGAGGAGAGCAAGTCTCTGAAGAGAAACTAATAGCTTTACAACATAAATGCCCCTCTCCTTTTATTTGACATGAACTAACTTTTTAGCTCTGGTTTTATGTGGAGCATCAACTCTTTGCAAACATTGCCATCTAGTGTCAAACTTTAGGTAATGCCGTGCAGAAAATATGGTTATTACACATTCACCAAACCTTTCTGCTGTACTTAAACAGATGTAAACACATACAGATAAATACAATGACTTACTATTTCTGAAGCCCTCAGAGATTAAACATTAAAACATAAACAGTGGAGCATTGAGAAGCGGGTAAACATTTTTTGGAGTCAACAGTTTTTCCTAAAATGTGAAACAAGTTGAGTTTTTTTTTTTTCATTTTTATTTTCTAAAATCTGGTCCAATAAACAGATGACAGTTTCTTCAGTCTGTGAATCAACAGGTGCGTCCCGCCTACCAACAAGTCCTCGGAAACACGTGAATAAAGTGAACAGCAGGGGGCGCTCTAAAGCAACGACTGACGAAAGACGGAGCGCAAGAATGAAGTATTGCAACTAAAAGAAGCGCAGAGAGAAATTTCCGTTCCTAACAATATCAGAGTAATTTTTTTTTTACTAAATGCATAAATAAAATAAAATGAATCATTTTGTGTGAAGGATTGAAAAAAATGAGCTTCACGTTTGGAGACACCGCTCGGTCACACATATGCAGCAGCACAGCAGTGATAAAATGATCATAAAGCAGCATTAAGTGTTTTATGATCCTAAAGAAATAAATGAAAATAAAGACGCGTGCACCACAGAGCTTTAATAAAGCGAGTCGTTAGGAACAGGTACGTTTTCTTCACGCTGCTGCTCTGAGTGCACACCGCTCGCGCGTGCACGTGCGTTCAGATGCGTGTGCGCGCAGGCGGAGGATCGCCGCGGAGCCGTACCGTGTAGCAGGCACAAGCCGCTGGGCGCGCAGGAGAAGCCGCAAAAAAATCCAGCAGCCGCTGCTTGAAGCTGCCAGGAGCGCAGAGAACGTGTCGGAACTTCAGTGCACACGGTAAGAGCTGCTCCATCGCCCCACTCTCCTCTTTTACTGCCCCACGGAGCCGCTCACATGCTCGTGGCTCTTTTATTTTCTTTATTCCTTTTGTCTTTTCCCATCTCTCCGTTTGGACAGCCGCGCGGAGCGAGTGCAGGGGATGAGACAAAGGACGTGGAGATGTCGTGAAAAAAGAAGGAAATCAAATATTTTTTAGAAAGGGAGAAATTAGGAAACTGTAAAATTCTGTTTTCTTCTGTGCTCTTTTTTTTTCTCTTTTTCTTTTCCAGGCGACAAAATGTGCACGAGTTTAAAAAGGGGTGTGTACAGTCTGGGAGAGCACGCGCTCAGACACGGTCTCGTTTTTCTCACTTTTATTGAGGGAAAAAAGCAAAAATCACCTCGACAGCGCTCAAAGTGCGATCGAGCAGCGTGCTCTTTATTATTTATTGATTGCTTTGATATCGTTTATGATTATATAATTTCCACAGACTGCTCCGCACCGCAGAGGGGAGGGGGGATTTGGGGCTCGGGGGTGGGGTGGGGGTGCCCCCCTCATAATTCGCAGCCAGTAAACAGTTGAACATCCAGAAATAAGAAGAGTGCTCTTCTGCTCGCCCCACCTCTTTGTCTTTGTGGAGGTGTGACACCGTTCTGCCTGAATGCGACACGCACGCGCGCACATGCACGCACTCAGTGACTCGTATCACATGCACTCTCTAACCACATCAGTCCGTGTCATGATTCAGATGAATTATTGATCTCATATTCTCGTTTTATTGCACTCAGAAGGAGTATGGAGGAGGGATGGGGGGTTGAGGAGCCTCTGTGGGATGATGTTGATGAGGAGGAGGAGGATGAAAAGGAGGAGGGTGGGGGTGGCTGATGGAGAATCTAAGCTGCATTCTCTCCCGCACAAACACAGAGTTCATCTTTTCACTCGTCTTCTTGTTTCTGCCGCTGCTCGAATGTATCGGTTTGCTTACGCAGCGAGTCAAACTTTATTAGCCGTACCCCGCCGGTTAATTGCCTGGTCCTTTGTTTGCCGCGGCACGCATGCGCATTAGGTGTAGGGTGTGGATGGGAGAGATGCCACCTTGCGTATCAATAGGATGGAGAGGAGGAGGGCAGTCTTTCGGGTTTTGGTTTAGTTGTTTATTTGCGTGAAAAAAAAAGACAATAAACGATTAAAATGTGACGAGGAGGGGTTGTGTGTCTGTGCGCGTGTATTTTGGGTTGTCTGCGTGTTTTTTCCCCTCCGTTTCTCGGTGATGTGACGCTGTGGATTGTGTGTGCGGATGATGGTTTGTGTGTGAATGGCGCCTCAGTTGTGGTGGTGCTGTATCGGAATTGGACTGTGCTGCAGCGATGTGCTGAAATAACTGATTAATCGGGTATTGTAATGATTAATTATGATAATTACTTCACCTGAAATCACAATGAAACCGATGCAGAAATGACAAACAGCATTATTTGCTTAAAGAAGGTTTTGTTGGACAATTTTAATGATTTTCTGGCAAACTGTCACCTGCACAGTTCATGCACTGTAGCAACAGATAGTTAGGACATTCATAGACATTCAGTCTTACAGCTCTGAGCCCACCAACAGCTGAAGTCAACATACAGGAATCTGCAGTCTGTGGGAGTTTTTTGCTTGTGTTGACTTACTGCTGAAATCAACCTTTTACCTGACACAGCAAGTAAAGGTGTGCAGCGAGGGCGCGTCACACCTATGGTTGTAAAATTAGTCCAATTCAGATTTCATTGACATTTTCCTCCTTTAACAATTATTAAAGGAAGATAATGAAGATAACGTTCGCACTGTGCTGCTCTGCGTTTCCTAACAGTGCTCTGACCCTGTTGGTGTTTACTTCATTTCTTTCTATATTTCCATTCCTATTTCAGATGAATTACAATCAAATTTCAAGGGTACGTTGCAACAGTTAAAGAGATGCGTTCAATAAACCCAGTCAGTCCACAAACAGTCCCGTTAACTGTGATCTCAGCCGTGGCCAAAATAACTGTGATTGTAATTGTTGCCGTAATCAAACAACAGTTTACTGTAGCAGCAGTTTGTAGGAAATCACTGATGAATGCAGAGACAATTTCCATTTCTAAACTGACTCACTGTCTTATCCACTCTTGCCCAGTGATGGGAAGATTTACAGTTTGATGCTTCAAAGGCGATAGCAGATAGGGAGCGAGTGTAATTGGTCTTGGTGGGTGGGCGGCTGGGGTTAATCAACAGAGTGGGTTTACGAAACTCTGCGTGAGATTAGAATTTAAGAATATGGATGAGCATGTTCACATCATATCCACTGATATTCCATAATTAACATATAGAGATTTTATAGCATTTGTTTTCATCTCGTCATTAATTATTTTTGCACGTTTGCAAACACGGCCTCAGTATGAATTCAAACAGACAATAATGACATTTGTGATGAGGGATAGATGGTTTAAAACGCCTTTTTCAAAATGAATCCCATCGATTCTGATATTATAGTCTCAGGATGGTGGGATTTATTACAGGGTGACACATTAAATGCTCTGATTGCTTTTTTGTGTGGAACACACCATGAATAGTTACCTAAGCTGACAGTTTGCTTAAAATGTCAGCAGACAAGATCTGGGAAGTGTTTGTTTTTGGCTGAGGATGTTAGCCCTCGGCCAGAGTGCTAATGTACAACGGAGGCACTTGGAAACAAATCATCACTTCCTCTACATGAAAAGAGAGCTGGACCCGCATCACCTAGGTGATGTGTTTGCTTGTGTTGTAGATGTGCTGTTAAAAGTGCCTCCATCTGACAATACAAGTAAAAGGAGACCCTGACCACGTCAGGGGATGTAGAAACTCTTAATACAGATGTGCATTTCAGCTATACAGTCCTACACAGTGACCCAGACACTGCTTTATGTTTGGTGTGATCTGTCTTCATTACACTCTCGTGTTATGTTTCTGTCTGTGACACTCAATAATGAGCTTTCATGTGCTGATGTTGCACCAGCGATGTAATAAAACAAAACATTTAAAGATATTTAAATAGGAGAATGCTATTTCTTCCTGTTAAAAGGGAGTTTTTCCTTCCCACTGTTGCCAAAGTGCTGCTCACAGGGGGTCATGTGATTGTTGGGTTTTCTCTGTATGTATCATTGTAGGGTCTACCTTACAATATAAAGCTCTTTGAGGTGATTGTTGTTGTGATTTGGTGCTCTATAAATAAAATTAAATAGAATCAAATTGAATAAAAAAAATGATACGGAGCATTTTGATTGGTTGAAATGTGACTGGGAATACTTCTTGTCCTTTGAATGACTCTTATTACAGGTGAGGGTATTTTTGAGAGAAATATTACCTTTATTAAGATTTACAATCAGATTGGATTCACAGAAAACATCTCAGACACGAGGTTGGTTTCTGTAATTTTCCCAATAATTGGTGATCGGTGCTTAAAGGACAAGTACGTAAGACTTTGTGACATCTAGCAGTGAAGTTGTAGATTGAAACTGACTGACTCCTCCTCCTTTACTTCTACCTTTCCAAGCCTGAATGAGATGTTGGTCATCAGTTTAACATAAAACAATCTAGACCTGAGGCACGTTTAATCCTGCTGTGTTTTCCATCATATTCTGGTATTCTGGACACTGCCTTGGCTCATCTGGACTCATGTGAAAACACGGCAGCCCACTACGGCAGGTTCCCTGTAAGAAGATCCCCCCCCCCTCCCTGTGAACATAAGAAAGTCCCACAGCTAATTTAAATGTAAAGATTTCCAGTCATTTGCAGTGGTAAAAAATTCTGAATACTCATAGCTTTGCACTCCTCGGTTTGTGTTTGCTACTGCAACCTCCTCATGAGTGGTGTTGCAGGATCACCATGGTAATGGGGGTCTTGTAGTAATGGTAAATGGCCTGTATTTGTATATCGCTTTACTAGTCCCTAAGGACCCCAAAGCGCTTTACACATCCACCCATCCACACACACATTCACACACTAGTGATGGCAGCTACATTGTAGCCACAGCCACCGTGGGGCGCACTGACAGAGGCGAGGCTGCCGGACGCTGGCGCCACCGGGCCCTCTGACCACCACCAGTAGGCAACGGGTGAAGTGTCTCGCCTAAGGACACAACAACCGAGACTGTCCGAGCCGGGGCTCGAACCGGCAACCTTCCGATTACAAGGCGAACTCCCAACTCTTGAGCCACGATCATGCGTGTTGCCTGTCTGGCTGTTGATTGGCTGACATAAATTCATCCCCGACTCTGTTCATTCATCTTTGCCAGATGGAGACAAACGGCAACCTGATGAGAAGTTAGGATGGTGACTCATCGGTTACCGCCGCTGTCTGCTGCTCAGTGTGTGACTGTGAATACGTTACGGAGAGGAGAGCAGACACGAAGCAATGATACCTCACCCACCCCTGTCTGTGTTACACACATCGTGTACTCATGCAAAAGTAAGCGGACGATGAGTCATAGGTGATTATCAGTGTGTGTCCACATACTTGCAGTGTACCTGACAGACTAAGGGACTGATAATGAGGGGGTGAGGGACATTTTGTCTACATGAATTTGCAGGTCTTAGAGGGTCCGTCTCTCTTTATATGATTTTTATTTATTTTTTATTTCATTGTTTGGTCATGTGATCAGCAGGATCACTTTCACACAATCCTGCATCAGTCTTAATTAAGGCATCATGCTGTGTGTAATGGAGAAACAGGCTGGTTAACTTAAGGGAGCGGAGATAAAGCAGAACAATGGGAGGCTGCAGCTGTGTAGCACATATGAACAACTGTGTGTGTGTGCGACTCAAAATAAGCTGAAATCATTTGGTTACGTGTTGCACAACACTGTATCTATCTTTGAACGCAGCTTTTTTAAGGAAGTGCAAGATGACAACTTCTTTGCAGGTTGGAAGTATGTTTTAGTTACCGTGACTACAGTGAACTGAAACCTCAAGGATATATTTAGTTGCGTGTGATATCATTTGCATTTAATTGCATTAATGTGGTGGGTTTTGTGGTTTATCCTTACAGCAGCCTGCGGACAGAAGTACCAAAAGGTGCAGTTCCACTAATGTCCACTTGAGGCTGACTCTAAAAGAAGAAAGCAAATCCCCCATAGAGTCCCATGTGATTTGAAAGCCTGTGTCAGTATTCACGCAGTTCACAAATATATTTTTTAAAAGTGATCAAGAGTTCAGGCAGTCAGCTTGAGTCAGCTGCATGTTTTTTATCTGCATCCTGTGCTGTATCCCATCCCCCTTTGATCACGGTAGTCTACCTAAAACATCAAGGTCCTGCTTTTACAGCTCACCTGAAATCTAAGCTGACACCTGCTGCATACAGTATTTTAAACATCCCCCCTAACCCATCACCCAGTTAACCATAATCACTCCCACTCGATGTTATATTGAGCGTTTCCTGTTGGGCAGTGATGAGATCTCACCCTGACTGCTACTATTTCTGCTGCTAGCCCCACCACTGCTAATCTTTAATCTTTTCCATTGGAACATTCATTTGTGGTTTCTTTCATCTGCAAGGCAACCATACAATACAGCCCAATGCCACCTATTAAAACCCCAGAAATCACCATAAAAGGAGTTTGACATTGACAAAATGTAACTGCAGTGTCACCGTGCGTATTTTAGGCCACTTGTTGAAGCGCCTCACTCCCTTTGGCCCGGCATATCCTGTCCAATTCTCTATTCAAGGCTATAAATAAATAAAAGGCAAATGGCACAGAGTTAACATTTATTACAGCACTGCTGCGGACTTCATTAGTGTGCTAGTGTTTGTGAACCCTTAGTTTAATGCCACTGTGTTATAATTACAAAAGAAATGCTAAATGCTCTGTTTTCTGTTTATAACACTAGAACAGCTGTTGCAGATGACAGCTCATAGTTTTTCTTTTGTACGAGTGCAAAACAGAGAAGTGGATTTCTTGGACAGCAGCCACCATTAACAGACAGTTTTTTATGTTGTTTGGCTGAGAGTTTGACTCCATAACGAGTCCACGAGCTGCACTGAAAGCAGGAATAGTTGCTTCCTCACAGTAGGAACTTTTGAACTTGAGGAGAATCTTCGTGTGGCCGCGCTGCCTCCGTTCGATAGGCGCTCGATGTCCATCAGTGTGGTCCTCTGGCCTGTCAGGAATGAGGAAGTCAGATGTTTCAATTTCCTGTTAAAGGAAGCATGAATGTGTATCAAATGGCTGTAAACTTGTGCTTAAAGTTTATTTTGGTGCCATTTATTTATGCTGCTGAAGTGCAGCACAGCAGTTGGACGTGGTGGTTTTGCAAAAGATGTTGTGATGAGAAGAAATGACTCGTAGCTCTGCTACGCCCCACTGCTGACACATCTGTCATGTCATCTGTGTGTTTTATCTGCTTGGTTGGGAATTAAATCATCATAATTGTAGATGAAAATTAGGTTACTTTTATGCTGATCGCTGTACTGACTTCTGGTCTATGGATAAATCTTTTCACATTTAATTTTTGTTGACATTTAACATTGCGTTATTATTTTGTAGTTGGTGCAGTTTCAGTAAAAACATCAGATAATGCTAGGGTTAGCTGCAGATAAAACCGTAAAACAGAGTAGTGTAGATGAAAAGATTAGACACAAGTCAGAAATGAAAAAGGATTCTGTGCACACTGCATTTATCAGCTCAGATGTTTTTATAGTAATATTGACTGAAATCATATGAAAGTGCTAACTTGCTAAGTGTAAATGGTGATTGGTGATTCTGACTTGGCTGTCGGTGTGAATGCTCGTCTGCCTCTCGGTGTTAGCCCAGCAGCAGATTGGCAGCCTGTCCACGGTGCACGCTGCCTCTATCACAGCTGGGATTGGCTCGAGCCCTCCCACCACCCTGACCTCACAAACCCCACAGCAAGTAACACATTATGATTGTGATTCATGCTCAGCAGTTTCCTAACTTGGTAACATTACACAGTAATTATAAGAAACTAGAGGGGAAATGCTTAAGTTGATGACCTGCTTCTCGTAGAACAGGGTTGCGCAAAAAAGGGAGTAATACACGACAAATGAAAAGCTAATAACATGTGATTAATCTGCAAACAGACAAAGAGTTGATGGTGAGTAGGTTTACCTTAATATAAAGTGCTGCCAGTTTTAAAGCACCAACAGAGAGCTGGGGATAAATCTGTGCTTTTTAGGTCTTTCTTACAAAAACTGCATGTTCCTTTAATTGATTATTAAAGAAAGCAGCAGAAACATCTGATGTGAGCTGGCAGGAGCGAGGCTCCAAAATATACATTAATGTGATTCAACAAATGCTAAACTCTTTGACCTCAGGGGTCTTCTTGTCTTGCATTCAGGGGATTTTTTGCAGCGAAAATGCAGGAAACTAGAAGTAGAAGCGACGGCCGGCCCCTCCTCGTGTCCCTGCCCGCTCTCCAGTCTCGCTGGAGGTTTGACGGCACCCCAACATGTCCTCGTCCTCGGCAGCTCTTTCACCGTGAGCGCCATCTGTCACATCGCTCCTCATCTTCCAGGAAATTACAGATCAAACCGAAAGCGACAACGTTATCTGATATGTACCCCGACGGGGCAGGAATGAACTCGGCCGTCTCGGCTCGCTCTCTGCTGAATCCCAAATCCACTCACTCACTCGGGTGTCCTTGTGGATGTAGAATCATTTGGCGAGGGCAGATAAAGGACCAGTGCGGCCATATTTCTTCCAACGACCTGTCCTCTTATCTGTAGAGCAGACCGAGTTGATTCTAAAAGTGGAGCAGACGGCGATAACATTTTCAGAGCTATGGGATTTTAATAGCCCAACAATTTCACTTTAAGCTTGGCTAGAAAAGCGGCACCTGTTATTGTTAAGTAATTGCTATGAAAGAGGGACAGTGCATTGTGAAGGTATTTCCAGCTCTATTAACACCTGTATCAGCCAAATGGGCACATTTATATAGAGATGTCGCTTTGTTATATAATAATAACTCTGCCATTGAAAGGAAGTCATTTTTTCCCTCTCTGGCTTCAGGTTTGTAAACAACAGACACAGAACAGCAAATCCCGGGGAAATCAGAAAGTGTCACATTCCTGATTTAAAGACTGTGACTGATATCAGAAGCATTTCTGATTTTCTATGCAAGAGTCAGTTATTAACTGCAGGAATTTCCAGATTCAGATATTCAGTGTGACTTACAGGCCAGTGTGAACTCGGTAATAGACGTTCACAGCTCTGTCTGCGGCAGCCATCTTGTTTTAGCCCACAAGTGCAACTGAGCACAATCTGCTGTGTAGTGTGAAAAGGTAAAAAAATAATCTGGCCTTTCATTCATGTCAGACTGTAAAAGAGAAGAGTGTGACACCAGCTCTTCACAGAGGTCCAGCTGTTTTTAAGAAACGCTGCCGCTCTGATGGCTAAAAATCTATAAGCCAGGAAAAACTTGACAACTAAAAATGGCCTAAAAGAGAACCAGCTGAAAGGTGGTTGATGTGCCCGTTAGTTTCATGTGTCCCTCACCTATAAATTGGCTTCCTGCCTCAGCACCCAGCCAGCAAAGAACCCAAAGGAGGATTCAGTGCGCTGATGTCTGGTTGCTGCACGTGCAAAGTTGTGATAATACCACAGCTGCTTCTGTGTGAGCAGAAGGCGATAAACTAAGAAAAAAAAATAAGAAAACTGTTCTACAGCCAGACGAGGACACGTCTGCCTCGTTAATTAAAAATAAACTTAAGGATTCTGATGATGTTCATTCTTCTCCTGAATGCTCATAAAGCAGCACCTTTAAGCACCAACTGTTAGCATCTCAAACTATTATCAGCCAGTAGAGATCGTTTAACTGTGAAGCATCTACAACTGGCTCAAATGTGTCTGCAGTCAGAGTTGTGTTTATCTGACGGAAAGCAGAAAATCTAAGATTGCTCACTGACCGGGCCCCAGTAGATCCTCACTGTTGATGTTTTTCGTGTGTCTTACAGTTTCTGCAGCAAAATGAAACGGATCCTTCTTCTTATCGATGATGCTGAACACAGTAAGCAGAGGCATGCTGGTGCATTTAAGGCATGTTAGCATAGTGATGTTAACATGGAGACTGTTTCAATTGAAATTTCTGTTGAAAGTAGCGTTAACGAACACTGTGATGCATTTAAATAACGGGCAGTTATTAGAGAAACAAAGGAGAATAAAGGAAGCACACAGACTGACATTCCCAGGAAACCTGAGATATAAAAGTACCAACTTTATTCAGAACTGTGGATGACGAACAGCCGTCACAGGCCGTCACAGGCCGTCAGCATTTCCTTCCTTCCTCCCCGTCGCTCTCTTTTTTCCTTTAAAACTTTAAGGCCCGCCGAGTCTTGGAAACCAAACCAAACGCCGTTCCTGGCGTGAATCTTAAACAGTCGAGGGACGGAGTCTGAAAATAATGAGATGGTACAACAGAGTGAAGACTCGGAGGTGTTCGGCCTCTTCGCGCGAGCGCCGCGGTCCCAGTTCTGTCAGCTCCCATCATCGAGAGACAAACTGATGACGAGAAGAAAATTACAAGAATATCTCTCGCCGGATTTTTTTTTTCCTGAAGTGCGAGACGTAATCAAAGGCCTGTCTGAAATCCTCAGCCATGTGTTGGATGTGTGAGACGTCGGTAAGCTGGTGGAGATGTGTGTGTTTTTAATGCATGCAAGGTGGAAGTGAAGAATTTTTACAGCACTGTACATATTTGTGGTTTGTCTCACCACATCTGAAGCTTTTAAAGCAGAAATAGTTTATTCACAATTTATTTACATTTATTAAATAATTTATTGTTTATTTCCCAACATTTTCCTGGTGTTTATTGCTCATCAACAAATAACACACTGGCTGACTTAATTTTGTTTTTATAAATATGAACGTTTATTGAATTTACTTGCATATTTTGCCATGTGTTGGATTACATGCATGTAACTATGAACTTATTTTGCAAAAAAGAATAAAATATAAAGTAATTCAGTTAAATATTAGATTAAATAAAGTATTCTGCTTTGTTTTTTTAGTGTTTTATTCAAAAATAATTAATTAATACAATGTAATGTAATCATATACTAGATGTAGCTTTAACAACAACCATCAAATAAACAGTCTGATTATAACTAATCTAATGTATTTGTAATGATGCTGCGTGATCATGTCTTTAATTCAATAATTTGGCTCTTATTCTAGAAACTTTAAGCAGACCCCATCCAGACTCTGGGTGCCCCCCCCCCCCCCACACACGCATCCTCGCTGGTGCTCTCACCCCCACCCCCCCGGCTCTTCTCGGGGTTAGCTGGAGTTGAGAGTCAACTTTGTCCTGCCTCCATGTCTAGCCTGGCACCCAGCACCACTCACTCCAGGGCTGCCCCCTCCCTCTCTCTCACTCTCGCTGTCTCACTGTTGTGGCTGAAGACAGCAAACGCCCGCCACGTCAAATTTCACTCCACTGGCGTTTGGCTGCGAGCCGCAGACACGCCGGTGACAGGGGTCACTTAGATCCAAAGCTGAGCGGGTCAGATTAGCCGAGCTGGGCAGACGGACAGACGGAGAAAAACAAGGCTGGGGTGGATGTCTGAGTCTGCAGCTCTGCTATGAGTGTTAGAAATGGATGCAGTTGTTGTTCGAGATCAGCCCGAAGCTGCTTTTACTGCTACTCAGAGAGTCCCGTTTCTGATGCCATTTTAAGGTCACAACCACAGTTTCCTTTTTTACAGTTCGAGCTCTGGTTGAAGCCAGGCAGGAGATTGTTCACCAAAGTCACATGACCCACATGTGGCGATGTGCTGTTACTTGATGCAAGTACTTCAAGTGACTTCATCTTTTGCTTGTGAACTCACTGCCTCCTTTAAACGTCTCAGCGAATCTTCCTCTCTCTTTGTGCGTCGTATTTACGGCAAGATGTTAAAGCTAATTCTGGAGAAGGTTTTATGCTTTTCCTGTGCACTCAGGCCTAGCTGGTAAAGGGGATCATAAACATCACAGAAAAGTCTCCAGAAAGCAGCGAGGAGTTATTACCCTCGATTCTGGGTGCAGAGGCAGGAGGGGTAAAGCATTGAAAGGATTTTTATATCAGACAGCTTCTGTCCTCACTCCTGATGGACTGAGCCGCCCTCTAAGTCTTGTAATATGACCGAAGAGACACAAAACTTTGACCTCCTTGCACAAAACCCCTGAAGGCGGCAATTTAAGAATCCATCAGTAAATTCTCTGTTTTGCTCTGTAAGGCTTGGCACTCGTGACTGAGGTCAGATTCAGGTCAAATATCAAAGGAATGTAAACATTTCATCATATATTTATTGAGATATCTCAGTCAGATTATCGCTTGGTGAAATCTTATTCACTGAATTAAAGCTGTCAGGTAACTTTGTAATCTTTGCAAACCAAATTTTATCCTGCTTAAATAAATGGGAAACAATTAGGGCTTAAAAGATAAGAAGCTAAAGTAAAATCTAATGATAGTCACTCATGTAAAAGAGTATGTCTCCAATTAGCAGCTAATGAGCTGAAACATGCAAAACAACTGATACTATTTTAAAAGCCATTTCCCATTAGCAGTTTTCATTCCATTCCCAGAAATTTCTCAGAAATGTCACCTGGCTCTGATCCGATGTAAAAAAAAAGAAACCCTCTGAGCTCTGCTCATCAGCACAGCCCTGCAGAAATATTGATTGATGTTGGACCATGTCTGGCTCCGTCTGGAAGCCAGGAGGGACCTCAGGGATCTGTGCAGACAGATGGAAAGGAAGATGGTGTGGGACACAGGGACAGCAGAGCTGCTAGTGGTGGGCTTAGAACTGCAGTTGTATTGATTGACACCAGAGATGGAGCTCTCTAATGCTGGGCTGAAAGCAAGACAAAGAAATCTTCTGCTACGAAACAATCCCCGGGTAGCTTTGGTAGCCAGATGGAGCCTCTGTACAGATGTGATAGGAGCAGAATGTTTGCTGTAGTCTCTCTGGAGCTGGAAGTGTCACAGGAAACAGATAAGCAGCAATTAGCCTTATCCAGCACCTCTTTACAGAATAATACTGCAATCCAGCTGTGTGTCTGAAATTCTTCATATTAAGGTTACATTACTCAGTGTTGTTCATTAAAGAGCCGGGGCACTTTTGTTATTGCTTCCTGTTTAATTCCAGTGAATTCAGTCAAGCTTTCGGTAAATAAATCTTCATCATTGCAAATGTTTGTCTCAGAGCCTTTATTGAGATCAAATAAAGCCCACCTGTGCTCTGTCATGCAAGCACACATGGGAAGTGAAGTTTATAGTTGTGTGACTTACCAATAAGGGAGAAAAGCAGTCAAGAAATCTTTCTTCAAATAAAATAAAAACATGTGGAACAAAAAATAAATAAATAAAGGAAATCTGGAAAATGTCACGTTCACTGCGAGTTGCTCAGTGTCAGCTAAACTTGATATGTGAATGTAATTACTCAATTTGGGTACTCAATCAGCACAAATCTCAAAGCAATCAAGAGCAATTGTAGCATCGGTTAACGTAACCTTTAGCTGTGCCTGCGGTGAGATGGAACTTCGGGCTTCCAGATTTCCATTCTTCCTGGTTCATCGTGTCTGTGATGTGTCTGAATCAGTGGATCCAAGCATTCCTGTTTAGTTTGGCTACATTTAAAAATAAAACAATAAGTGAAACTTGTGCCAGTGTCCACGATGTCATCTGGCCAACTGCTTCGTGAACATCAGCTGGACATAACTCAGTGACTAGTAAAGTCTTGATTACAAGAACTTTTGTGCAAAATGTTGCACTTCCTCTAACACCGACACTCTGGTGTGTCGGTCCCCAGAGATCACCAGGTTAAAATGTGCACGAGTCATGACGTCAGCTTGTTTACAGCTTTCTTTAGCTAATAATACCCGTACAGTTACTCCTTTGTAGCGCTCCTGTTCGATTTAAGTTTAAAGTTAAGGGTGTTATCACTTTGACAGGTGGACGGTGACACAGGCAGCTGTAGCTGATAGGTGACCTCTCCTCAGCTAATGCCTAAACATGACATTCGTGCCTTTCAAGCATTTTTACTTAACACTAATTAGAAGGTTTGTGTATTGTTTCCTTGCACCTCTGCAGACTATTATATGCTTTATAGATATATCGTAGCACTCCCGTCTTTTCCAAATATGGTCAGTTGTCGATCTAAAAAATACAACACGGTGTGACAGCAGGAACAGAATCAGACACAGCTATTTTGCAATGATTGATTGCAATAATATAATCAGTATTTCAACATTTTTACAGTGGAACCTCTGGCCATGTACCTTATTAGCATGAGACAATCTTTGCCAGCACTCCACTACCAGTTTTATGTGTGCTTAACAAAATAAAGAAAGGGGAAGGCATTCAAATAATCACAGAACAAAGCCGCAGTATATGAACATAAAATACAAACACAGCTGGGAACACAAAGTTTTTATTACTCGTTACGAAATATCACAAACAATGGTTATGACACGGAGTTTATGGACTTACTTGAATGAGTTTTCAATGTGAAAACTGAATATTCATGATTCCTGTTATTTGTGAAGTGTTTTCTCTGTGTAGACCTCACCACAGGTATGTCAGGCCACAGATGGGCAAGTAATCAAAGTATATGGCTGGTGCACTTTTCTTCCAGGCTTGAGTCAGGAAACGTCCCAGCCTGCCAGGCAGGCGGGCTGTCTCATTTAAATTCAGAGGCACCAGTGATGATGAAAGATGCAGAGACGAGATCACGATTCCTTTGAATATCTGCACAAACCGAGGACATTGCAGCTCTTGAAGTCTCCTTTCTAAACAGCGTGTATCTGAGGCCGGGCGGCGACGGCGGTGTGCGTTGGGAGGAAGGATTATTGGCAGGACCCTGTGATGGAGTGGAAGATAGAGCCGGCTGTCACAACAGTTTGGGAACTGTTCTTTTGAAATGACAGAGAGGACTAGCACATCCACCCTGCACCATCTCCAGCACTGCTAAGGGTTCATTTTGGTTTTGTGGTTTATGATGTGCACTTTGCAGCTTATTGAACGTGTACGACGTTCATGCCTGCTTAAAATGGCTGCCATTTGGACTGTCAGAGAGGATGGATGGCCTTCAGTGAGGGGCTCTAATGCAACAATATTCCATAGATAGAAAACAATGACCATTTGAAGTGTAGCTCATCCAGCTCAGCCAGAAATGAGAAACAAAGTTTGTATAAAACTGAACAAAGTCATTGATATTTCTGAGTCTGACTCGATAATAATTTCTGTGGGACGAGCCCAGGAGAGAACGGACTATATTTATGGAGATGAATGACTTCAGTCGTTAATATTCCTCCAACACGTTCACTCATTAATTCATATTTTCATGCCCTTGTAGCCGGTCTGTTCCACTGTGACACAAGGTCAAAGCAGTGCAGTCGATTGACTGAGTTCAATCGACCCGTCAAGCTTCCTGCCGACGTCGTTGAATCAAATGCTGTTTCAATTTGCGTCTAGACTACTAACCAGGGACCATTAGTCCATATTAAGCCAGGATAAATGAAAGCAGACTCTACTACAGTCGGTTCTTCCTGCCTTTAAGCAAACTTCCTCCTGATTGGCTGCCCCTCGTGAACAGAATATTTTAACTGCAGGTGAGGGAGCGTCTGAGCTCACTTCACCAGTTGTGTGACTGACATGACAGTGACAGGGAGCTCCCCTCTCAATTATTATACTGTACATACACATGTATATACATTTACAGCACGGCTGCCTGCCTGAGCCTGGTTCTGCTCGAGGTTTCTTCCTGTTAAAAGGGAGTTTTTCTTTCCCACTGTCACCTTTATAGAGAAACTGGTTACAAAACAACAATGTTGGGCTGTACATCTGTCATTTCTTTAAGCCCACCGTTATATAGAGCTTTTTACTACAAGCCTTAGTAGCCCAATCACACACAGATTCGTCCAAGTGCTTTTCTCTTACCTTGTCTAACATTGACACTCACACTGATGGACACGCCAGGCTTCATTATCTCGCCCAAGGACACTTTGAAAAGCAGACTTGAGGTTCTCCCAGGAAGCAAACCGCCAACTTTTCTATTGGTAGATGACACAGTCTCCCTCATGAGTCAGAGTCGCCACAAACTGGCATTGTCCAGTAAAGTAGAGCAATAATAATGCAGAATAAACACTCAGCTGTTCTTATTATGAAAGACTGAGAACATCCAATATGGCTGCCACAAGCTGCATCATGTTAGCTGAAAGCCGTCAAACATTTACATTAACAAAGACAACAGAGAACAGCTGATTCCTGACACACACACACAAATACACACACACCACGTCTCTGTAAGAGTAATACAAGACAGGTCATTGTGTTGGTGCAGACTATTTTCCATAAATCATGGAGGGAGCAGACAGCGCTCTGGTAGGAAGTGAGAACGGTTTGTACTGACCAAGACAGTCAGTCAGCCATCTTACAGACACTCAGTAGAATGTGTAGGTTTTTAACGTAGTTTGGGGGTAATTTATTAGAGGTCCCAATAGAGATGGACTTATTTAATTGTAAAGTTGGAATTCTCAAACAAACACAAATGCAGGCAGGCGGGGCGTAAAACAAGAGATTTTAATGCACTGCTTTGGTGAAGAAACCAAAGGAGGCACAGGCAGACTGCGGGATAGTCTGACAGAAGTTGATATGGAAAAGTCAAAAAGAAGGGAACGGACACCGAAGACTAGAGAAAAAAAACAGGAGGACAATCCAACAAAGACAGAGGGAAAGACAAGAACAGAAAGGAGGGAAAGGAGGGAAGCGGAACAAAGGTAGGAAGTGAAAACAGATAAACACTAACCTTCAACGTAAAGAGGGAAGTAGCTGTAAGACGAATAACACGCTGACAAACATGAAGGCGGACGTGGAATCGGAGATCTTTTAAAACTAATTTGTCTTGTTTAAACAAGCGTGTGAAAAAATGGTTACAAGTGAATGCAAGTGCTGTAAAACGTTCACACATTTCTAAATAGATCTTTGCAGAGGTGTGAGCGTTAAGAAACATGAACACGCTCAAAATAACTGCACATTTGATTCCATGTTACACCTGAAGATCCGGGACCTGATTCCATTACAGTTTAAACTCTGGATTTCTTTCTCCCATATGGAGTCCTTCACACTGCTACAAAGAACTGCTTATATGAATAGTTTATGGGAAAGGACACATAATCATTAATATTCTGCAGTTACACCAGCTGATTTGCATTCTGATGTACCAACTGCTCTTTATTATTCTGTAGCTTTTTCTACACGATGAATATCCGTTGCTGTCCAGATTCATACCAAGCAAAATAAAACGACTTTTATTTCCTCCAGACTGGAATGTTTGCAGCTCCCAGAGGCAGCACAGGCCCTGGGGATTCGCTCCTTAGCTTGCGTGGTTCTCCTTTGAAACCAAGAGACAATATTAATAAATTGGTATTATAAATAAATTGCTTTGGCAGATTCACTGGTATGAAAACACCGGGGTGTTTTGGCTACACTTTGTAGCTCTCCTAATTGAGAGGATTCAGTGCCTTTGACAGATTGAGTGGACTGCAGTGCATTGCACGATTTAGTAGATGGAGGGGCAGCATGCCAGACTGAAAACATTCAGAGAGTTGGCAGCATCTAGAGCTCCACTCAAAGGAAAAGGCAGTGGGTAGCTCAGCGCTTCAATTATCACTGTCTTCGTGCACTATGTTCACACTGATACGTTATTGAAGGGGATGCAGCTGTGGAATTTCTGATTTGTGAAGGCCATAATGGCTCATGTGGAGGAATTCTGCATTGTAAGCACGCTGGGTTTCTGCTGAATTACTGCTTTTTTTGTTTCTCTTTAAAAGGGCATTTTTTAAAAATGGTATTTAGGAGTTCTGCTGGAATTTCGCTTTTTGTAACATCAAATATTATGAGTGCAACGTTCAGTAGGCCAGTGAATGCAGCACTTTTGAGCTGCTCGCTTTGCCAAAACGCCATGTGTCTCAGAGATACACACAGCGGTACACGCTGGATGTGTGTATTTTAATATAAATAGCGTATACTTTCTGGACTTCATCAAGTGGTTTTTATGGTCCGAAGCAAAGCAGCCATTGCAGCCATGTTGAAGAGCCTTCAGGTGCATATTTGAGAGAACGTGAAAGACAAAATAAAAATATAAAGCTCCGAATCAGGACGCAAACTGGCAGTCTGCTTCATACTGTGAGTTCCTATCTCAGTGCTTTAAAGATCACGTTTACAAAATCAAAAGAGCTGAATTTAAATTCACATATCAGCTAAAAACAAACAAACATGTACACAAAGTTCTGAGGTGGCAATGAAGTGAAACCCCTAGAATATGTTTAGTTGTGGTACCATTTGTATTTAATTGCGTGAACATTTGAGGCTTTTTTCTTGCAGTAACCACCAGGGCTGAAGAAAGAAGCCAAAACAGAAGTGTCGAAAGCTGCAGTTCCTCAAACGGCCCCTTGCCTCCAAAAGTGCATCAATCCTCACAGACTCACATGCTAAAAACGCCCAACACATATTCTCTGCAGCTGTTTTCCTCCATTATGACAGCTGTACTGGTGATACATGTTTGTGTAACTTATTAAATTAAGACTTATTGTTACGCATTATTAGGGCTTTGCTGCTTTGAGCAACAAGCAGCTGTAGCTCACTACCCTTTTGGCAAGATAAGGTTTACGTGGTTACAATAAATAATGCGGCAGCAATTGACATGTTCAAATCGATGCTTCAAAGCAGACTTAAATTTAAAAAGAAAATAATTTATGATTAAAACAGAAGTCTTATAGAAAAATGTTGCTGAGCTGAAAATGTGCAATAACCTGGCCACAGATGATTGTTGTTTCTTTGTTTGCTTGTTTATCTGTTTAATTCCTCTATAAGGATATCTATCTGGCTTCCCCGTAAAGATGAGTCACGAGGCTGTATATAGGAAGTTGTTATCTGTGCACACAACCAGTTTCACTCCTTTCACTGTAATGTCAGAAAGCAGTGAAACTCAGGAACCTCATCAGACTCTTTGTCACTCTGACAGGCCGAACAACCAACCAGAACGAATGTCTTGATGTCTGTCTGTGCCCAGGCGACGGTGTCACATCTATTTGTCTGCAGTGTGTGTGTGTGTGTGTGTGTGTGTGTGTGTGTGTGTGTGTGTAAGACTCGTCGGTGTTAAACCCACAACCAACTTTATCTCCCTGTGGTCTGTGTGTTTGCTGTGTGCTCTTAGAGTGTCACCACTCTTTAAAGACACAGTGACTTGCTCTGCTCAGAAGTATTGATCAGTGTCTCACTGAAATAAAAATACATGTTTCTTACAGACTTATGTGTTTCCTTTTCAAACAAAATTAAATGTGTGGTGAATGTCTGTGCGCCCTAATTTTACCAGCTGGTGGTGCAAAGACATGCTGCAGATCTGTAACATTAGCAAATATTAGCATAGGTAAGCTAGTTAGATTTCATAGCCAGACTTAAACATGTCTACACATATTGCTAACTATATGAAATTAATATTTAGATGTAGGTATTGCCACTTAGCACTAGCTAAAAAGGTAAAGTTATTTGGGGGGGGGGGGGGTAAAAAACAATTATCTAATAATTTAAAAAGGCAAACCTAACCAAACCACCAATAATATTAATAATAACCTCGATTTATATAGCTTAGACCTTTAAAAAAAGATGTCTTGTTTAAAGTATCTCTATATTTCTCTGTCATTACTAGTTATAGTAACAGTGTGTCATCTGCATAACAGAGTGAATCAGTACTGGCTTTGTGGGGTTGTTTTTGTTTTGTTTGTGTTTTTTCAGGGGAAACATGTTTGTTTCTCTAGATTTTCCACTCCACTGTTTTCCAATACTTTCTACAATCTCCCTCCAGGAATTTTTGAGCCCTTGTATTGATTCTATAATTATTTTTGCTTATACTGAGACAATGATTGTTATTCTTTCGCTGATAAATTCAGTAAAGCATAGACAGAGCATAAGGAAGCAGCACATAATATAAAAACTATTCACATAGGACTTACTTATCACTTAGCGGTTTCCTCTGATAGAAAACCAGCATTACCCTTTTCTTTATTTTTGAAAGATGAGTTATCCTGTCTCTAGTGTGGTGATGAAATATAAGCATGAAACTAACACGTTTAAAAAAATAGCGCTGGTGTCTTCCTGTTGTATAAAATATTCCTGCTAAAAGCTTCTATAGGTGACAGTGCTACATCCCCTTGGCCTTTTGAGATAATTACTTTTAGCCATGCCATTTTCTTGTGAGACAGGAGACACCCAGGGTCCTCTCAGGTCGTGTTACTGCATCGGGGTTTAAAGAAAATGTGGTCATTACTGTCACAGTCAAACAGATTGACCCATGTGGTTTGGGCTACTTAAGGGGAATATGCACAGAAAGACTTACAGCAAAATGGCAACCATGCAGAGGTCATGAAATTTCTATGAAGTTTTAGTGGTGACAGAAAAATCATTGAAGAAGCAAAGTGACTAACCTGAACTCAGCCTTTAGCTGTTCCAGGAGAATTTGTTTGATGGGAAGGAAATACATGTTAAAGTCAGAACAGGGGGTTTCCAGTTCCTGTGGCATTTTTATTACACACATTAAGGCTTGTCATGAACAAAACGGGTCAGCTGAGCCGTTTTGATATTTGCCGTTTCATCCACCACAGTATTCTTGAGAATGAGTTCCATAAACCAATTCAGCATTTTGTTTTTCCTGATGAAAAAAATCTCACTTGAAATAATTGCAGCTAATGATAGTGTTGGCAGGAGGAAATGTTCTGTTTTGTGTGGACACGCTCCACTTTCTATTCCCAGAGACCCATGATTTCCCAGAGGATGAGAGGCCTGTGAGGACTTTGCTGCTATTTTTGGAAAAATGATTTGGGAACATCCACTTAAGTTTAATTTTCATAAAAACGCGAATAAATGCCAAATAAGTGGGTTTTTTCCCCTTTTTAGTTGCTCTTCAGCTTTAATGAGCCAGAGGACACTAATTGAAACATTTCTCTTTCTATTTTTTTGCATTAATTAAATCTAACTCCACTAAGAAGGACGTGAGATTATTTACCGCTCTCTCGCTCCAGATTCCACCAGCGCTCATTAACGTTTCAGCTTCATTTTCACAAGGATTCGATGTGAGAGTTACTAGAGTTTCTATTTCCAATGCCAACACTGACAGGTTCACAAAGTTCACAACAACATGAACAGGGAAGGAAAATAAGTGTTGTGAAAATCTGTTGGCAGGAGTCCAGGATAAAGGATGGAAATCGCTTAAACCAAACAAGGAAGCAAGAAAGCAAACTTACGAGACGGCCCAGCAGCTTCTTCTTCAAGTTTGCGTCCAGCTTCCACTTTGTATATAAAGACAAATGAAGAAGGAAGCCAACTTCCACAAACACATCACATGGTTACAGTTTATCTTCCTGATTTCCAATTCCATTTGACATTTAACACCAGCGGCCTTGACCTTTTATTCGTTATTAGGCATTGTTATTGTCACTGCGGCCATCAGTCAGACTGCAACATTTAGGACATAGGTCCGCCCTAATGTGAACACCCTGCCTGTCATCCCTTTTCCCACTAATTGGGGTCATTGGACTAATATGATACAACATGAAAATCTTTTTGGGATCAATCTTGAATCTAACTTTTTAAATATAAACTCAAATTTATCCACCGAGGTCATAAATCAAATAGGACATAGTTTTATTTTCCTATAGACTGAGTTAGTTTCAATCAGAGGTGCTGCCCCCTGCTGTACGTGAGAAAGAATACAGGCTTGAGGCACTTGTGTTCTGATTTCACATTTCACACATAGAAGCGATGTCCATCTTTGTCACGGCGGGACACACCTGTGTGTTTATGAAGTGGACCCAAGATGCAGACGCAGGAGAAAAATGAAGTATAACATAAAGCGAGCTTTTAATGCGGCTCAATATATTAAACAAGAAACGAGGGAAAAACTAAACTGAAACCTATACTGGGATAAACTAAGATTAACTAAGAGCATGCGAACCAATGACGAGAAACGTGAACATGAGTAAAACCTGACAAGACTTGACAACAGATGACCCGACAAAGAACAGAAGACAGAGGACTTAAATACACGGGAGGGTAATCGGGGAAGTAGAAACGCCTGGGGCGACACAGCTGACACAAATGAACATGACGCCACAGGGGGAAGCAAAACACAACACAATGAACATGGAAACACTTGACTCTTCAAAATAAAACAGGAAACATGGAGAGATGTAGACACGAGTTTGACAACGTGGACACAACACAGACATGAAACACAGATTGGACAGGAGACATAACACAGAAACCAAGACATGGATGAAACAAAAAGCAGAATAAACCTCAGCTAAATCCAATTATTAATTACACAAGAACTCACAATCACAAACTTAACATAAGAAACTCAAAAATACAGACTCAAAACGCTGGGTCACAAAACTTTATAATCACATAGAGGAGAAATATCAGACATTTCCCTCAGTCTGACTTTATTTTTAGCCATTTATTCTTTATTCTGTCCATTACGGCACTTCATTGAAATGATTTCGCTCTTACCTTGATCTAAAGTTTCAAGCCCAGGAGGTTTCCATCAAAACATCGTCTGTAGATTTCCCCGCAGTTCAGCGTGATGCGTCTTATCTTTGGGAAACTCCCGACAGGAATTTAAATTGAACTTCTGTCAGTTTGACTGAGATTTGGCAAGTGAATGTGTGGGAAGCAAAATCAGAAAAGAAAGAAACAACGAAATGAAAATACGAAAGGACTTTTACTTGGTGAGAAATGGAGGACTTTCTCACTTCTTTCAAGGTCTTTCATTCTTTTATAGTCACTTTACAGAGTGTTATATTGCAAAGGTGCTACCGCTCTGACCTCTAGATTCTGTAATGCTGCTCACAGACAAAACTATCCTCAGCCAGCGTCTGGATTTTGAAGGGCAGCAGTTAAAAGCCTAAATGTAGAAGGTGGTGCTGATATGATGAGGTCACAACATGACATTTACCAGGTGACATGGGGAGGACCACTTAAAACCATTTCAGAGACAAGGAGAGGACGACAAGAGCAGATAAGCAGATAAAGTGTTTTAAAAAGCTGAAAGCTGCACCAAATAATTATAACATCCAGCCGTGATTGTAGTTTTTGCTCAGGAAGAAATCAAGCTTTAGTTTTGGTCTTTTCTTTAAAAAACAGCCCCAAATCAGAACAACAGTCGCCTCAAGGAGCTTTATCTTGTAAGGCAGACCCTACAATAATAGAGAAAAAACCCAACAATCATATGACCCCCTATGAGCAAGCACTTTGGCAACAGTGGGAAGGAAAAACTCCCTTTTAACAGGAAGAAACCTCCGACAGAACCAGGCTCAGGAGGGGCGGGGCCATCTGCTGCGACTGGTTGGGGTGAGAGATGGAAGACAGGATAAAGACATGCTGTGGACGAGAGACAGAGATTAATAACAGATATGATTCAATAAGATAGGCAAACAGACTTCTCAGCATCACAGCTTGTTAAGGCAAAGGTAGAGTCAAAAATAATTATATATTTTGTTAATGTATTTTTTTCATGCAATCATGTGTGATGTAAGACAGTGTTGTATGCACACTCAGGTCCACAGGATCTTCCATGAAGGGTGATGCTGTTTTCCAGAAAATCTATTGGTCAGTAGGTGCTGGTTTTGTATATGCTCCCAGTGTGCACTGTAAGCATGTAACTGGTTAGAGGTGAACCACCATCTATTCTCACAGTACAGGCCTCCTTAGTAGGTGATAGTCACTGGTCATCCTGTATCTTAGTCCAGCCTGGTACTGTGTAGTTTCACATGTCGTTTAATGTTCATACTCAATCTGTCAATGTTACAGTTTGTTCACAATTAAAATACACCTTTATTAAAAGTATACTTTTCCTCTACTTGCGATGTCGTCATCAGTGCAGCAGTAACTTGAAAAACAACAACGATAACATCATATTTATTAACTGTATAAATATTAGCCCTGAGCATTCTTGGGCTCAAACCATCTGTGATGAACTACAGATTCTTTTAGTATCTGCAAATCCCGTAAACTGCTGAGCTTTACTGTTGACAACTCTTTCCCAGGACATTACGATCTGTTATCATCTTAGTAAGTAAATCACTCCTTTAAACCCTTCCTGAAGGAGTCTCATGAGCAGATGATTTAGCCTTTTTATGAACTTCCTGATAAATTCTGATTCATGGTTTGTGGTATCCGGCTCAGGTGGCAGTTGTGCGGTTTGCGCCATTTTAACAGTACGAGGTGGGTGACTTTGTGACCTTATTTTGCGACTGACAGCTTACTCGACACCATCTGAACCTCACCGATGCAGTAAACGCCGCCCATCTGGTACCGCTCAAAGCAAACACCAAATATGGCGTGACCCTGGGCCCGCGCTGGAGGAGAGAGAGGCGGGGAAGAGGAAAAGTAACTTCTGTTTTACACAGGAAGCGCCCTTGACTTATGGCTAGGAGCTGGATGACTTCAAATGAGGTTTCTTAAATATACAGAGCATCCTCTCTGTGAAATATTCACGGCTTTAAAACAAGGTCACCGGTGACCCAGTGCACTGCAAACAGCACAAAAAGGGAGGAATAAAACTCTTTAACTCCCACCCTCTGGTGTCTAGTTGAGCATATTCTACATCGCATGTTTTGTCATAAACAACCGATGACTCAGAGCAGCCCGAAGCTGAGAAATGTCAACAGGTTTAGCATCACAGCCTAAATTCACCCTCCTGCGTTTAAAGTCAGAACTCAGTGATTCAGATCAGGATTTATTTGGCTTGTGGTTTGTTTCTGGTGATAATTTAATTTAACGTGTAGCGAGTATGACTGTGAATAATTTATCTTTAAGGTAACACGCTGCAAGTCTTATTTTCACCCTCGTGCACGACTCTCGTTTCTTTATGATGGATGTACATTCTTTGTGATTTATTCTGTTTGAAATTTAAATTTACATATTTTATTTATCTTACTGGGTTTAATCTCCTTATCAGGTGACAGAAGTTGGGCACATTTTGAGGAAGCACCCAGTCTGTGTTTGGCCTCTATCGTCCGGGGTTTCTGTCTTTTTAAACGTCTACATTTTCCTGCCTTTATCGCTGACTTGCTGAAAAACATCCAAACTCGATGCAGAGCTATCTCTCTGAATGTGAACATACAGCTTACATTTTGTGAAGGAGGGCCCCTTCTTGTTTTCTTTATGGCAGCCTTCATGCTGACGGATGGCTGTGTGTGTGTGTGTGTGTGTGTGTGTGTGTGTGTGTTAGAAAAGCTGCGGGCTGGTCAGAAGTCACATATTTCTCAGCCATAACATCCACAAAGCTCATTAATAAACACTGAGTGTTGTTTATCTACGCACATATAAGTTGTGCTGCTACAGCGCGTGTGTGTGTCTCAGCACATGCGTCAGTGCTGTGGCCTTGTGCAGACTCACACTCTGTCACACTAATAGAGTTTCTGAATCCCTGACACTTTCCATATATTTATGTATGCAGTACTGTCACAGTCAGGTCCTGGTGAACAGTTTGGGTTCATCTCTAACAGCTGTTGTATTTTAACCCACTTGTTTCAAAGCTCCATTTTCTTGGTTTCCATGACGATGCATCCTCACTGAAGACACAACAGCACAGGGCTGCAGACACAATCCCTGCGTCCTACTGCAAAAAAGTCGTGCCGATAAAGATGCAGGACAGTTTGTGTCAGTGCACCCAAACACATAGTTGTTGTTGTTTTGCGTGTTAGAGCTGGCTGAAATATCAGTTACCACAAGTAATCACCTCAACAACTTACAGCTGCTTTAGAAAAGAGGAAGTTCTGGTTTCCCTTTTTTCACATCTTTGTATTTCTGACTCTTTTGAGCTGTTCTTATTTAATGAGATGCATTAGATGATTTAAAAACTTGTTTTTCTGTCTAAATAATATATAATAAAAAAGAAATCTCTGATGCTTAGGTTAAATGAGGGCCATCTTGGACCCAGCAGGCCTCCCAGTTTGCAGCACGCTGCTGAAATCTGGGATTTAAAATCCTTAGTCATCATGGTTGTTTTGAGATTGGTTATTAAATCACTTGTATTAGATCTCATTTTCCCATGAAAAGTCAAGCGTAATTTATTCTGTTTAACAGGGTGGGAACAAATATCCTGTGACTGAATTGTGTTGACAAGTTATAATGGCGTTTTACATTAAAATGTCATTTAAAAATACATTTAAAACAAAGCCAGTAACAGATTAGCACTACAAGAACCACACATGCCCCAAACATCAGCTGTTCGTGCACCACTGTTCTCCTTATGTGTGAACGGATTGGCATCTGATCTTAATTTCTTGGAAACCTTTCAGTTTAATTTTTCTTTGTTTGTACAGTATTTATTATGTTTATGGTTTTGGCATAAGCAGCTTTTCCATCAGGCCACCCAGGAAATGGATGCCTGCCAAACAGCAGCCCCTTATTGCC
This sequence comes from Copadichromis virginalis, assembly GCF_057382275.1. NCBI lineage: Eukaryota > Metazoa > Chordata > Actinopteri > Cichliformes > Cichlidae > Copadichromis > Copadichromis virginalis. The sequence goes on along the minus strand of NC_140635.1, from coordinate 3,936,087 downwards.
TCAAATTAAACCTGTCTGCATCGAAAAGTAAATGGTTACAATAGCCATAGCTAAACTGTGAAGTCGTATTTAAATTTTAACAGGCGTCTCGGGGATACTCTGTTTACATGCAGATGTTGTGGCTGGAGCACACCGCAATTCTGGAAAGCAATGCATTAGGCTGGCTCGGGCTCTCACTCATATTCAGTGTGTTAGCATCATTTAAATCCAGAATTGAATTCAAAATCCTGCTCCTCACATACAAGGTCTGAAATAATCAGGCCCCATCTTATCTTAATGACCTTGTAGTGCCATATCACCCTATTAGAGCACTTCGCTCTCGCTCTGCAGGCCTACTTGTTGTTCCTAGAGTATTTAAAAGTAGAATGGGAGGCAGAGCTCAGAGGAGGTTCATGAATGTGCTGAAGGAGGACAGTGTGGCAGAAAAACGTGCTAGAGTTAGGGCGATGTGGAGGCACATAACGTGCTGTGGCAATCCATATAAGAAACACCCAGAAGCGTCAACACAATAGGTGTCATTTTTCTGTATTTTTGCATACAGTCCAGAACGTGTTGTAGGGTAAATGTTGAAACTGATAGTGAAAAACTAGAAAAGGAATATAGAGCCAGTAAGTGTCATCAGTGTAGAGAGGACACGTGTGGGTGGATAACAAAAATATTCTAACAAGAATTTAAAATGTTAAAAAAAGAAGAAGGAGGCGGCTTGGCTTTGGTTTTAAAATAAAAACTTATTTTTAACTGTCGTGGTTACGTGTATTTATGATTTGACTGTTGGGAATTCCTCATGAATATCTAACGTTAATCATTTTATGCTGCAGGTTGTTGTTTTCTCTATGGCAACCTTCATGCCGACGAATGGCTCTGTGTGTGTGTGTGTGTGTGTGTGTGTGTGTGTGTGTGTGTGTGTGTGTGTGTGTGTGTTGAAATTGGATCCATTCCCTGTCGGAGGAAATACAGCAGTCTGATTTCCTGCCAATAAACTGTAGTTATGTTCTGGTTGCACTGCAGTCTTTCTATCCACATCTGCAATGAGCTGCTGGTACTGCTCATAAATATATGTAAATGCACTTGTAAACAGTACACACACATTTTTCAGCACTCTGTGTGTGTATGTGTGTGTGCAGAGTTCGACAAATCACCTGCACACGCGCAGATTTACGCACAAATATTAGAATTACACGGTGGTGAAATGAGTTTTGCCATTCAGAATAAAAAACCATGTAACACTAACATAATGAGAATGTACAAGGTCGCATTTAAAGCCCTCTGAGATGCTTGGAAACAGCCATGCATGTTAAAGAGTAAAACTTGACATGTTGTTTAATCATCTCGACAGCTGTGCTGGTTAATAAGGAGACTTTTAATGTTCATGCAGTTCAGTGAGTACAGTTCATCACAGCATATTTACAGTCAGGTTACATTTTGGCAAGTCTATGGAAATATAAGCAACAGCAGTTGATGAAGTCCTCTGAAAAACTTTTAATTCTCTATGGACCAGACATAAAACGTCTCAAGTTCTGGTAATTGCAAACGTTAAATGTTTTGATTTGAAGCTGCTATACATTCAAGTCTGGTTAGATACAGGCCCAAACACAAATGATGTCAAATTATGTCTGCATGGCCATAAGAAACCAGGTTGAAAGTTGAAATCTGTCCACTCTGACCTTCTGATTTCCCTCCCAAGCACTAAAGCTGCAATTCCTTAAGTCACTTAAGGTCTTTATCACATACACAGACACACACACACACACACACACACACACACACACACACACAAAGGTCTTTATGAATTTTGATTTCTAAATTGAAATCATCTGTATGTCTGTTAGGAGTCTGAAGGGTAGCACTGGCGCTTGCCAGTATGTTTTCTTGTTGTTAGTTTTGCTGACACTGTTGTTTTGCATGGGTGGAGACAATTTCTGTTCTATAATGGTGGTTCAGGTTTTTAAAACTTAATTCATTAATTAAAAGAATGAACTGAAACTTGGGTTGGACGTAAGATGTTATCTTGAGGTCTAGGTTTGAAAAATATGTTGTAAAAGGAACTTCTTTTATTCATTTTCTGTCACATAGATATATTGAACAGATGCCTGTAAATAATTAGTTTGTACATTTCTTTCTACATTTGGCTCTGTCACATGTCAGAGAGTCAATATCCTCAATATGGTCATCTCAGTCATACTGGTTGTGAGTACAGAACTCCACCCACCTGCTGTTTAACTGTTGTTTTTTGCAAGAGACAACCATTAGAAGAAGACTTCCTGTTAAAAGGGAGATCTTCCTCCCCACCATCAGAAACACCCTTCCTCACAGAGGGTCATCTGACCATTTAGGTTGTCTTATGTTGTAGGGTGCTTTGCTTTCAATATAAAGCATCTTCAGTGACTGTATAATTTAAAGCACTTTGAATTGAAGATAATTTAATGAATTATTCATCAAGTTTATTGGTAATAAGCATTTAACCATCAGCCACATCTATCCCAGCTCTAACTTTGGTGTTTTTTACCTGCAGTTCCTTAAACTAACGATTGCTAGGATGAGGTTTTTGTTAAACAGCAGATGTTTATGCTATGTGTTGGAATTATGGGCTTTTATTTTAATACTTCTTATTGCGCCTCCCATGAATATTGCTTATTTATTGTGGACAAAATTTCTGGCTGATGCAGAAAGAGCAAATATAAGAAAAGTAAGAGACTTTGTGATATCTGTGGAGGGAAAATACAAAGTTTCTAAAAACCTTTGTCAAATAGGTTTAATACTGAATGAGCTGCAAGAACTAAATATGGAAATTTTGGAAATGTGCCATCACTCGCCTACATATTTGTGGACGATAAAGAGGCACTTGCATTAACTCTGACGTGTTTGCCATTGAAACCAAGCCTTCAGCCTATATAGATAAGCTGCATATTTGCTTTTGAAATGCATGTTTGTCAGCTCTCCTGTGTCTTATCTTTACAATATGTTGTACTTAGCGCAGGTGAAGGTAAACAATGACAAAACCATCAAGCACAGCTCGTGTTTAAAAGTCAACACTTTTCAGCTTGTAGTGAAAAAGTTTTTTTTTTTCCTTTCTGTCCTCGGATATCTTATCATTAAAAAAGGATCTAATTTAACTGGTGCAAGTTTAAGTGGTTGCTTGTCGGTGCTAACTGAAATATTATTGTGTTTCATGGTACCACGACCATAAAAACCCGATTCAAGGATGTCTTCCTCGGACATGTCTGCCAAAAATTGTTGCAAAAGGTCTTTTCAGATGCTAAGAAAGACCAACATCTGAGAGCAGAGTCTAAAGCAAGCCCTGGATTGGGAGCTGTTTCATGCCTACTCCTGTGTTTGTAATCCCTCCCTGTACGCTCACTAGGTTTGACCTGGAGTACAGTTATCGCTTGCATTTCTGACAGCCTTGCACTGCAGTTTTATTCCCAATAAAATTCACCATTTCCCTCTGCAGCCATTTTACTCAGTTCCTGATCAGTTTTGTTCTCTTGCAACAGATTCAGAAATGTTTTGAATGATTTAAGTCTGTCGTGGTTTTATACTGTATTTCTGCCTGCTCCAATAAAGTCAGTCCACTTTGTTTCCACAGATTTAAAACTGATTTCTGCTTGTAGTGGTAGAAGGGAGATGGTAGAAGAAAGGGGGTGTAAGTGTTCACAGTTATATGACATGTCTGCCATTTCTCCTTTGCAAATATTTATTTGTGACACAAAGAGCTGCCTCTTATAAACTGGATGAACTTCGGCGCCACCATTTTAGACAGCAGCTAGGAACAGAGGAGCTTGCTGCGCTCTGCAGCCGGAGTGAACCAAGTTCTCCACCTCTGATAGCTTATTGTAGCCCTCAGGCTCACAGCTGATCTCCAGGAGAAGGACTACCCTTTCCAGCTTCAGTAAAGATAGTGGAGTTGGAGTATGCTCCACCACTGTTTGAGATATAGTAGGGGCAGTGCATTCATTAGATTCTCGTGTTGCTCGGACTATTCTGAAGCCAAAACCTACTGAGTCATTCCGAAGTGTGATGATTATTTGTTTCACTTTTGTAACTGTGAATATCTGCTATATATGACTTCTATAAATAAGCTGAAGATAAAGCTGTTCATTTTGAAACTGTCACCTGAAGGTGATTCATTATACTTATTGCTATATCCATATTTTTATTGTTGGATTCTGCTAGAGTTGTTTTGCATGACTCATATACACTTCGGTCATTTTTAATATGGGTATCAAGCATCGTAGCAGTATGTATATGACAGAGAACAAGCAAAAGCAGAACAAGTGCATTTAACCTTTTGAGAAGATCCAGACTTTGTATGAAATGACTTTGACAATTTTTATTGGAAAATCTGCAACCTTGAGTGATTTCTTTATGCTATGTTCAGGATAAACTTTCCAAAACCTCCCGTTACACATACTAACTATCTCCTACTTGCAGTCAACACTATCTGGATCAGCTGTGAGCTAATGGAGCTAAAGTCTCACATGTGAGCTCTTAACTTGGACTCAAAAGCCGGAGACCAAAGGTTGAATGTTATACATACATTTTCCAGACTGATTATGGTTCCACACAACCTTTGAAACTGCACCCTACTTGTCAGCTATCGGGATTGTGTTGAGTGCTTCAAGTTCAATAGTGGTTTGAGTGGCGGTATTCATGCAATCCACAAGGATCTCCAAAGATATTTCTACTTGCTGTGTGTGGATTTCTGAGGGTGTATTGAAGACGCCTTTGTTCCTGTAGGCCCCCATAGTTCTCCACACTGCTAAATCATTGAAGTCCCATTTAGCATGTTATGATGTTTGAACAAGGCAGGAAAGTTAAATCGATGCACATTCTGTAAAAACTCATCCCAAACATGTTTTTCTTGTGAAAGTGTCAAGACTTATATTGACACACACTGTAAGGTTCTTTATAGCAGCTGAGCTGACTGAACAGTACATACAGAGGGTCATTATAGACTTTCCTCCCACAGTGCCAGTTTGTTAAAGTAGCTGGAACCGGAAAGGTGTTCTTTGGCATTTGTGCCATTGTGTCCCTTCTAACTCCTAAAGAAACCATTGGTGTCACATTTAAACTCACTAAGTAATCCTCATTTCCTTTGGCATCCATCTATATCTTAGCCTGAAACTCTTTGTTTACACATCAAGCTTTCTTTGATCTCTAAACCTAACCAGTGACTGAAGGTGAACACCCAACAAACTCATTGATGTGGTCATAAAATGTGAAACTTCCAGACTTCAAATTAAGAGTTCTTTGGAATTAAAACGACGATTGTCATCTTTTGGCGTTTAATATCGTCCCAAAATCTTTCTGGTATGTATTTCTTCTACACCATCAACATCTGGCGCCTTGGGATGAGAACGTGTCCTCGATGTGATGCTGCGGCTACCTCACAAGAGCAATCCGGTCATTCGTTCAGGTCTTATGTACTCAACAATCATGTCTTTAGGAGCTTTGATTTGACTTTCTTACACGTCAACAGGTTTAAAATGGCCCAAGTCTTCAGCTGTAAAAGTAAGGATAAGCAACATATGAAGTTACACTCCTGAAGTTAAACATTTGATGTGGAGAAAATTAACTCCAGAAATATTTGAAATATCATTTTAAATGTTTCGGATAGATCAGATAAAAGCAAAAGGTGACCTCGTCTGACAAAACATCGGTATTTGATGTCCAGGGATGAAACTGGAGTAATGATTGGACTCATGTAAGGTTGGTCAGATGAAGGATTCTCCGTGCTTTCTCTTTATGTTAACAGTATAGCTTGTCAACAACAAGTTGTGACAGTTAGACTTAATTCATGTTGTGTCCCAGAGACCATGCGGGGGGCAGTCGGTTCATGCTTTTCACTCAGTTCCTCACCGGGCTGCAGACTGAAGCACGTCCCTGTGGACATCACAGCTCACAGGCTGATCCACCTGAGGCTCTTTAGTATTGTCAGCATTTGGTTTGAATGCCATCACATGAATGAATTTCTCCAGAATGAATTCCAAATAGGAAAGACAGTCATTTGTATTCATACAGAAATCACTGAAGTCCTGAGTGTGGCTGAGAATGACTCAGGCAGAGCTCCTCTGAGGCAGACCGGTCAGACATAACTGTCTGTGTCTGGCTGCTGAGGTGGTGGATTTGAGATCATGTAAATATCAAACACGCCTTGGGGTTCAGTGACGAGCCGCTGTCTTTCGTCCTTGGATCTCCTCAAGTCTCTTATCTGTCTGTGAAAACAGCAAGTGGCCAAGGCAGCGAAGGCGTCTGACAAATCCAATCAGTCATACTCACCGCAGGGTTGGTGGAACTGACTCTTTTTACAAGTAGCCTCAGTAACCAGGTGCAGTGCTGTGTTCATGTGCCGTTATGCACTCAATAACCTCATAACATCTTCAGACTAGAGGCTATGACAGTACATTTCTGCTTTGTCACCTTAAGTAGTTTTATCTTTCTGCACATTATAAATGGCTGCCCACTGCTTCACTGAGTGAATGGGTTAAATGCAGAGAGCAATTTCCCCACGGGGCTCAATAAAGTACAATAATAATAATAAACAAAAAAAACAGAACATTTGTTGTCATTCACACCAGTAGACTTTTGGGGCTACTGGTGTTTTTGATAGCTTGACAGATTTTTGTAAAATATTCCTGTCATACTCTTGCAGCGATATGACTTGTTTTTCTACTCTATAATCAACAGCTGTGTCTGAGTCATTTTGGCCGCCCCCTGTGGCAGTACTGCAACACAAATCATTTCTGAGAGCAGTGCGTCTGACAGAGGTGAAAAGTGTAAAAGCAACAACTTTACAAATGATCAAAGTCAGGTCAAAGCGGGTACGAAGGGAAATCAGATGATGATGAGACACAAACAACAAGCTGTGCCTCACTCACTGCTAGAAAAGATGGAGTTTCCACATTACGGGACGCACTGACATAACCTGTGCCAGTTCCAACACCGTGGCTTCAAGTATCTGCTAACAGAGAGTAACACAGTTAAATTAATTAGCTGCATTCCTCTCTTTGAGGACAAGAGTGGGAATCATTCTTTTATCTGCAACGCAGCATGATGTCTTTGTAAAGCACATCCAAGAACATAGATTTACTGAACTGGAATTTGTTAGAAAAACAATAAATGACATTTTTTTTAAGGTACTTATGTCAAGATTTCATTTGAATCAACTCTCCTGACCAGTTTGTAATTTAGCCAAAAACAAAGAAAAGCTGTGAGAATTAAAGATGTGAAATATTTAATATTGGGGGGGTCCTGATGGGAAGGGGCAGTTTGTTCTCCAGTTTAGGAGCAGTCACAGCAAAGGCCTGGTCTCCTCTGTGCTTTAATCTGGGCCTCGGGACAGCTCGGAGCATTTGATCCACAGACCTCAGTGATCTTGCAGGAGTGTACCAATTCAAAAAATCAGAAAGGTATGAGGCTAACAAAAAAATGCCAGAATTATTCATGAGCTTTTGGTTAAATGCCACTAAAGCCTTTCATTCAAACCAAACCTTTAATCAAATGGCCTACAGGTTATCAGTCAATGTACAGACAAGCGTTGGGGAAAGAGCAAAGTCCAGAAAAAGACAAAAGGTCGTTCTCAGGGAGCGTTGACTAGAAACTCATGGAAAGTAACACTTTCCAAACAGAGGGGAGAAAAGGCTGCAAACTTGGCAGTTAATTGAAAGCTTGACTCTGAGGGACACCAGACAATCTGGTAAGTGACAAGGGGAAATGGGGAGAGTATATCTGGGGGGGAGGTTGATTGGGTCACCGCTGACAGTTGGTGAATGAAATGGAACGGCAAACTTTGAAAAACAGCAGAAGAATTAAAAGGTCAAATGCAATCAAGCACTTGGGTTCCAAAATAAAACAGGAAGTGACTAAACAGAAATTGTGGTTACATCAGCTGTCTTGGTAAATGTATGTATTGCAGAGAGCTGTGGGTAATTTGCTGGAGCCGCTGAAACTTTGTGAGCACCTGTTTCATCACTTAACAGAGCCTGAGAGGCTGACCTGGATGTGTCACACAGCAGTAAAATCTTTTCAATGTTTCACAGGAGAAACAAGGCCAGGGGCTTTGCCACGTTGCACAGTAAATCAGGATGGAATGACAAAATTATTACAGGTCGGTGCATGCAGAAAGGACAAGTCTGTATTATAGTTTCTTAGAATGAAATGAGAAGAGAAATCAAAAACAGAAACAGGGAAATAATTGTGCTCATAAGACAAGCCTGCAGGCTTTATTTTATTTGCTGCTTCTGATATTTCTTTCCATCAGCAGCAAATGAAGCTGCACTTTTATCTCTCCCGGGCTCCCTTTTTATTTCTACAGAGGAGTAAATCACAAGGGAATGACCAAAAATACAGCTCGTATGGTTGATACTGTAATCGATGCACCAGTTAAGACAGGGTCACTTTTGTAAAACAAATTACAAAACAGTTAGCCGGGTTTTTTATAGGTCTGACACCCCTTCCAGCCTCTCTCCCATGGCTCTCTGAGGTTTGTTTTGCCAGAGATCTCTTCCTACTAAAAGGGAGTCTTCCTCCCCACTGCTGCTAGGTGCTTCCTCATAGGGGATTGTCGGATCATCAAGGTTCTCAAATCTTTCCAGTTCAATACAAAGATCTCTGAGACTCAGCACAGTGTTGTGAACACATTCAGTCATGCATTTTGAAAAGAATAATTTTCATTCGTAGATTCATGAAAAATAACATCTGACTGTTTCCAAGGTCATCATTCGAATCCAAATGTTTGAAATGTGCAGGAACGTGACAAGCAGAGAATTTGTGACGAGTCGCTTCCCTTCCACACAAACTTGCGCCAGCTTTTGCAGACATGGAGGTCATGTGAACATCTGAGGAGGAGAGGATTTAGCAGAGCAAAATGCCACTTAATCCACAGAGATGGACATAATCGCTTTCAGTTCTGTTTTGTTTTGTCTGCCGTTGCTTTCCTCCGCAGCCAACAAAGCGTCGGGATGGATTTTGTATTCAGTATTAAACGTCTCGGTAAGAAGCGTCTCAAAGCGTCTCGCTGGCTTTAATCTCTGCTGAGTGCGTCCTCTGACTCATAAGCAGCAGCTGAACACACAGCGGCCCTCTGTGGTCCCGCTGCACTGATCAATAACCATTTCCAGCCCAGGAGTTTTCTCAAGCTCTGTCAATTTGAGGATTGATTGTCTAAACAGGACTGAATGTGAGTGTGTGTTTATTCATGCCTGCGCATGTGTGTTTATCATTTGTTTCAATGCACATGTTTGTGTGCGTGTCTTCAGCCTGAGGCCAGAATAAGCAGTGGGCAGTTTGTGTGTACTCTGGGTAATTAAACTGCTCTCCAGAACAAAGTGACGACTTTGTTTAGATCGGATCCTGCCTCAGTTTAAAACCCAAAATGATCCACTCTCTGCTGACAAAATAAACAGTGGCTCAATTACAGAAGTTAGAATAAGCAGTAATTCCTCTTTTAGTAAACTTTAATTGGGTTTTGCAGTTATCGTTTTAATTTGGAATTATAAGTAAGTAAAAAACTTTATTTATATAGCACCTTTCAAGATAAAAATCACAAAGTGCTTCACAGAAGCTAAAACCTAAAAATAAAAATCAACTAAAAGCAAGTTTAAAAAGATGGGTTTTTAGCTGTTTTTTAAAAGCGACCACTGAGTCCACAGATCTCAGGCTCAAAGGGAGAGAGTTCCACAATCTGGGGGCCACAGTTCCAAAAGCTTTGTCGCCTTTTGTTTTCAGCCTCGTGTGCTGGACAGCAAGCAAGCCCTGGTCACATGACCTCAGGGACCTGCTGGGAATGTATGGATGCAAAAGTTCACTTATATATGTTGGTGCTTGTCCATGCAGGGCCCTGAAAGTCAAGGTCAAAACCTTAAACTGGATCCTGAATTTAACGGGGAGCCAGTGTAGCTGAATCAGCAGGGGTGTGACATGGGAAAACTTGGAGGACTTGGTCAGAAGCTTTGCAGCAGCGTTCTGAACAACTTGCAGACGCTCCAAAGAGGCTTTACATAAACAAGTAAACAAAGAATTACAATAGTCCAGACGAGATGAAACAAATGCATGAATGACAATTTCATAAGACATAAGATACATGTCTGTCTTAAATACATTTATTACAGAATAAAGACTTTCACCCAAAGTCACCTGCTACAGTGTATCTCATGTCCAAGGCATGTACGAAGTGAGCATGAGTATTAATGACAGTATCATCAGCATACAGGTGTATATATGCTTGAAAGTTCTTACACAAGTTTTTTTTAAAGAAATTAAAGCAAAATTGTTTCTATTAGTTAGTTTTATCTCAACTCTAGTTTAACTTTGACTTTCATTTAACCAAAAACTTCAGTAGACCTTGTATTACTTTAGTCTTAGTGTGCTAGGATGACCTTGGTTATGACTTGTACTTTTCTTTGACTATTTTACTGTATCTGTAGTTCTTTTCATAGATTGTTTAAACAAAGATGTCACTAATTGGTCCTAAGTTTTTCAGAGTGTGATCTAGGTGTTTGAAATCCTTAGAACTGTTTTATTGTAATACAATCAGGACTGTAGTTTACAACGTGAACTTTATGTTGGCTATATAGTACAGGTTGAGCCCATAAATCCATTAGGAAAGTATTTACTGAGGTCACAGAACAAAGGAGACTGTATAGACTTATACAACCACAAGTCGTACCCTCTGTTGGCCATTAGAAAGAATGCAGTTTTAAAATACTTGCTCATCAGACATTCAAGCACTGCTTTCCTCATAAATGAGTGTGCATGGTCACTTTTGTAAAGGACTATCAAATTGCACTTTTTACTGTCATGCACTTTACGGTGTTGTTGGAGAGTCCAACATGTACCTTGTATGAGTGCTGTTGTCCTTCTATCTGTTCTATTAAACAATTAATTGTTTAATGTCTTCATATAGAAAAATATTTCATTAAGCAGTGTACCGAAGCTAACTTGACTAGTTTCGTAGAACTTAGAATAAACACATCTTATATTTCATATATATTCTCTATATGTAGCACCTTTGAACATTATTTTTTAATTTTGCCTCAGACACATGAAAATAACCACACAGCTGGAAGCTACAGTAAAATGAAAAGTGTTTACTGTTGGACAAAAATAGCCGTAGCCGCTGGTCCTGCTGTAGCTTTGACACACGTTGTGCAAATTCAGTCCATTCAGGCTGAAATAAAAGAGCAGAGCGTGTGGTGGGAGTGAAGGGAGAACATACTTTTGCAACATCTTTAACTCGAATGTGGAAGTGCTCGTCAAGATCTGGGGTACTGAGCTTTTAAAATAGCCCAGTGCTGTGGGAAAATCGTATCGGTGCAATGTGAAAATTTTGTCTCTTAAAACCCTCGTCATGGACTCCCATCTGTCAGCCACTTGAATACCTCGACTCAGGCTCCTCTGACTGTGCACTCCCAGCATCCTCCGCTCCCTTCTCTTTCTTCCATCTCAGCGCAGAGAGCTTTTTTTTCATTTATTTGTGTCTGTGTGTGTGATTGGGCCAAATTTTCTGCTCCAGTTTTTCTGCCTGTCCGCTCAGCCTCCTGCACTCTCCTGCTGCAGATTGGTGAATCAGTCATTTTAAATCAGCAAGCTGGATGGCAGCGGGAGGCAGTGCTCAGGCCTGTGTTGTGAATTATAGTGTTACATTCGTGTAAAATTTATGGCCGATACTTCACCTAAACCACCCATTTCTCAAACTGTTGTTGGGCATTTGTTGGACCAGTGACAAATTATAGTAAAAATTACGACCCTTGACCCCCTACAGAAGGTTTCTGTCGGCACAAAAAAAGTAGCATGGGCGGGAATAAAAGTCTGACTGAACGAGCAGTAACAGAGTCTAAATCCACAGCAGTCCGGCTGAATTAGATAGCTGCAGCAGCTTGTTGCATACTCGTAGATCTGTTCAGTCTGATGGCGCAGAACTGTTTTAAAATGGAGGTCAGTGTGACATAGGACGAGAAGCTGCTGTTATTGTCCTCAGGGAGAGGATGCTATCTCTGTCAGTGTGTCCTGTGAAACCAGAACTGTGTCCTCAATGTCAGTTTCACTGGAAAAACAGCAAGTGATGCAATCACTACAATGCATTTTTCTCCTTAGAGTCAGTTTTTTTTTCCTTTTGTGTCACATACGGTATCTAATTTATAGGATTTTTTTTTTTTTGCATCATCTGATTAGCTTCAGTGTACATACAATTTAAAAGAAAACTGAATAAAATATTCTGTAGAGGGCCAGAACTACAAATAAACTGCAGAGGAGAAAAATTAAATAATAAACAAATTAATAAATAAGACATTTAATGAATCACAAAGCAAAAATTGACTAATGTAAAACAGAAATTGTCAGAATTCTTTGAACTTTTAATGAAATGTAAGGGATAAAAAATAGAAGGAATACAAGGAAACAAGTTCATAACATGAGGGGAATTAGTGGAATCTATTTAATGGGGACTACTGTACTTTTTTTGTACCTTAGCCATTTTTGTCCTTCATCCTGCACAAAAAAGTTCATTTTCTTCACTTTAATAAAGGTTAAAAACACCAAACTGCCATTAGTGCTCCTGCAGTTCTTCCTGTTTTCTGCTGTCAAGCTGATTTCCCAGCAGAGTGAGCGTCTGAGCAGGACAGGGCGTCGGACAGTGACAGCTTTAACCTTTAACGTGTCATCTTGGATGGCAGGAACGCAGAACCTGCCAGGCCGGCAGGTTCACTGCTGCTCTCAGGGCGCGGATTCACGGAGACCCTGGGACCTCCTGGAGACCGCCATCTGCTGGACCGGAGGGACAAAAGAGGGACTTCAGATATTTAGTAGAGAGGAATACAGTATCTCTTTAGAACTGCCGCATTTTATACATGTCTGATCCAGGTGGCATTATGTGGAGACTGTAGCTGAAGCATAAAGGAGCAAAGATGTGGAGAAAAGTGGAGCAGAGCTGAGCAGTGGTGTCGATGTGTGGGCGTGACAGATGACTCGCCAGAGATGGTGAGAGCTGGAGAAGCTCAGCCATCTGCTCCTTCAGGGACTTCTGCTCATCCTAAACCTCTCTGCCGCCTTTTTGACTCGCCAGACACGGACATGATCGTCACTTAATAATCTTTAAATGCTTTTTCGCCGTGCGCCGCTGCTGTAATCAATCGTGGGTATTGTTAACTCAGCAGCTCGAGAGGCTGAGGGATTGGAAAGTCTGTGGCTAAAGGAGGCAACTGCTGAACACAGTGGGGAATAGTAGAAGAAGAAACGCGCAGGTGTGTTAATCTTGGGTGTGTGCAGTCTCAGGAAGAATAAATGGACCTTAGAAAGATGCATCGACGTTTGCTGAGGTCTCTACGGGCTGCTTTTTAAACATGCTGACTGCGGGTCTTTTATGGGATTTCAATAGCGTCTTTAATTTGACTTTAGCTGAGCTTGAAAGCCTTTTTTTGCTGTTTGTCAGCATCTTCTGGAAACAAATGTACAGTGGCGAAGACTGAACAATTCCAGTAACTTAAGAGTAAAATTACACTCTTCCCTTTCCCCTCACCCAACCATCTGCGGCATATGGCCATCCCCTGCATGAGGCTTCTTCCTGTTAAAAATGAGTTTTTAACTCCCCACTCTTGGTCATGAAGGATCATCAGATTATTCAGAGTCCTGGGATGACTCCTGTTGGGCAAAGATAAAAGAATCCAATGATGGCAATTTGTTGAGCGACTGTAGGAGTCCCCAGATGTAGTGAGTACCCTTCACTTCTCTGTCGCGTTTTTAGTCTGTCGCAAAGGTTAAAGTTTCACCTATTAAACACATTTTCAGTTAAGCCAGTGAAGTCTCTCTCATCTCGAAACACAGTTATGAAATTTGGAAATGCAGATCAACCCTGGTCAGAGCACAAGAAGCGATTTCACAGTGATGAGATCAGGGATTTCCACAGTTAGAAGATTAGCTTCTTACAACCGTAACAATGAAAGTGTGTCTAAGTGGATTGAGATACTTGATTCCAAATCCTTGCAGAGTGTGAAATAAAAGGTCAAGGAATCGGCGTAAAGATGAACTGATAAAAATAACAAAGGATTCTCTTTTTATGTGTGGCTTGGAAGTTTGTCCAGTGTTTTTTGGACCTTTGCTCTCTGCCTTCTAGTTGCTCATTTTTTACTTCCATTCAAGCCACTAAGATAGAAGTGGCCACCTTTCCTAAGCACTGATGTTATTGTCCACACAAAGCCATGTTGGAAGGTCATAACGGACCATTCACACTTGCTTTTGTGCTTCTGTGACTGCAGTGTGCAGGTTAAATTAAGTCTTTTGTCAGCTGGGGGCCTTTTCTCCTGGTTGTCTCAGCCCTGCCCCAGCTCTTCAAATACTAAAACCACACGCCCAGCAGTGAGAAAGCGTGCCTTTCGTGTGAATAGCCATTGTTTGCCTGATGATCATGAGTCATTGTACTGGCAGCACAAGCCGGGAGTCAAATGATGTGATGCGGCAGAGAGACTTGCATTGTGGGTCGTATAAAGCTGCGGCAGGAACGTTGGCCCTGGCAGATGCCAACTGTTGGACGCCCGCAGGAACATTGCGTGAATAGTGGAGTAATTTAGTCAGTGGCGACAAGGCGATTAGCATTTTGAGTGGATTCACCGTCAGCTCGGCCCGTTCGCAGGGCAAATTTGTGAGTAGCCGGCAGAGTCTCTCAGTGGTCGGGTTTGTTTGGGAGGAAAAGGTCACGTCTGCGTTCAGAGCCGTTTTGACAGATTTCACACTTTTACAAGTGGCAGCACAAAGAGGACGCCTTGGCGTTAACCACATAACTGAGGAATAATAAAAAGGTCTTGTGAAGTCGGTCCGTCAACATGGCCCCATTTGAGACATTCAGTAACAGAGGGCAGTTTTTTTTATCATTTAAAAAGAAAATAATTATTTGGGGTTTTTTTTATTGCTCAGCCAATTCAAAAACATTCTGCTGGAGGTAAAACTCAAAAGGCAACGCAAACGTCTGCACACGTAACGTAACATAGCCTCTTGATTTAAGTTTCTAAGATGGTGATCTTTATCCGTTACCTTGTTGGTAAGGCAGCTGAATTGCATATTTCACATACACTGATGAATTCAAACTGCTTTAAGAAGAATAGCTTAATAAAATTACGACTTTCTTTTTCTCTATTTTAATCATCGGCGTAGAGGGATCTTATCCGACACGCTTCCATCTTTGATCCTTTGCTCCTAATAAGCTTGATTCATTGTGGCATTGAAGTCCTCTCCCCTATGAAGCAGGCAGATGGTGACACTCGTGAAAAAAATCTTCAACTGAAAGACTGAGCCAGGAATCTGCAGGTGTGTGTGTCTATTTGGGTGGGGGTGTGTACTGAGCCTGCACACACACATTTCTCTGCCTGCTTAGTGACTGGTGATTTACAGCGCTCCAAACCAGCCTTTTTTATAGATTCCCTGTGTGCTTCACATCCTGGTTGAGTATTTCAAGGAAATATTCCATCCTGATGATAGAATTTCCTGCAGTACAATTTGAGATTTTCATTTATTCATGAATAACTTGAATGTAGAAATGCTGGGTATGAAAACGTTCATCAGCCAGTTTTGTTGCCCCAAAGATTCATCTTAAAGGTGGCAGGGGGTCAGGCTTTATTAAAAAGGATTACATTGAAGTTTTGACCATGTTTTCAAATTAATCCACTGTTGGGATGAGATATATGACAGAAAATAAGGAAAGAAATTCTCTACCAGGTGCTATTTATTATTCTATTATCATTAATTTTCATGCGATACATGATCAAGGACAGATAACCAATATTGTATTCGCATTATGAATTGTTATCGGGCAAAAAAGTGCTGCACCAGTAGTTGGTGACCTTCTTTTGAGGCTGTGATCATTTGATTCATATGCAGGAGCTGTAATATGAGGCAGTGTTCACAGTTTTCTCAAGGCTCATCTGTTGGATTTAGCTTGTGTTGCATTAGGTTTGACATCCAGTATCTTGCATCGGGTTTTGGGTTGGTTGGGTTGGTTGGGTTTAAGAAAAGATGACAGCTTCTTCTCCAGGTATTGAGGATGTTTCAAAACTATTTTATCCTACAAAGAGTTAACTTTTAGCTGATCACTTATTTCCGAAGTCAGCACAGGGGACAGATTAACTTGTCTGATTTGTCACTGGCTGCCCTTCCCAACACAACCTTTCCATTACTCCGGTCTTGGGATCAGCACCAGGAGCATACTGTCTCGTGACCCCCTGAGGCTGGGTTTGTGTCTCTCCCTGGTCTTAAACCAGGGATCTGTCTGCCATGAGTAAGGTGCATGCATTAATCACTACAACATGGAGCCACTAGGATGATAACATCTTACTCAGGCGGCTAGAAGGTTGAGGAGTGTGCCTACTGGTGATATGAGGCTAATGAACTAATTGGTCATTCTAAAGACTGAAAACATTTCAGTCAGGTGGGAGACAAACTGCAGAACTTGTATGGCTAATTCGTGTTAATCAGAATTACAGAAACTCATACTTGGTATCGGTTCTCTCGCTTTATCACTACCCATAGGATACTAATCTCTGCACTGAGAAGATTTAACCCCAGAAATCTCATTCTGCACACTAAAACAGCAACTATTATTTTACCCAGTCAAACACAGATCTTTTTTATGTCTACTTCTCTGCAAAAATAGTCTTTCCCATCAACCAAGATAAGAATTTAATTAGCCATGTTCGGCAGCCATTTGAGGAACTTAAGAGACGGTTTGATTTGAGTGTTGTCTCAGTAACTTATTTGAATTTCCTCTTACTGCTGGCATCTGAGCTTTGAAAGCTCTTTTGTACACTTATAATTAGATGTTCCTGATCTGAAAGCTGAAAAACTAGATGTGCCTATTCTGTGTTGTCCAGGATGATGGAATACATGAGCGAGGTCTCTTTTTTGGACTTGTAGTTTAAAGGCTTCTGCATTTTTCTTACAGTGAACATCAATTATTCCGATGACTATTACTTCATCTAGTTTTTTCTCTGTTGTAATATGTGGAAAATGAAAATATCATGCTGTGCTTCTCTCTGGGGGGCATGTGGGTCATGCTGAAAGAATGCATTAAAAATGTAATTTGAGAGCTGGTTTTCCAGAAATGCGTGGCTTCTGCATACACATTACACGGTCCAGATTTTGCACTTTTTGTCTCAAATAAGAAGTGAAGACTGATGGTGCAACAAAACAACAACCTTTCAGTGGCCAATAGCTTATGAAGATTAGCTCATAACCTCTCAATGTCCACCCGATTCTGGCAAATCTCTTGGGACTCAGGTTAGATTGCATTTTAGCCACATGCCAAACAAATATAGTTTCAGAAAATTTAAATATTTGAAATTTCAATGCTAAAAATAAAAACTCTAATTAAAAAGTAAATGTGAATCTGATCTAACTTCCGGTCCAGCCTAGTTTTAACTTAAGGCGATATCTCTCCAACACAACACACATACGTCTCAGACAGAATGCCATAGCGGTTGTTTGACATGCTGTTAATACATTTTGCTATAGCTTTAATGCATTTTCACCTGAATGCATTCTCTGTGATATAATATCTACTTTTACTAAAAGTCTTATTTTTTCCTTCTCTTTCAGAGGCCAGTGATACAAAATGGGAGGCAAGCTCAGCAAAAAGAAGAAGGGGTACAGTGTAAACGATGACAAGGCTAAAGACAAGGATGCCAAAGCAGAGGGGGCCTCAGCAGAGGAGAGCGAAGCACCGAAAGACAACAAGGACGGGGCTCCAGCTGCCGGTGATGCTAAGGAGATAGCTAATGACACGGCAGCCAAGGAGGCGCCAGCAGCTGATGCCGCGGCACCCAAAGAGGAGGAAAAGAACGCAGCTCCTGCCGCAAAGGAGGCAGAGAAACCTGCCGCCAACGCTGAGCCCAAAACGGAGGCGCCCAAGAGCGCAGAGCCCGCCAAGGCCGAGGAGAAACCAGCCGCCCCTGCCCCGGCCAAAGAATCGGCCCCGGCCGCGAAGGAAGCCGAGGCTAAGGCCGCGGCACCCACCCCTGCAGCCGAGAGCAAAGATGAGGCCGACGCCAAAAAGACTGAGGCCCCTGCGGCACCAGCAGCCAAAGCCGAAGCGGCCCCCGCTGCCTCCCCCGACCCCAAGCCTACAGAGGCAGCGGCAGCTCCCGCCCCAGCAAAGGAGGCCACCCCTGCTCCTAGTTCAACACCAGCCGCCGAACCTCCCAAGGAGGCAAACGCCACAGAGGCACCAAGCAAGGATCAAACCGTAGCAGTTCAAGATTAATGGACAGCCACTTTTCGGAAATGAAGAAATAAATTACCTAACTCAACAACGATGAAGATTAAAAAAAGAAAGAAAGAAATTTACTAGTCCACCCATATTATGATAATAACAATAATAATAATAATTGTAATGATGAAGATTTGTTGATCGAGGAGGACTGAAGCAACCACCTGGAGAAGTTTCCCACCGCTGCAGATGATTATTGCTATTATTATTGTTATGTTTTATTCTATTTTTTTTCTGCCGTAGTATTTGAACTTTGATACGAGTGTATGTCGGCCATACGCCTCGCCATTTATCCGCCATTCCTCTCGCTCATACAGTCCCACAAAGTTTGGCCTGATTCCCACGTCAGCCCACAGAAGGCTCCTGCATTCGATCTGTGGACGTCTAAATTTTGGGGTTCTGATGGAGGGAAGGGGAGAGGTTAAGAAAACACCTTACCAGCTGGACTCAAGTCGAATCTGTCCCCTCTTCGGCTCTCCCTCTTCCTCTCATCCTCCTCGTCAGAATATTGTGATTTTGGCTCTGGCCTGGTACCTCCAGCTTTTCAGTGCTGTGGAGTCGTGGTTGTGGTCGTGCGTGATTGTGTGTGGTATTGTCGGGTTGTGTTGCTTCCTATTTTTCTCTCTAAAAAGATCCCACTTTCTTTGAAGAGCTTTTACTTGGAGATTCATTGTGAGGACTGGGAATTTTCAGGCTTTCTAAGGCATTTCGCAAGGTTGGTAAAGGTGGGCTTTGCAGAGAAAAAAACAACATTAGACATTAAACAGTTGTAGGATTTTTCAGATAAACTTCTACATTTTGTACTGAAACCCTTAGCTATATTGTTAGTAAACTAAGTGGGTTTTTTAACATTTGTATTGCTTAGATAATCTGCAAAGCCTCGCTGAAAAGATCTCTAAAATGTTCTTAGAAAGTTCAATGCAAGCCTCTCGTCCTCGAGCAAAATCTGAAGACAAATTAGAGTAAAAATTATCGTATACGTTTTTTTTGTTTGTTTGAAAAGACATATCTTTTGCTGACCTGGGTGAAGTAGACAGTACGGTCACATCTTAGAGGTTGTTTGAACTTGCTTAAAATACCAAGAAGGTGATGTTTGCTCCTTCATGGGTAGAGCTCAGTTAGTGAATGCTCAGTTGTGCCTTTGTAACCTAAATAGACAAGACTGGCACTCAAACATCCTGTGATTGTCTGGAAGACAAATCATTTCCTTAGCGAAAGTAAAAGGGTGTAAAACTGACTGCAAGACACACTTTCGATTCAAGTATTAGCAGCACAATATGTTTCTGAAAAAGTCAACAGTGGATTCTTTTACTTTGAAATAAAATTGTTACATGCTCACATACAATCTCCTGACACGGAAATTTCAACAGTTAAAAAAGACACTATCCAACTAGTAGAGCCGTTTCATATTCAAGTTTAATGGTCCTACCAGAGCAAACCTTACAGCACTAAAGCAGTCTGCCCTGTTGAGCAAACCTCACCCTTTTGGTATCAAAGCAGTGAAAAGGCCTTAAGCGAGAGCGCTCACAATGCTGTTTGACCCAGGTCTGATTTACTGGGTTTTGAATCAGTGTAGCTTTCCACCACTAACAGTCTGATACCACTGAAGAACAGGCAGGAGGCAGGATTTCAGCAAACGATCAGAGCCATCAGCAACCAATTCAGTGTAATATGGTCCATGTTTCTAAGGCTGGAAGGAAAGGCCTTGCACATGGAAGGGAGCCTCTGATTTAGTCATTATCGCCATTCGTGCATTTTCCTTTACTGTTTGGAAATATAGGTTACATGTATGTACATCTGTGCAGTGGTGGAAGGAAAAGTACTAAAGTACACCTTTGATACATTAAAAACTAGCAATATTGATAGATGTCTCCACCCAAATTTATTTTTACTGTAAACACCAAGCACACTTTTGAAAACACCCAGCTTCCACCGCTTGAGGAACTTTTTTTAAAAGCCAAAACACTTTGGTGTAAAACCGTAAACAGTGTGAGACTTTGAAAGGATCATGATATCTTTGGTCATGGCAGTGGAGTCCTGCAAACAAAAATAGCTTGGGACTAAACTTCCACAGCAAAACTTTAGGATTCCAGCAAAGGAGAGACTTAGGTTGAGTTGCGATGGACGAGGGGCGGACGATGTAGCATAGAAGAAAGTAGAAGAGACATAAATGGCACGTGATCCAGTGGGTATGCCAACAACAGTATGCATCAAATATGACGTCTTACCCAAGTGTATTAGAACCACATTGCACAGTGTGGCTCAAATTGCATGTATGGAGACCTTTAAGGGTTTTTAGTGGGAGTAATCTTGCACAGAGATGGATGCTTAGAAAGCAGCAGTTGTGGTATTGACTCCATTCTTGGTTTTTCAGTCGTGTTCATCACTTGTGCGAGTAGGACGTGGCGGTTGTTCGGCATGGTGTTAACTCCACCCATCCTCCGCTACTAATGAATTACCTGGTTAAAAAAGTTAAGGTGACATTACAGCGTTTTACAGAGCTGAGCATCCTTAAACTCTCAGCAACCAGCAAAAACCAGCCCATTCAGATTCACACATGTGCAGGTTTACGGTGATACTGAGACAGTTCTAACTTGCCACATGTGGACGTTTAAAGACCCCATAGCATCACTTTTAAATGCACTGGTTAAGTGTAACCCAAATCTCTGTCTTGTACTAAACCTGTGTGCATGTGCGTCATGCTGCTTGTGTCTTTAGCACAGTGCAGTTATGCAGCACTCTCAGTGCAAACTAGTGAAAATAGAATACACCGGCCCAGGAAAGACAAAGGAGGGATTTTTATCATTGATACTACAGTAGAAACATTTTGATGATTATCATATGAGATGAAAAAGGAAGAAATGACAGTGAAAGAAAACCAGCAGGACAGATGGAAGGAAGAACGTGAAGGACAAGAAAGCTCAGATTTTAGATTGTACTTCATGATGAACACAGTGGACGAAGTAGTACGACTTTATTGAGCTAAATGCTTTTGCACAAAACAGTCAAGTAAGGTACCAGCAACCCAAAATTGTGCTTGGCTTATTCAAACCAACATTCGTCTTTCCACCTTTGCATGTATGTAAGTATATGTATATATATATTTAGTCATCTCAGCCATCCATCTGCCACTTTTCAGTTCCATCCATGTGACGTTCAGCGTTTTCCTCCCAGCACTCGTCAAACCGTAGCAGAAACAAACACTCGAGGAGCGCCGCTTGTCACTTGGCTCAGTTTTTTCTTCCTCTCTTGACTCAGTAACTTGCATGTCCGTGGTTGGGTGAACCTGTAGTCCTGTCTTTTTGGTCAAGTGGAAAAAATAATAATTTTTCAGTCTGCATCCATGGCAACTACAGTTGATATTTTCATCCCATGTTTCATCACTGCTACTTCCACACCACACGTTCAGACAAACAAACAAAAAGATGATATGGAAATTGATGCATTCAAAATTATATGTACTTGTATAAATGGTGGAATAGTAATAAAATGTACTAAATTGACTTGAGGATTCTGTGCAATGCAATTTTTTTCAAATGCACTCCAGACACATCAGAGTCACACCTGCCAATGAGGCTGATACGTTATTGTTACATCGTAGCATTTGAACAAATAATTTAATGCAGCGTTAGGACTATTGTAGAAGAAGAAATTAAAAAGTGAAAGTACATTTGTGAATGTGATAAAAAAAAAAAAGGTCAGTTAAGCCATATTTCATTGTTCGACTGACAGAGTATCTAGTGATTCTAAACTTATCTCAAGCTATCCTCAAGCAAGCTTAGAAAGTAACACTGATTCTACGTCTTTAGGTTTCATAGGTTGGAAATTACATCAGGTATCTCTGTGATACAATCAGTTTAGTCTGAAGACTTTATATGCATCACAAACATGCGTTCACTAGAACTTCTCAAGCCTTCAAAATGATTTCAGGATTTCTACAGCGATAACATGTTGATCTTAATTGTAAACAAATCCGATCTGACTATTAGTAATGCACTATTTTAGTCTTTTTAGATTTCATATGTTTATTGAACACAACAGGAAATCACAGTCCAGAAAATATATAAATGGTGTGTGCTAAGGCAGGCAACTCATTTTACATCGTGGGCCATGTACAGCTCAGATGATTAAAGTACCATTTCTGTTTAACTACACATTTCTTTTCTGACACATGTCAGTATAAGAAAAAGAAGACTGAGTTCAACAACATGTCTATATTACAAAGAAACCCTGTTGTAGTAAAGGTAAAAGCAGTGACTCATTGGGCCTAAACTGAAAAATAAATGTGTAAAATTACAGAAAATTCTGATTGCTGATTGGCCAGACGATCCTGTAATTGGAGCATTTTTGTTAATTCACAGAAGATTTTCTATTTTTATTATTGATTTATAAAATTGATATTTCCATAGCACATAGTGAAAAAAGCAGGACCATCTCTGTCATTGAATTGTTTATTACTTTATTGTAGTATGAAAGGCCACAGGTGAGGTCTCCTCCTTCACATGTTCCAAAGCTGTCCTTTGGGCTGGATTGGAATCTTCACCTGGGCAACTGTGGTCCCTGGTCCTTATGTTTGATACCCCTGTGCTAAAATATCCACTAAAAGCTTTGTAGAGGTGTACCTGCCTATAAATAAATCCATATTAAGTCAGGTTAACGACTGCTGTCCTTAAGCCACATGTTGATCACAACAACTGTCACAGGACCTTACAGGAAGCATTAGAGGGATGCACAAAGGTAAAAAAGGCCACACATGTTTAAATACACAAATGATCCAAAGCAGCGAATAAGAATAAGAAATGGAAAAATGCAGACTGTTGCTACTCTCCATAGCAAAAAGCATCTGCAAGGGTCAGACCGAGAACTCAGCATGCAACACTGAGAAAAGCACTGGAGCAACATCTGCACAAAACACTAAAATCTGATGGTCAGTTTTTTATTTCTAGGATTATTTATATCGTTATATATAATCACTTGTGTTGGACATCAGTATCAAAAGGTTGCCAAAGAGAAACTCATGTGTTCTTCACAAGTTCTTCTGTTCGCCTCTTGCCTCTATCACCTTTTCCCATTGCAGGCAAATCTGAGCAAAGGCTCTCACTGCATGTGCAGCTTCCCAAGTGTTAGACAGTAAGACAAGAACAGAATTATTTTAAGGAAGTGTGAAATTTGGGTTTGATCAGTGATGGATGCACCATCCTCTGAAGTCTGTTATGAAACAGACTGTTTACTACAGCACAGGCAGGAAGTCAAATATAATAAAAGTCTATAAAAAGACAAAATATTACTCATGAAACGAGTTTTCATTTCAAGATGTCAGTTTAGGTGCTGAAACCCCGTTAACTGATATTTTATGACCCAACGGGTGAGTAAGAGGAAAAGAAGCTAGAGCAACGATTGCAGTGAAAGCAGCTTTTGTGGCCTGGAGGGCAAAACTGACCAGGTGAACCATGTAAGCTGTTGACTGCGTGAAACATTCTGAATGCTTTGTTTTGGCCTTTAGAAAGAAAGAATAGAAGTCAGATCTTTCATTTCACCGTTTCTCACAACGAAAGCACAACTCTGGATTTGTAAACAGAGTGAACACGCTCATCATACAAACTCTATAAAGGGTTTTATGGTCCCTTTGTTGCACCTCACAATGCGAGGCACATTCAATCTGAAAACAAGGAGCAACGTTATGGTGCGCCTTTCAGGAAATGTAAACCAGCACGGACGTGTGTTCTAAAAAGCTGCTACGGGGACGTAACAGCTGGTTTTGTTGAGGTTGAATGCAGCCCAAAGCAATTTTCAGTGTCACTAATGCAGCTTTTCTGTTTTTTTAACCTAGATCACTATGGCAACTTATGCTGAAGACGCGTGCATGTTACAGTCCAGTGCAATTCATCATTCAGTTCAGTCCTTCTAAAGCAGATCTCAGCACTCAGTAGCCTTCCTGAAACACCTGGGAGCTGTCACGTTCAGTTATTTTAGAGCATACAAATAAATGAAAGGTCAATGATTACACCTGGACATAAAAACTGTGCCTACAGACGTACAAAAAAAAAAAAAAATCCAAAGGAAAGTTTGCATAATTTGCCAAAAATAACCTTTCAAAAATCTGGCACATCGCTCTCTAACAAGAGTCCCGCTTTTTCTGTTCGTGCACACTTAACCCTAAAATCGACCTATTTCATCCAGCTCACAGGCATTTTATTGATAAATTAGTAGAGTAATCAATCAATAAAGAGAAAATTCACTGTCTAAATGATTTCACATTTAAATCATTTACACAATCTGTGATTCCAGAATCCTAAATGTTCTGATTTCTGTCTTTGTTGTAGTTTTAGATGAAATATTTTCGGAGTTTGGTCACACAAAAAAACAAGTTCAAGATTCCCTCTTTGACTCCAAATGGCAGGATTAAAAAAGGCTTTTGAATAAATAGCTACACATTTATAAAATTCTTAGCTGAGCACACAATGTGAAGCTATGTCAAGGCTCACAGCTTGAGCACGCTGTGTGTCGTTCGAGCTGACCGAGTTCATTCAGATAACACCAGGCCCACCTACATAGTGTCTGTGGGGTCACGGCACTCCCGCTAAGCAATAATTCCACCCACCTTATCACGCAGAAAAGAAAAATATTGATGAGGTACCTGAAAGAAGTATAAAGAAACCAAACCCTTGCCCACAGGTAATGATTGATGTCTTTATCTCTTCCTCCTTCAGAGGGAGCGAGGGCTGTAAATCAAAGGCTTAATATCGCTGCTGTGATTTACACCTGTTCAGATGCCATTTCTCACCTTCCGCGTGCCTTTGCTAAGGCCACAGCAAGGCTAGATAAGGTGTACAGAAATAGGAACTGCATGAGACTGGCTTCAGAATGTATAAACCTGAACCTGAAAGTTCTCTAAAAAAGGTCAAAATAAACACATTTTACATGGACGAAGTTTTGGTGATGGTGATTGTTTTGAAGGTGGAGAAGGATATTAATTTATGTACTTATATTACTAGATGATCAGATTATTTTATGCCAGGTCTGATTGGTTTGATAGCATGGCAGAAAGAGAACGTGTTCCTTTGTGATGTCAGGCCACAGCTCCAGCTGTCAGCTGTGAAGACCCCACCTGCCGTTTTGATCCCGATTGACAGCCAATCAGACGGAAGTTGGCCTATGACACAACAACAGCCTGCTCATGACCTGATATGGACTATTCAGGGTGTTGGTTCAGATCAGGAATAATGGACAGAGTACAACCCTTGAACAATGTGAGATAATGTGGGACACCTGAGATAGGACAGCTTCCAGTTTCCCAGCAGAAAGTTGTGTAAACATCACAAAGCAAATACGCAATGACTTTTTTCATGTAGGTAGGTGCAGGTTCGCATTCTTTTCCCCGGTCTTGGTAATCAGCACCGTCTTTCCTGCTGACATCATACGAGTTGTGAAATATGGCAAAAACTGATTGGAAACAAGGCGCAGTTCAAGGTTTGACTCCATACCCTCCCAGTCTGACACACACCATCACAGCAGACAGACAGGAGGAAGAGAGCAAAGACAATTTGTCTGGGGTGAATAATGATCTAAGGGTCCAGTATAAGCTAAATAAGGATTATTTTAGTCATGAAGGGTGATGAGAGCACACAGGAGACAGAGGAAGGTCACAAAGTAAACAAATGATGACAAAAACAGAAAATGGCTTAAAAACGCAGAAACCAAAAGTAAGATCTGACAAAAGGAGAAGTCGTTCAAGAAGTTTAATTAGGAAACGGGGCGTAGGTTAGGGCTAATCGCAGAATGAAGCAATTACCAGCAGGTGAAAGAAATCTGAGAGGATCACACAATCCTGAAGGAGAGAAAAAACAGACCCGGATACCAGCGTATCAGCACGGCCAAAATTTATCATGCATGCATGTGGAAGTACCCTCTCTGGATTCTACTAAAACTAAGTGCACTTCAGAGCAACTTCACATTAATTGATTCGCAACTGCCAAATTCACAAGTAATTACTGAGCTGTTTATGCATAGCATGGATGTTTTCATTCTCTGTTTGTCTGCTTTTGCTGGTGAAATGAAGGACTTTGCTGCATTAATATTCAGGGGCTTTATGCACTGAACAAAGACAGATTCCCAAACGCGACAATCTTTCTGCAGACACTGTATAAAAAGTAAGAAATTTACAAACAGGGCAGATACGGAAAGTGATGGTGGTAAGGACGGCCTGAAACAAGCAAAAGTGGTTAGAGACCATTAAGCTAAGGCTGCATGCAGAGAGCTGTACAGAGGGGAGGTAATGAAGTGGCAGCTGAGAGTCGCCAGTGCCAGAGTTATCGCAAAGTTCATGACAAGAGTTTGAGAAAGACTTAATATGCATGTTATTCTTCTGCCCCGTAGTGATTCTTATCCAGATTGTTTTGGTGTGAATATTCAGTATTAGTGGAGATACTGTGTATAACTGTCAATGTGTGCTGTGGCAGGCAGGATGCAGGACCCAACTGCAGGACTTTATTGCTGGGAAAAACTTTTTCATAAGAAATAAACCTCACAACAAACAAACCAAAACCTCAATCATGAAAACTAGAAGCTAAACTGGACACTAGAAACTACGAAACATGAGCTAAGTAAGCAAGTAACTGTGAACTAGCATTTCTGCAGGGACACAAAGGGAGAAACCACAGCAGGGGAAGGGTACGAGAGAAACACAGGACTCAAATACACAGGCAGGACAACGAGAGGATGGGGAGCAGGTGGTAACACAGCTGGGACTAATCAGACCTAATGAGACAAAGGAAGCAAAGCAGAATACACTGACAAAGGAATTAACATTGACTGTCAAAGTAAAACGGGAAGTATAACACAGAGACGCTTGACACTGAGACTGAGACACGACTGACTGGAAAGACAGAGGGAACATGGAGACACAAGTGACAAGGCGTGAGAAAGGCAAAATAACAGAAACCAAAATCTAACTAAAACTAAAAATATAACACAAGCAGAACCAAAACCCATGAATTACAATAATCAAATAATAGAAATAAAGCCCACACAAAAACACTGGGTCAAAGACACAGTACTGTGACAATAACTTGTATGTTGAGAAACACCAACTGTTCTGATGTTTGCTGATGATGCAGTGACTGTTTCATCTTTTGTAAAGATTATTCTGCACATCCTGATGAGTTTGTGTCCGTTCTCAGCCGTGTGGCAGGAATCGGACCCAAAGTGCACGACTTGGAAGACAAAGCATAAAACTCAAAACAACTTCACTGCTGAGGGCTTGCAAACATAACAACCGTAGGAGCAGCGACTCAGGGAAGGACACACACACACACACACACGGGAACAGGCAATAGCAGGAACTATGCTGAAACTAATAACAGGCTACTGAGACAGAAGCGGCAGAAGTGAACACAGTGCACACGGGATGATAGACTATCAAAGTAAAACAGGAAACGAGTAACACAGACCTGAACTAAGACATAGAAGCTTAACACAAAGACAGAAGATAAACACAAAGGCAAGACGGGGAAACAGAGAAGCACAGCAACAGAATCAGAATAACCTCATATAACACTAGAAGACTAAATAATACACAATATAGAACCAAAATACAAGATTATCCATAATACATGAAATACCAGAAAACGCCTAAACAACAGTTCAGGGGCCACGGAGGTTTCCTGGGTAGTTTCCTTCATTTAAATACCAACAAAATTTTTAAAAATCAAAGATTTCTAATTTTGGAGTGAACAGCAGGGTCATCAGAAGCTAGGCTGGGCGTTGTTGTTGACTGTAGTGAAGCTGTAAATGTGACTGTGATTAAAAACTGTCCTGGGATTGAAACACACGTGTTACTCATAGGAGAGGATTGCAGTAACTGTAGCTGTGGATCCTGTGATAGTTTGAAGTGACCTACATTTGTTCTTTATTGTTTTTGTGTGGTCACTATTTGAACTTTCAGCTTTACAGTCCGCTGTTTTTTTGCTTTCTTTAGTTAATAAGAATAAACTCAAAAGGATTTTAGACACAAACCATTACTTTATGAGTCCTGAATGGTGAGCTGAGGGCAAGTAATCCTTAGTGAGTCACCTCTTAATGATGAATATGAGCTCCACCGATAAAGACTGCTGTTTACTCATCGTAATAATGGGAGTTGCTGGTGGCGTGATCCCAGCAGTACATGGTGTCTAAATGATATCGAAATTACTTTAAAGGCCACAATATGCCACTATTTCAGAAATTATCTCAACCCTAGGACACTAAACCGCCCACACACACATTAGTTCTTTGTTCCCCTGGAATAACAGCCTCTCAACAGTCGGATGCATCCTGACATTTCTATTTCAGTTTTTATTGAAAACACTTGCAAAGCCAAGTCTGTCTCTCTGTCTGTCAGAAATATTAAAATGCTCAGAAGCAGAAGCTCTGACCTTTACTGTGTGGAGCGAACCAGAACCCCACACACACACACACACACACACACACACACACACACGCACACACACACACACACGCACACACACACACACACACACACACACACAGAGAGAGAGAGAGAGATTTCCTGTGGCACTAACCATTGGCTGCAAAGCTTCAGAGGCTGAAAACTGCATGAACAGGGAACAATGAAGAAAAAATTCAGCTTTTGTCTCTGCTGCTATTTTCTCTCAAAATCTGGTTCATCATGTCTGTCAGGGAAAAGAGTCACTCATGCAATAATTACAGAGGTAAAAGGCTGACATTCTGAGGACTTCTGTCTGCAAGTGTCGATGTGACATCGTTATGAGCTGAAAGTAGAAGGTGTGTCAGTACAATAAGAACAAATTTGAGAGGTAAAATCTGACGAAACAAGAAACATCAAAAGTTTAAAAAGCACAAAATTCATGTTATATTTCAAATATTAACTCTATCACGGTTCCTTGTGTCACTTTGTTCAGGTTTCCTACAGCTTAACTTAGATTTCAGAGTTAAGCTCATAATGCTCTAAGACTCCTGGACCAGCTAAACAATCATCAAAACTAGAGAAAACCTCACCAATGTGTTAGATTATTGCTGTCTGCTTTGTTCAAGGCTTAATTTGCACAATAATATAAAAAGTAATATAAAAAGGTGTTTGTGTAGGTTCTCAGTCACCCAGGTTATGGAGATATAAGGAGTTTAGAAACCAGCTGGACTTCTTTAAGTTTCTTGAAGAAGTTCCACCTCTCACCCAAGGAGCTCCTTCAGTTCTAAGACCAAATTGTGGAGAGTCCCAGGTTTATAAAGCCATAATGGGAGTTGTGCCTTCTTTCCAAGGATATAAGAAGGTCTTTATCAGCATTCACAACAAGCGATTCTATTGTAAGTCAGGCCGTTGTTCAAAGTCTGAAACACTCTCTGCACCACAGACTCTGTGCTTTGAAACACTTACAGTATTTGTTCAAGACCCAGTTTTATGCATTTCTCCATTTCTCTGCTATCTAGCAAGCGTTGCTTATCAGCTCTGAGCAAACTGGTCACTATAGTTACAGACTTCAAATTGCATTGTTAGAAAGGTCTTGGCATTTTTAAAACATTTGAAAGATTGATGCAAATATTAAATATTAATTAAGAATTTACTTTCGGGTTAAATCGATGCTTTCTAAAACTGCTAAAGAAACTACAGGAAGACTTATTTTAACCACTAAAAAAAAATCAAGCACCTAGCCATGCAGTCTGCCATTACAAACATTTGTGAAGGAATGAGTCACTCTAACGAGCTCGCTGAATTTGAGTGTGGTACTGTAATTGGATGACACCGCTGCAGCAAGTCAATTTGTTAAATCCCTTCCCTTTGTAGATGTCCCACAGTCAATCATGTGTAAGTGGTATCATTACGAACTGGATATGTTTATGAACCAAAACAACTCAGTCAAAGTGACAGACAACATGAAGTTAGAGACCCGGGTGCTGACTCAATAACTGCAGTGTGCTCACGGTGTGGGTCTCCATGGCAGAGCAGCTCCTGTAGCTGTGTGGTCTGTCCACACTGTGCAAGTCTCGTCACTCAGCACATGTTTTGGAAATGCCTGCAGAAAATAAACCCTTATCCAACAGGAAGAGAACCTCTACATTGATTTCAAACACCACCAGGGCATAAAAACTGCACATATGGAATCACAAGTACATTTCACAGAGTTTTGCAGTGTGTCTGCTTCATGTAAGGCTGAGTCCAGACACTGTATCTATGTATCTCTATGTATGTGGCTGCTCCCACCTTAAATATATTTCATACTAATAAAAGAAAACAGTCACTTACCTTCATCTTTACTATGATGTGACGTATGCCCACTGCCACACAGCTGGAACGCTCATTAACATCAGCTGGGGACAACAGTATACAGATGTTTTATGATCACCCTCCATGTAGTAAGTGGCGTCTTATGAGGAGGCTCGAATAAAGGTTTGTTTCAGTGGAGCTTTTAGGAGTTCTTCTGTCTGCTGGTGGCTCTGAGTGTTTCGGCTCCACGATGAGACACAAGGACAACTCAGCTGCTTCCAGATAAGGAGACAAAATAAGTCTGTGTGAGCTTAGAACATCAGAGATGTGTCCTATATAGATTTCTATCAAAGATTCTAGAGTGATATCATTTTCTTTTACAATGTTTTCTCCCCGTTTTTCTGTACAGGGTTAAAAATGTACCAAGAATCAAAAGCTTTCTTTGTTTTCCATCACCTGCACTGCTGCCTAACCACAGGTCAGAGTGTGAGGACACGCTCTCATATCAAGAAGCTGTGAGTTTGTCCCTCCCTGTCGCTCACGTGGATCCTTTTGTTTCTTTCCATCTGATGCGACTGTTCTTTGAAGCCTGTGTGGTGAACTGTGCGAGCGCTGGTTTCAAAGAGTTTGTGTCATTTAGCTCGCTGACTGTGAGAAGGTCCTTACCCAGCCTCAATCGCTCAGCGTTTCAAAGCTAGGCGTGTGGGGGAGGATCAGAGAGAGAGAGAGAGACATGGAGCTAGATGGAGGCGAAGCTTTGTGGAAGATCAGTCAGATCCTCTTGACTGGTAGATGCCCACATTCAGGGGACCTTGGGACCAAATGCACCAAATCTGCCGGCACTCGCCTCTGTGGCTGTCGGGGACAATCTGCTACGATGTTTGTCGCCACACAGTCGTGTGATGGTGATCGTGTTTTAGGCTCAGGGGGGAGAGAGCAGGATGTCATGTAATGTTTAGGAAATGACAACTTGATATATTTCACTGGTGTTGCTTTTTGGATGAATATGGAGGAGTTACATTGTGTATTATGACAAAAGCTATACTGAAATATGACAGCCAATCAGACAAACAGAATCTGGCTCACCGGGAATAGTTTACTGGACACAAAAGGTCTTTCTTAATGAAGTGGTAACTCCAAATGGCAGCAAGTACTTGTAAGATTCAATTTTCATTTAATTTAGCACGTGTGTGTGTGTGTCTGTGTCTACCATGTTTATATATCCTTGTGGGGACCAAAACTTAAATGTCACTATACTTGTGAGGACCAACAGCTCCATATGGGGACAAATTGCCCGTCCCCACAAGTTTGAAGGTATGTCTGAGACTCAAAATGTGGTTATAGTGTCAGGGTTACAATTAGATTAGGTTTAGGGCAAGGGTTAGGGTTAGGGTTAGGCTGTCATGATTTGGCTGTGTGGCAGGCAGGATTGGACCCAGACGCAGGACTCACAGACTGGAGGTTAAACTTAAAGCACAGCTTTGTTGCTGGAAAAAACTCTCCACAGAAAATAGACTTTACAAAAACAAACCAAAACCTCCAAACACAAAACTAGAAACTAAACTGGCGACAGGAAGCTAGAAACTGAGAAACTCACACTGGGAAACAAACAGAAACATCAAACACACAGCATAGTGTGGGGCTTAACTAAACAGTGGAGTAATCAGGGAATTGGAGACAGGAGGGAAACACAGCTGGGAGAAATTACACCTTAGGAGACAAGGGAAACAAAACTAGAAACACTGGCATGAGACACAGACTTTCAAAGTAAAACAGGAAGCACACAACAGGCACAAACTTGACACTGAACTAAACCTACATGAAACACAAGGGCACAAGAACAAAACCTAAGAACTAAACTCATAACTAGAATTAAACTGAAACCTAAAATAATAATAATAATAATAATAATCAAAACAGCACAACTAGACAATCAGAACATAAATCGTATCAAATAATACCAAAACACAAGAAACTGAAAATGCTGGGTCAAAATAACCCGGAACCGTGTTGATGGTTAGAGTTACAGTAAGCGGCTAGAGAAAGTATCGTGTCAATGGGAGGTCCCCGTGAGAATAGCAACACCTGACGTGTGTGTGTGTGAAAATGTGTGATTCTGTCGCGCTCACTCTCTGTTCAGCTCACAGACTGAACGTGAATGCAGGCTTTAAACGTCCCTCCACCATCACTGCTGTACTTGTGATGTAGCTGCTCTGTTGACATGCTCAGACTTGAATATGGTGCATTTACTGCACTGCATTGTTTACTTGTGGTCTTTTTCTTTTAAAATATCCATCTCTGAAAAAAAAGTTTAAATTAAGACCACTGATGTAAGGCAGAGGGTTTATAGTCATACCAGCAGCTCCCCAAGCCTTCCTGCGATTGTTGTTTATGGTACTAGAAGAAAACAAGGCTGGGAGCTCCATGATCACAGCCCTGCTCCCAAACAGAAACGACTGAGGGGGAAAAAACAAAAGTGAGCCTGAATATTTTGGGTATCTGTGATATTTACTGGATTTTTGTTTTAGTGAGACTAAACTATACATTTCAACATTATTGCTTTTAGGAATAAAATAGAAAATAAATTACACAAATTATGAAAACTATGCTGCAAACAAACATCAGCAAGCAAGATGATTGCGTTTAAAAAGGCTCTGATTTAATTACTGCAGCTTTGTGCACACACTTCTTAAAATCAGTTAATCTCTATAAATGACATGATTTACTCTGTAAAGTGCCCTTATTTTACAAGCCATAGATTAAATCCTTGGTCTGTTAAGTATTTCCCTTTATAAAGTGGCACAGCGAGCTTTTATCTTGTGCTGTCAGTCACTCTGTAATAAGTCGGTGTCACTTTCTCAGATGGCAGCAGTCTCATTCTGGACCAGCAGCTCTTCATCTCTCACATTAACACACACTTTTTCATTACAGCTAAACGGCACTTTATGAAATTAAAGCTTTCATTTCCATATACCATTTTAAGAACGACTCCTTCAGGTAATCTTTGAATCACTTTCAATATAAATGAGCCAAGCCGTCATTAACTCTTTAATACTCTATATTTCTTTATAATCCCTTTATTCTGCCTGCCAGTCACTATAACAGCGGCCAACACCTCCTCAAATGATAGCCGTCGCATTTGGGCTCTAACAATCATATGTTCAGTTTGCACTAATGCACATCGCAGTCAATCACTGGCACAGAGCTGCTCTCTATACCGAAAGTAAAGTGACGAGCATCTTAAATCATTATTCTTGCTGCAGGGACTAATTACTCATTGCACATTAACCACTGAAAGAAAAATACATGATTTTTCTTTCAGTGGTTAATGTGCAATGAGTAATTAGTCCCTATTACACATTTATCCTCTATTGTGTTGTCAGTCGTACTAAATAGATTATCATTAGTACTGCACAACAGTGCCCCTGTTTTAACGTCCATGACAGTGTGATCAAAATGTTCCAGGAGTGGCCTTTTTGGTTGGGCCTCTAAAACGCACGCTCAGTCTCTTCCTGTGTGCTTGAACTGTGATCCCGCACCTTTATTTTCACTTTCAGAAGTCCAGAAAGTGTGCGCCTCCACAGCGTCGTGGTTTACACATTTGCTTGGCAGGCTTCACTGACTCACTTCCAGCTGCAAACACAAATTCCATTTGGGGTTATGCCAGGAAGGGCATCCACTGTAAAAGTCTGCCAAATCAAACATGCTGAGCTGCCCACTGTGGTGCCTCACTGTGAAAAGGGAGCAGCTGAAAGTAGCTTCAGAAGTCAACAAAGCACGGAGCGCCATGTCACCTGCATGGGGCAGGCGGTGATGTTTTTCAGTGCCCTCTGTGGCAGCACATTTCAGGTCCTTTCTGCTAAATGTTCTCCATCAGACGATGATGGAGGGTGACAAAGTGGACGTCCATGTTACTCCCAGTCTCACTACTCACCTGACATGAAGCCTTCAGGCTTGGGAAATGTGGACTGGTCCTCTAAACCTGCTCAGTTGTATGTTGACACCCTGCTGTCATCAACAGTGGTGATGTTCAGCACAATTTTTGTGTATTTTGTTTTACTGGGTAACATTTTAACCACGTTTCACTTTTTTTACTCGTCACTTCTTTCATTAAAGTTTTGTTTTCTAATGACTTCAATATCATTTTAACCCATGCATTGACTTAAGAGCTCAGAGTGAGTCATCCAGACCAGACAGACCCCCAAGAAAACATACTCGGCAAGTTTTTTTTTATTAGAAGAATAAGTACAAGTAGTGTTGAGTAAATGTGCTTTTGCCACAATTTTTAGCCCTTTCTTGGAGCCAGCGAAGCATGAGGGCATTCTTAAAATATTCAGTGCTTCCCATGATCTCCCTCATGTTTCCCCAGTCTCCCTCGTTCTTGCGTAACCTTACATAATGTGTTAAATATTTAAAGCGAGTTTAGCTCTGGCGCTCACTTCCCGCTGAAGGAACGAGGGTGGCAGTTAGACTCACTCCAGAGAAAATGAACAGTGATGGAAAAATACAACAAGAGACGACTGCTGAAAATAATTACAGGATGTGTTCTCCTGTCTTTGAGGATGCTCACACGCCAGAACACAAATATTCATGAAACCTGCCTGCTGCTGGAGCTAATTTGAAATATTTACTCTCCCAAACTAGACTCTGTGACAGCTGTTAACACGTTTGACATGTTCACATGTTCAGATAGCTTCACATCTACACTGTTTGAAGGAGTCTTCTTATGTAGCAGCAATCTAAATATACATTTGCTGGGGCAAATATTAGTGACAGTTTACGGCTACGTCCACACGTACACGGGTATTTTTGAAAACGCAGATTTTTCTATGCGTTTGCACCTTTCGTCCACACGTAAACGGCGTTTTCGGTCACTGAAAACTGAGATTTTTAAAACGCCTGCTAGGGTGGATATTTTTGAAAACTCAGTTTTTGCGTTTACATGTGGACGAGAAAAACGGAGAAAATGCAGAAAACGCAGCGTCAAAGGTGTGCGCCACGTTATTGTTTCAGATGGCGGCGTTAACCAAGATGGCGGCGCGCACAGACGCAGCGGCCCGGAGCTCCTACACTTTTGCACTTTTGGTGGTACTGTGTATTATTTCACACAGTCTGGGGTTACTTCAATACAACAGAGATGATCTACTACAACTTTAAACACATCAGAGCTGCTTTTCCACCATCCCTGGACTCGCACCAGTTTGCATACAGGGAGAACCGGTCAACCGAGGATGCGATCGCCACAGTGCTGCACACATTACTGAAGCACTTGGAACACAGGAACACCTATGCACGGCTCCTCTTTGTAGACTACAGCTCGGCTTTTAATACCATCCGGCCATACAAACTCCGTCCCAAACTCCACCAACTGGGACTTAACTCCTCTCTGTGCAACTGGATTGTGGACTTCCTCACTAACCGTGCCCCGGTGCCCCTCAGGGGTGTGTTCTGAGCCCTCTGCTATACACTCTCTTCACCCATGACTGTATTTCCTCCTGCGCGTCCAATCTCATTGTTAAGTTTGCAGATGACACTACAGTGCTCGGACTTATATCCAACAATGATGAGACAAACTATAGGACAGAGGTGCAACAACTAGAGTCATGGTGCCACGACAATAACTTGGTCTTAAACACCAAAAAGACCAAGGAGATCATTGTAGATTTCCGGAAGAGGGGTCATAACAACCATCTGCCTCTCTTCATTGGCAGTGAGGCGGTGGAGAGGGTGAGCAGTTTTAAATTCTTGGGGGTAACTGTGACTGAGGACCTGTCCTGGGGCAACCATATCACCTCAGTTGTACGGAAGGCCCAACAGCGCCTCTACTACCTGAGGAGACTGCGGAGCGCACACATTCCCAGATCTCTGATGTTGAACTTCTACAACTGTGCCATCAGCAGCGTTCTGACGTATGGATTTCTAGTGTGGTTCCCCAGCTGCACCAAGGCCGATCAGCAAGCACTCCAGCGGGTGGTGAAAGAAGCTGGCAGAATTATTGGAACAAGTCTGCCAGAGATCAGTAATATCTTCCCCACTCGCTGTCTGAGGAGGGTGCACAGTATCCTGCGGGACCAACATCACCCTGCGCGCCACCTTTTCCATCTGCTGCCCTCAGGGAGAAGGTACAGGTCTATACAGGCCAGAACATCCAGACTGGCCAACAGCCTGTATCCACAGGCTGTGAGGCTCCTGAACTCTCTGCCCCCCTCTCACGGACAATAACCATATCCAACTTCTTAATAGCAATGAACTGGTCTGCATTGGTGCATCATATCTTTATTCTCTTCCCCCTCCTGCCCCCCCCCCCTCTTTCTTAAATAGATAACTATCATATCTGATATCATATCTCACAGTACAATAATATTGAATGGGTTGCATTGTTGTATTTTGTCATGTTTCTCAGGTCTTTGTCTGAATTTCTACGAACATTATTGCTAAGGATTGTCTTATTGCATTGGAGTCACACTGGGTTAAATATGTACACTTGGGTTTTAAGGGGTATTTATTATTTTCTTCTTTTTTTTGGGTTGTATGGAAGCCCCAAACGCAATTTCATTGTTCTTGACAATGACAATAAATAAATAAATACTAAATACTAAATACTAAATGAATTTCTACAATACTGTTACTGTTAATTGTACTCTCTGCGGTGTTTAAATGCTTACATATACACACACAGTTACTGTCCCTCCACACATACGACTCAGTTTTGCTTCTATGCCCCATCTTTGTTTACTATTTCCCACCGAGGCTTCTAGACTTCTGATTGGCCAACATTTCTGCAAGGTTAGGAATATATCGCCACCTGTTGCTTTGGCATGTTCCTAGCAGCGCTTTCCTTCATTTCTGCACTTACATGTGGACGGGATTATTTTGTAAAATGAAAACGGAAAATCCCCGTTTTCAAAAATACCCGTGTACATGTGGATGTAGCCTACGTCTAAATCAAAGCTGTTTTGTTGTGAGACGCAGTTGCCTTATAATTAAGATGCGCCAGATGTTTCTACAGCCTAAGTGGTACCGACCTTTCTGTGTTCCAAAAATCTGCCGTTAGTTTCATGCATCAGCCTAGAAGAATGTGGTCCAAATTTTAACGCCACGTCTGAGTGTTTTAACCATCAGCATCTAAGTATCACGAGAGCAGGGTGGACCTAGATGATACAAGGTGGAAATGATGGACATTGCACGCTCTTAGATACTCGATGATATGAATGATTGATTGATGATATTGTACCTCTTGACTCTAATAAAACTAACACAATGTTGCATTCAAAGAGAGATGAAACTATCAATTAAGAAAACAAACTCATCAGGAAAGTGTCAAGAGAGAACAAAGGGAGAGATTTAAGTGCTTATTAAAAGATTTTCATGATGCCTTTTTGCACATAAGTCGCCCTCTATTGGCCATTAGAAAGACTGCAGGTCTAACGTACTTCTGCACTAGAAGATACATCCATCTTTTATATACTGGCTATTCTAACTGAAGCAAGTAACTGGGTTAAGCTGATTTTTCAGTGTAGCTTTTGTTGCTGTTGTAGCTCCACAGTGTACTGGCTTTATAGGTTCACCTAACAAGCGGAAGATCCTAGTTTGATCCCCAGAGGAGACACGAGGGCCTCCAGTGCAAAAATCTATCAAATCAAAAATGTAAAGCTGCCAGTTGTGGTGACCTTCTGTGAATTAGAGAGTAGCTAAAAGTAGTGAGTCATACATAATCACAAGGTGGGTGTCAAAATACGGAGAAAAAGATTGAAATTTGCCATCTCACACCAAAACAGTCCAAATCAATAAACAGCACTAGTGTCTATGAAGGTTCTCAGCCATCCAGGTCATTGTAGTCTAAGGAGCTTGGAAAGAAAAGCGTCTGGAGTTTCCCCCCAAAGAGGGACAAAGGACCCCCTGGCCAGGTTTCACAATGAGCTCACCCGAAACCCTGGCTGATTGTGACCCACACCCGCTTTCACACCTTGGCTCAGGCGATTAGAGGATCATCAGGGGGTCTTTTGTCCCTCTGTGGGGGGGTTACTCTCACTAGGTTTATATCTGGGACTCTCCACCATTTGACCTTAGAACTGAAGAAGCTTCTCGGATGAGAGGTGAAACGTCTTCAAGCAACTTAAAGTCCAGACGCTTTTCTTTCCAAGCTCCTTAGAAAACAGCACTAGTCCAGGGAGAAATGTGTTTTTAAAAAAATTAGGAATTAGAAACTGTAATGTGCACATTTTTTTTTAACAATGCGCTGACATTTAATGTGCCGGCTCATGAACTGATGGGAAGTGACTGCAGTTTAAGACAGGACAAAAAAAGTGTATGTGTTTATAACTCATTAATATGCAGTACTGACTAACATGAAAGGTGCAGCGGATCGATACCCCCCACCCCCAATTTGACTGGTTAGTGCTTCATGTGCTCTGTCCAGCTGTAACAGTCTTTAACCGGTATTATAACAAGTACATGTCAAAACTATTATTTCTTAGTTTAGGGGTATATTAATGATGCCAAAGTGCTTGTAGCTGAACAAATCTGCACTTACTTTCTGAACATGATACCAGCAGAATACCAGACTTACAGGCATCATTTCACATTAATGATGTAAATGATGCACAAACATATTTTAAGAAATTCAGGAACTTTTAGTGTCTGCAAATTACACCATTACTGACTACCTACACCAGCTGTGTGTCACAGTACGGCTGTGTGCAGGCAAAAGTAGGACCCAAACGCAAACTCACAGAGACAAAAGGTAAACTCAAAAAACACAGCTTTATTGCTGGCGTGGAGTGGGACACGAAAAACAATACAAAATAAACTAAACTGGGAAACTAAAGCACAGGGGAGGGAAAAAAAAAAAAAAAAAAAAAAAAAATCCACACAGCTATGATGGAGACTACGACACTGACAAAGAGAAACACAGGGCTTAAATACACAGAGGGATAACGAGGGAATGAGACACAGGAGGGCACAGCTGGGAGAAATCAGGACTGGACGAGACAGACGCAAAACTAGAAACACTCACATGAGGCATGGACCTTCAAAGTAAAACAGGAAGTATCACACAGAGACGCGAACTAGACACAGTGGAGACAGCAACTAAGAAACAGAGACAAACCATAAGGCAGAGGTCTAAGAACCAAAATACACAGAGGGAAATACTCAGCTTTGAACACAAGAGACTAGACTAGAGGGAGTAACAAAAGACCAACCATGAGAACATAATGCACAATGCAGGGTGACAGAAAACAAGAAACTCAAACATGCAAAGACACACCATGAACAGAACAGAGGGGCACAGAGAGACATGAAGGGCAGGGGAGACTTAACATGGGTTGAAACACAAGGGGGAACTAATAAGCAAATCAACATAGGAGGCCTAATGAGCTAAACATACTATAAACATCAAAATTAACTAAAACTCAAAACACTGGGTCCTAAGACCCAGGATCGTGACAGAGCCCGCCCTTCAAGGGTGGATTCCAGACGCCCAAAACCAGGAAAAACAAAACAAAACCAAAAACAACCCACCCAGGGCGGGCAGCAGGGGTCCAGGACGGAGGGCCAGAAACAAAGCCACAAAAACACAATGTCCATCAAAAACACAGGAGCGCAGGGAACAGTTCACAACTCCTCAGGGGGCCGACCCGGAGGGTGACGGTCCAGAAGTCCATAGTTCATTTGATCAGGGGGCCGTCCGTGCGGACGGCAACGGCGGCGACACGGAAACGGTTCAGGGGGCCGACCTCGACGGCGGTGACGTGGAAACAGGTCAGGGGGCCGGCCGTGCGGAAGGCGACGGCGTGGAAACAGTTCAGGGGGCCGGCCGTGCGGAAGGCGACGGCGGCGACTCAGGCGATGGCGATCCGGGGGCTGGCCGCGCGGAAGGCAGCGGCGGCGCCCAAGTGTCAGGCGTACCGGCCGAGGCTTGGAGGGCACAGGACCAGGCGACGCTGAAGCAGAGGCAGGACCAGGCGACGCTGAAGCAGAGGCAGGACCAGGCGACGCTGAAGCACAGGCAGGACCAGGCGACGCTGAAGCACAGGCAGGCCCAGGCGTAGCAGAAGCACAGGCAGGCCCAGGCGTAGCAGAAGCACAGGCAGGCCCAGGCGTAGCAGAAGCACAGGCGGATGCAGCCGGACCAGGCGTAGCAGAAGCACAGGCGGATGCAGCCGGACCAGGCGTAGCAGAAGCACAGGCGGATGCAGCCGGACCAGGCGACGACGAAGACTCGGATGCAGCCGGACCAGGCGACGACGAAGACTCGGATGCAGCCGGACCAGGCGACGACGAAGACTCGGATGCAGCCGGACCAGGCGACGACGAAGACTCGGATGCAGCCGGACCAGGCGACGACGAGGCGGTCGCAGGTGGCGGCTGGACAGGCTCCTCGGGCCCTCCAGCTGACGTGGCATGAGGCCGGACGGGCTCCT
The DNA here is from genome assembly GCF_057382275.1 of Copadichromis virginalis. NCBI lineage: Eukaryota > Metazoa > Chordata > Actinopteri > Cichliformes > Cichlidae > Copadichromis > Copadichromis virginalis. The sequence goes on along the minus strand of NC_140635.1, from coordinate 3,895,196 downwards.
CGGGCCCTCCAGCTGACGTGGCATGAGGCCGGACGGGCTCCTCGGGCCCTCCAGCTGACGTGGCATGAGGCCGGACGGGCTCCTCGGGCCCTCCAGCTGACGTGGCATGAGGCCGGACGGGCTCCTCGGGCCCTCCAGCTGACGTGGCATGAGGCCGGACGGGCTCCTCGGGCCCTCCAGCTGACGTGGCATGAGGCCGGACGGGCTCCTCGGGCCCTCCAGCTGACGTGGCATGAGGCCGGACGGGCTCCTCGGGCCCTCCAGCTGACGTGGCATGAGGCGGCGTGGGAGCCGCGGAGTGCTGAGCAGACTGTTGAGCGGTCGGTTGTTCAGATGATTGGGCCAAAGAAAGGGGTATGGGCGACAAAACTGAAGCCTGACCTGGAGACAAAACTGAAGCCTGACCTGGAGACAAAACTGAAGCCTGAACACACGACTGAGCTAACTGAGCAACAGACTGAACTATGGAAAAAATGAGAGGTTGTAGTGATTGTGGTAGTTGTTGCTGACATATCTCCGAGCCTACAGAACACAAGGACAGGGGCTGGATAGGCTCGTCTGAGACTTCAGCGGACACAGGAATGGGTGCAGGCACCCGCCGGACACGAGCCGCTCCCACCCGAGGAGTAGGTACGGGTGCGGAGGTAGGCTGTGCCCTGGCTGGCCTCACCCTGGGAGCCGGGACAGGTGGTGGAGAGCGGAGCTCAGGACCGGTCACAGGCGTAGGTAGGTTTGCAAAGGCAGTTTCTGAATAAGCTGACTGGTGAGCAGCAAAGTCCAGGGGTGAGGCCACACCCAAAACAGTCACTTGAGGTGCAGGTTGAACTTGGTCTGACTCTAAAACATGGTGAGTGTGTTTGAACATGGCTGGCTGTGGAACACAAAATTCAACTTGATTCATGAGCTCAGTGGCATCAAGTCCAAGTCTTCTAGCCAGTTTAACTATGGTGGGAGGCACTCTGTTACTGTTTACACCTCCCAGCTGAGGCACAGAAAAAATAACTGCCTGAGATACTGGAAGAGCGTCACGTAGAGTCTCAGACACAGGATTGGAATCATGAAGGTTCGGAGGAGCTGGTTGAAAAACTAAAGTGTTCATAGGAGCAGCATGACTAACAGTGGATGAAATGGCAGAAGGTTTGGAGTCAGAATGTGGCAAACAGTCACTTTTACTCACAAAAACGGTCTGCTCAGCTGCTGTGGAGTGATGGCGGCGTGAATGCCGCTTTCTCCTGGAAGAGGGAGGAGACGAGTCGGCCCGCAAATCCTCAAGCGGACTCGTCTGAAAAGCCTCCGGCTCTTCACACAGGAGTGGCTGCTCAGTGCAGACACGCACAGTAGAAACAAGGAAGTCCTGGATTAAAGGGTGGAGCATGCCAAATAACCAGGGGAGTCCAGAGATCATCCGTTGTAAGCGGAGAGCTAGTTCCTCCTGGTATTCCTTAAATGGCAGCGCAAACCACTCCTGGCAGAGAAATTCTACCGTGTAGATCATGTCCTCCTGGAGCTCAGCAGAGGGATTGTGAGCTGCTGGGTCCATTGTCTGGTCGTAGTCTTCTGTCACAGTACGGCTGTGTGCAGGCAAAAGTAGGACCCAAACGCAAACTCACAGAGACAAAAGGTAAACTCAAAAAACACAGCTTTATTGCTGGCGTGGAGTGGGACACGAAAAACAATACAAAATAAACTAAACTGGGAAACTAAAGCACAGGGAAAAATCACACAGCTATGATGGAGACTACGACACTGACAAAGAGAAACACAGGGCTTAAATACACAGAGGGATAACGAGGGAATGAGACACAGAAGGAGGGCACAGCTGGGAGAAATCAGGACTGGACGAGACAGACGCAAAACTAGAAACACTCACATGAGGCATGGACCTTCAAAGTAAAACAGGAAGTATCACACAGAGACGCGAACTAGACACAGTGGAGACAGCAACTAAGAAACAGAGACAAACCATAAGGCAGAGGTCTAAGAACCAAAATACACAGAGGGAAATACTCAGCTTTGAACACAAGAGACTAGACTAGAGGGAGTAACAAAAGACCAACCATGAGAACATAATGCACAATGCAGGGTGACAGAAAACAAGAAACTCAAACATGCAAAGACACACCATGAACAGAACAGAGGGGGCACAGAGAGACATGAAAGGCAGGGGAGACTTAACATGGGTTGAAACACAAGGGGGAACTAATAAGCAAATCAACATAGGAGGCCTAATGAGCTAAACATACTATAAACATCAAAATTAACTAAAACTCAAAACACTGGGTCCTAAGACCCAGGATCGTGACACTGTGTTTATTTATCTGATTATTTATTTTATAAATAATATACATACATTTTTTTTTATTTTAGATGATAAAATAGTTTTTATGATTTTTTTTAAAAATAAATAAAAGCGAGTATTGATGGTGAACCTTTTTGAAAAGCAGCATCAAACAGAACATATTTGGTCAGCAGGAATATGCGAGTGCGTAAGAGTAATTTACAGAATTAATAATCATTTTAAGACTCCGCAGAGCTTTCTTGTGAGGAGGCGTCGCCGTTAACGGCCCACAACCAAGAACCTGATGCCACTGCTGCTGAAAGAAAGCGCAGGGGGGCTGAAAACAACTCCAGACACTTGCTTTGATGTCCGACACGATACAACCCCATTGAGAAATCAGTGGAAAAAACTCCACGAAGAAGAACCCGAGCATCGGCCCACCACCTCGCTGAACCGCCTCATTGGTGCGGAGCTTTCTTCTATTGTCACGATTGGTTGCGGAGGCAGCCGCGGTGCCGGCTCTCGCCTAGCAACAGGCACAAGCGCATCCACTGTAGAGCACCCCCCCCCCCCCCCTCCACCCTACTCCTGCCTTCATATGGGAGAGCAGCTGATGGATGGAGCATGTGGAGACTCACTGAGAGAACGAGGCAGGGACATATGGATGTGAACGCACAAACACATAATGACAGGACTGAAGATGCATGCTATGTGAACACACAAACACACATGCAGTCTGTTCCCCATTTATTGTGGTCCAAACTGCATAATTTGAGTTTTCTGACATTTGTGGAGCTTTTTGAAATGACCTGCCAATTATAAATGTTACTTGGTTTGTGCAAAGCGATCTTCTGTAGTGGAAACTAGAGCCCTCAGCTAGATGCTGCAACAACGCCTTTATTGGCATGTTCGGTAACACATGAGAGCATTAAGTTAAAAAGTCTAAAGGAAGTGTTAAGTGTATAAGCAAGCTGTGGGGTGTCATCAGTTTCTTAGTATTGACCTACCATCATCATGCCTTCACTGGAAGCAATGCCAGGCTGTAGCACATGTAAAATTAGCTCTTTTAACTCTATTATGTGTTTATAAAAATCTTAATCATATCTGATTTCTCATTCATTGAAGGTGCAGAATGCCATTCTGGATCATCTGATGCTATTAACTGATCAAATAAAACATGGCATAATGTAAATAGCTGAATCATATTAGCTGATGAAATCATTTGAAAAATTAGCACAGACTGTAGAAAAGATGGATGCAGCCACCGTGGCGTCATCCCCTGGTCAGTGAAGCCCTGTTATGAAGTGTCCAGTCCAGTCACTACATCACCTGATGTGATGGCACTGCTATTCTTAGCTTAGAAGAGAGCTCAAGATCAGATTTGATCAAACGATTCCCCGCCGATGTTAATGTCTGCAGAAAACCTCCACAGATTAAGGTGCAGCACAGTTTCTTCATTTGTCCACGTTAGAGCGCACGTCAGTTTCTTACTTCTGTGAAGATGGAGAGAGATGAGATTTTAAATCAGCTCATCAAATGCCGATGTGCTGTGAGTATATTGCTACAGCCTCTTTCAGCTTCCTTTCTTTTCCACAGCGAATAATAAAGAATAATAATAATAAATAATAATAATAAAGAACCTGTTGTAAATATTGGCAATTTGAAATTTGAGAGGATGAGTAGATGTATGCATAAAATTGTGTGAGTTGCATTTATGTGAATGCATTGTGCGGTTGTGTGCCTGATGTGGATAAGTGAGATATTAATAAATCACAATGATGACAACAACAACAAAAACCACAATAATGATATTTATTATAATAGTAATAACAATAATAAATGGTAACAATAGCAGTAATAATAAAAAAATAATATCATTAGTAATAATAATAATAATACCACCGCTTGATAGTAATGAGCAGAGAAGGGCAGTAATGCGTTAAATATTAATGTGTTACTGTAATTGGATTACTTTTTTCAAGTAACAAGTAAAGTAAGGGATTACTGCTGCAAAAAAGTAATTCGATTACTGTTACTTTCCCGTAAGCACACTGCAGTACTGCGTTACTAAGCTGTGATTTTGTTTGTGAGAGTGTCTCATGACAATGATGTAAGCGCGTGCGACGTCTGTGGCAACAGCTGTGTGCAGATCAACAATGGATAACATGGAGTGCAGGAGAGAGTGCGACCGTGCAGCCTTTAAAGCGTGGAAGTAATCACATTACTTTGAGTTTAATTCCGTAAAAAGTGACAAAAACATTAGTATCCGCTGTTCACTGTGTGGGAAGAAAACTTCTTTCTACAGAGAAAAAATAAACTTCAAATCTTAGCAACACCGAGCACTCTGCCACGGGAATGTGACACTCACAGATCCCCCCACTGACATGACCGCTGTGGGTAAACCTCCACCAGCCCCACTCCTGCTAAACAGGTGAAAATAGATTTAAGAGCAACAGGACTCATTTAATTTATTTGTGGCTGTGTTTAACTTGCATCTATGTGGCAGAGTGTAAACCCAAAACATTATTTTATTTTATCGTATATGATGGATTATGCAGAAAATAGGTTTAAATGTTCGACAAATGTCTTCAAGTCAAAGATCTTCGCATATAATTTCATTTTTGCTTGATACAATGTGCATGAAGTTAAAAGATTAAAACTAATAAAAGAATTTTTAAAAAGAGACTTTTTCATTTGATTTAATTTAATATGATGGATTATGCAGAAAAAATAGAACTGGGCTGAAAGGTCTGTTGCTTTATTATGTATTCAGGTTGTGCATCATGTTTTCAATAACTTTTGAAAATAAGTAATCAGAAAAATAACAGGATTACTTTTTTGGAGAAGTAATCGGTAATTAGTAAGAAATTACTATTTTCAAGTAACTTGACCAACACTAGTAATGAGAATGCTGAAAAGGAGAGGGGGGAAGGATATTAATGGAAATCTGAATAGAAATAGTAGTAGGGCAGGGGTGTTAGGATGGGAACTATAAGCATTTATGATACTAGGCACTGGGGATGGTGCAAGGGGACCGGGTTTTTTGGAGGGGGTGGGGTGAAAAACGTTATGTTTGAAAGTGCAGCAGCCACATGTAAGCCTGGCAGAAATGGTCACAACAGTACTCTGCTCCATATGCAGAACGTGTCCACTGAATAATTCAAATCACTTAAGTCGGCAAGTGCAACAAATGTGCAGAAATTTGTCAGCGTCACAGACAAGTCAATAAAATAAAAAAGGCTAACACAGCACTGATACATGCAGTGCAACAGGAAGAAGGTCAGTACAGCATTTTATGCACATTTGTTCTCATGTAACGTCTCTCTGTACCTGCATACAAAATAAATATGTGCACTGCTGCTTTCCTTGGGCTCGTGGTAAATGATGGGAATAAGATTATTTCTTATGCCAGTATTGAATCTCATTTGTCAGAGCCATTTGCACTCCTCCTCAGGGAGAACTGTGGAGCTGTAAGACAGTGTTCATCTCTCTAACAGCTCATCTCTCTCCGCACTAAAAACAAGTGCTAGAAACATTTACTTCAGTGGATTCTAACACACATGAAGACAATAATAACAACATGAAGAGTAGGCTAATACATGTGTTGAGACATGAAGCGTTTGCAGACTGTTATTATGGGCTGATTTTATGGAAACGGTTTTGCTTGGTGAACTATAAAACAGTGTGTGTTCATTGCCCTGTGGAGGCCTTAGTAATTAAGAGCCATATAGGGAGGAGGTTGGGGTGGATGAACGGGTCCAAAATTTGTCTGGACTTTAGCAGAAATCAAGGCTTCAGGCTGGTGCAGTCTAACCCTAACAAACCACTATATTTCACCAAAGACAAGATAGTCGCCTTACCTAGCTAACCTTTAGCATAACATTATCAGATGATAAAGATTTAGTTATGTATGTTCTTCAGCAAAAATGTATATAACCTGCCACTGATATGTTTCAGTTCAAAATAAGGCTATTTTAGCATAACAAACTAAATGCAAAACTAAAGGTTTGTTTAAAACGCCCATAAAAACCGTGAAAGTAAGAAAAGTCCAAAAAATAAACTAACCACAAATCAGGGTAGCAGGACATACAAATGGCACGAAGACAAGAAGCACAATGATGGATTATAGGTGATGGACACAGGAGGGTAAATGACCTGACGAGAACAGAGACAAACGAGCTGAAATTATTTATACACTGAGGACTGAGCAGTAATGAAGTGCTGGAAAACAAAAAAAAAGGAATTAAATTACATGTGTCGCAGATGGACACGGGTGTGTCACTGAGACACACGAAGACAAGTAGAAAAGGTAAACACTAAGAAACACTCAGATACTTAACCAAAACACTGAGGGTCAGTTACCTTAGTGATGAGTGGAAAATTAAGTGGATGGATGGTTGTACTGAAGGAAGGAAAACACTGTGATAATCACAGCGACGCTTCTATGGGCCGAGCGTGAGTGGCTCAAAGGCTGGGAAAAACTACCATCACAGCTGTTTAGTATGGAGGTCTGTTTTAACACATTTTGGCTGAAACCTGCTCTAAAAACGTGCTTTCAACTGTCCACATGGGAACAGACCTTATCTGTGTACAGTACGAGTATAAAAGCAGAGCACTAAATGCTTTTATGTTCTCTTTAACTCAGACTGCTCCCATGTTGCTCTATATTGTTACAGATACTCGGCGCAGTGGTCAGCTATGCCTCGCACAGCTGTTTCTACATAAGTATGGAAAGAAAGACACATGTGCGCCTTTTCTATGTGTCCGAGTAACAAAAGAAATCAGATTACACTCATAGCTTTTCTGATGGATATCCGATTTAACCGAGACGAGGGAAGAGGCCACACAGGTCCCTGGACTTGGAAAGTACTTTCTTTTCTGAAAAGTCTGCTGTACCCATCTCCATGTCTATTATTGATATATAATTCACCCTCTCCCCATTGGTGTTTCTGCAGCACAGGGATGTTAGACTATTAAAATTTAAAAAATCTTGCCAGTGAGCAAAACAGTGTACTACCAGATTCTGCAGGATTTGTTATAGCAGACAAGTCTCAAATCACCAGGGAAGGTAAAAACTGCACATTTCCAGGGGCATTCAGGACCAGGACCTTCCACACCATGCATCATTATTTTAAGAGATTATCTTAAGGTCAAGACAATGTTATCTTATTAAGCACTTTTGAAGATATCATAGGGGACATTTAAAAACATCCTTGTGATCATCTCAAAGGGGTAAGAATGCAGATTGACAAACATTAATTGCTTACGTTGGGCCCAAAACTGTCACAGGCATAAATTTAATGCAGATATTTCTATAACATTTTGTAGACAATCATATCAAACCAAACCCACAGCCTCCTCAGCTTTAATAAGCATGCATTTTATTAACTTCTTGCACAAGTTCATAATAATTTTAAGCAGTAAGCAGTGTGAAAATGTCAAATGTTGCTTTTTGGGAGGAGAAAATGAGTTCAACAAGTGCTCCGGCAGCTCATATGCATTTTGTCAAACGGCAGGAGAAATTCAACACAACAGCAGGAAGGCTGTGACACGTTCACTTTGTCAGAGGCGCTTGTCAGCTGAGCCTCCTCCAGCTCCCTGTGTCTTTTTTTATCCCCCCTCTCCTTCCTGCCCAGCGGGGCGTCTGTGCATCCGTCAGGCTCTGTGTGGAAAACAGTGGGACTGGAGCTTTGTGATTGTTATAATTTTCATCTCACCCCCCACCCCACCCCTTCACGTCTCTTGTCCAAGGCCACCTGCTTTTGTTTTTGTTTTTTTCTTTGGTTCTCCCCCCCCCCCTCACAGGGAAGTCAGCGGGCTTCATTGACTGGATTGTCATGGCAACCTGATACTTGGCAATTTATTGCTCTCTAAGAAGACACAGCAGTGCCTCTGAGTCACGTTTGTTAGATATATGCATGTTTACATGGTGCATGTCGGGGTGACATCAGCGCATCGACAATCTGAAAACCAAAGTCTGCACGATCGAATATTCTGAACCATAAATGGACTGACTCCTGTGTAGAGCATTTCTGCTCTTTGTGTACTCAAAGTGCTTTGTGCAACAACCTTCATTCACCCATTCACACACACATTCATACCAGCGCTTGTGTTTTTCTCTGCTCAAGAGCTTTTAATCTAACATTCACGCACATACACACTCTGATGAATGCATCAACTTGGGGTTCAGGTTCTTGCCCAAGGATACATCGAACCAAGCTTCCAGTTCTTAGATGACCAGCTCTACCTCCTGAGCTACAGCCACTCCACTGTTTCAGTTTACAGTATCAACTGTAATTACTATGTACACCTTCTCTTCTAACAACATGGTTGATGTTCGGAGCCATTTGGGTCTGATGCCTTTTTAAAGACGTTTCAGTAGGTTACATAGCATCGATATCTGTAGGACGACAAACATGGTGTACAGAATCTGTGTCTGCCAATAATAATGTATTTTTAATGGTGAAAATGTGTTCTAGATTTTCATTCTTATAAATCTCTCATGCAGACCACAAACTCACAACACACACAAATTCTAAGTCAAAGACATGGACGTACTTTTGGTTCCTCCAGCAGAGTGGATGGATCTCCACGTTTGATTTACACTGGCTGCCCTTCTTCACGCAAGCCTCCGATTTAGAATAGTGTTAGAATATTTAAAGCCAGTTATGGCCTTTTTCTCTCTACCTCAGTAGTGTTTATAATTCACAAAATAAGATATGAAACAAAAATGTTCAGAAAAATTAAGCAATAGATGAAACTGTGCAGAAAAAGAACAGTTCTTAAAGCTTTTAGTCATACTGTAAATATGGTGCATGAAGGGAAACAGAAACAATCCATCCTCGTTTTGTGCAAATATCTTGCAGTTATTTAAAATACACTTTTACATGTGGAAAAAGGTTAAAGTCAAATCCAGCTGTTACCTAAAACTCAATTAGTAGCTTAAAAATAGCTGCATTAGGTTTACAGTCCTGTTTATGTAAGCGTGCTTACTCACATACATGGTCAGAGCTTCCAGATGAACATTTAAGAAGGCAGTTAATGCTGTTTTTCTGCTCTGGTAGCTGCAAACTCTCCCCGCTGAGGACGGCCATCGCAACATTTTTAGAACAAGCAATTCAGGGAGAGAGAGAGCTTTCATTTTTGGCTCGTTCGCCTCAACAACCTTCAATTTGTCTTCCACTTAGAGACCAATCGACTCGCTCAGCCCTTCGCCCCTGAGACCCGTGAGCAGCTTGGATTAGAAAATGGAGCTCTGCTAAACAGCCATCTGCAGTGTGTGAGGTCTTCAACTGGGTGTCCAGTACAGCAACACAACACGGGGATGTGACGTGCCAAAAAAAGGTCAAGAGTGGTTCTGAAGCCAACGTCTTCCCTCAGCATTAATGTGGTCGTGCATTTGTGGAGGTTCATCGTGGTTTGTGCCTGTTACGCACCAAGAAAATGGCAGTGAAAGAATATTTCTGACAGGCTGGGATCACTACTTGAAGAGGGAAAAGTGAAAAATCTGCTTACTTCTTTTGCTCTGAGTTCCACTTCGAAACATGAATTTGCAGAGTTGACAAAGTACAACCCATCCTGACAGTAGTGACCTTTGAAAGTAGCAGAAGTCTCCATATTAGTGCTGTACTGGCATACACTTTTCTATGAAGCGTTCTCTGCTGCAATATATCTCCTCAAAAGTGATGAGCCTTTAATGCTATAGTCACGACTCTAATTCAAGTCCAAGCACCTCTGAGTCCTTAAAACTAAGATAAAGTGGATGTCGAGTCCGATTCAAGCAAAAAAAGAAGTTAAAATAAATCTTTTTTTAAACAGCGCTCCATGGATGCATCCTGGTAAATGAAACACATGACTGCTGTTTCTTTCTTCTGAGAGAAATTTGGGGAAATCACGCAACATCCTTGTGCAAGTTGTAACACCACTAGATTCAGTCTGTTTTTTTAATCACTTAAACTAAAATGTTTGAGTAGCTTTCAGTGGACTCGTGTAGAGACAGTGCACACTCCAACAGGAGTGGCTGTAGTGCTCAGGTAGAGTAGAAAAATGCTATGTATAGGAGTCAGTCCATTTACAAGGATGTCACATATGATATATTTAACTCTAACTGGGTTTATGGTGTCAGTGTAACGTTCATATATTAAATAATAAACCCAGTTAAAATGTGAAGCAACAAATTAAACAGGAGTCAATAATTTCTGCCAGGATTCCCCCTGCTGGCCATCGTAGAAATTGCAGGCTTAAGGCATTTTGCATTTAGTGTCACGTTTTGGGGTTCAAAGTCCATCTTCTTTATAAAGTTTGGTGCTGACCTGTGACCATATAATGTGCAAACAGATTATAGAACATGCTAATATGTTAACATTAACCTCTTTATCAGGTTTTAGTCAAGTGCCAAAAACTGCAGTTCCTCTGGTGGCCACATGAGGCTTTAAAAAGCCCTCAAACCTGTGAGTGATGTTATGGTTGCTACAGCCGTCTTTTACATACAGACTCTGGTTTTAGCCTTTTACGGCGTGATTGAGACTTAAATAACAGAAACAAGCTGGAAAACAGAGTAGCGATTCGGCTATCTATTGCTATTCCTGGAGTCATGCTGCTAGCATGGCTAAAAGACAAATACTGAAAAACTCTGTTTTGTGGCAGGGACACTGTTCAGAGGCAGACCTGTCACATTCTGTTAGGTGTGTGTGAGACAGCTTGAAGCTTTGCAGCCAATGGTTAGTGCCACAGGAAATCTCTCTCTCTCTCTGTGTGTGTGTGTGTGTGTGTGTGTGTGTGTGTGTGTGTGTGTGTGTGTGTGTGTGTGTGTGTGTGGAGACTGTTCCTTGGATGTGGGTTGAGCCCTGACAAGCCAAACACCATCACTCCCCCCCCCACCTCCCCACCCCATCACCCAGAGCCAGTCTAGCAGCTTGTCCTTCCCGAGGGCCCCGTGTCTGACATGTCAATCCATGTCTGGGTCCTCGCTGGATCATAATCACACACACACACACACACACAGACTTTAAATGTCAAAAATAATCGCTATAAGAACTTAATACAGTGGCGCACTCAGAAAGCAATCTCATTCTCATCTCAAAGAGGGTGGTTAGGTCTTCATCGGCACTTCAGTGGAACGAGATGTGTCATGTAAACACTTTCTGATTACTTTCTATTTTCAGAACACACATCAACTTAAACTTGCAGATGCAATTGTGCTGCAAAGTCAGGCATCATTGCTCCTCCAGGGTTCAGGAGGAATATAAACAAATAGCACATGTCTCAGTAGATTAACAGTAAGTCTGAGGTGCTGTTTCACTGTTGGTGAATTGTTTTTTTTTCATATTTGTTTTTCATAACAGACTTGTGTCAGCATGTCAAGTATGGACGTATTGCTGAGTCAGGATGTAGTTAACATAGCTTAGCATGAAGGGAAATTAATTCATGGGCTGGATTTTTTTTCTTCTTATTAACGCAAAATATCTGTGAGGAAGGAACAGTTACAACACGTAGCCTAAAGTCACATTTTAATAATATTGTTCAAATTTTCAGAACATTTCCAAGCCCTGTTCACAACAACCAAATCTGACGCCGCTATTCAGCCCAATATTATCACAACAAGTCAATCAGAAGGCAGCAAATCTCATATTTTATTCCATAATGTCTAAAAACTGAGCATAGCAAAAGATCCGGGTCAGGGCGTTAAGTCAAGCCAAGCCACATTTCCATCTGATCTCAGATTACCCAATCAGGTTAAGGCTCAGCTGATAGCCTTCTACACATTTACACAATTAACAGATCTCATTCAGAGTGCACTTTTTAAGCTGCTTTAGCCTGCCTTCATTTATAGGATCCACTTTGAAACACAAGCAGTGCTCTGTGCTCTGCTGGGCGCTGTGGGGAGGGTCCAGATTACTGCACATTGGGAATCCATTTTTGGACTACAGTAGTCCGGACTGAACTTGTGATTAAAAAAATAAATGAATCACAATATTTTTATTGAAGTCATAGTTCGAGTGAGCAGAAGAGTCGTTTCTCATGAACTGTATAATCAGATTTTGCAGCCAAAGAAGTTACATCCTGCTGGCTGTTAGAAATAATGAAGGTTTAGTGCGCTTCCCGCTAAGACTTAATGAGAACTGTCACAGTTGCCAATGATCTCAACTCAGTCTGATGAAGACTTAAAACAATCAGCTGAGATGATAAACTTATTATCAAAATGTTTTTGTTTTCTGATGGACTTAGTCGTGAATGAAGTTTGGGTTACCAACACACACGGTCTGGTTTCTTTTTGCTACCACAGGAGTTGCCCCCTGCTGGCCATTAAACAGAATGCAGGTGTAATGTATTGACGCTTATGTGGATACAGACTAAGCAGTTGTGTTAACTGCCCGTTTGCTGATTTATTTAATTTATTTTCTGTTTTGTTTTGATAACATAACGGAAAAAAAATCCATCATCCAACCTTAAAATTGTGAAGTCTGGAGAAAACTGTGCGCAGATGATGCTTTTTCACCTTCAGACAGTTTACGCTTTGGTGACGCAAACCTGAGCAGAGACCTGCTGGAGAAGCACGTATCTGCAGTCACATATCACATCAGGGATTGGAAGTTTGCAGCATGATGAACGTGTATATTTGCTTTACTGACTGTAGACATGTGATAGTATTGATGTGTCCTGTTCAGCCTGCTGAATTTCAGAGTCGCTCAAAAAGCTCTATTTTCAGTCTGCTTCAATGCAGGAAGCACAAAGATTACAGCATCTTCTCACTTTTGTTCATTATATTTTCATGGGTGTCATGGTTGCTAAGCAACAACAGCAGTATTTCTGAGTCTGAGGAGCAGTGAGAGAAACTACACAGAGGCTGAGTGGGTTTTGATTAAAAAAGAATAAATCTTTGATCTTTTCTTGCTCGGCTTGTCGGAAACACAAGACTCTTAATGTGCATGTGAAATATTTTTATTAGGCTAGAACTTTCTGCAGCGTCGAAGCTGAACTAATAACAGAGATTGCTCGTGTCACCATGTGCTGGAAGAGTGACAGCAAACAGACCGGCTGAATCTGCTTTTTTCCTGCAGAATTAAGTTTAATTAAATTTTACTTGTTCGTGGCAAAGAAACGCCAGCGTCAGCCTGTCAGTCAGTCAGTTCAGCAATCGGCTTGGGTGGAAATGTCTCCACATTCACTTGATAAAAGACTGTGAACTTTGGTGCAGACATTCGTTGTCCTCAGAGGATAAATGCCAGCGCCTCTAGTGAGCCCCTGACTTTTAAACTTGCAGCACCAGGGTTATAATTTGCATTCGCCCATCCCTTCTGCTCATGACAGGGTAAGATTAGTTAGCAATTTCACCTGACCTTTGAGATTCTTTATCTTTACTTTGAGAGCTGAAGGTCCCAATATTCCAGTCTTGCTTTTCGTTTAAAGCTTTTATGTTTTTCTAACCTTTCCAAACTTCTCATGTTATTACTGATTAAAATAATCAGTAGAAAAGTTCCCTCCCCTAGAATAACATTTTCTAAGTATCTGGTCGTGCTAGTGCTGCTCTTTCACCACTCATCAGAGATGCTTGAACTAGGCTAGTAGCATTAGCATTAGCATCCAGGTCCTCCTCGAGGACATGAGATTGTAGTCCTGACACAGCTGCTGATGGTTTATGCTCTGCAGACCTACTAAACAAATGATTAATATTGTAAAAATGTTAAAAAGCTTTTGGACCGAGCCCCAGGATTGTTTCCTGGGCCCTGAGCCCAGTTTGTTCTTGCAGGACTTTTGCTGTGACGCTGACTTGCCTGCAAACATGAGTCAGAACTGTCCTACTGTGGGCTAATCTGGCTGGCAAGTTTGTAGTTTCAAGTTTCTTTATCAGCTAACAGTCACCATCAGATTCAGGCAGCAGAGCAAAGATGCAGCTATGTGGCTAACTTGCTTGCTTTCGCAGGTAAAATACTATCTGAGGAAAGCATAGTTAGCTAGTTTATTAAATTAATGAATTACTTATTGGTTTCTGAGGCATGCATGTTTGTCATCTTTGTTACATTTTATAAAACAAAGAGAACCATATGGTGAGAAAGAGTGGGATGGTTGTGCTAACACATTAGCTCATGAGCACATGGTTTCACAGTCTGATGAATAAGCCTCCTTTTTAAAACAGGGTATGAGCAAGATTTACAAAATAGACTCTGTTTTTTATTCAGTATGACTTCAAATGAAGGTGAGTGGTTTAAAATAAAAGTGTCAAAGCATAAAGCTCTTTTTATTGTAGTCTTTGTAGCAAAAAGCTTCATCATATTCAAGCAAACCATGTTGTTATTACGTAATTCCAATCAGGTACAGCACAGTCACATTACACATGACGTGGTCACAGCAGTGAAAAAGAAACTAAAATGCAAGCGCTTCCAAGTTCTCTATATGGTTCATCTAAATCGGGCTTTGATGTTGTAGTGTCACTACTGTAGATGCCCACCTGTCACACTGGATTCATTCTTATTTTCAGCCCTTATCTGACCCAGTTTGCCCACTGGGATCAATAAAGTTCATTTTACTGTATCTTATCTTTGATCTGAGCCAGTATCAGCTGCACTGTGATTGGCACTATGTATTTAAGATCAAATCGATGTGAGGCTAAGTGGGGTCTCATTTGTGTTGTAAAGCTGAACATATTGGGCAGATCAGACAAGAAGAATCTATACACTAAAATGCTGGACTACTGCAGAGTTTAAGGCTTCACTGGCTATCATTAAATGCAAGCTGATCTAAGGACTTTTCCCACTTTCTGTTCAGTCAGATCAGATTAAGTGGGGTCACGTATATTCCCAGAGACACAAAACCAAAAGTTACAAGAGCAACAGGAAAGGAGTGGAGACAGTGCATTCCTCTCTCTGGAAGAAACAGCAGAGAATACAACTTTATTTAGTTTCATTTATTTATTCATCAGCAGTCATAAACAATCAGTGGCAGGCAGAACAGGAAGCTCGATAAATTTATCTTTGCCTTCAGCTGCTAAATAATAAAAGTACAATTAAACAAAACAGCAAATCTCAGCATTCGACAAAATGAAATTAAGAGATTTTATGTTATTCTTGTTCAAAAAGATTAACAGTTTTTTAACAAAAATATACTAAACCTGTGTCTAGAAGCAGGTTTTTACACTAGGTAGCCATCTTGGTGATGCCTCAGGCACGCACTTGGGCAGATATCTTCAATAACTTTCATTTTAAGAAACCAGGCTTAGACAGTTCAGTCATATCAAATTTTAGACCCATCTCTAAGCTTCCCTTTCTTAGTAAGATTCTGGAAAGGATTGTTTATACTCAGTTGATGGACTACTTGAATGACTCTAAATTGTTGGAAATCTTTCAGTCCGGCTTTAAGCCATTCCACAGTACGGAGACCGCCCTCGTTAAAGTTATGAATGACATCCTGATAGCGACAGACCGTGGTAAATATGCAGTGCTGGTCTTGTTGGACATGACCGCTGCATTTGACACTGGATCACGATTTGCTGATCTCCCGCTTGCAGCACTGTGTGGGAATTTCTGGTTTAGCACTTTTGTGGTTAAAGTCCTATCTCTTAAATAGGACCTTTTGTGTTAAGTTGGGGTCGGCTTCATCCTCTGTGGCCCCTCTGCTTTGGGGTGTGCCACAGGGATCTATTCTTGGGCCGTTATTGTTTTCACTGTACCTTTTGCCTCTTGGCGCGATTTTCCGGAAACATAAAGTGCCATTCCATCTATACGCAGGTGACTGCCAGCTCTACTTACCTTTTAATCATTCTGATAGTCTCCCAACTCGACCTTTGCTTGACTACCGATGTCAAAGCATGGATGGCAAAAAACTTTTTAAATTTTAATGATCGGAAGACAGAAGCAATTTTATTTGGCCCAAATCTTTCTTCTCATACTCCGGATGTTGATCTTGCAGCTTTGACTTCCCAACTAAAGAGTTTGATCACAAATCTCGGAGTTAAAATTGATTCTGCACTTACCTTTGATGACCATGTAAACGGGGTGGTAAAATCAGCATTTTATCACCTCAGACGTTTATCAAAGGTTAAGCCCTTTCTTTCCAAGCGTGACTTGGAAAGTGTTATTCATGCCTTTATTACCTCACGTTTAGATTATTGTAATTCTCTTTTAATAGGGGTTGGGCAGGGCACTTTGTCACGCTTGCAATTAGCACGATTTTTAACTGGCAGAAGAAAATTTGATCACATCACTCCGATTTTGGCGTCTTTACACTGGCTTCCAATTGAATTCAGGATCCGTTTTAAAGTCCTTTTATTGGTTTTTAAATCTCTAAATGGTCTGGCACCTGTTTATTTGTCTGATTTGTTGAAGCCCCACGTCCCCACTCGTTCCCTTCGGTCAGCTGAGCAGTTGCTGCTTTCGGTCCCAAAGTCACGGCTGAAACTTAGAGGAGACCAAGCGTTCTCTGTTGCTGCGCAGATGCTTTGGAATAACCTTCCTCTCATACATTTAAATCAAGTGTTTGGAAAACTGTACTTCTAAAAGTACTTGCACCGTGTTCACTCAGTCATGAGCTGCTCCAACATGAATCAAATGGCTAAATTCTCCCCTCAGCATGCAGTCAAAGTCAAAAAAAGTCAAAGTCAACTTTATTTGTCGATTCTGCCACATGTACAGGACATACAGAGAATAGAAATTGCGTTACTCTCAATCCCTAGATAAATAGCAAATGAACATTTAAATATATTTAAATATAAAAGTGATTAAAAATGCAAGTAAAATAATTAAAAAGTAAAAATTTAAATAAATACAATTTTACATATAACAAGAAAGCTATACAATATACAATATAATGGGTAAGTGACATTGAGTGTAAACCAGGCAGAGTAGTGCAAATAGGCAAATAGTGCAAATGGAGATTTAGTAACGTACGGTAAGAGAAAGTGTAACAAGTTCTACAGCGTCTTGCTAATGACCAACTAATTGCATTCAGGTGTGTTGCAGCAGGGACACCAGCCCTCGAGGATTGAAGTTTGACACTCCTGGTCCAGATGAACAGAATCACCTTTTAGGGTTTCCTTACCTGGATGATTGAGCATGCATGCAGACTGTTTTATTAGAGCTTGTTTTTAACGCACTTTTGTAGACTTTATCAGGGTACTTCTGTAGTACCCTGATAAAGTCTAAGTCCATCTCAGCTGTAACAAAAACTTCCTACACTAGATTCGCTGAAGCTCTAATTTATTGTTTCTTTTCATTTCCCTCTGCTGTACATTGTTTTCAGACGCTTTCCGTCCCTACAGAGCAAGACTGAAGGTGCTGCTAAATTATTTCCTTTTTTTTGTAAAGAAAGGCAGCACGTGTCCTTTGAATCATCCGGCCCTCGCTCTCCTGAATTATAGATAGTTAAGCTCAGTGATTACAGCAGATTGCCATGCAATTGCCTGTGTCAGTCAACCGGAGCACCATCGACTGTCCTAGATTCACAAATTCTCCCTCGAGTGTCTCTCCTGGGATGCTACTCTTCCCCGACTGCTTCTGTTTAAGAGGTTTATGGGCTGAGAAGTGACAGAAATTCAAAGAGTGAAACTATTTTCAGCGCTTTTCAACTCGGCTGGTATGATGATACGCCGCGGTGGGATTGTTGTCACAAAATCTTAAGTAGAAGTTATTTTTGGTATCATATTAATAGGGTTGCTGTGTTGTTTTTGTCTGCCACAGAGAGAGAAGGAAAAGAGTAAAGTGGAGACAAAAAGTGATTTCAGGTAAACGTCTTTGAGTAAAAGTTTCTAATCTCTCTGCTCAGTAAAACGATCACCTGCAGTGTAACGAGATGATATCCAGGCATTGATGTGGAAGTAATCCACTCGTATAACCCCCGAAGAAACCCACCCAGGTGGATTTTGGATTTATATTGCTAAACTAAAATCACCATTTTTCCAGTGGGCAGAGAAAGCAATAAGCTTCAAGAGAAGCCAAACCCAGTCCTGAGCTTTGTGTTGTTTCTCTGTTGTGCATCCCTGCTCCTGATCGCGGCTCGGGACCCCGCACACTGGGGGCTGTATGCATTTCAAAGAGAGTATATCATGAGATAGAATCGCGTGTGGATGCTGAATCGTAAATTGGGAAATCAAACATTGATGAGTGAGTCATTAATAATTGAGAGAGGCAGCGTAGCGATCCGTTTGTGAGTAGGAGTTAAAAGAGTGACTAGCAGTCCAACATGAGGGTCTGCTAAGACGGGTAGAGGGTGGATGATTTCAGGCCATCCCAGATGAAAGTTGACAACATGTAGCACTTTCTCAGAGTCCTGTGTGTACTGTGGGTCATGTGTGACACACAATAATATGTGGACACAGCTGTGATTCAAGCATGCTCGCTCTCCTGTTTCACAGGTCATAAGCATCAAACGGATAAACACGGTGACATTTGTGCCGCGTTGTTTCAGGCTGTGGTTATGATGTGCAGTGTAATTACCTCAGCTACTGAAGCTCTGCCACACTAAATAAGTACACTGTAGTACATGTGTGTGTGATGAGGACACTATTGTTTTATGTATAAATAAATAAATGTAGCTATCTGCTCATATAAAAACATATAAATGTTCTTCCTTCATACTAAGATATTATTATGATAAATGGTAAATGGCCTGTATTTATATAGCGCTTTTACTAGTACCTAAGGACCCCAAAGCGCTTTACACAACCAGTCATCCACCCATTCACACACACATTCACACACTGGTGATGGCAGCTACATTGTAGCCACAGCCACCCTGGGGCGCACTGACAGAGGCGAGGCTGCCGGACACTGGCGCCACCGGGTCCTCTGACCACCACCAGTAGGCAACGGGTGGAGTGTCTCGCCCAAGACATATTTAAATTATTTTTTAAATGGAAAAATGTGTGTTTTTCATTTGTTTATTTATTTTAACTGAGCATTTCTTCTTCTCTCACCTCTTTTCACTCTCTGTGTGTTTCTACACCCCTCTGCATTAAATCATTATTATTCATCTGGGGCTGTCTTCCACATTGTGCCCTGTTCTACTCCCCTCACCCCCTGAAGTAGTTGCTGCAGATGGCTAACAATGCCAAATGTTTTCTTCCTGTTAAAAGGGATTTTTTCCTTCCCACTGTCACCAAGTGCTTGCTGATAGGGGTTTATCTGATGGTTGGGGTTTTCATTCTCTCTTACCTTACAGTATAAAGCACATTTGAAATGTATACAGTCCTGAATGCACAGGGTCCCGCTGAAGTTTACTGACAAAAGAAGCAGAGCTGTTTGTGTTTGTGTGAATAAATTCTGGCAAGACTCACCCGGGGAACAGCATTATGTTTCCTCTGCTCATTATTTCTTCTGTTTTACAGTTGTAATCCATCTTTACTCCGACTGTTACACAAACATGCAGTTAAACTTGATATTTTACTTCTGTTGTAGCTAATGTTACACTCTGGGGCTTGCAAAAAATGTGTAAGATTGCCAACTTGCAGTCTCATTTACACTAGAGTGACAATGACAAATATGGCAACTTACAGAGCACCACAAGTACTCAGAAGGTGTATTTATAATGGCACAGAGGTTCTCCTCAGGCAGGGCTCGGCAACCTGCGGCTCTTTAGTCCTTACAGTGCGGCTGCGCGTGGTTTATAAATTAGAAGTATTTAGCTGAAGTGTGTTTTATTTATGTTAGTTCTTTGTTAACTTGTAGTTCTAAATTGGAAGATTATTGTGATATTGAAATATAAAAATAAAATTATATTCTATTATTTTTTTCATCACTCAAAATAAGCGTCACACTCGCGGAAGCCGGTGTACCCGCTGAAACGCCGTGCATTTATCGAGACTTTCAACCCCAGGTAGGCCAATTATGGATCTTGGATCCACATTATGTCAGCAGCTGTTCTCCACCGTGAACTATGTTAAAAACAAACAGCGCTCACGCCTCACAGACGACAGCTTACAGTCCTGCGTAAAGATGAAAGTGACTTCGTACAGCCCCGATCTGCAGACGCTGTGCGCAGAGGTTCAGGAGCAGAAGTCCCGTTGTAAACATACCACGGCAGACCCGACGCTGCAGACCACGCCCCGCAACACACAGTAACCAGGTAAAATACATATTTAGGCAGAATTTTGCAAATATCTATTTTTCATCAGCATAGAGCTTTTTTTCCCAATTATTTTTTAAAAGTCAGATCAAGGCTCCAAAAGCCCAAAGGCGATATAAGGGTGGTGGCTCACAACAGTTTTTGTTTGCTGGATCATTTTAGTTCAGCTGGGTGTCTTTGCTTTTGTTATTTTATTTATGTAATTAACACATTTTGAGTTCAAAATGTGTTAATTACACAAATAAAATGTAATTTTCTCTGTAGCACTTCATGGGTTTCATAAGCAGCACACCTTAGTTGTTCACACAAAGCACAAAGGTAAAAAACAGTATATACAGTGTTATCTTCATTTTAGATGTCAAAAAGTATTTGCGGCTCCCAGAGTTTCCGTTTGCGTGGAAACCGGGTCCAAATGGCTCTTTGGGTGTTAAAGGTTGCTGACCCCTGTCCTCAGGGTTCACCAGCTGGAAGAAGAGGAAGGACCACCAACCGATTTCAGCAGACAGAATCTAGGCAAGCCTATTGATCCCACTATGACGAAATTGGCTTCAGTTTAGTCAAAGGCACAAGAGGAGGTGCTTAGAAGCCAGTTCTCATTTATTAGGACTGAATGGAGTTAAATGGCTGAAATAAGTGAAATAAAATGTCATTATTCTTACAGGGAAACAAGTTTTTTCCTATAAAACTGCCGATGCTTGTCGATTGGTCAGTTAAGGATTTATGACAGGATGCTCTTTGATTCCAAATGTCTGTCTTAATTCGACATTAAGAGTGTATTTAAATCCCAGCAGAAGCTTTCATGTGTGGAAGTGGTGTCATCAGGAGGCTGCTGACTGCTGCGTCATGCCTGAAATTAAAATGGCGGATGCTTCAAAGTGACGCTGTGAATACACAAATACAGAAAAGCCAGATTTCGATGCTGTAGGCTCAACAAGTTGCAAATGTTCAGAAACTTTACTTTCCAGTTTTTATTTCTGACATTTCTCCAACTTTCCATCCATCCACTCATTTTCTTAACCCCTTCAGGGTCACCAGGGTGAGAATGTGGGGGTGGGAATCTGACACTGGGGGGTGGGGCACACCCTGGACAGACAGAAAATCATTTGTGGTCACAGTCACGCCTACAAGAGATGTAGAACAATCAGGTAACCTAGCATACATGTTCTTGGAGCGTGGGGGGAAACCAGAAAATAGAAAAGTGTGTAATACACGTCCACTGTGTGTGGTGCTACGTTTGGTGTTTTAGTCAAAGGAGCTTGCAAAGAAAAGCGTCTGGACTTCTTTAAGTTACTTGAAGACGTTTCACCTCTCATCCGAGAAGCTTCTTCGGTTCTGAGGTCAAATGGTGGAGAGTCCCAGATATAAACCTAGTGGGAGTTTCCCCCCACAGAGGGACAAAAGGACCCCCTGATGATCCTCTAATCGCCTGAGCCAAGGTGTGAAACTGGGTGTGGGTCCCAATCGGCCAGAGTTTCGGGTGTGTTCATTGTGAAGCTTTGCAAGCTCCTTTGACTACGATGACCTGGATGACTGAGAACCTTCACAGACGTTTGGTGTTTTAGCTCTACCAGTAAGGATGCATTAACATTTTGGATATTCTGCATCCACGGTTGGTTCATTCTCATATTTTTGCCATTTTATTTTTAGTTCCAGTTTATTTATTTATTTTTTAAACTGCACTGACACTGAGTCCCTTAAAACTTGATCTTCACACCTCTGAGTTCTGAAGCGATCAGACAACCAGAAACAAGAAAGCTTCCAAAAATCTTTCCCCTCATCTGGGCATCTGCACCCTCACTGGTTTTCCAGCTTCTGAAGATTCAACATCTGACTACAGCTACATAATTTAAAACATTCAATATTAAAACCAGTAGTGGCATGACCTTAAAAAACCCACAATCCACAAGAGGCATTTTTATGGTGTGTGAACATTTACCCCAGAGCCACTGCTATACTGCTACATTTGCCGTCTTGATCCTTTACAGGATTTAATGCAGGATTTGCAGTTACCGCCTCCTATACAGAGAATTACTGACTTTGCCAGCTATACTGAATATTGATGTGAACTCTGGATGCCCCCAGTCTGCAAAGCAGGACAAGAACTCTGATCAAACCCCAACATTCATCATCTTCAGGAAAAAAAATACTGGATTTGTCATTTTATCAGCAAGATGTGAATCTGATGCTTAATGAAACTACACCTGCACTCTGGACAGCATGATAATGAAAAAGAGGCATTTCACAGTGAGAATGGTGACGTCTGGAAAAGACTCGAGAGAGCAAAGAGTTCAAGTTTCTGTATCTGGTTCTGTTTTGTTAAAGACTAAAAATGTTGCAGTTGCCACTCTGACAGTTTTGCCAACACAGACGGACGTCTTCACTGTGTTAGTGCAAATAACTGTATAGCTTGCCATGTGGCATAGCACCTAATTTAGTAGTATTCTATCAGTCTGTTACTAATTTGTATTTCTAGAAACATGAATGAGTGCATTTACCTCCACAGTTACCAAATCCCCAGCACAAACGAAAACCTCTGGAAGGTTTTGAAGCGATTGTGCTGTAAGTCTGTAGATTCAGACAGCTGCTGTCTCATTCTGCAGGGAAAAAAGTATTCTGACAGAAACTCCACAGATCATCTTCCTCCCTCCTTTTCCCTCACTCCGTCCTCCCAGACTCACAAACCTCATTATGCACATTATGCTGAGCGCAGATCTGCACAATCCCACAGACATGTTTAATGGGGGGGGTGTTTCCCCTTGTTTTTCTAGTTTGTCTCTTTTCTTTTGTCCTCACTGACCCATTTGAGCACTTCCAGGTACAGCCGTGGCCCAGCGAGACTCGATGATGGGGCTCGGGGGCTTGTTGCCTAGCAACAGGCAGCAAGCTGGCTTGTGTGGCAGTAGTGGCTTTATGTAACAGTGGGTTTGATGGTTGAATGTAGGGCGCTCAGTCTCCGGGGGGGAAGTGTAGGGACGTGTGTGTGTGTGTGTGTGTGTGTGTTTGGTCAGCAACCCCCCCCCCACCGCTTACATACACACCACCATTACCACCACCATGTACACACACACGGAGGGGATGGCGAGAATCCAAAAGGATACCCAGCGTGAATAAACTGACAGCCCCGCTCTCTGGATATAAATTTGATTTGATGTTGTGATGAAATGTCTGATTCTATTTTACCTTTGCAGGATGTTTATCATACATGAAGTTGTACATGTATATGTATATTACTTTACCTAAAAAGGTCACAAATTGCTGTATCCCTCAGGTGCAATACACATTAATCATCATCATCGCTGCAAATGTGCCGGTGTTAGCCAAATGCCAAATTTTTCCCACTGCTGTCCGCTGGCCAGATGTTAAAAAAACCTTTAAAAACAACGATTAGGCATACCAACATTTTGAGCAAAGGCGAAAGCAAGCAGCAGAAACAAAGGAGGAAAAGACATGAAAGGTGAAAGATAGACTATGCAAACAACTGATGAAAGACTCTGTACAACAGGCAGTTAAATCCTGTAAGACGGGGAATGATGTAAAGCCAGAGCAGACAGACACTCAGCGAGCAAGGCGGGATAAAGAAAAAACTGTATATAAAAGATGGATGTTACTGCCATAACGTCACTGCTTTCTGAAGAATCCATTCGAAGCCTCGGCATTAGCGTTTTTGGCCATGTTGCTTTTTTAGAGCTGGTGTTATCAGCTCATGCTAGCAAGGGTGGTTAGCAAGTCTCAAAAACTGTAATCTGTGCTAACATGCAAACATGCAAATTGCAAATGAAATACTAGAATTTCTCTCACCAGTACTGGTGCACCTTTTTTGATGGACTATTAGAATTCCCAGTATAGTTTTATTAGGAGAGTGATTCAAATTAGAGGAGGTAAAAAAAAAAAAGAGAAAATAGAAATGTGGTAGAGATGTGATCTTAAGGCGTGGTTATGATTAACAAAGCATATCAAGATTAAACCCACAGTAAATCCGGAGAACCCACTAAAAAGGTTGTTGCATTAGCCGAGTCTGCTGGATTCTGCTGTGGGGTACGAACAGAGAGGGCGCTGTTTGTCATGAACACAAAAACATCAAAGCTAAAAACATTTTTCATCCTACTGTGGTGTTTTTGAATGTTGGCTTTGTACGCTAGTCGTGTGTAGTTCTTGGTTTCTGTGCTCTTTAATCAGCACATTGTACATCTGTGTTGTGGGTCATTGTTTGAGTCCACACCAACATGCTTTTACACATGCCACATGTGTGTGTGTGTGTCAGCCTGTGTGTGCTCGCTCCTCTCCCTCGCCTGCTGGCCAGATGGCAGATGGCTCCTTGCGGTCAGCTGAGGAGCATCACTGGTGGCAGTTGCCATAGTGTAAGTGACGTCTGATTTATATTCAGCTAGTTTGACTTTTTTCTTAAATCACGGGGACCATCTGATGCAGAAAAGCTGAGCTGATCTAAACCGTTTCTGCATTAATGCATGTGCGTTCGCAGGGGTCTTTATTTCTGTCCTGGTTTAACAGAAAGGATGGAGCGTGTTTGGGTTCATGTGGGCTGAAAGGAGAGTTTTATTAACTGTGAATAAATGCTCGTCTCAGGACTCTGTTTCAACTTGGCTGCTTCATTTGGTGTGGACAACGGGCTCTGAGGTAATAATGTGAGCTCAGCTGCGATGCCACAGGCAGACTGTGTGTGTGTGTGTGTGTGTGTGTGTGTGTGTGTGTGTGTGTGTGTGTGTGTGTGTGTGTGTGTGTGTGTTTTACATAAAACAGTGAAAGGCCATGCCCATGACAGCCGCAGCAGCTCGTTCAGGGAGCAAAATTGAGAAAATTAAACATTTTCACTCACATTCCTGATGACCAAAGAAAAACAGGTTTGGACAGGGACATTGTATGGTAGCCAGTTTAGGCCAAACAGCAACCCTCAGGGATGAAAATAAAGCAGCCAGTGTGGAAGTGTGAAGAACTGCAGTTCCTCGAATGTCCACTTGAGGCTCGCTCCAAAAACGAGTGCCTATAGAGAAGCCTCTAACTAACTACAGAAGAAATAAACACGTTCACATAAAAAAGTTTATAGTTAATTTCCTCCTTAGTTAATTTTTTTCTTTAATAACTAATCCATTTGTTTTTTGTTAAAGAAAGATGAAAGATTGACATAACTACTGTGACATCACTTCTTGGTGACATTGTTTTCACTGTCACCATGTTGATTACGTGACTGACAAGTAATTAGCCAGTGACTAGCTACATACCACAGAAAGCCCTTTACTTAGAAATATAGTATGACTTTAAAAGTAAGAAAAGGCAAAGTGTTTACAGAGGCCAAGACAGAAAGCTAACAGCTATTGCCACCTGGTGGCTTTCAGAGAAATTGCCGGTTTAAAGCAGTGTGTCAGTGTCTTGGTTCTGGGTCATTCGACCGGGCATTTTGAGTTTGCAATGTTTTTCTGATTTCTTTGTAAAGTGTTAGTTTTGTCATTTAGTTTAGTCGTTGGTTTTCATGTAAGTTAATATTACTCCCAGCCCGTGTGTTCTCATCGCCGTGTCAGTCCCAGTTTTCTGTCCGAGTCTATCGTGTCTTCTGTGTCGCGTCGTCGTTGTGTTATGCTTTCATGTGTGCTCTCTCGTGTTCCCCCGCTCCCTCTCTTGTCTGACTTTCCTCCGGTGTCAAGCTCATGTGTTAGTCTTCGTCTCAGTGGCTCCTGTTTTATTTTGATAGTATCATGGTCCATGTTCAGTGTGTTTAGTCCCTCGTAACTCTTCTGTGTATTTAAGTCTCTGTCTTCCTTTGTTCATCGTCAGGTCGTCTGCTCGTCTCTCCGTGTTCATGGTTTGTAGGTTTTCCCGTGGTAGGTTCTTTAGATCTTTGATTAGTTTTTCCCCAGTTTAGGTTTTAGGTTAGTATACCTCTGTGTTCTTTCGCCTTCCTGCCTCAAGAAGACCCAAACGCAGACGCTCAAATAAATGCAGGGTCTGCAGCTGCAGACCCGCGACGATTAGCTTGATGACCCGGAAGCTTCATTCACATTTTTTGCGGTCTGTGGTTAAGGATTAAAGTTAAAGGTGGTGTAGCTCCATCCAGTCTAAAACGGTTATGAAGCATATTATAGAAGTATATTATTTTGTTGTTAAATGCATGTGCAGTGATGTGATATGAGAGAGAGTACATTATCAATGTTGTTATTAAGTGTATGTGTAATGGGTGTGTAGAGCTGTGTGTAGCTTTCTGACCCAGGACGCTGTAGTCTTTGTTCTTGTTAGATATCGGTTACCTGCCCAGAAATTTTGAAGACAACGATCAACATCATCATTTATTCAACAATTATGTTCATCTGATGAACAACATTGACTCTTTGAGATCTGTGTTTGGAGAGAAAAGTAAAAAAGAATTTTTACTTTTTCCGCTGCTCTCCCATCTTTCCATTAAAACAATACTTTGGGGGACCACGAGAGCTCACCTGTAGTTGTGCAGGTAACCTCTACACCAAGGCTACTGCAGGGACCTGGGTTGGAGTCCATCTCCAATTCATAAAAGATTTTAAAAAGATTTTAAAAAATTAATAACAGACCGTCAGTGCAGTCCTGATTATGGGTTATCATGTTGTGTGCTCTTTAAACACCTCGTGTACCACGTGAAGCCAAGCTGGAGTGTTTTTCCTCTGGAACAGTTTGTTCATAAAGTATCAGCTGGAATTTTAACCAGTCAGTATCGACTAAAGCCAACAGGAACGTAGATTTTAGTACCGTGGTGGTTGTGTTTGGTCGAGACCTCTGAGAGCTGAAAAGGAGGTCCACTCTTGTTTTGACCTCTGACCCCCTGAAGCTAAAGCCGCCTGGATAATGAAATCCGTTATCCATCCATTAGCCGCTGTATCGATGCGGTTTGCTCCTGGAAACCTTGTGATAGATTTTGAACCAAGAAAAAAAGTTTCCACAATGCTCTTTTTAAAAACAAATGCAAATAATGTTCAGGGCTGGTGTTACTGGTGCAGAACAATTAAAGTAAAGAAAGCTCTGTTATCAAACTGTTTGCATTAAGATGAACGCTAGAGGCAAAAGTCTGATTTTCTTGTTCTAAGCTAATTAATTTACTGTCATAACTCTGACTTTTATTTTCCTTGGAGTTTCTTTTGATGAAAGAAAATCTGCTTTTTCTGGAACATCAAACTCCTGCCTTAGGCAATCAAATTTTCCTCAAGTGTTTCTTATTTTTAATATTCAGAAACAATAACAACTCCCAACAGCAGGCAGGGAAACACCACGTGTCCGCCTGCGCGCTTACTGGTATATTTTAGCCAAAATAACAGTTATGATTTGACCAGCTGCTTCACTGAGGATCAAATTGGAAACAACCTGATGCTAAATCAGTAACAACCAATTTGTAATTGAATGCTGAGGTGTTCTGAAAATATGTAAATCCAGTTCATGACAGCAGACCTGCTTGAAGCTGTTGATTTGCTCTCACCACTTCATTTTTTAATATAAACACTGATTAATCATTAATGTTATAATTTGTGCCATACATTGGTTCAAGAAGTAATCAGGGATAGCCTCAGAGAGAAACTGGTCATTGTGCAGTTTGAGATTTATTCAATAATTATAAGGATTCAATATTGCATTCATACAATATTGATATAAAAAGTGAGTACCCACCTTTTGCTTGAGGAATTTATCAGGGGAATTTAGGAAGCAGACATATAAACACCGGACTACAACAGCAGTAATCATGCACACACTCCAGTATGGTTAAAGATCGGATACAATAACATCAACTAAGAGGCATCCAGGGAGGATCCTAGTTAGATGCCTCAACTAGCTTCCTTTGATATGGAGGAATAACAGCTCGTCTCTGCACCCGCTCCTCACTCCTCTGTAACGCTGAGCCCAGACGACCTTTAGAGGAAACACATTTCTGCTGCTTGAAACTGCAGTCTCGTTCTTTTGGCCAGAGCTGTTGACCACAGGTGAAGGAGGGAATATAAACAGACCTGAAAATCAACAGGTTTGCTTTCACACTCAGTTTCTTTTCATCATGACAGAACGGGACAGCATCTGCATCTCTGCAGAAGCAGCACCAGTCCATCTGGGAGTCGATCTCCCACTCGCTCCTTCCCTCTTTCACTCCTGAACAGAACCCGGGATACTTGAGGCAGCAGCTCATTCTTATTCCAGAGTGGACACACCACATTTTTCTGATTGGGAACCGTGGCGTCAGACTTGGTGTCAGAACTGTGCACAAGAAACCACAACTTCAAGTCAAGGACCCCTCTAATCCCAAGGCCTAAAAAATAATTTGCATTTTAAATTATTACAATTTAAGTGACTTAAGTGGATTGTAAAGACATTTTAATGCCTGTGTTAATACACTATGATACCTTTGCACAGCACTAAAAATATGAGAGATTAATAACATCACCTCATTGAGCATCAAGTGGGCCAAACTGGACCCTTTGAAGAGCTGCTTCTAGTCCCTGAACCACATCTTTGTCACCCCCATTTAGCTTGACATCCAGCTTTTGCAACAAACTTGTGTACACACACACACACACACACACACACACACACGCACACACGCACACACACACGCTTCACTGTGCCCCTGTCACCATAGCAACTCCATTCTCCACATCTCTGCTTCTCCCCTTGTTCCCTCCTCCTCCTCCTTCATGTCAAACAGAAAATCCATACGGGGGAGGGAAATGAGAGAAACAATCAATTTGTCCTGAACTCACCGCACTCGTGTTCGTCACTGTCGTGGTGACCAGATACTCCGAGTCGTTCCCGTTTGATTTAACAATCCATTCGTCGGCGATGTCTCTGTGGCAACATTCATTTGTGGCAGAAAGAGTGGGAAAGGAGATTTCATGATGCAACGATTTTTTAACATCTGAGATGATTAAAACAGTTTATTAGTTTCCGTGCTGTCGCCGTAATGAATCTGCTGATTTTCCTGAAGCAGTTTGTGGGTGAATATTACACCAAATTAAGCTGCATGGCTTCAGCTGCTATCATCACCTTTCAGTCGTGATGCTGCTGCCAGTTGGTTGTGCAAACATCTTAGCAGAGATTAAATTTACACATTTTACTGGAGGTTGCAGACTGATGAGTGCAGGGCTTCATTTATTGAAAAGATAAAAGCTTTAAGATTTTAAGCTTGCACTTCTAACCACATTATTTTTGAGCTGCCAACATGACACTTAAATCTCTGTCTTGGTGGGTCCTAGAATTTTGACACAACCAAGAAGATCCGTTTTTGGTCTCTTCCTGGCCCCTAGTGGTTAAAAATGATAAAAACAAAAATCACGTCAAAGCAAAGAAGCGTTGGAGGTATAAAAGACTCTTAAACAGACTTGGAACAGACACAGTTCCCAATCCGCACTATTGTATTGTGCCACGTTACCTTCGTGGTGCTGATAAAGCCTGGCCAAAGCACACAAATGTGTTAAAAGCAAATTAGTGTGTGGAAGCGATCACAAACATGTACCATTGGGAGAAACTTCTGCAGGAGAAACAAAGAAGCGAGGGAAAATAAAAATCACACAGACTTGTGTTTGTTTTATAAATGTGAGTAAAAACCTGGGGGAGAAGCAACCTGGCTACTGTGGTTAGCAGGGTCACCTCTCAGTGAAAAGGTCCTGGGTTTGAATCCAGCCTGGAGTCTTTTCTCTGTGCGGATTCATTCCAGCTTCCTCCCACAATCCAAAGGCATGCGTGGAGTTTGGCTAGCTGGTGATTTGAGTTGTCTGTAGGTATGAGTGTGTTGTTGTTACTGAGGACCAGAAACACGTGGGGCTCAGTAATAGCACACCTCAGTGCTCCACGCATTGAGCTGTCCTTCCATCCTGATATTCCTCTGATTGGAAAAGGAAAAGTTTCACTGCAGGGAAATCAATGAGAAAAGAAATCCACCATTCACTTAAAATACTTTCCTGATTAGTTTGTGTCTCTGTTGCTGGCTTCAGGTCTTATTGTAATAAGACAACAGGGTGATTCTTTTATAAATTGAGGTCCTCACACCTTACAGGCGATGCTTTAGAGCAGGGGCGAAGAACTCCAGGCCTCGAGGGCCGGTGTCCTGCAGGTTTTAGATCTCACCCTGGGTCTACACACCTGGATCAAATGATTAGCTCATTAGCAGGCCTCTGGAGAACTTCAAGACATGTTGAGGAGGTCATTTAGCCATTTAGATCAGCTGTGCTGGATCAAGGACACATCTAAAACCTGCAGGAGTTCTCCACCCCTGCTTTAGAGCAAGCATGTCATTTGACTGATGAGTCTCCACCCTAACACACCTTGTTCCTCTGTTCTACTCAGAAACACTAAGGCTACGTTCACACTGCATGTCGTAATACTCAATTCCAATTTTTTTGATCAAATCCGATTGTCTGGTTGTTCACACTACAAATAAAATGTGACAGCAAACGCGCTGTAGTGTGAACGGTTCACGGCCCTCGAAGCAGCCTGCATGCGCAAAAGAAGACGTCACACACAACGCGCTCTGTTTACGGAAATAAAAAATGGCGGCTACAGAGCCCAAAACGGTCAAGCTCATCATAAAACGGGCAGGTGACTCAACCACGTCCGTTTTGTTTGTTTACATCTTCAGCTTCATTAAACTTGGCTGTGTGCCCTCGTTCAACCATTTCTTTGGCAATGCACTCGAACACAGCCCGGTTACGATACGACCAATGTTCCCTCTAATTTTTCACGTGTCTGAGCGAACACACAAACTCCCTGAGCGTCCCTTGGGCCACTGTGAGCAATAGCAGACATGTGCACTGTGGTCACGCCAGCATCGAATCCATCCAAGTTACATGTTTATTAAAATAATCAAATTACAGCCTTTACATTTATGTTAGACTACTTTTAATTAGCTGCTTTAGCCCACTTACAATGAAAGTTTAAAAAAATCTTGTTCATGACCTGTGTAGTATGTTAACACTATTGGAAGTAAAAATAACTTGAACTCCAATTTGGAAAATCCAGCTTTCTTTTTTTTTCTTTTTTCTTTTTTAAATAAATCTCTGACTTGTATTATGAGTCTGAGTCTGTGGTCTGGGAGAGAGTCTGTAACTCTCCATCTGCAAAATACAGTAAATAATGACCAATGTTGGGTTATTAATTATATAGTTACTTCTTCAAAAAAGTAACTGAGTTATGCAAACAACGTTTTTTGCAGCCGTTTACCTAAAAATGCAGCAAAAGTGTTTTTTTAAATAAACATTTCAAACTATTTACAGAACAATCAGCTGTTCTGCATCAAATTTGATGCCACACAAATCATTTGTGCCACTCCAAAAAATAATTTCTGTCCACTATGAGATAAAGAACAACAGCCTGATACCTGCAGGCCTGACAACAGGAGATGTTTCACTGCTGTAACACCTGTAACATTCAGCAGTCGCCTCATTGTTCTGACACACACAACAAAATTATTGAATACACTACACACTAACTACACAAGATTTGAGCTAAACGTCGCAAATCTCTCACATCTCAAAACACCGCCACTCCTGAAACGTCCCCCTTCCTAAACAACTGAATGCCATGTTGCCATATCATTTTTTGATTGGTCGACATGGTACATTTTTCCACCAATAGGAAAGGGTGGTTGTTTTTTTTTTAATTTTATTTTGTTTTTGCTCACAGGCGGAGAGTGCTTTCCTTATAAAACGCCGTTTTTACCGTTTCTTCCAGCAGTAAATATGAACAACGATAGTATTCAAGAAGAAAACCAAACATTGTACAGGGTGGGCCATTTATATGGATACACCATAATAACATGGGAATGGTTGGTGATATTAAAGTCCTGTTTGTGGCACATTAGTATATGTGAGGGGGCAAACTCCTCAAGATGGGTGGTGACCATGGTGGCCATTTAGAAGTCGGCCATCTTGGTTACAACTTTTGTTTTTGCAATAGGAAGAGGGCCATGTGACACATCAAACTTATTGGTAATGTCACAAGAAAAACAATGGTGTGCTTGGTTTCAACGTAACTTTATTCTAGAGGGAACATTGGATACGACCCTTCAAGTTTAGCTTGAATATTTGTGCCGTTCAAACTGTTACACCATGATCGGATATGGGGCGCATAGGGTCAAAAAAGTCAGATTTGATGCAGTGTGAACGTAGCCTTAGATGATGATGTTTGAAAGCTCAGTTTTAGCCTTTGCAGTCCAACCCAATATTGGGTTGTGGAATCCTGTAGTCAAGCTAGCTATGTCTGTCTTTTATGTACAGCGTATGCTTAAAGAATGAATTTCTTTTTCAAAAGTTTAATTAGTGGTTTTAGGAAAAATATTTTTTAAATGTAGGTTTTTTTAAACTTCAGTTACAGTTACAGTTCAGTTTGTATCAGCAGGGAGGAATGAGGAAGAAAGAGATTAAATCTTTCTGCAGCCACACAATCAGCAAGTGTGTGTTTAAGGCTGAGTCAGTCTGCACGGGTGTATACCGCCATCAAGTGGATGTTCCTGCAAACTGCAGGATGCCTGTGATTTGTTCCTAAACCCATTTCCACCACTGATTTACAGGATTGTGTATGTGCACAGACAAGGACACCGTCAGAGTTTTCTTTAGTTAGCAGTCTGCTCTCTTGTCTGCTTCTTCACATTCATGTCTGATGTTAGAACTCATTTATTCACAAGAAAATCGTGTGTTACACAAATGAAGATTAACACATGGGGAATAATCTTCAGTTTCCTCAAATTACACCAAAGACGATAAATCTGATATGTCTTTGTATACCAGCTCCTTGATGGCACTCGTCTGGATTCAGGGACTAAATACAGGACTGATTGTTGCATGTGGAGGACATTTTTGGATGAAAGCAGACTACTTCTTTTTTACCCACTCATCTATTTGTTCCTTGTTACACTTGAATACAGGACATCACAAAGCCACAAACATGTGCAGGCTCAGCTCTGTCACGGTAGGAGGTGAAAGATGAGGGTGAAAGCTTGTGGAGGTAGAAGAGGGCAACACAGCGGTGGGTGGGAAAGGGCTTCTATAAATCCACAGAGATGGTTGGAAAATGAGGAACAGGTGAGTGAGTGGGTGTGGGGAGTCAGCTGAATCTTGATCAGCTAACAAGCTGTGCTAATGGGATCATTGAAAACACCTTCTTACTTATCAGTGTGCTGAGGTTTCTGTCCCAGAGCCACTTTGTCTTTAACATTTCCTACATTTTGGGGGGCATTTTGTGAGTGTGCAGGCCTTTGGACAGTGTCTTTTTGAAGACTTTCATTCTCCCCGCTACAGTAAAACATCAAAGAGCTGCTCTTACATCCTGTTGATGTTTGGTATTTGTGTTAAAACGGGAAGAGTAAAGCATCCTTCCTGTGTCTGAACAGAGCAGACGATCAGCTCTGATTCAGATCATCGACCATCAGCTGAGCTCAGCCGGGGTCCAGATGGTTTGGGGTTGTGCAGCAGTCTGGCTTCACTTCCAACTTCTTCACTTCACGCTTGTCAGATGTGAAGAGAAGGAAGAATTCATCAAAACCTTTTTAATCAAGAAGATAAAAAGATGTGGAAATGGAATCAGATACTTTTTAACCTGCCTGTTCTTCTGGAGACGCACTGAATGCCGTCTCTTTTCAATAACATCAGCATTCAAAAGATGGGACGGGTCTCATAAAGACACTTCAGGGTTAGAATAATACAGCTTACACTTTTACAAAAATAAATAGCAACTGGTTGATCTTACAGAGAATAAGACGCCTCACACTGGAACGCTGGAACTTTAAAGAAAATGGAACACGAGCCCACAAAGTAACGTGAAATGAGATTAGTTCCTATTTTCTCCTGATGGAGAGACGATCCAGTCTGACTCCTGCCTTTAAGTCGGGTTAATTAATTAGTTAATCCTAAAGGCTGGCAATAAGACGACAATCAAATCTTAAATGTATTCAGATCGTTTTAATAAAATGCATAATCTGTAATTATAGAGTGCTTTTCTAAAGCCACATTACAAAGTGCTTCACAGAAGAAAACGACCTCGTAACACACAGATGTTGTTATGAATTACGTGATGGTGTTGTGGTCTTTCCTTTCAGAAATGATGGTTTGGTGTATCCTCTGCTAAGAGGTGACACAGGAAGGACTGAAGCACTTTTCCTTTTCATTCAACCAGCTACATCATAGGAAGTTACACAGAAACCTCTGAGACATTTCCCTCAGTTAGAAATACTGAATACTAATGACTCGATGACGATCACTGACTAACCTTTGTGCTTGGCTTTGTGCAACGAATGTAGACATATGTCTGAAGTGCACTTGGTTTAACTAATCCTCAGTCAAAGCTCATCTGTGTAATAACCAAATGTTGATAAATAATCAGCACCACAAACCTTTGGATTTCGACTTTCATTTTAGGGTGTATCTAAACCTGCCTCTTATGGGAAGCCATGGAAACGGGACAAAAAGGCAACCAGACACATGGTTTGTATAAAAAATTAGACCCCTTTTTATTGTGTTCTCATATATAAAAGAAATACAAAAAAGAAACATCGACACCGGGCGAGGGTCAGAGCAGGGCGGGGTTTATAGGCAGGGATGGGTTGGGAGTCAGGTGACATGAAAAAGGGGAAATGACAGGAGGAACATCAGACAGTCCGAGGGGATCGGTCAAACGGATATCGAACGGGTGAGGGTGGATGAGTCTCCCTCCCTCCTTCCTTCCCACCTCAACCACAACCAACTCCTACTCTTCTCCTTCTCCTCCAAAGAGAACTTTCAGTTCTTCAAACATGCATCAAAAGCAGAGATGTTCAGGAGCCAGAAATGATCTCACTGGTTGAGTTAACCCAAAGTGGGAGGGGCCAGAGATTTTCTTTTTCTGAGCACATTTGGGCTACCTGGTAAACCTAGAACGATGAAAAGAAGTCACTGTGGTGAAAACATGTAAGTGACTTTCATTCATTTTTACATGACATTCATGATGTTGAAAGGTCAGCAGGCTCGTTCACCACAACAATATAATCCAGTTAGCCTCAATGCTAATGCTCAATGCTTTAGCATTGAGCAAGAGCCTCAATGCTAATTCCAATAATCACCTCAGAGATTAGCAAGTTTTTTCCACCTCTCTTTGGCTGCAGATCTGTGAACCTCTTGGTTGCGCGCCTGCTTTTCTGTGTACATTCAGTGTTTCGCACCAAAATGCGTTGAGTTTATCCTGAAGATCTGAAAAACTTTCTGAGTGCCCTTTATTCCTCTTTAAAACACTGGCAAAGTTTTAAAGCCAAGTGCATCTGAAAAATGAACCGAAGCTAATGTACCAAAAACTGCAATTCCTCCAATGACCACTCGAGGCTGTCTTCAAAGGTGAGTCAGTCTCCATACAGGAAAAATCAGCACGTTTACATGTTTACAACCTGGTTTAAAAAAAAAAGAAAAGAAGGAAAAAAGATTTAGTTTAATAATTTAGATTATTAGTATAGATTTACTTCAATGGCTGACCTAGTTTATCTGGTGACTTTTTTTTAAAGCTTTTTTTCATCCCTTCGACACCATTCTTGTTTTGAGTGGACAAACCCTTATTTTGAAAATTCAGCTGTAGCTAACCAGCTAGCAATTGGCCTGTTCACATCTCGTGTTTCCCGTGCTGGCAGACTCACTGGACAGGTTTCTGTTGAAAGAACCAGCGCTCCACTGCAGCTGGCGATGGCAGTGATGGAGTCTTTCTTGTGATCTGGAAAGCTGCTGTGAGCTACGGGGTCGCCTTTACCAGGACCTGCAGCAGAGGAACCATTCATGTACCCAATTCAGTGAAGCTGCAGAGCATAAGGACTACTGTAAAATTTAACTCATTACTAGGGGTATGACCAGACTTGTTAACAAGTCAAACTCCAGTATAGCCATTGGATGCTAACCAGGCTACAGTAGCTTCTGTTCGATTGAAACTTTCCACCCTGCATTCTTCACATCCAAACATCATCATATCTGGCTTTTAAAAAATAAAAACAGATGTTGATGGAAGCTAAACGTCAGAATTAACAAACCACTGGGTGACACTCTGGTAGCTACGCCAGTCCTCTATTTACAATCAAAGTTGGAAGCTTGCAGAGTGCACATTTGCTGCAGAGCTTATTCTTTGGGGGTCAGGGCTTTTCTTCGTGCATAACTGTCACATGTAGACCAGTATGAGAGTGTAAAGCCTGCAGCAGGTATTACATAACCTGCAAAGGTGAATTTACTAAGTAGGGGTAGGTGATATTGTTTCAAAATTCCATTGACATTTTAAGAAAAACTGCAACTTTTGATGTTATAGGGAATAAAATGCTGAATGTTGAGCGTTGAGGTGACTGTTGCTGTGATTTGGTACTATATAAATAAAATTGAACTGAATGTTGCTGCAAGCAG
Source organism: Copadichromis virginalis (assembly GCF_057382275.1). Taxonomy (NCBI): domain Eukaryota; kingdom Metazoa; phylum Chordata; class Actinopteri; order Cichliformes; family Cichlidae; genus Copadichromis; species Copadichromis virginalis. The sequence continues at coordinate 3,858,515 of NC_140635.1, read as the reverse complement.
CAGTATTTATAGGTGTAAGTAAACAAACGAGCTGCTGTCACTGATGACTTGCTACCAGTTGCTGCTGCTAGCACAGATGCTAGCAGCGTTTTAGTGTAATAGTAGTGCCAGAATAAGTCAAACCTAAGCACAAAAGTAGTCTACGTCATGTGTTCCCTGGAAATTTTAATCCATCCATCCATCTTCTTCCGCTTATCCGGAGCTGAATCGTGGGGCAGCAGCCTTAGCAAAGAAGTCCAGACCTCCCTCTCCGCGGCCAGCTTATCCGGGGGAAACCCAAAGGCCTCCTCCCAGTGGGACATGCCCCAACCACCTCAACTGGCTCCTTTCAATGTGGAGGAGCAGCGGCTCTACTCTGATCCCCTCCCGGATGGCTGAACTTCTCACCCTTGGAAGATCCAAGGGTGACCCCCTCAGAAGTACAAGACCAAGGGAACAGTTCACCCTGCCAGAGAGAGGGTTACCGGGGCCTCTCCCTGGAGCCAGGGAGGTGTTCGAGGGCGAGCATCTGGTGGCCGGGCCTTAGTCCATGGGGCCTGGCCGGGCACAGCCCAAAAAAGGGACATGGGCCCATCCTCCTGCAGGCCCACCACCCGTAGGCACCGTAGGGGTTTAGTGCAATGTGTGCCGGGCACCGTCCAGGAGCAAAGGTCCTGGCAGACTGATTCTCGACTACCAAGACTAGCAATTGTGACATTAAAAATTTTAAATCAAAGCAAACGCTCAACACTTTAGTCAAACAACAACTAAAGTAAGTCCACCTTGTAAGTGGAGCCACACAGTATTTCCCATATAAAACTCAAACATATTTTCTACACTGGATGTTGTATTTTTAGTCAAGCTTTTAAACCAGTTCAGTAACTTCCATTTTCTCTTCCTGTCATTTAAGTGTATCTAGCAAGTGCTCCAGTGACACTCACTCACACGTCATCAGCTGCTAGCATCCTCTCCTTCATAGCCTGGTTGTGCTGGATGGTGTGACTTTGTTTGTTGTTTCCACCTTTAGCAGGAACTGGGATTTTTTGCAAATATTTTGCTGTAAAATTATTCGTACTTTGTAAAGTAACATGCTGTGTCAGTTCCCGCCCTCAGACAAACCTGGGTTTGTTTCATTACTGTACACTCTGGGTACCGTAAAAGCATGGCGTTGCTATAGCAATGATGCAGTGACATGATATTTATATATCACATGATGTGCAGTTTGCTTTGTAACCATTTCAAAGGCTTTAACCACATTTGTCAATGAACTAAGCAAGACCTCGTTCTGATTCATCTTCTTTAGGGTTTCCACCAGTGTACTCCAGGCCTTGAACTGACGCCAGTTCAGTCGTTAAGTAAGCTAATGTGTCTTACTAGTCTGCCTCTGTTTATCTTTTTCAACATCTTAACTATGACAAAGTTTAAAAGAACAGCTGCTCAGTCAATATAAGTTTGCTAATGTTCACAGCAGGTTAATTCAGTCATCGCTGTATTGGAATGAAGTCTGGATCTGGTGCTCTCCTGCGTTTACAGCTGCATTGTGTGATATAAATGTGTAGAGGGGCAAAAATCATGACATAGTGAACTCAAAGTGCTCGCAGTGACATCACTACTAAAATTCAGGCCCATCCAAACTCAGTGCAACAAATTTAACACCTTTAAAATGTGCATGAAATAATTTAACTTCTCTGAAGGATGGATGTTGGAGGAGAATATCAGTAACTTCCTGCTGTATCCTGTTGACCTGTTCTCCTTGATATTACGTGGTGTTGCATGACAAACGGAATGTATTTATATTTTATGGTATTTATTTGCATCTCCTGAAAGACTATTTCAGATTAAAATGAGGAAAAACTGCTTTCATCTCAGTTTACTTAAAACAAGCTCCTCATTGAAGTTTTCCAACCAGTAACACTAAAGATTAAACAAGTAGTAGATTTAAACTTTAACGAGCCGTGTTCAGTTTAGTTTAGCACTGAAGCCTTTCCTTCTTGTTCACTCTTGGTGCATTTTTTGATTTCTGGGAGATAAGATGACATTCCTGATTTGAATCCTGCCTATGTAGCTCTTCAGAAAACAGCCTTTATTCAGTACAACATAAACTTACAATTCAGGACCTGAAAGCAGCTTAAACTGCAACAGCTCCTCAAGGACTTTTGTTTGTTGTGTTTTTTTTGCGAACATGCTAGAAAGAAATGTTCTTTAGCTCCGCCCACTTAGGTTTAACTCAACCGCAGGCACTATTTCTGGCTGACGAGCAGCCCTGCCTCTGAGAGATCTGTGGAACTGAAACTCCAGTCTGCTCTTCAGGACAGCTCAGTTTTATCAGCTGCTTCAGCGTGATGGCCCCCTCCCACCTCGGAGCCACCGTGTGCTAACAACGTCCTCCGGTTGTAGTGGTGGTGGCCCTTCATGATGCCCGAGTTGTTGTTCTCGTTGAGGATTTGCTTTTGCTTCTGCCGGTTGAGCGACTGCACCAGGCCGAGCACCACGGCCGCCAGCGAGTACTGGCCGGTGATTTTGCGGGGCTGCAGGATGAGCGGGTTGGGCTGCACGCGGCCCAGCAAGAAGTGCGTTCGGATCTTGCCCTCCTGCTCGCTGATGCCCTTCACGTAGATCTCGCCGCGGTACTCGAACGCGAAGCCGCGCTCCTTCAGGATCAGGTAGGTCTCCTCGGGAACCTGGATCTTGCCGCTCACGCCGGTGCTGTCCATCCGGCTGGCCAGATTCACCGTCTTCCCCCAGATGTCGTACTGAGGCTTCTTGGCACCGATCACGCCTGCCACCACCGAGCCATGAGTCATACCTGCCAAAAACACACAGGACCAGCTGTTAGGGGCTGAACCATTTTTTATTAAAAACACAAAAAGGGTCTTCTTGCTTTTGTTTTCATTTTTAATGATGCAAATCTGGAGGTGCTAAAAACTGCAGTTCCTTAAAAGGCCACTTGAGACTCCAAAAGTCAGTGAATCTCCAACTAAACATCCAGCTGTGCGTTTTGTTGTTTTCTCATTTTATTTTGCACTGATTAGCATCTGACTCTTTGTGTACTTGTTGTTCTGCACTTAAGGACTGAAAGAACCCGAAGAAGTCTGCTGTCGCAATCTGCACTCCTCGATGTTGAGTTTGCCTTGAGACAGCTGATCTTTGCTTTTTATTGTCAGAAAGTATATGAAGTCCTTTGAAAAACAAGGTAAAACTAAGCACACCCTACTGCTTCTACAGGAAACAATTCAACCAGTTGCTTTTTCTCAGTTTCATGGATTTCAGGTTGATGCAGTGACACTGAGAACATTATTTCTGTGCTGCAGCCACATTAAAAGGTAAAAATGCTTTTTGTTTGCTTTTATTTCTTTCACCTGCACTGCAGAAACTACTACCCACTTGTCTTCACACAGCTTTCTGGTGTTTGTCATTGAAAATTAAAACTGAGTCCACTCCACTCTGAGTGTTTAGACTGAGATGATCTCCACAAAATGTTACCCACTTTACTCTTTCGTCATCAAAGCTCTTACCGATCCTCAGCTCAAAGTTATTGAAGGAGTGCTTGTTAATCTCTTGGATGCTCTCGTTGAGGGCGATGGCGAAGTCTGCCAACGCACACAGGTGACCCCATTTATCTTCACATTGCTGTGGGAGTGAGAGCAGAAGGGTCTGAGTCAGCTGAACATCAGGACCAGCTGCAGGGCAGGCGCATCAGAGATGAACTGTGTCAGAAAACTCTTTTCACTGCCGTGGATACTGAAGCCTTCACTCAAGGTTTTAGGCACACGATCTAATGCTTCCACTCGAACAGATGCGACGGGCTGGGATCTGTCATTATTTTTATTTATTAGTTTAATTACTTCCACACAGCCTGAAAAGTCCTCTGATATTTTCTAGTACTTCTGCCTCAAAATACCAAATTACAAGAAGCAAAATAGTTCACATGTGGTACTGACTCCAGCCATGCTGCAAAACTTTGATCAAACAACCAATTTTCAGCAAAGTTACACTTAACTAGCTAACAGATGGCGCTCTTAGTGTGAGGATCCTAACCAGCATGTTTGGAGAAATGAAACGTCAGAATGTTAGAAATCAGATTCATTAAATCTTCGTATTATTTTTAAAACCACTTAATTACCTTTAATTTTCATTTAATGTATACAAATTATTTTGTTCATGTAAAGTAAAGAAAACAGCCGGCCCCAAGGGTCTCACCTGCTTCTCAGGTGACAGACCAGAGACGGCCATGTAGGTGCTGCCAATCGTCTTGATCTTCTCGATGTCCTGAAATCGGTCTTCACCCAGCAGCTGTAAAGTCAGAGAGACACTTTGAACATTTGTGTTTGCTTTCTTGTTCTTGCAAATATTTTACTTCCGAAGCCACAACAAGTGAAGAAGCTCCAGCTCTGTTAATCCTTCCATCTGCCACCGCCTGTCATGGATAACGGAGTTTGGGCTCCGTGATGTTTTTTCTCCCAGGAACCTTTTTCGGGGACATAATCGTTCATGTTACTGGTTAAATTGAATTAAAAAACTGAACTGAACATCACTGTGTTTCTGCTTTTGCACTATGTGAAGATAAGTTGAGTAAATTACTAAGCTGATGTGGCAACAGCTATTTCCTCCTCACTCTGTCAGCCTCTGTCTTTGTCAGAGCTGCTCTTGGCTGGTAAACACACAAATCCTCAGCAGGCAGCATTTCATCAAAGTCGATACCTGTTCCAGCTTTCTCATTTTGTTTTCCATGGCTTTCCACTCTACTATCTGGCAAGTAGCAGTATTTGTTTGCATATTGCAATACTAAACAAAACCACAAATTACAACAAGATTTGAGACATGACTAAATAAAGCACAACGTGTCACCAAACATGAAATGCGGTTTTGGGGAGTAGCAGAATACATGTACCGGCATTACGTATTTAAAATACAAAATATGAGTGACTGCATTTTGTTACAGTTACTGTTTAAATAGGTGATGATTAGAATTCAGTTACTTTGTTGAAATAAATGGATTACACAGCGGTCTTCTCCTGTTAAGACTGATGAATAAATCTTACTCACTTCTTTGCTAATTGTCCCCTAAAACGAAGCCATTTATTCTGATCTTGTCATCTGCAGTGAGAGCCCCTCTGCCGTGGGCTCATACTGCAAGGTCTGTTCTTGTTTTGAGGGAAAGTGAGTGAGGATTGTGGCCCGAGGCAGCAGAGAGCGCAGCTGGTGTCTGCCTGTCTCTGCGCTTATTAGGAGACTTTGACATTTTCTGTCAGAGACTTCGGTTCAGAGGCTTGATCAGGACCACGAGTTCCTGTAGACTTCAACTCTGTCCACAGGGAACCAAAAAGCATCCTAACTCACACTGAATCTGACGCATGGAGACTTATTGAGCAGCTCTTTTATCAACTGGTTTCTTCTCATTTGAAGGTTCCTTCTTGCTGATGCAACAAGGTAACTGTTTCTACAGTTCTGCTTTGGTGGATCAGTCGCAGTAATTCTGTACTTCAGTCTGTTTTGAACTCGTGTAGAAAGTCTGGAGCAGCTGCCACGGAAGCTTAAAAATCCTCCCTGTATCATGAAAGCTAAATCAATACAGGATGAGAGCTAATATCTGGGTTCATATCAGTGGAACCCACAAGCTTTTGTGTCTGTGGTGTTTATTTCCTGTGCGGGTGCGTTTCTGTCTGAAATCAGTGCTTGTTGATAACCTGTGCACGTATGTGAGTGTGCTCGTTGTTTCTGGCTTCGGATTAACCCGCTGTGAAGTGATCTGCTTTTCATGAAAAACAGAAGATGCTGACATCAGAGACGGTCCTCTGCATGTTTAAAATGTTTGTCTGAAGCAGAAGTGGGCACACTTGAAAATCTGCAGTCTCACCTCATCAAAGTCAGCGATGATTTCATTGAGGAGCCTCAGGCACTCAACTCCTTGGTTGTTCATCTCGGTCTGGGAGTAGAAGTCAGCAAAGCCTGGGATGGAGGCAAACATCACGCCCACGGCATCGTAGGACTGCGAGTACAGCTCCTGTGGGTAAACACGTCACGAGTGAGCTCACGGTGTCACGTTTTCTTGAATCACAAACAAGATAACTTCATTCAGTCACTTGTTTTGTGTCTCTATGGATACTGCAGAACCAAGCATTGGTGAATTTGGCCACGCATTCAAACAATCGTCTGGCTGACAGATGACATTATAGCAGCAGGTCGATCATTGCTTTACTCTCCAGAGAATTGAGTGAAACTTTACACAAGACAAATGTGACACTGCCCCACTTTCATCCCCTCTGAATTTCTTCCAGTAAATGAAAACAGAAATTAAACTTTGGTGTTGGGCACTCCACTTGTAATATCTAAGGGAAGACACTAACAGAGAACTGTAATAGAACAGACTGTGCTCCAGGTTATCGTCCGCTTTTTAGCTCTCTCAAGAACACTTTAGTTAAAGTTCAAGCTGAGAGGCAAAAACATCAGGAGAGAGGGAGTCACAGAAAGGGACTGAGGGGAGGTTGGTTGCAAAGTGGCTTGCAGAGGCAAAAGCAACGTGTAGTTTAAATAGTGTGACATGTGCAATATTTGCCAATGAAGATAACGACTCATCAGCTGATTTGAACCAGCTTGATTGGTGCAGTTTGTGGAGCTGAATAATTGCAGTTAATAGTATCAGGGGCTTCTCTCACTTCATGGTGATGTGACTCACTTGACGGTAGATGGTGATGTTCTGGAGGCCTCAGTTCTTCCTGGATTGTCTTGGACCATCAAAATAAACTAAGAGGATACACGTCATATAAAACCTGTGCCGTTGTTTGAATGGATGATGTTGGATTATGACACTTTCTCAGACCTGCACTGAGCTCCTTGGATTTTTCCAATAGTCTCTGTGTTGGTGAGTGCTCTCAAATAAAGCCTTTCTATGTTTCCACAGAGCAGCTGTCAGCTGTAGTCAATCATATCCCTGACAGGAAGTTTGGAGGTAAAACACTTTTTGGAGCTTTAAAACAAAGCACCGAAAAGCCCGCACAGCAGCAATCATTACCTTACAGTTTTGTGCATTACACAGTGCTCATCACTAGGGGGCACTGTTGATACGTGACCGGGCGGGAGGCGTGCTGACATGCAGTAGCATGTCCTCACACGCAGTTGCTCTTTGTGCCATTATGGAGGCATTTTAATGATGAGCTAGAAAACATAACGTCTGTCCAGAGTTCAACATTTGGAGGTAATAATTCAGGAGAAGCTGGGTGACTCTCTCTGTCTGTTATCATTTTAATGTAATTACACACTTATAAAAATAAGCCTTTGACTTTATTGTGAAATCATACACGCTTAATGAGCTCAGTCAAATGTCAGCGCCTTCAAAGTGGAACTCAGTAAAAGTCGAACTAATTTAATTGCTCGGTTATTCCCGGTGCCTTTTCAGGGCAGCCAGAGCTCCGAGGTTTGTTTGGGCTTTACTTTTTCCTGCAAACTAAGCCTCCCTAACATACTTCAGGAGGAGTTTTCTAATACTAAATAGAAAGATGGGTGACTAAAGGCAGTAATGCTCCACCATCAACACTCCATCACCTCCAATTAAGTATTCAGCTCACTTTAGTACTTAAATTGGATCATGCATCTGTGATCTGAAGAAAAAAAAGACCTTTCTCATCCCATTGAGCAAATTTTTAATTAGATTAAATAAAGAAATAAAAATCTTGATAAGGGTTAAGAATAATAAAATGTATGAGAGCTAAACTGGAATGTAAAACACAAACACAGACTACAGGGCTACACTGCTGAGGATGATGCTTACGGGCTGTGACAGCAACTCTGACATCATATTTTATACTGTGCATCTCCGGGCGTTTACAGAGGTTTGGGTGATGCACAAACATCATAATGTTTTGGATTAGAATAACCTATATTTAGCCAAGTTATGTCAAACCCTGAAGAAATGAAATTTAATTATTTCAGCACAACATGTACATTTCAGTGGGGTGTACTGTGGAGCCAGTTCGACAGAGCCGGGCTTTCTTTAGCTTTTTTAACAATCCCTAAAACCCCAGGCGGAGATGGTGGCGATCACATAAATGGTTATCAGTGTTGTTTGTTAACCACGTTTTCTGCTTCGAGGTGTGTGGAATTTCATATAGCTGGGGGGCAATGTTTGCATCATTTCTGTCTTCGATGGAGAGCACTGCCTCAGTAAATCATTCAATCATGTAAATTTACAAGTTGATATCTTTCACTTATCCTCACTGTGCTCTCAGTGCTGTTTACCTCTAAACTTTACTTGACGTTGTAATCTCGGTGGACACTCACGTTGAGCCCAACATATTCATGTCTGGCTTTAGCGGTGACCATCAGTGTTATGCATTTTGATTTGTCCCTTTCCTGATGCTGCAGTCATCATTTACTTTGAATTGTGCTAAAAATAAAAATAATAAAATAATAACATATCAAATGACTTGCTGCTGGGTTCGTGTATGCATTTAGCATTGCACCATCACTCTCTCATACAAATATGGCGACTTATGCCTCCAAAGTACAGACAAAAACCCCCAAATAAAAATGTTAACATTGATTTAAAGCAGAGAGATGTTCCGTCTATCTACAGTTTGTTGTTTGATTATCTCATCGTGATGATCAGCTACAGCTTAGAATCATAATTCCAGGAGCCAAGTTCTGCTCGAGCTATAGATCTGATGTTGATCCGAAACTGTCTTTTATGAGTCACTGAAGTCAGATGCAGTAGTTTCTGAGATTACCTCAGAAAGGCCTCCAGGCAAAAGAATTCCAAGCACTAAGAACTCGGAGGGCAGCGCGCGGTTAGCCGCATGCTTTAGGACGAGTGCTGGCTGCCCCGGCACTGATGCAGCATGTCTGCTGCCATGATGACATTAAAACATGGGGGAGGTGTCAGGAACTTTTAGTCTAAAAACAGGGGCAAAGATGTTATTTAAGACCATCATTTTCTTCTCCTCTTTTTCCTTTGCCAAAAATATTTGGATCAACCAATCACTTAGCTTGATGCACAAGTGTCTGTAACAAACAAGTGTCGTTGAAGCAGCAAACCTTTGTTTCTACAGATATGTTTTTCTGTCTTTCCTTGAAGTCACATTTATTCATTTTTCCACTTCCACTTCCTCACTTTCCACTCCATTTTCCACTTGGGTCATTATGAAATTTGGCGTGAGTTTAATGTTCCAACGCTGACAGTTGTACTCGAAACGCCTCGAAGACGTTCAGAAACACGCCATAATTTGCATGACAGCTCTCAGTGTGTTTCCAGCCACTCTGCTTTCAAACACTTTGTTGCATTTCAATCATTCACTTCAACTTTACTTTGGGATCCTTTTTGATTCTATACGATTTTCCTCTAAATGTTTCAAAATAAAAGCTTTACTAGAAGACGAAGAAGAATTCAGAAATGATCCATGAATTGACGAGAATAAGAAACTAAAAATGTGGTGTCAAAATAAAAACTTGACTGAAGCTGTTACTGAAATTTAACAGATTAAATTCTGCTGAAGTGCCATTTAGTAAGCGACTGACACACTCAGGAATAAAACCTTCAAAAAAACGAAGCTACCTGGTGGAATAAATGATGCTGAGTTTTAATTGATTCCAAAGATCATCAAAACCTCCTCAGGGGTGTGGGAGCCTATTAATAACCCAGTGCTCTGGTATCTAAATCACAGAACAACAAACATCCTGATTAATAATGCAACAAGTGATTAGAAGTCAAACTATTCTAATGGATGCATTTTTAATCGTGTCCTTTTTAATTAGAAGCAGAATGATATCGGCTCTCCTCTCCTGACATTCATAATTCATAGGTTGCTCGACCTTTGTTTGGAAGGCAAAGGAACATTGGAGATTTGATCATCAAGGAGGCAAGAGAGGACAATACAGTAATTTGAAAGGACTAGTGATAACGGGTGTGTTTGCAGACCAGTGGCATCAGGTATTACTGAGCTGGTGAAGGAGAGCGACGAAGAATGGACGACTGGAAGAAAAACAGCATCAAGAAGCTGTTTTGTTGTCACCTCTTCCTGCACTTTAAGCAAAAACACAGATAACCTTAACGTAATAATCTCTGATCGATATATCAACACGGTGGCTTTATCACAAGGGATAGTGTTCAAGTTAAAAAGTGTCAAAGGGAAAAGGAGGGGATTGCGCTGTTTCAGCTCAAACTTTTTCAGTATCTACAAATTAGACATTTATGCGTGGGTCTATCCCCGATGTTAACGCTAAACCTAAAAATCATATTCTCTGTTATCTTTTTTGGTCAACCAACCTCTAAACCTCTGATTTCCCAGTTCGCCAAAGTTTTTGTTATTCCGGTTAATGCCAACCGTCTGAGGGAGGCCTGGGCCAACTAGACTGCACCCTAGCCACCTTTGGCTCCTCTGATAGGCCACTTCCATCTCACCAAAGGAAACACGGGGATAGGGACGATTGCTGCAAAGAGGCAAATCTTACAAGAATGGAAATCCCCATCACCTCCTTGTTCCAAAAAGATTCGTTGCTGCAAAGGGAAGTCTCTGAGCAGTTCTCAGGGCATCTGGAAACCTCTCCTGTAGGGGTGGGTTTTTATAATCGATTCATCGATTAAAATCGATTCTGGCTTGGATAACGTAAAATCGATTCATTAAAATCCTAAATCGATTTTTTAATATAAATTTATTTTGTCCGAAATGCCAGAATCTCTGGTGACATCTCACAAAATTTCAAGAACCTCCAAACAGTAAATGAGAGCAGGTACAGGGATTCTGCACATAGACTTAATCACACAGCGGATCAGAATCAGTTAGATGTCGCCTTTCTCACAGTCGGGGCTGAAAGCCGACAGCTCGCTGATCCGGGTCCGCGCTTTGTGTTCACGCCCTTTATGCGTGATTCTAAATCTGTTAGTTTGATCTCTCTCCAAACAATATTGACCGAACCAGCAGCAAAAGAAGATCCAAACGCTTCACATAAACATCGTCATGAATTCTTTTACTGTTTTGCTTCCATTGCGATGTGCAGCTCTCTCTCTCTCCCCCTCTCTCCCTCCCCCCCCTTCTCTCTCTCTCGAACAGTTTCGCTTTCTTCATTATTCGCTTGCTTGTTATGCACAAGTCTACTGTTGCTTACAGCGCTGTCGGCAGCTGTTTTTTTCCCTTTTACATTCTTCCGAAAAGAAAACCTCATTTCTGCTGTTCAATACTGAACAAATTGAAACTTTTTAAAATTATTCAAAATGCAAAATGCTTAGCCGTGTCTCTAATAAAACCGCTGTAACGTCAGAGGTAATGTTCATTAATTAATGGTTTTCTTTCGTTTTTGATGTACTGCAGAATATTTTTATAAAATCCCAGGCCAGGAAAATCTCCTTCATGTTTTTCTGTGTTTTATCTTCAGCTACTTTGACACAAAGGCATCTGCTGTGATGCTCACACCTTGGATAAAGTCTTGCGAGTGTCAGCTTCCTTTTTATAGATACAAAAATATGTAAATGTTCTGATCTGAATTATATTTCCGACTGTCAAAATTTCCCAGATTTAAATCGAATCGAATCGAATCGAATTAAATCGAATTGTGGATCGAATCGATTCGGGACCTTGTGAATCGGAATTGAATCGATTCTAGAAATCAGTGACGATACCCAGCCCTACTCTCCTGGACTTGCAAGATGGGTCATAATCTGGAGAATTTCTTCCTGCAACTGTATGCTTGATGTCTGCTTATCAAGGTGACTTTTGCTATTAATCCTTTATATAACATCTCTCCACCCATTGATTTTCTTTCATTGTGTGTATTTGATTCTTTGTATAAATATATTTTTTAAAAAGTGTCATATAATAACTGTGATGATGGTTTATTATTTATAACTCATCCAACTGGATAGTGGACTTGGGGGCAGGGCTGCTTTGACTGACAGCTGTCCAGATGTGTGCAGCTGTACCCGCTCACTGTCTTGGCCTGGCTTCACCTTGGCTCATTAAACTGGATCTCACCGCTGTGTTTGTGCTGTTGGTGCTTTTTGGAGGATTTTTCATAACTAATGTTGATTTTTTTTTGCTACAGACCATGTGGCAGGTTTGTGCTTTTGTTTCAGTGACTGAAATTCTGTTGTTTTATTAGACTGTCACTTATGTATCACTAATTTCCTAATAAATAAGTTTGTGTTTGTGCGAGAACCAATTCATGATCAAATTACAGGTTTACAGCCTCTACAGCTAAATTTCTCCTTTGTGATGATGCAGTGATCTTTAACTCACCTGTTTGGATTTTGTGAAAGTTTAAAGTAAGCAGCGTGGCCTCTTTGACAGGCATGCAGACAGCAGCTGCTGCAGCTGCCTGGAAGCTTCACCTGCACTGAAAGTCACTGAAAGCATTTTTACTGGCATTATCTTTCTAATCATACGACCTGCTGTGTGATACAAATCTTGAGTTAAATTCTATTAGTTTGTTACTAACGAGTATTTAGTGGTAAGTCTGAGTGTAAATTTGTGCTCTCGTTTTATCTCCCCTTGGGGACAATTAAAAGCACCAGAAGAAGAGCGGCAGCGATAAGGTGAACAAAAAGTGACTGTGAAAAGTTTAATTCTCTGCAGAGTTGGGGCAGCTGAGTCACCGCTGTGCCAGAGACAGAAATCAATGTGTGCTGACAGACAGACAACATGTTATTAAAATCAAATCGAATGCATGGGTTGGAAAAAAAAAAGGTCTCTAAAGATTTCTGGCTGAATGAACCGCCCCACCAATTCTCACTTTGTAAAGTCTTTGAAAAGCAATTACACTGCCTTTTCTTTTCTCTGCAGGCAGCAAGACCGAGACTCGGCGAACGAACTGTAATGAACACAGGGGACTCATTTTTCAGCAGGTCTGTGGTGAAAAAAATGAGGCGAAGCGTGCAAAGGAGACGCTGCTTTATAAAACCACTAAATATTGAGTCAGTCCAATGTTCAGATGTGACCTATCGTTTGCTGACAGGTTACTGAAAACATTAATCTTTCGAGTTGTCAGTGGCCTAAAAAACAACCTGTGTCTACTTCATCATTCCTGAAGGTAATAACAGCATGTTTGCACAGTCGGGGGGAGTACTTTTTTAGCCAGAAAAAACATTTCACTGTATGTTGTACCAGCTATAACTACATGTGACAAATAAATAAAGAATTGAATTGAATTGAATTAACAGGCTGTGATTCACAAATGCTAGCTGAGAGAACTGAGATCTGGAAATGGTACTTTACTCTGAATCAAGAGAAGAATAAAATTTGACAACAGTACAATGACCCAAAACGTCTGCTGCAAGCATCCACCCTACAATCAGATTCAGCCTTGACCCACTGCATCCTAATAACTGTAACGGTGCAGTTATATTAAGAAATTATAACTCATTTTAAGTGAGACCACTTTTAGTTTGAACCCCCCAAATATGTTGTTAATACAATACTGAGAAAGAGGAACAGGAAAAAAACATAGTGTATATAAAACACAGACGTCATGTCTGAAACCTGCATTCTGTCTCATGACCAGTATGACTGCAAAAACAAAGTGCCCGTCAAGAGCTTAGATCTGTGACCAGAGCACCCACTTACAGGAAGCCACAGTCACACAGGCCCAGAGACTGGGTGCGGATCCCTCTGGCGATTTGTTGCTAGCATATTCCCAGACACCAACCAGCTAGCCAATGAAAATTTGATTACCGTTATTTAGCAGTTGCTGATATCACAAAGGTTTTGGTTTACTGGAGGCCTCTCAATTTTTCATATTTCAATTTGATGTGTATTTGTGACGAAATGACTCAAAGAACTTTTCCCCACCTCCAGATCCAGATCGACTCAACCGCTTTTTTGCTAAAAACCAACAAAACCACTCGTATAACCACTTTTGGTGTGAGCGGGTTTTTGCACAGACCTCGTTGTCCCGGTCCTTCTCTAGGAAGTGTCGGGCCACGTGGCTGGGTAGGATGTTCCTCAGCATGTTCTCGTTGTGTTCTCGCAGCTCCTTCATCTCGTTGATCTCCTCCTTGGCCTGGACACGCCACAGGAAGTCCAGTCGTGCTGTGTACTCCAACTGAAGACAGAAAAATGAAGGCAGAGCACCTCAGATCAGTAACTGTCACAAATCAGAAACCCTAGTTCGGAGTGCCACTGTGTGCTCTAGCACCAGTGGATGCTTGCACTCGTATAATTCATTCAGGCTACTAAACAAATCATTTGGATGAGTTATTAATGTGTTTTTTAATCATTCATGCCATTGTGGCTGTTTGCAGATTAAACACTTCATCTGTTTCATGTGCAGAGAAGATCTTCTTTGGCCCGACATAATTTTACTGTACTTTGTGCATATACCAGCTCAAACATCCAGTGTATGAGATCTGATATCAGTAAACCATTTTGATGTATTTTAACCCTTTAAGACCTACCATAGAACCAAGTCCGCCAGAGCTTATATTATATTTTTACATGCTGTGGAGCCATTTTTGGGAGCATTTCAAGTTGCTATACATCAATACAACCATTACAGCCTAAATGTTAATAATATGCATGCATTAAGTGCATAGTAATTACATAAATTGCAAAAAATTGCAATAAACTACAAAAAAATTGAAAATCGTTTTTGTTTTTTAACATATATTTCTAGTTAGAGAAATTTAAGACGTTTATCCCTCAAAACTGTAAATACAAAAAAGTTGCACAAACAAGTTTCCCACCACAGGAAATTTATTTTGAGTGTCTTCATAGTTTTATTTTTGAAATACACCAATTTCTATACACTGCAGGAAAAACGAAAATAAATATTATAGTGCAAATTTGCAAAAAAAAACAGCATATGCATCAAAATAAACAATTTCCAGCAGTGCAATATGAGTCCTAAGCATCCCAGAAACGACACAGAAAGTCATAAAGTCAAACATAACTTTTAAAAACACCAGTATAGGCTCATGAGGCCTTGGTGGTAAAAAACTACATTTCCGCGACAATGACGTCACTTCCAGTTTCGGGCAGGACATAACGGACATGCGATAGTTTGTGCTGATGGACGTAGGAAGTGTTATGAACAGCTGATCGGATCGGCAAAGCCTGTTTCTGGAATATTATGGTTTTTTTTGCTGCAAGTGCTTTTTATGCAGTTTTTGCAAAGCTTTATGTGGAAGGAAACTGTGACCGAGGTCAAGCTGATGCCATAAGATGTAAGTACAACTCCTCCGGTTTCATATGCAAAAACAATTATTGCGCTAGCTCACGTGGTTGCAGTGCTGCCGGGATTTAAAAATAGTTACGCAAAACGGAGCGTGCCTGCTCTGACCGGTTTTAAAGGGTTAAAATACAGAGACTTGAACACAGCTTCACCAAACTGCATAGCCCAGTTCTCCAAATCTACACACAGGCTTATTTTTTTTAAACAAACAAGGCACTCTTCAGCAGAAAAACAGCAGCGCTGCTTCTTCACACAATTAAAACAACCTACGCTGATGTTTGCCTGACAAGTGACCCCTTACGGCCATGCCTAATTATTGCCCTCGTTCTGAAGTCAAGGCTGAAATAGCGTGATACTTTTGCATGCTGTTAAGGAGATTTGAAGCTCAGCTTCAGGGGGTTGGCTCGACATACAAATTGTCTGATTTTGACAATGAAGACCACGGGTTGAAACTCGTCTTCTTCAGTCTAACCTCAAGTTATCTAAACTTCACCGAAGGAACTAAATCGTCAAAAAGAAGTGAATGAAAATATACGTCGTCTGACACCACTGTAGGGCTGCCACGATTAGTCGACTATCAAAATCGTCGACGACTGATTTAATAGTCGACGCGTCGTTTGAAGCTTTGTAAGATCCCAAAAGACGCAGGAATAAGTAGCAGGATTTAAGAGTGTAATAACGGACTGAAACAGAAGATGGCAGCACTGCACGTACAAGGATGCCAGCTGCTGTTAAACCCCGAAGAAGAAGCAGCTTTGTCCCAGAATTCATAGCGCAGCCCAGCTCAGTTTCCAACAATGGCGGCAGCTAGTTAGTTTTAATATTACTCATTATTCTTTCTGGGTCACAAAAAAACTTTTAACATATTTTCAGGCGAGAATGTAGCTGTGTAAACCTCAAATATCTGCTCAGTTTATCAGGACACCACATATTTTCAAAAGCGCTCCGACGTTTTCGGAGACATCTGTTACCCACTAGCTCGATAGTGAGCCGGGGGCTAGGTCACTAGAGCCGTGAGAACACCGGACTCCCGGCAAATCGTTTTCAAACCCACCGCTGTCTATCGCTACTCAGGTTAAACATGACATATGAGTCACTTAGATAACTTAAAAATGTTATTGTTTGCCTTTTTTTCAGTATTTTATTTGTTCCTGAGTAAATCGGTTTGTCTGAGATTAAAGTTATAGTTTTTACACAGCGGAATAAACGTCAAGCAGACAGCTGATTATCAGAAGTGTGAGATGCTCGAGAATTTACTCCGGTGTCCTGTTATATTTTAGATAGCAAGGAGTTTATTAAACTTCACTGAAACAATCTGCAAATTTCATTAAAATTTAATAAACTATCATCTTGTCTTTATTTTTAGTTAGCACAGACCTTAAACACTTAAAGCTGTAAGGTAATGATAGTTATATAAGAGCAGATGCTGCTGGTGCAATAAGCTGTAGTTTTACGTTCAGTGGATGATGATCTGATTAGTCGACTATCAAAATAATCGTTTGTGGCAGCCCAACACCACCATCTCCTCGGTACTAAACATAGTAATATGATTGCTTTTCCCACAAAAGATTTAAACACAGACAAGCTTCAAAAAAGCACAACATCTGGCATAAATGTACATAGATATATTAACAACAAGTTATTTTAGAGGCCGTGGACAAAACAAGACATTTTGGATGTTCGATGTGGAGAGGACTGGATTAAAATGATGTTTATGCCTTCTGGCTGTTCTTCTACCAGCAAGAAAATATCAATACAATCACTAAAGTAATTGTATTGTTTTCTCCTGCTGGTAAAAGAAAAGAAAAAGTCAAAGAAAATCAGTTTTTTAAGTCATGAGTTGCAAACATTGTGAATCAAATTACAGAGTGATATACTCAGAGCGCTGGGTCTTTAGAAATCAAACCTGCAACAGAGAATAATAATAAGACCAAAGGAGAGGACCCTGAAAATCTTTTTCTTTTCTTCTACTTTTGTTAAAATTCTAAAGAGGAATGGAATAAAGACACCCCAAAACTGAAAAGTAGAGCCAACAAAATGTGAGCTTTAATAAGGAGCTGATGGAAGCTAAAGGAAAATGAAGGCATGTAGCAAAGAAGGGAAAGTGCACCATGATAATGGGGATCAGGTAGGGACAAAAAGACAGAGAGACAAACAAGGAGAATGATCTTTATAAAGCAGAACAGCAAAACCAAAGGCCTCAGGATGATGGGACCTGATGAAACCACACGTTTCTTTGCTTATTTAACATGAGATGCTTCTGTGCTTCTCTTTTGTGGTCTTATCACTTGGTTTCAGGTTGGGTCGTTTACTTACATTACCGACGGTGTCCATCATATCTGATGAAAACACCCTCGCAGCCGTGCAACGTTTTCTGAGATTTAGTCATATGTGATGGAAGTTGAGAGAGAAATGGTCCCAACCATCCTTATCCTTGTTATCTGTTATACCTAAAAATAAAAATGTATTTATTTATTCTCCACATATTCCCCAAATCTTCCCCAACCTCCAAAAAACAGGAAATCCATATCCTGTCTGTGTTCTCACCCGAGCCTAAACAGGCACTTGTTAATCACTTAACTGCTTAAACGTGCAACCAAAGTTCAGGGGAAAGTCTTTTGTTTATTTCATTTAGATGATGAAAAAGCTGAGCCGCAGTTCTGGATCAGGCGGCTAAATTAAAAAATCTGCTAAAAGCCAGATCAATTATGTAAAACATGAGGGTGCGATCAATCTGAAGCTCAGAAAAAGGATTCTAATAAGCAACACAAACCGATGTTTTGAATGCACAGTTAATACCAAGTCATTTGAATACATTAGAGACAAACAAAAGTCACCACCATTTACTTAATACTTGCAGATGAGAGGAAGAAAAAAAAACTAATTTTGAGGGCCGGCTGAAAAGCCTGCGAGGATTTAAGCGACTCTTTCCAGCGTTCAGCGGAAACCGTTTTGTGATTAATCGCGGTAACAATTAGTCACTTAATCATATGAGTGAATACAAAAACTTCAATCTCATTTTCTGTTTTTCTAATTACGAATGCAAAGCCTGACAGCCCCGTTAGTCGGTGGGATAATGAGATGGCGCCCGGTGAAAGAGCGGGTCGCTTCGCCGTTAGCCAACATGACCTCCGCTGTTCACCGATGGCTTCTGTTAACTGTACAGAAAATACCTCGCTCTCCTGTTCTAACGAACACGTTACTCAGTACAGGAGCTGCAGTCACCTCACACATTGTGGTTACTGCAGGTAATCTCCATTTATACAGTTACATACCTTAATGTGACAGCCCAACAACCCGACGAGCATTAAAATGTATGAGGATGTTAAACAAAGAAGATTTAGGCGAACAAATAAAATAAAAACAATAATCCTGTCATTTTTCTTTCAGCTAAATCTAGCTGGAGAGGGGGGACAGACATGGCTGATGGCTACTCTGGTTTAAATCATACGTGGTCCAATGACTGGCCTTCAGTGTGAGGTCAGAATAATGGCTTTTATCCTTTATGCTCCAACCACCTGGAAATCTTCACAACGCATTGTTGGAAATGACAATAAGCCCTCGATTAGTTTTTAATTTAAAAAAATGTCATTTTGTACGTGAAAGTGGTTCCATAGTGGACTGGTTTACACGTTTGCCTAACAAAGCAAGATCCCATCTGAAGACCAGGAGGAGGCACAAATCTCTCGTTGGGTTTTGTCAGGAAGCTCAAAAATCTGCCACATCAAAGCTGCTTGAATATTTGAGCTTGGGAGCATGAAAAAGTACTTACACCCTTCCTGATTTCTTAGTTTTCTGTATATTTGTCACACTTAACTGTTCCAGATCATCAGATTTTAATGTTAGACAACAATTACCTGAGTAAATACAAACTGCAGTTCTTTTTGCTTTTCATTTTTAAGGGACAACAGCTACTGAAACCTACCTGGCCCTATCTGAAAAAGTAATTGCTCTTCTTGTTAAATCATTAACAGAATTTTCACTAGCCACACCCAGGCCAGATTATTGTCTAAAACTATTTAGAAGTTATCCAATAATCAATAAACAGAGGTAGGGTAAAAGATCTCAAAACAATACATCATGCCACAATCTAAAGAAACAGCTGAGAAACAAAATCACTATCAGTCATGGAAGGGTTACAAAGCCATTTTTAAGGCTTTGTCTCTCACCGTGGTTCGCTGGAATCTCTTCGTCCACAAATGGAGAAAACCTGGAACAGTGGTGAACCCTCGCAGGAGAGGCTGGCTTACTGAAGAGCTCATCAGCGACTCATCCAGGAGGTCACAGAAGAAACCAGAACAAATTCAAAAGAACTGCAGGCCTCACTTAAGGTCAGAGTTCTTGAGATTGGGCAGAAATATCATCTGTGACAGAGTTCCAGGGAGAAAACACTGCTGACCAAAACGGAGACAAAGCCTCATATCACATTTGCCAAAAAACATCTTGATGATCCCGAAGTGTTTTGGGAATATATTCTGTAGACTGATGGAAGGAAATTGGAACTTTTTGGAAAGTTTGCATCTCGTTATATCCGATGTAAAAATAACTTGCTATAAATGATGTAACCATGAATTCTGCTCTCTACCAGAAAATCCTGAAGGAGAAAGTCCAGTCATCAGTTCTTGCCCTGAAGCTCAAGATCACTCAGGTTATGCAGGACAATAATCTGGAGTCCAGTACTCTTAATGGCTAGAAAAACAAACAGTGGCCTAGTCAAACTCCAGACTCAAATCAGATCAAGATGCTTTAGCATGATGCTCAAAAACTCCACAACGAGGCTGAATCACAACAACTCTACAAAGAAGAATCGGCCAAAATTCCTCCACGGCGAAGTGAAAGATTCATTGCCAGTTATCACAAACACTTGATGGTAGTTCTCGCTGCCAAGGGTGGCACAATCAATTTTAGGTTTTACTTTTTCACTCAGGGCCAGGTTTGGATAGTGTTTTCTCTCCTTTTTCCTCCTGATTTAAAACCTGTATTTTGTATTTACAGGGGTTATCTTTGTCTAACACTAAAATTAGTTTGATGACCTGAAACATCTTAGTGTGACAAATATGCTGAAAACTAAAAATTCAGGAAAGGGGGCAAACACTTTTTCACAGCATTTTAGATCATTAATATTGTACATCACAGAGAGGGTTTTTACCCTTGACTCTAAGACATCCCAACTCTTATGCGACTGTGACTGTTATTGGGAAAATTATTGGGACCATTTGCAATGAACTTCTGATCCTGATGACTTTGAAATGGTTGTTTTAAGACCGAGGTAGGGCTGTGCGATATGACCAAAATCTCATATCCCGATATAAGACATTTATCGTCCCGACAACGATATAAATCACAAAAATGTAGCATTTTCTGTAAATTCTGTAAATTTTGGGCAACTCGACTTGTGTGAAGTGTTTCCAGCTGGGCGTCCTGTACCTGGAGTCGAGTGTTTTGACCGATGCATGAAACTATACATTTTTAGACATAAGTTGTAACGGCCGCCATTTACTTTGTGAGTATTACACGGCGTGCTGCGGGGAAAAGCCAGTTTTAATGTTTGAGTCTAAGGTTTACTTTGAGCACCTGACGGCTCTTCTTTGCTTCTCATCCATAAACTCTTTCCATACTCTTTCACGTGATTCTTGCGTAGGTGGTAAAAGAGGTTTGCCATGTTTGAGTCTGAGGTGGGGACCGGTTTGCAGCATAATTTCCATAGTAAAGGTCCGTGTCAGACTTTTCATAACCAAACCATGTCCATGCTGCAGAGGGAGCCCCTCGTTTAGAAATAAGGTCCTCGATTTGTTTTGTTTTGGTCATTCTGTTTGTCATCATTTCAGTTTATTTTGAAAAATCTCAACAGGATCTTCAGCTTTATTGTGAAAGGCTTGGGTGGAAAATAAACAAGCGGACAGCAGAGCCACACGCTGGGTTTACCGTCGTTGTTGCTAACGACAACGCGTAAAAACAGTTGCTTATCCGTCCGTAGTGTGGTTATTTTAAATATAACAGAAAGAGAGAACTTTCTGTTATATTCACTATAGTGACCATCAAAACGATGAAAAATATTGCCGTAAACAGTTTATTTTGCGACACCATGAAACAAACGATAGCGTAAAATGAAACGATAGATTTTTTCATATCGTCATCCGATATATATCGTTATACTGAACAGCCCGAGACTGAGGCTACAACTACTTGCAGTCAGATGACGACTTCCTTGTCCTTGTCGTCCTTTTTATATCCTTGTTAGACTGAGCGATGCTTACACTGACTGAGCATAAAGACGCTTATTATTTTGGGAAAGCTTATGAAGATATTGGAGCCAGTGAAATAATGTAATGAATTGAGGTTTACACGTGAGTGCTATTATTTGATTCTTCTTGTATTTGTGTTGTATTATTGCTGCCAGCAGTGCGGCCTTGATTAATGTTCGAGTCTTAAAATTATTCAGCAGAAAACTGGAGTGTCAAAAAGAAGAATCCCTAATCCTTTCAAATTAAGAGCTTTTTCTGAATGGCTGTAACGAATTGCTTCGTGCTTGCTGTGTTTGATAATGTAATTACGGCTCTGACAGGAAGCAGCACTCATGAACAACAACCTCATCTGGCTTCAGTGTTTCCACCATTAATTTATTACGCAAAAGGCTGCTGGCTTAGTTTCCTCTGCTGATCTGTTGATGCAATAATCAACCACCTACAACAAAAAACATATTATAGTAGCCAAATTTGCTAAGTCGATGCATTAACTTGTCTTATTGTATAAATGTGCAAAAACTCTTTCTTTTTCTTAACTTTCAGCACTTTTTTCCCGGGCTCGCATAATGAGCTGTACACTTGCAGCTCCAGATACCATCAAGGGAAAAGGTGAGAAAATTTTTACAGGGAAGACATTACACACAGCAGTCAGAGATAACGAGCGCTGAATAAAACCACAACTCTCGTAATGAAAGAGGCTGTGAAGACGAATAAAAGGCTGAAATAGTTTCCTTCATCTCTCCGCTCTAATAGGGTTTTCTCCACAGCACAATAAGTGTCTTTTGTGAAAGAAGCACTAACTAATGTTTTAACACCCTCTGTGTTCATGCATTTCTTCAACAATGGACGACAGGGCTGTGGGTTTTCAGCCCTGTTCTCATTCCAGAGCTTCATTACGCCATTGTTCAGCGTAACGATTATTACCTCTGTTTTGCTTCATCACTGTGTGCCTCTGTTGCTGGAGCTCTGCTTCAAACACAAACCACGGGCCATTCTGAAAACGTGAGACTTCTGATTACTGTTGGAGTCGATTACTAGTAGGCAGAGGAGCGGATGTGAGTCAAAAGAATGTCGTGTCACTATATTTTGGTCCGTTTTAGTCAGAACTGCTCCGTGCTTCTTGATGCTGCTCTTTGGGGAAATTTCTCCAATCTCAGCCCAACCTGTGTGCAATTACTAACGCCACAGTTGTATTTTCTAGTTCCAGCGGCTGCCAAAGTAGAAATGAGATAGAAAATGGGGGCGAAAAACCTGCTGTTATGCTGGTAATGACATGTGTTTTGACAGCAGTCCAAACATATTGAAAATGTTTGCAGGTTTTTTTGAAGCATTATGTAAATTAATGTTAATGTCAGTGGTCACAGGTTCGTACAGACGGCAAACTTGATCCCAAAATAAACTGTGTTTTCTACCCCAAGTGTAAAACATGACGGAGCTTCTGCCATGGTTTCTGTGATGTCGGGGATTATTTTGTGTTCATTTTTCAGCATGGCAAATTCAATTCAATTTTATTTATACAGCGCCAAAGCACAACAGCAGTTGCCTCAAGGCGCTTTATATTGTAAGGTAGACCCTACAATAGCACATACAGAGAAAAATCCAACAATCCTATGAACCCCTATGAATAAGCACTTAGGTGACAGTGGGAAGGAAAAACTCCTTTTTAATAGGAAGAAACCTCCTACAGAACCAGGCTCAGGGAGGGGCGGGGCCAACTGCTGCAACCGATTGGGGACAGAGAAGAAAGACAGGATAAAGTCCCCAAACACTGCAGTAATCCAATCCAGTAAAATCAAAACTACCCATCATGGACTGGCCTCCCCAGACCTCAGACCTCAGCCGCATTGAATCTCAACATCCAAAGAAGAGCTTTAAATGTCCTTCAAGAAGCCTGCAGAACTATTCCTGAAGACTACTTAAAGAAAGATGCGGAAGCTGGCTCAGAGAGTTCAGACTGTGTAGAAGAATAAAGGTGGCCATAACAAATATTGACTTTTAAGCTTGTTAGAATTGCACAAACTCTGTTTTGGTTCTGGTTCTGGTGTTAACGTCATTTTAACGAGATTAACGCTGACAGCACTATTTGTTTGTATTTTGTCTTTTTAATCTGTTATATCTTGTAAAGCACTTTGTGATCTCTATCTAGAAATGTGCTATATAAATAAAATTTTACTTACTTACTTACTTACTTATTATATACCCATGCATGTTTGCATATATTCTAATAACTAGCTGCTTTGCCATGTTCCTAGTAAAATATAAAGTGACTTTTCCGCAATACTGTAGTTACCACACTGGAAAAGTACTGATTGCTTTTCCTGAATCGCCAAAGCCAGAAGTCTAGATTCCAGCTTGAGGGTTTGCAAACATCACATTGTGTATGTAAAGCTGTTATAGACAGCCTGTGTTTACTGTCAGAGAAAAGCTTCCAGGCTGGACACTAAAGGACTGAACATGTACAGGATCTAAGGATCCTTTTATGCTTAGTGGAGTTGGATCCACGTCTTGCTCGACGCTGAGACAAAATCCTGCTTTAATGTCTTTGGCTGGAACGTAACTGTAACATAAACAGACAGGAAAGCACTGAGATTGCCTTTTGAACTTAAAACTTGAAACAGTAAAATATACCACAAAAATTGTAACTTAACCCCTGCTGTGAGCTTAAGCATGAAAAATGAAAACAAAAAGTGCTCCTCTGTCAGCGATTATCCACTTTGCCCAAAGATAATTTGGAGTATTTAGCAGAAAACACGGAGCCACTTAGTTCATCAACACTGTACTAAAAAACAGCTGGATCCTGTTTTGCACGCTGGACTTTCCTGCTAAGGGTAAATAGTCTTTTTAGTGTGCTCTCTTTTCCCTTGGCCATATGCATCTGGCACAAACAGCTTTTCAGCGCTGCGAGTGTTTCATGCTGTGAGCTGTCATTGTCTCTGCTTTGCCAAACAAGTGGTTTGACCCAGAGAAAATCAATACGCCACTGCATGACTTCAAAAACAGCTGCTTTCTACTTTCATGAGGCTACAAAAGACCTTCAATTACGGCCGTCTCTGACCAATGCCGAGCTGCTAAACTACATGATCAAAGGTTGCCATAGCGAGAGCATGAAAGCGGCACAGTGGTACCGGTTTCCTTCAGGCCACTGAGTCTCACTGCATCTTTATAGAAATGGCTTGTATAATGTATCAGACGTGTAAACAAAGTGGTCTGTGCCAGTTTTGCTTTGCTGAAGAAACACTCCGGTCGCTTATTATGCAATCATAAAACCTGGCAGGACGTTTCCTGTGTTATTACAGATGCGTTTAAAGGCTCGGTTATTAAAATGTTCTCTACCCACAGCCCTGTGTCACAGCTTTTATAGGCAGCAAGAGGTTTAACCAAAGTGATTTTTCTTTCTTACACTTGGACCGCATTCAAGAAACCCAGAAGAGGTAAATACAAATTGCTTAGAACTGTCTTGCCACCACCCAGGTTCCTGTAAAGTGCAGATTCAGCCCAAACCTCATATACAGAACTGGAGGATTCAAAAGAACTCATTTCAGGCTTAAACACCCCGATCTTTCTCACCTCTTTGGGCTGAAGGTTAATTTCTCAAGCATTAAACCTGCATTGTTTTCAGTGGCCGCCAGGTGGTGATGCATACGGCTCACACAAGACTTCAGGTCCTACAGAAGACCTCCCTCCACCCTGATCTCTGTAAACACTTTACTGAGGAGTTTAAGGGCTCAGTTACGGATAAGACTCCTCATAAGCAGGATTATACAGGACGTGCTCATTGGTTATTCAGTCAGAGTGTGATTTCACAGTCAGATCCACACCTCATTGGTCTGGTTTCAAAAGCACCAAGATGGTGATGGCAAAAACGCTCAGCTCAAGGATTAACAGCAGGACTTCACAAACCTACGGCTGACATCACCATGGCTACATCCGTCTTATGTTACCCCTGCCTTCTCTGGGTCATCACGCAAAGATGTCTAATGCTTACAGCTACGGCTGTCACCTCATCTGTATGGAACCAAAGTATTTGAGATTCCACAGCATCCACAGCTGGAAGAGTGATTCACATTTTTAAAGGATGCAATGACAGTTTTTTGCTTTGAGTTTCTCAGAGGCCAGTTAAATGTGGCAGGTCGTTAACCGTTTATGTCATCATGTTTGGACACATCTGAACTCCAACTGTTTGTCATCTTCTTCTGTTATTTTTACTTCACGTTAGCTGATAACTCTAATTAGACCGTTGCATAGCAACAGGAAAGATGCTGGGTTCCTCACGCCCACTGTACTCTGGTTATTTCTGTTACTATCCTTTAAAGGAACCGTCACAGTTTTTGTTTTTATCCATGCCCTTCAGTCACCTTTAATCATACATTTTGATGCTTAGAAAAACAAGCTAATCCACCTGATAAGACACAAAAATCAGCTGCATGGGTGTAGATAATAACAATATTTAGCCAAGAAGTCCTCTAACTCAATCACCAGCCCATAACAAATCCACTCATAGGTGATGAATCAGTAATCTAAATGTGTAAATTGCCATTCCTTCACTGATTAGGACACAGTTAAAGCTGGCGTGGTCTTACCTGCTGGCCGTGGTAAAACACGGCGAGGAGGAACATGGCCATCAGGAGTAAAGACGTCTCTTTGGTTCCCAGGAAGTTTCTGTTGGAACGAGAAGAAAGAAGAGTCTGTTCAACGGGAGCCCTTGTTCGTCTGTTTGACAGGCATGTTAATGGAAAAAAACTTGGGGCATGTCATGGTCGACGTTTAACAATTAATTGTGTTAACAAATCAGTAAGTAACAAATAAAACTCCAGAATTTCAGAGAAATTCTAGAGTTTTATTTGTTACTTACTGATTTTATTTGTTACTTAGTGCCAATTAGGGAAAAGGGGAGCTTCTTCAGTACTATGGAAGTAGTTTGGCTTTGTTGTTGAGAGCATACCTCCAACTAAACATGACACTTAACCTATTTCAGCTACAGATGGAAACAATAAACTTGTTTTACCCAACGAGGCAAAAACACATCGTAAAAACAAGTACAACCAGGCTACAAAGGCATGTGATGGTGAGATATGAGTAGCTGGCGATACGAGACCAAAAGTAAAGTGACTTGAGCAAGGATTGCTGGAGCACTCGCTAGCTGTGCTCCATATGACAGGAAGAACAAATAGAGGATGGAAAGTACTCCTGCAGTTACATGGCTGAAAAGCAGAGCTTTTTTTAAAAGCTCAACCCAAGAAACAACACCTCAGGTAGAAAACATTTCAACTGCACTTTTATTATATCCTCCTGAGAACCGAGGGAAAATGTATCCCTCAGTTTAACTTTTTTTTGTAATTTCCTGCCTCGTTAGATCTAAAAAAGGCCACCCAACCAAATGAAATATTATTGAAAAGGCCAGGATGTCCTCTGTTGAGCACATCAGGACT
The DNA here is from genome assembly GCF_057382275.1 of Copadichromis virginalis. Classification (NCBI taxonomy): domain Eukaryota; kingdom Metazoa; phylum Chordata; class Actinopteri; order Cichliformes; family Cichlidae; genus Copadichromis; species Copadichromis virginalis. Next base: position 3,831,709 of record NC_140635.1, on the reverse strand, counting down.
TAGAAGGGTAGCTCAAATAACACAAAAGTTATAGACCAAAAGCAGAGGACATAAAAAGCCGTTCTCAGGAGGATATGTTAATCTTGCTCCTCTTGCCATGTCTGCATCTCATAATGTTTCCTGTTTTATTGTGAAGGGTCTGTTGTTTCCATATTCAGTGTGTTTAGTTTCACTTCTCCTGTGGCGTCATTCTGTTGATTCATATCAGCTGTTTCCCCATGTTTCCACTTTCCCCGATCACTTCCTGTGTGCATTTAGTCTGTGAGTTCTCTTCATTCCTTGTCCGATCGTCCTGCTTTCTCTGCCATGTTTCTAGGTTTTCATGTATCCATGTCTTCATGTTCACGTTAAGAGTTTTCTCACGTTTAGTTTCGCCTTTGCCTTTTTATTTTGGACTGTTTAACCAGCCTGCAACAAACGGCTCTCCCTCAGTTAAATCAAAGTTTCGTTTTGTGTGTCTGCACTTGGGTCCTCCTCACTCCACACAGTCTGCTTCCACGACTGTGACAATAACGTTACTCTAGTTATTGTTAAACTAACGTTTTAAGTAGTTATGTTAGACTTTGAGTTATGTAAAATTTCAACTGAAAACACTTATTGTACTCATGTTTGATTTATGCTGTGTCATTGCTATTGTACTATTATACTGCTGCTGGCATCAGTAACAGTAGCTCATTGGAAATGAAGAATAGAAACAGCCTTTATGTTGTTTGCAGTGATACATTTTGCTGCCTCCAAGCTGCAAACATCGATAAAATGTTGTATTTTCTGCCTATACTGTCATAAATGTCATCATTGTGAATGATAGCGTGAGATCACTTCGAGTCTATATCATCCACCCCTACTGGCTATGCACATAAATACAACCGATCCACATTAAAAGCATTGAGCCTATGTTACCCTAAAGATGCATTTGTTGGGCATTTCTGACCATTTGATAAACACAAATATAAATTATTCATGTTTCTTCTCTTCTAAAGTTTTACATTAGTGTTGATTTTTTTTTCCCAGGCAAAACCTGTCTGAGTACATTCTGTTAATGAAAGGTGGTCACATTTTCATTCAGTTTTTACTCTTCTGGTTTTCATTTTCAAGAAAACTTTTTCTTAATAACCTAAATAAACATGTAGTATGATAAACAGTGATCCACAGCATGTTCTTTTGTAATAACCTAAATATTGCTTCACAAAAACTACATTCGAAACCCAGCACCGGTGACAAACCTGCTCTCCATTAAAGTTGAGATCTAAACACAAACTGCAGCAAAATATGAAAAGACGACACTTTTTTTCTCTTAATCTCACGATTCTTTGTTTTCAGCTCAGACCGTAGAAGGATCAAATGTTCTGCGTGATCTGAGGCTGATCTGAGGCTCGCTGAGGATCAACAGCTCAGAGAGATGTGGAGACGGAGCTCCAGGCACTTTACAACGAGTTAGGAGCCAGAATCTCAAAACAAGCGAAAAATAACAGCTCGTTTGTTTTCGCTGCCGAGGATCAGCTTGTGACAGCAAAATGTAGCGTGCAGCCTTTAGTGTGCAGTGATGCCAGAGGAAAACAAATACAAAGCTTTAGATTCTCTAACACCCACAAATAAACAAACACAAGCTCACGACTCGGTGCATATTTTGGTAGAAATAATCATCATCTTTTTAAAGTTTAGAGGCACACTTACGATAGAAACAACACAAAGATTGGAAAACTTCAAGCACTTTGAAGTAAATCAACTCACGCCCACAACACACAGCCGGCATGTCACGGAGATGAAAAAGCAGGCAAGCTAAGGGAGTCGGGCCAGGATGGGATTCTGTAAATACGCAGGCTTTTTACAAGAAAGAGGCTCATTTAAACGAATTCTTTATATATGTCAAAGTGTTCGCATTTTTGATCTATTTATAAAATTAAAGACTTAAAACTGAAAATGATGATGATTAATGCAGGTATACGTTAATGTATCTCTGAGTTCATTTCATTGTCATTGAGATATGGCTGTAGAAATATTTAACTTTTACAGGCAAAATACTCAATTAATCAAATGCATTTATTTTTTGGTAAAATATGTCATTATAGACATTTGAACAATAATGTGACAAATATGTAAAAGGAAAAAAATGAACATAAAAATGCTGTTAGTAACAGATCTGTGTTTTTTGTTGTTGTTTTTTACAAAAGAAGGGATATGTGTGATTTCTACATATGGAGCAAACAATACTGGCTAAACTGGGCTTTACTTTCTTTTCCCCTGAGATTTTCTGTCATTTCCCCAAAGGACCTCAAAATCAATCTCCCAAAAGTTTGGTTTTGTTAGCTTGTTTTAGCAGGTCCTTCGTAGTATTTAGGTCACATTTCCTCACATTCGCCTGTCTTGTCTAACACATTGGAGCTTCTTGATTTGAACCTTGACACAAGCAGGCACCTCAGTGGAAGTGCCAAAAACTGCAGTTCTTCTAATGTCCACTAGAGGCTGGCTACAAACGAAGTCAATCCAGAGAGGTTCCCATATGAAACTGTCCGGCCTTACAGCAGATATAATCATGCCTACAACCAGCTACAAAAACAACAGTTTTAGCCTTGATAGTTTCAACTTAGTGATAGCAGGACTTTTTAAATCTAACCAGTAGTTGACTGCACATGGCATCAGGCACATTCTGTCGTGGTTAGGCTGTGTGGCAGGCAGGATGAGGACCCAAACGCAAGACTCAAACACAAAAAGCTAAACTCAAAGCGGCAGCTTTACTCGCTGGAAAAAAGTCTAAAACTAAATACAAGAAGCAAAACATAAAACTAGAAGCTAGAGAACTAAGACTCAGAAAACTAGGAAAATAGAAACAAAGGAACTAAGAGCTGACAGGAGGTAACAATGGAAATCAGGAGCCCAGAGACAACACACAGCATTGTGACGGTACAATGCAACAACAGACAGAGGAACAAACACGGCTTAAATACACCAGGGAGTAATGAGGGAATGGAAAACAGGAGGGAAGCACAGCTGGGGGTAATCTGACACAAGAAGACAAAGGAAGCAAAGCAGACATAGGACACAGACTTTCAAAGTAAAACAGGAAACACGCGAACACAGAGGTAAGGATGACAGAGAACATAGAGACCTGAAATGTGGGGCAGGAAGGCAGGGAAGCACATAAACAAAACCTAAACCATGAGGAAATCAAAGATTAATAATAACACAAACCCCTGGGTCACCGAGCCCGGACCGTGACACATGACTGTGACAAACTGCTCTTAGAATAAAACCTCACCTGAACAAAAAAGACAAACAGTGCATTTAATATACGAGGATGTCCTCCACTAAGCACTCACTCTGTGTTGTGGTGGACGGTGTCGTAGCGAACAAACAGCGACGTGTAGAAGGCTTCGGTCAGCAGCGAGTAGATGGCGATCATCACCAGCAGCACTGCCAGCTTCAGCACGGAGTTCAGTCGCAGGAACACCGCACACGTCACCATCGCCAGCACTCCAGTGAATACAAAATACTGTGAAAAATTAAAACGCATGGTCAACTTCATCTGAACAATAATGTATTTAAAAATGTTGGCAACTCCAATCAGCCACAGCTGCACTCAGTGTTAAATATCTGTCAACAAACACACGCTTGAAAAGTTCCACGACTCTGCAGATGAACTTGAAAAACATAACTGATTCAAATTTGATCAATATCCATTCAAAGTCATCTTCTCATGGACCGCTCTACTGCTTCCAGGGCTCCTGCTCTTTTTAAACACAGAAGTCCCATTTGGACCATTTGCAACTGGGATTTGAGACTGGAAAGCTGTTTGACCTGGTAGAAGACGTTGTGATTCGGCTGGATTTTATTTTTCACTCGATTCTTGAGGTTCTGCCAACCTCCCATAATGTTGATGGTGCAATAATTTTGTGCCAGCACAGACAGAAAAGTGAAGCGCTGCATGTGAGCAGCTCAATAGAGCAGAAGGAAAAGGAGGAAGACGAGACCATATAGATGTGTTATATGTATATAACACACCAAAGTGGACACAAGTGGATGGACATCCAGTCGTCTGAACAAACAGTATATATATATATATAAAAAAAGGTGTATAACATTTTCCTGGTTCTTCAGTTTTCTCCAAGCCGATTTTTACATGTGTGAGAATCGTCAGTAGTAGTAGAGTGGGGTAGTTTTGCAATACATTGCAGGAAACCGTGACCTAAACTTGTGCAGATATGAAGTTCTGTGTACAGCTGACTCAAGTGTCATCGCTATAATTCAAGTGAGAAGCATGATCAACACATGATGCACAATGTGGTTTCTTTTTTCATGCACCTTGAATTCATCCCTCATGGTCAGACTTTCAAAGCACAGTACTACTGTAAAGTCCTGAAGCATCAGAGGGGAAACATTAGAGGAAATGACCTCTGAATGAACTGCAGTGCAACAGCCGTAGCCCACAGTGCACTGAAAAGGTCTCCACTCAACATCTGCCCATTCAGCTGGGACAGCCTATCCCAGCTGAGCGGGCTCACAGGGCAAGTGGCAAATAATAATGATAATAATAATATTATTAATTATAATAATAAGTGACTGGTGAATCTCTGCCAGATATCCATACTGTAATATAGTGGATGTTAGCATGTGGTGCAGAGGTTGATCAGAGTGATCTTTGATAGATAACAGTTTGAAAGCTGTGATAGAGAGGAAGTCACTAAACAAAGTCTCCAGTTTGCAGCCAATCATAGAGGAAGATTTCCTAATGGTGCTCAGCAGAGTACGCTGCAGCTGCCAGAATTAAGGTATACAAAAGCACCATCACTCTGCTGCACACAGTGAACACAAGCTTCCTCCCTCGTTTTTGAACAGCCTCTGTGTTGGTCTGCCTGCTGGTGATGACAACCAGGTACTCGTAGTCCTCTACGACATTTGCATCCTGACCCAGGATACATGGGTGAGGCCTTCTTCACCTTCAGAAGCAAAGGATTTACAATGTCATCCACTATTGTGCTCTCCTCCTCGTCTAGTCTAGCTCTAGATGCTACGACTCAGTTTATTGAAAATTTGAGGCGTTTGACATGTTCAGAGATCTGACAAGAGACAAGCTTGAAGGGGACACTGGGCAAGCTGGAATTTTATGAACGGATTTTATGAATAGGGACACATTTTGTATTATCATGCAAACAAACTAAACTAAGCATACCTGTTAGCATGCCTGCATTAGCACTTAGAGTGACGTGTGTAACACTTTTACTTAATTAATAAGAGATGACTGCTGCAGCTGCAGAAATCATCCTGACTCTTCACCCCTGAAAACATTCTGTGTTTACCTTTGTCCTCACTGGTGGACTCCCTCGCCTGCTCACAAACCTCCTGCTGCCAATCTTCTGTCTCCAAACTGAAGTAACATTTACGGCATCACTATGAACTCATTAGCTCCTCCACATTAAACCTCCATTATCACAAGATGAGAATGAGTCGACTGGCCTTTATGTGTAAAGTTGGTAAAGTGCCCTTTTATAAAAATGAAATATCTGACAGCCCGCTCACTGCACCAAAAGCCTCTGACATTGGCACAGACATCAGTTTTTGTCTAATTTAATATTGGAGTGCGTTCTGGTGCGGCCTAAAACAAAGTCAATAACTCTTCTTTATGTGTGTAAAATAGGTCTTATTTGCGCGCATGAGCCTCAGGAGGAAATACGTTTATGATGTATACATGCAACAATACATGAGTCAACCCGAGCTCGGAGCTATAAAAATGTGGCTCCCTTATTGAGTTCATCAATCAGCTGCATATTATGTGAGCAAAACAACATAATGGATATTTTCTCCGTGACGTTCTGATGGCTCCATCAGTCGTAGCGTTGTCTGAGGCGAGACCTCCCTCTGGGCGCGAGCAGATGTCGAGGATGTTTAATTCATCAGTTTGCCGCTGTCACACAAGTGGGAAGAAAAAAAAAGACACAACAGATGGACCCGACTGCAAAATTCAGACACCTCATTTAGTTTGTACCTCTGGGTAGAAGCAGATGTCTGGGATGGAGGCCGATTCGTTGTACGTCTGGTTCCTGAAGGTACTGGACTTGTCGAAGTCGCACCACAGCTATGGGAGACCAACAGGGTGGATTAGTGTTGTTGTGCAGTTTTAAATGATGCAGGATCTGCATAAAAATACCCCACATTCCCTTTCAGACAAATTTCCATCACGCTTTTAATATTTCAAGATAGTTGTGTGAGAAATCGACAGCTGATTTCAACTTTCTGCAGGAAAACACCAAATTTCTCCTGCACAGAAGGAGTGATGCAGTTGACACGAATAACTGAAGAAGACCTGAAGGGTTGAATTAGCAGCAACACAGGATTCTTACAGAAGGAGGGGGGGGGATGTAGATGTGTAGGTAATTAAAATCTGACTAAATAAAGCAACTGAACAAATACTTTACAAACTAAGCAGTTGAGTGGGTTACTTCATTGCAGAATATTGTATGCTCGTTGCTTTTATCTCCAACGTACCTTAGCAGCTTCTATTTAAAAAAAAAATAAAAATATGTATTTCAAAAATTTAATTAATAAATTACAACAACAGAGTGAGAACAAGGATGTTCCTAGTTGATTAAAATAATAAGAAAATGCAATGCATGGTGTTAAACATTAATTATTTCATCCCCTACTCAATTTGTAAGTTTGCTCATTCACATAGAAACAAAGTCTTTAATTTTAATGGAGAAAGACAGAACATCAAGCAAAGGTTCAGGAAGAGCCTGTTAATGATCTGAAAGTAGTTGGGACCACAGTCACCCAGAACACCATTGATGACAGACTACGGCATAATGGATTGAAGTCTTGCAGTTCCCACAAGCCCCCTGCTGAAGAAGATACATGTAGAGGTCTGTCCCAAGTTTGGCAGTGAACATCTGAATGATTCAGAGAAGGCTTGGCAGAAAGAGCTGTGGTCAGATGGAGCCAAAGTCAACTCGACCCAACACATGCAGCCAAGCATGGGAGTGGAAACATTACACTGAGCTGTTTTTCTGCTAAGAGTACAGGATGACAATGGGCGGAGTCACGTGGCATAAAATCTTTGACAAGAAGTTTCTTGCCTCAGCCAGAACACTGAAGATGGGTCATGGATCAAAAACCCACCACCAAGATAACAAAGGAGATCCGAATGATCCAAATACTCTAGCTAGTGTCCAGACCTCAATCTTATAGAAAATATTTGGAACGGAATTCTCAACTGGCATTAAATGTCGTACCACTGTGCTTTCCAACAAGTACGAAGTCAAGTGTTGTAGTCTGTATTTACCCCACTGGATGGACTGAGGTACTGCACACCATCAAATCAGCCATGTCTAGATGCCTACATCGTATTCCTCTGTTTCATGAAGCTCCATATTTAATTAACCCATTAAAATACATTTTAGCAACCATGCTATTGAAGTAGGTGAAATGTTTCTTCATTACCACAAACACACACTTATAAAGAAAATCGCACACACACTGTCCTGTTGCCCGAAGTATGAAGAAATGCTACGGTACTAACCATGTAGCGTTCCCATATTTGATGCATTCTGACAGTTATTTTGCAGACAGACATTGACCCCATGTTTTAAATAATATATCTAAAAAAATAACTAAAGAACTCACGATATTGATCATGGCTGCCAGGAAGTTGATGAGGATCGAGACGAAAATGATGACGTTTCGTGCCGCGTAGGTTTCGTTTATCCAGCAGCAGGCTTTTCTCAGGACCAGAGGCAGACACTTGTAGTCCTCCGCTGTCGTAACTAGGACCAGGCAGGAATGGAGGATGATGAGGACCGAGAACTGGATCACCATGGTTACCATGCTGCAAAAACACAATGATAAATATGCCAGTGGGACACTGCAGCTTAGGACTTGTCTTTATTTGAACAGGTAATCAAGCTGACTTTTAAAGAATAATTTGAATATATTTAATTGTGAGCCCAGCATAGTGGTGCAGTTGCTAGCACTGTTGCTTCATAGTGAGACGGTCCCAGGTTTGACCTCACAGACTGCCCGAGAGCTCTCTGCGTGGAGTCTGCACATTCTCCCCGTGTCTGCTCTCTCTGCGTCCTCACACGGTCCAGAAACAAGCATGTTGGATGAACTGGTGACTCTAAATAAGCTTGATGTGTAACTGTGAGTCTGCAACAGACTGGTGAGCTGCCCGTGTGTACCCACCTCTCGCCATATAAGAGCTGGGACAGCAGCACTGTGACCAGGAATTGGATACATGGATGATGTTTTGTTTTTTTTATGTCACGAGCTTACTGAGCATTTCAATAAGCTTGTGAAAAATGGTAACGCATATTGGTCACTACAGTGGACAGCTATTCAAAGGCTGTTTTCTTGTATTTGTGTCAGTGTTGATGGCACACTTGCACATAAACCACATTGGACACTGATGTGTCACTCCATACCCTGCCACCCACTGGTCCTTTAATGTTACTATAGATGTGTAAAGTGTTGCATTGTAATTATTGTTATTTAAGCCCTTCATACATGAATTATGACAACTTTTTTCTTAAGTATTTGTATTCATCTTTTCACACCTAAAGATAAATAAAAACACTGAAGATTGAGATTGAATTCATGCATGAAGGGTTAAGTGAAAAATAGTCTGAAGAAACAAAAAAATATTATGTATGTCCAAAACTTCAAACGTATTGTATTACGAGATATCAACAGATGGCACAACAGGTCTGGGCTCTTCTTTTATGTAATAACAAATTTTACATCCATCCAATCGCTTCCGCTTATCCTTTTCAAGGTCGCAGGGGCCACTGGAGCCTATCCCAGCTGTGTTAGGGTGAGAGATAGGGTACACCCTGGACAGGTCTTCAGTCTGACGCAGGGCTACCACCAATATCCTAATACCAATTAGGATTGGGAAATGTGCTCTAAACTCCTAACAGCCCAATGTGGGATCACAGATGACTGATAGCGCTGCCACTTGGGCGGGATGCAGAGGAGGTTAATGTTAGTGTGCACTCAATGGCACTGTCCACCTCCACAATGTACAACGTGTGGCCTAAAAAAATCTCTCTTACACACACACACACAAACACACACACACACACACACGTCGGGTAATTATATCTTTCGGGACATCTAATTGACATAATGCTTTCCCTAGCCCCTTACCCTAACCATGAAACATGAATGCCTAACTCTTACACTAAACCTAACCATAACCAATTGTAACCCTGACACTAAAACCACATCCCCATAAGAGCTGTTGGTCCCCACAAGTACAATAAACTTCCAATTTTTGGTCCCCACAAAGATATGAATACACACACACACACACACACACACACACACACACACACACACACACACACACACACACACACACACTGGTAAAGGTTTTAAAACGTGTCACCTGCTGGAAAAGTATCTCCATCACATCAAACATCAATTTAATGACTTTTGCTTTCACTTTTCACTCTGGCTTTGGTGTATTCGGTTTTGTTTTTATCAATTATAGCTCCATATGGTCATCTACTGAACGAACATCTGAACACTGAAGGCTCGCTATTAGCACAGAGTAGGTGTAGTTTTGGAAAACAAGGCACACCACTGAACTAAAACGGGCAAATTACTGAAAACGTATGTGGTGCTCTTACAGAATAACACAACACAGGCCAACGCTAACCGAATAAAAATGGCCGCTGCTTTTTTGTCCGGTGCGACCAATTCTTTTTTAAGGTAGGTAGGTAGTTTTTATAATGCTTAAACTTACACTGAGATCTGGACACTAACCAGATATTCAGCTATGACTCTGGTTCTTTGTTTGGTTTTCATTCACGTGAGTTAATGATGATTTATATAAGGACCTGAAAGCAGCACCATTGCAGGGGAATATTTCCTGAGAGAGTCTGAGGACAACACAAACCTGCAGAATTCTTGTATTTAGTGAAGCTTGTGTGCTGTTGTTCTATAGATGCAGGCAGGTATCAAAGCGGCTTTCAGATTGTCAGTTGGCATTACCTTACTCTGTTCTCCTCGGCTGAGATTCATTAAAAGCTTGTGACTCTGCTCGAGCTGACCTGGTCACACAAGATTTCCTTCACAGTCAGAGTCACAGAGACAACACAAGGCAAGATACGCTTATAACGCAGCTGTTTCTGCCTCCTTTCTCTTCTTTCCTTCACCTAACCCACTCCCCCCCACCCTCTAAACCTCTGACATGATGAAAAAAAGAAAACCTCAACCTTTACATTTAAAATACAACCTAAATCTGTTCACTCAACCCAAGTCCTTAACCTCTCACAGATGACATGAGCATCTACAGCTGTGTGCAGCAGAGAATGCTAACCCATATACTAAGGCTACATAGGTCAGGGTTTTGTTATGTGATAGACCAGTGAGCTGTTCAGGGTGTACCCTGCCTCTCACCCTATGACCTTTAGAATAGCCTCCAGCCTCAACATGACCCATGTTTTTACACATAAACAAGCACCATGGAACATACTGGACAGCTAGCATTTCCTCTCTGATATGATTTTGGTGCGGTACAGATTAATGTCAGAATTTCCAAGTTCCCCAGGATTTCCATCTGGAACAGCCCCCCAGGTAGGACTTTTAACTCGGAAAGTCAATTCAAGATGGCGACAGTAAGCGTAAGCAGTAGTAGAACTGTAAAACCTGTAATCTCTAATCTACTGTTTTGCATTTGGGCCTCACTAAATAATCCATATGCGCCCTGTCCATGACTGTGGAACTCAGGAGCAAACATAAACAGTGTATCCATTGGATTTTGGTGCTACACCCACATAAAAATCAGTCCCCAGTGTCTTAGACGCAACCAAGAGGGTCAGGGAAGTTCCTATTTTACACTGAAGGTGCAAAAGCTGCTACACATGCAGAATTAAGAGATTGCGCATTTTGAAATGATCATTTTATTGAATATCTGCTCTCTTACCTGGCAGAGGGTAGCAGGCTTTGGATGGTTGTGATGAAGACGAGCACAATGAAGGCGCACACCAGGTTGGATTTGAAAACCTCGTCCCTCATCTGTGAATACTGCACAATGAAGAGAAGACAAAGAGAAAGAAGACGGAGGAGGAGGAGCAGGTGAGGGGAAGACGAGAAACAAGTTTTCAGACAAACAGAGAAGACATCAAAATGCAACTCAAACACGCCAGTACACTGCCACAGATGCATGCCACGGTTCAAACACAAGCGTTAGAGAGAGACAGGAGCTGGTGGGTTAGCTGTGGGGTCCTGGGGAAGGTGCGAAGCTCACAAGCACAATGCTAGCTTTTAGCAGAGTCAGAGACGAAAACGATGCACGCCGTGTCAAAATAAGCAGACTGCAAAGCTAAAACTCAGGTGGGACTTCAAATGGTTACTATATTTAGAGTAGGAATAATATCAAATTAATTAGCTTTTTCTTTCAAATGTCTTTTTAGTCCTAAAGTATCAATGCTAACAACTCAACCAAATAAAAAACTCTAATAAGGATTTCTAAAAGCCTCAACCTTTTTGACTTTCTCCTACTTTTTTCTCTGTATTTTACATATAGACCTACTTTCTAATTTTTATATTCTGAAACCTGGTATAGTTATGCTAGCAATCAATGTAAGTAATCCAGACCTGTGAGGAAACCTTCAGACTATTTGCACCTGGCCAAAGGTTCAAGAATTTTCTTAATGTTTGATAAAACGACCTGTTCTCTTAAATAAGAAGACTAGCTTGGCTGCTACACTAAAAACAGAAAGAGATACGCTAGCCTGTTTAACAAGTACACAAAGGGAGATATTAAAACACTAGTTGACTGTTTTAATCATAACCATTACTCATAACACTTGGAAGATGTTTTTGAATTTTGGAGCGCACCAAGCTAGCACTAAGCTAGCACTAGCCTAGCACCATGCTAGCGTACTCATGCTAATTAGCTTACTAAGTGCACAATCATAACAGTAGTATTCACTGTCTCATCAGATAGCTATATTTATTATTGCTTCTAAATACTTTACTGTTTCTAAATATTTAATTTAAAAATATTTAAAGTCTACACGTTAACACGTTTTAATTTTCTGATCCTGTGGCTTCTGCCGAGTTACACGAACATAACTTGACCTGAGTCACCAGTCTGACCAAACTGCCCTGAATTGTTTCACTGAAAACTTCCCACCCTGTAACCCCCGCTGCCCCGTCCTCGCTCTGTCTCTTTCTCAAAGGGTGCTGGGAAATTAGCAAGAGGATGCTTCACGTTTTGTCACAACTTTGGCAAAAAAAGATGAGGGAGGCCAACAGCAAATCACTGCACATTTACTAAAGAGGTTAAGAGGGCAACAAAATAATAATAATAATAATAATAATAATAGATTCTTGGAAAAAGTTTTTAATGTAAGATTCAAGGGGAAACACAAATGTGAAGAGGGAGAGGCAAAACGAAAGTCAACTTAAAGGTCAAAGTGAGCTCAGTAATGTAACAAAAAATAGGGTAAAAAGGGACCAAAAGCTTCAGAAGTTCACTGCATTCACTAAAGAAAAGGCGGGAAAACACAGACACACTTTCCAACTTCCATATCTCATGATAACGGCAATGAAAACTGGCAGCTGTGTTTAACCCCGTTTAGATGTTTGTATTTGAGTTTGTTTCTTTTAAAGACGAAATAAAACACAAAACCACTTTTTAAATATCTTTAAATTTGTTTTCAGATTAATAAAATCACAAACTGCTAAATAGTAAGGTATGATGCAGATTAATTCATCAAAGGTCATTTGACTATTGACACTACTGCTTATATAGAATTGTAAATAATCTTTTGTGTAGTTTCTAACACAATAACGACATTAAACGACATACCACAGATGATTAAAAAAGTAACAATAAATAAAATTTTATAATAATAAATCCTAATGTAGACACTCTAGTATTACATATAGTACATTTAACAGAAATAAATATTTCAAACATCTCATCATTATGACACGTTCAGCTGCAGTTATGGGATATGGAAGTCAGGATTTTGAGAAAAAACATATTTTTTCCTGTCATGCTGTTTTCCTTTAGTGAATGCAGTGTGCTCCTGTAAAAAAAAAAGAAAGAAAAAAAAATAGAGTTGAATATGTTGTCAACTTTTTCCACAGGACTGTAAAAGGGGTCCACGGCATGGACGTTTGGTCATGAGTAAACTGAAGGTGGAAACTGGACTCCAGGTGTTGGCAAACATCATGTTTCATCCAGCTTCGAAGCTTGGCGAAGAAAAAAAATCTCACATCCTTCATCAGATTTGAAGCACGTCAAACATGAGTCACAGTTACACGTGTTTGATGCGTGAGAATAATAGTTACATTAACTCACAGAAGATATTAATGCCATGCAGAGTTAGTCTGTAATGTTAGAGATGAAGCTGATTGTGTTGTTATTACGGAGTGTGAAGTGTGCCAACAGAATAATAATTAATTGTTGTATATTTTTAACCTGTTTTGTTTGAACATATAAACCTGAGAAGAATCCTAAAATACATTTAATTAGAAGAATTTAATTTCACTTTCTTTCATTTAAATTGCATAATGGAATTATGGATAATAATATACTAACTCAAATGTATTAATTATTGACTGATTATAAAGTCATTTACGAGCCAAACATACACTCACAGCTTTAAGCTGAAAATGTTGACATGTCACTTCTGCTGCTACCTTGCAACACGGCCTGGTGTTTGAAGCCTTCCACCATCCCAGCATATGCTCCTGCAGGATATATACTTATCAGACACCCAGCTCTATATGCAACACATTTGCTAATGCTACAGCCACACGAGGCAAAACAGTGTTTGGGGACCATGACACAATCAAAACGCCTGTGACCATGTGCAACAAACTTGCAGTGGCTGCTTTGAAGATAAAACGAGGTCTGCAACAACTTTCACTGCAATCAGTTGCTGCCTTCAAAGCAACTGCTGTTACAACCAAATTTCCCCTAGTGGGACAATTAAACGATTATTCTATTCTATTCTAACTTCAAAACTTTCAATAAACTTACAATAAGATGAAGCGAGTTCAGTTAAGTTCATAAATTCCTCCATAAATAGCAACATAGTTGCCACAGGACAGCAGTTTAACTGCAAAATGGCCCCGGGCCTCGACAACCAAGGTGTATAAGCGGAACAGTTGGCAACTAGTTAAGTTGTGTTCCCTGTTGCAAGGAGATGCAGACTTACATGTGTACATCTGTCTGCATTTATGAGTTAAAGGGTGATAATTTACAGTCAGTCTGGAGGCAGGTGAATTGTGCAATCTTACAATCAAAAGCGGTTGACTAGCTAACTAATTGCAAACAGGCAGTGGAGGAGAAAGAATCCAATGTAAGGAAGGAGGTAAGCAAGAAAGTTGCTTCTCCTACTTTTACTCTAGAGTGATGAAGCCTAAATCCCAAACACTACCTGTGTGCTACAGGAAGGAGGGTTAGATGTTGGTTAGATGTCTGATAGATATTCTGTGGCGTCAGTTTTCTTGTTTTGCTCATTGTTTTGCTTCATTTCAGAGCTTTTCAGAGAAAATCCAGGTCGACGCCAATGTCTGGCTTAACCTTCTGCATTCTACGTTCTGCTGTATTAATTATTGTGGTGGCACACTTCAGAGTCCATTTGCTACAAAGATGAGTAAGTCTTTAGCTAAAAGAAAATCCTTGACCATTAAATCTATTTTGCAGTGCATCGTATCCCCTCCCCCCAAAAAACACAACTTTTTTTGTTAAGTCATTAAAAGTTGTGGGATCTTAAATTGACTCAGATTGACAGTAAAATACAAAATGTCAGTCTTTTTGTTCCTGCAATCCCACAGTAGTACCTCATGTGCCTTTAGCTTACTCATGATGGGACAATAAAAAATTGCTGGTTATTGTTTTGCTTCTGAAAGTCGTCATTTAGGAAAAGATATGAGGAGGGAGAGAGAAAGAAAAAAACAGTTATCTGTCTAAAACCCCAGCTACCTTCTCTTCCAGGCTGGAGTCTTTAAACATCAGTGAGAAAGGCTTGATATGCTCTCTTCTCAACTTATCGCCACTCCGTAAGTCGATGGCGCTCTCTATTCGCTTGTTAATTTCCTCAGGACCAGAGTGGACATGCAAAGCTTGTGCGAGATGGTTTGGAAGCAGATTTATCGAATTTCTCGTTAGGGCAGCCAGAGTCTAGAGGGAAAGCACATGCACATAGAATGAACCTGCTTGTCCCCCTTTTGGTTTCATTCAAGTTACAAATGAAAAAGAAGAACAGACACACAGTTACATTCAGTACATACACAAAAGAAAGTTAAGGAAAAGGAAGAAAAGGGAAGACCAAAATGCAACATCGGCTATCAGACCGACACTTCAGAGCAAGTCATGCATCTTCCATTCACCCCTGCAGCAGGTTCACTTTGCACTCGGGTTAGTGGTGACAAAGCTCTTAAAACAAGCACGCATTATAACAAAGCTGTAACTCATGTGCGGGACGTGAAAACAGAATCAAAATGGCAAATCGTGAAATGAAGGACAGAAAACAAAGGTTTGGATACAAGCGGAGCAAATGCGCAACCATTTATTTCCACCTGTTATTATTATAACCTTCAAAACTTTCCAGAAACAAAGTTAAACTCCATTAAACCCTCACCCCAGACAACCCTGCAAGACATTAATATGCACTATTATAAAAGGTAATTGAACAGCGCAAGGCTCTTTCTTTACAAGGGTCTCCTCGGGTTTTAATTTACCACTTCATCGCTTCCCGTCTCACTCGGCCTTCCTTTAACTAAAATATATCCAAGGTCAAAAGCTGCCATAACTCTCTTTTTAAAGCAACCCTTTTCATCCTCTGCAAATCAAGTCTACTAGAATCATTACAGGCTTTCCCCCCCAAAGGTTTTCGGGTGAGATCATTTCTGCTTACAGACGTTTCAGTCTGACTGTGAAAACGGCCAAATCTACAAATGTAGAAACACCGAGGTCAGTACATCCGGATTTACTCTGCAGTTATTTTGATTATACTTTCATGAGGTCACCAGCATGCAGATCCAAAAAGATACAACTGATGAATCATTTACTTATTCATTTAAAGGCTATTAGCCCATACCAGAGCTGACACTGGAGTAAAACACAGAGTTTCACACAGGCTGTGTAAATGCACAAACATGAAAAACAAACTATAAAGGACTAAATGTCCGACCTCAAAGGTCCAGAAAAGGTTTCACATATGTACCAAAGGTGTTAAAATACTTGTCGGCACAGTTTTGTCTAAATTTTAAATGTCTCTAAAATTTTAGGTAAAATATAAATTTGACTCTTAGATGTTCAGGTTTTACCGTGTAAGCCCCAAACTTTTTTGCACCACGGAGCAGTTTATGTCCAACAATATTTTCACGGACCGGCCTTTAAGGTGTCGTGGATAAATACAACAAAATAAAATCAGTACCAAAAATCAAAATCAGTATCGGTGCCAAAAAAAGAAGATTTATTCACAACACACGGGAAAGACCCAGGGAAACGGAGTTAATGATAAAAATGATAAAAACCCTGAAAACCATAAATTTCACACCCGAGCCTCAACTCTCGCGGCCCGGTGCCAAACGACTCATGGTCTGTGGCCCGAGGGGTGGGGACCGCTGGTTTAAGTTATGTGGGACACATTTATTACAATCTGACATACACTCTGTATCACTGGCAGAACATCACTTCACAGCAAGTTAGTTCTGGGTTTCAGTTCAAACACATTAGTTTTAGGATCCACTGTTTAGATATGAGACACATAAAGCTTCAGTGAGGCTAGAAAAGTGTTTTAAAGACACACTTTCAGTGTCTGTGTGAATAACAATAACACTGCTCTGCAGACTGTGCACCTTTTTTTTTATAAGAGGGCCATTTTTGTATAGTTACGACCCCCTCTGCATTGGGGGCTCGTCCATCCTTTTTTTTTCCGTCGGGTTGACTCGTTCTTTGTTCTTTGTTCGTTGCCGTTGTCGCAGGTGGGTTACCTGTGTTCTTGGTTAGCTCTACTTTTCTGGTTGGCAGTTTTTTCTTGTGTGGGAGGGTGTGTGTTAGTATGGAATTTAAATTGGAGGATTTCGCTTTAGGCCCAACTGAAGAAAAGCTGGACAGATGTAAAAAGGATGACCTCATTCTTATTGCCAATTTCTTTGATGTGACTGTGCCATTGAATGCAAAGAAAAAGGAGCTTAAAGAACTCCTGTGTATTAAACTGCATGAAAGGGGGTTGTTTGGTGAGCCAGGTCCTGCAGAGGGAGTTGAGCTGGGAGCTGTTGCTGGTATTCCTGCCCCACTGAAAAATCTCCCTTCTCAAACTGGCCCTTCTGCGGAAGAGCTGCAGTTAACACTGCGCATAAAGGAGGTGGAGTTAAAAAAGCAGCAGTTGGAGGTGGATGCCATGCACTTAAAGGTTAGGGCTCTGGAGATAGAGAGGGGAGCCGCTGTATCTGCCAGTCCTCCTACACCTCGGTCAGCCCCGCAGTTACCATCCCAGAAGAAGCCAGAAGACAGCTTTGATGTAAGTAGGCACATCACATTAGTCCCAGCATTTAGAGAAACTGAGGTAGACTCTTATTTCACAGTGTTTGAGCGCATTGCAGGTGGACTACACTGGCCAAAGAATGTATGGTCTCTTTTACTTCAGTGCAAATTGGTGGGCAACTGCTGCGCTGACGTGAACATGCTGTGTCCTCCTCGTCTGCCTAATATTTGAACTCTGTTTGTAAACTCTGATATACAGCTGACCTTAGTTTTATTACAGTCTTGTGTCTGCTGGCCCACTTTAGTTAACCCTTAGCTTTTACTCTTGCCTGTTCTTTTCTTTGTGTATTAATTGTTTTCCCGGTGGTCTGTTGAACAGCCCTGTCGGTTTTCAGTTCAATGTTCGTAATAAAACCCCTTATTTACTCTGATTTCATGAGAGGGCTTGTGTATGTTTCTCCCCTCCTATCGCCTAGCAGAGGGGGTCGTAACAGTATCCTTGCATCAAGGTACAAATTAAATTGTCCCCAGAGGTTTAAAAATTGTTACAAACTCAAGGCTACAGTTAAGTTCCCTCCTTCAAGGGTAAAACTGCAGCAGCTTACAGTGACAAGCTGTTGAGTGTCATTGTAACAAGGATCAAGGATCGCTCGTAGGAAAAAGGAAATTAACCTCTTCCTCACATGTCCTCCTTTGGTGTTTTTTCTCTATCGATGACCTCAGCCTCCACTTTGACTCTTTCTCAGCTGTACAGCCCATCCTGACGTAGACGACATGTTGGCTCCAAAGGTAAAAGCGATGAAGGTCACACATGAGGATCAGAGTCATTTTCTCAGGCCCATTGACATTAGCTACCCATCATTATTAAGTAGCCACATATTACAAATTACCCTTTGAAGTGTTTGAAACCTGTGGAGCTGGCAGCCATTAATGATGATGGAGACGTAGTCAAATTCAACATTTCTCACCAATTCTGACCGATCCAACGTCTCACCTCATCTCGCTTCATTCAACACATTAACGTGCGACATCCATCGTGCTCAGAGAGATCATTAAACGTTCGTTTTCAGTCTCTAAATGAAGGTTCTCAAACAAACACCTTCATTAGCGGATGCCTCTTCTTCTGTGTTTCATATCAGGGCTCCTCTGACCGTCATTACATGCAAATGTGAGTCCAATCAGAGCTACCTGGAGCTTATAAATGACAGCAATTTAGAGGTCTATCAGACAGTGCCTCATGATTCACGAGAAGCAAGATCACTTTTTACTGTCAGATGAAAGATTCTCACGTCTCACAACCACAGAGTGAACGTTTTATTAATTATTCATTATAATTAATAATAAATAAAACGTAATTATATTTTAAAGTTTGAGGTTCTTGCTGGAAATGCCTTTATTGGTGAAATGCCTGTATTGAGGTAAACCTCAGATTACAGTGACGACAATCCTTCTTATTTGTGTTTTCCTGGATTCAGCCGAGAGTGTAGCTGAACTATCGACCGTGTCTGACTGCGTCGGGCTTCAGAAGAAGTCCTCTGTTTAATGACGAATGTGCTTTGAGGCCGACTAAAATCTTGACTCTCGTGCACCTCTGGAGTATCTTGTGTTCTGCTGCTATTTTTAGCTCCCTCTGTGACCTGTTCCCTCGCCTTCTACTTGTGCCTCTGCACAGCACACCGGATCTCCTTCAGATTTTTGTTGTGGGCAGCTAGGCAAAAGCCAAGATTGTGTTTTCAGTGGGCTCTGATCCACCACACAGCTCAGATTGTTTCCTTTGATTTATCTCACGCGCACACTTTGGGCTGTTATCGTCGAGCGCAGGGCTGCTCGATTATGGCAAAAATGATAATCACGATTATTTTCACTGAAATTGAGATCTCGATTATTTGACGATATTTATTTAACCCTTTAAGACCTACCATAGAATCAAGTCCGCCAGAGCTTATGTTTTTTTTTTTTTTTTACATGCTGTAGTGCCATTTGTGGGAGCATTTCAAGTTGCTATACAACTGTTATAGCCCATATTTTAATAATATGTATGCATTAAGTCCATAGTAACTACATTAATTGCAAAAAAGTGCAATAAACTACAAAAAAATTGAAAATCGTTTTTGGTTTTTTTTACATATATTTCTACTTGGAGAAATTTAAGAGGTTTATCCCTCAAAACTTTAAATACAAAAAAGTTTCAAAAAATAGTTTCCCACCACAGGAAATTTATCTTGAGTGTCTTCATAGTTTTATTTTGGAGATACAGCTATTTTTATATACTGCAGGAAAAAAAAATCCTATGATGCAAATTTGCAAAGGAAACAGCAGGTGCATCAAAATAAACTATTTCCAGCAGTGCAATTCGAGTTCTAAGCATCCCAGCAACTATTCAGAAAAGTCAAACATGACTTATAAAAACACCAGTATAGGCTTTTAAGGCCTACAAGTAAAAAACTACATTTTCCGCGAAAATGACGTCACTTCTGGTTTCGGACAGGAAATGGCGGACATGCGATAGTTCACGTTGACGTCTTTTTCAATGTGGGAAGTGTTACGAACAGCTGATCGGATCGGCAAAGCGTGTTTCTGGAATATTATGTTTTTGTTCCTGCAAGCGCTTTTTATGCAATTTTTACAAAGCTATATGTGGAAGGAAACCGTGACCGAGGACAAGCTGATGGCATCAGATGTAAGTACAACTCCTCCGGTTTCATATGCAAAACAAATTATTGCGCTAGCTTACGCGGTTCAGGTTCTACAGGGAATTAAAGGGTTAACAATAACAATGTATTGAATAATGACTTTAAAAAATAATATAAAATAGTGTGCAAATACTGATAACAGTGCAAATGTTTGCAATATAAAAAATAAATTAACTTCTGCTTAGCTTTCCGAGCTTCCCTTGGGTCCTCTTAATTGTTGTGATGCGTGTTCGAAATGCAGAGAGGTGCGCTCGATTTGCCACACGAGAGTAAAGCACGAGGGAGGGGCTAATAATCGGCTCAGTCA
Organism: Copadichromis virginalis; assembly: GCF_057382275.1. Classification (NCBI taxonomy): domain Eukaryota; kingdom Metazoa; phylum Chordata; class Actinopteri; order Cichliformes; family Cichlidae; genus Copadichromis; species Copadichromis virginalis. The sequence goes on along the minus strand of NC_140635.1, from coordinate 3,811,260 downwards.
TTTTTAATGATCATTGAAAGCCCAGATCGTAATCGTGATTAAAATTCGATTAATTGAGCAGCCCTAGTCGAGCGGCACATCGAGAGTTTCACCAGAGGATAGGCCCCATTCCTGCCTTTGAGCTTGAAAACTGTGGACTTGTTGACAGTCTATTTACTTATCTGCAAACTGAACTGTTTTTCTAGTTGTCACTTGAAATGTCATTTGTTTTTTCAGAAATAAAAGAGCTTGCACTTAAACCTAGCAGGTAGGAGGAAATGAGGTGCAAACTAAAAGCATCAGGAAAAGTTCTGTCTGCATAATAAAAACCACAACGGAAAACAGTGACTGTGAGCTCAGCCCTGTTTGCTCTCAGCACACAGCGAAGAGATCGGAGCTGAAACTGAACTTGAGCTCAACAATTCATCTTTTGCATATGAATGAAAACGCATGGCCTTTGTGTCAAATCATTAACATATTTGGAGCGGTTTCATTATAATGAGGAAACTGGCTGATGAGCATCAGCTACGCACTCCAGGCCCAAGACAGGTGAGGTGACGGTATGCAGACTTTATTATCAGCTAATTTCAGACTAATCTCAGCTCATTTATGTGGGAAAAATATACAGACGATATGTCTGAATGCGACATGCTCCATGCGTCTGTTAAATAGAGACAGAGTCAGCTGTGATGCTTTACAGCACAAACTCAGATCGGGTTTGGGAGTGTTTTATGTCCACACTGTGATTTTGGTGTAAATGCCATAAAATGCATAAACAAGGCAGCACAGAAGTAATAAAAAGGCTTATTGACCCATAAACATAAATCTTTACAGGAAGAGACTAGAGCGTGGTTTCTGTTCTGAGCTGCACGAATCCACATCTGATTAAATCGGTGCTTTTTCAAACTAAAATGACCCTGGATGATGGATGACCACGCAGCAAGTACCAGGGGGCTGAAAAATAGATCAAACTTTACTTCAGAAATAAATTTTGTTTACAGCGTGACACAGAATTGCTTTGGGTTTACTTCCCCCTTCATAACAGCTGCCCAGGGATGACTTTTTAAACATGATTATCTCGTGCTGTTTTAATTTGAAAATCCTTTCTCAGGTGATCATGTTTAAAAGAGAAAACTTGACCTTTAACCTTGACAATGAGGTCACCTGAAAATACTATAGTCCTGTGTATGCAAAGTTGAATGCCCCGCCCACCAACCCACTTGCTGTCCGTCAGCCTTTTAAAGCCGAGGTGGGGGTATATTTCTCAGTAGCAAAGATTGTAAAACATCTGAAAATACCAGTGAAAGTCCAAAGTTTAAAATTTTCCAATGGCACCCCAGTGGGCCAGACTGGAGTCTTTGCCGGGCTGATTCTGACCCCCGGGCCTTTTGTTTGACACCTCTGCTAACTAAAACATCAAGCCGTCACTTGGCAAACCTGTTCATCACTTAACCTTCAAACATCTGAGCCGGAAAGAAATGAAACAGAGATGAGCTCCAATGATAATAATGCAAGATTGCTGAAAACCTGCAGCACTGATAATGTAACTGTGTGTTTTATTTTGAAAGGTAAGGTTCTCTTGATTCACTCTTTTCATCCTGTTCACAAGCATAAAAGACACTTTACTACTCCACTCTTTATCTTTGCACATGCAGCCCAGAGAGACGCAAATGTCAGCTTCATCAGAATACATGAAAAAAACACACTAGGTAGAAACTCAGACTTTATGCAGAAAAAATGAATACAAGCTGAAATTCATCATCGCACAGTTAATTTATCATCAGCATCTGGAGCTGGATGTTTTCTTTAGGTTTCCTCTCTTTAGAGGAGAATCTGGTTTCAAACATGAATCCCTGTGAAGTTTAAAGGAAAGCTGTGAACATTTTAAATATTTAAAACAAGGATTTCCACCATCAAGAGATCAAAGCCACAAAAGAATTTCCTTCTCTTGTTACCTGTTTCCAGAAATTGGATGAAGCTACATAATATTTTATATAAAAATCTGTGATGTAGACTTGCTGTGTACTGCCAAGTTTTCCTTGTATGTCAGTCCCCTCTCTGACCCTCTGCTACCTGTGAAAACTCCATTCAAAACACAAAACACTCTTCTGTAAAAAACAAGTATCGCAGAAAAAATCCACATCAGAAATCTCTGCACTGAATCATACTTGTTATTAATCTCTTCCACAGCCAGTCTCTTTGCCTGTCTTCCTTCTCTCACCCCAACCGGTCGCAGCAGATGGCCCCGCCCCTCCCTGAGCCTGGTTCTGCCGGACGTTTCTTCCTGTTAAAAGGGAGTTTTTCCTTCTCACTGTCGCCAAAGCGCTTGCTCATAGTGTTTTTCTCTGTATGTATTATTGTAGGGTTTTCCTTACAATATAAAGCATCTTTGGGTGACTGTTGTTGTGATTTGGTGCTGTATAAATACAAATGAATTGAATTAAATTGAAATCTGAATCTATTACTTCATATTCCACAATACAGATAGCGAGCCTTAGTCTTCAGCTAATGAGAGAAGAACTCGGAGGGGGCAGGGCTATGAGCCGTGCTGCTGTGATTTTTCCTGGCATGCACATCCCTCAGGAAGTCTACAGCCTAAAGGGCAACCGCTTCTGAATCTGGCATTTCCCGTCTTTGGACTGGCTACAGTGATTAGTCGTCGAGCAGTGTTTGGCTGCATCGAGCCAGCGGGGGTTACATGTATGTATACACATTAATAACAGAACACACTGCTGCAAAGACCAACATATGACAACAGAACAGGGACCTTTGTACTTATTCAAACTTCCTTTTACACCATTGTTTTGTGGCACTGATGTGACGGTGTGCCCTTTCTCACAAAGCATTATATAATTTGAAACATAAAAGTGGCAGACATAAATCAGCAGAGGATTTTCCCACAAAAGTGCCCTAGTCAAATATCGTTTATACATGAAAGATGGATGTCGCCATTGTTGCATCACCAGCTGATTATTGAAGTCTGGGTTTTCACGCCTGGAGCTGAGCATCAAAACACGACCTGGGTGCTTTCGTGACACCAGCTTAGTGGTTTTGAAACTAAAGAAAACAAACCTGAGCATTTAGAGCAGCACGATGACACTTTTGCTCATATGGAGTTTTTGTCCATGTTTATTAATGAGCATTTACCGCTACTGCAGTGTATACATGACTTAACGTAAGGAGAAGCTGAATATGTCGTCTTCAGACTTTTGATTGCACACTGCTTTGTAGTTGAACTGGCATGACTTAAGTCACTACAGCAGCACTGAGCACAAACTCAGACTGCTTCTAGCCTTCGGCGAGCCTTGAAAGTGAACATGCAAACAAGGTAGCGAGAATTAGGTCAAGGGAGGAGCGTCTAGAAAGAGATCAAGCTGCCGCGCGTCCCTGTCGGCTGAGCCACCTTTCATTTCAAATGCAGACGTGAGACTTGAGCAGAGCTGAAATGAAACATGAAACTGAACCCATTTCTTTCTGGCCTGGATTTCACAGAGCGGGGACTCGGAGTAACCGGGTCTTCTAAGGAAACGCAGAAGCTCCTTCGAGGCGAAAGCACTGCGACTGTGCTGTGCATCACGGGCGCCGGCAGGTACACAGTGAAGCATGAAAGAGGTAGAGACAGAGCCACTGAGTCGGCGCAGAGCCCACACGGAGCTCCGAGTACGATTTCAGGGCACGCGACGAATCTTCTGAGTTTCATGATAGCAATCAGTCCCGGATGGACGATAGCTCCCGTAATCACAGTGACACACAGGATATGATGTCATTTCTTCAGTGGCTATCTGTGTCTTACGCAATAAAACACAGGATAATTGGAAGATAATGGTTGGCCGCAGATACTAAATCCTGTTTTTATAACAGTTATCAGCACAGAGCTGTTGCCTGCTGCTTCAGTCAGCTGCCTGTGAAATCGGTGAATCATCTGCTATTATGTGTTATTGCATGTCTTCAACCAGCTGTGTACAGTTAATGGAAGCTCCTAGTGCCCATGTCAGTGTGAAAGCTGCTGTCAGCGTCCTGGCTGAAGAAAAGGAGCATAAAGTCAGATTACTGCAGGTGAGAGAAGTCAGTCATTCAATCTTAGCATAAGAGTCAAACATAGGCTGAGTATTTCTAGTGTTTTTGTTTAAATATCGGCTACTAAAGCAAGAAAAACGAGCTTCTAAGCTAACGGGACAGTTAGATTTTAGTATACTTTAGTTGCCTTATTGACTTATTTAAAGTTTATGATGAGAACACAGAAGAAATGCAGCAGCTGCAGTTGTCAAACTTCCTGGACTTACAGATCTCCTAGTGTGAGTACACTTAACAAGGTGTCGGGGCTTCATGTGGATTCTCTGAATTACTGCTAGAGGGATGGACACCATTGGTCCAAAATTATCCCCATATCCTGTGTTTTGATGGTGGTGGTTGGTCCAAAGTCTTCTATAGATGTTCAGCTGGGTTGTTAAAGCCACAGCATACGATTCACATCACATCTGATTCACTGACCGTGTGATCCCTGGTGCTATATTCCTCCTGGGAAAAATGCATTCCTACTTCTCTGCCTTATTAATTGTTGAGGAAAGGACTAACCCTCACTCACCCATGAAACAGCTTATAAATTCATTATATTTGATCTCTAATCTAATCCAGTAGTTTTACTCTCATTTCAGTAAGAACACATTTTAAAAATATAGAACTTGTGTGGGACTTGAATCATGGCTTCTCGCGTGAGCAGCAAAATGACGTTTTCACCTTTCAAAAGTGGAAAATGTTAACTTCATGCACATGGACACAAATGAATTGATGCTAGACTGGTCTGATACAGAATAATGTTCAAGTAAATGAAGACAAGTGTCCATAAACACTAATTAATTGATTTAATTTCACGACTACGTCAACCACTGCCATCCGACTGTGTCGGCTCATTTCTACAGTACTTATTTCCCTGCAGCAGAGAAGCAGCGGCCACTTAACAAGACGGTGATTAATTTCCAGAAATGCTGACCATGCGGTGGCGAGTCACGTTTACACCGATTATCGGCCTTCAAATATTCATGTCATAACAATGGACGCAGCCAAGACATAACTGAACTCTTCTTGTTGTACTGCAGTCCCTTTATTTCCTGTCTGACTGACACAGGCGTGCACCAGTATCGTGCCAGCCAAATCAGACCAATAGGAGTGAAGGACGGGGGTCACAGAAAACCAGCAGTGAGAACTCGAGCTCCAAGGAAAGCAACGCAACAGAAAATAAAAGTGTTTTTTTTTTAAAGAGATGCTTTGAAACTCCTCCGAGGAGCCTTTGATATGCAAAGAGCCACTGTTTGAATTGACTTCTCTAACAGGCTTTCATTGTGCCAGAAGAAAAAAAAAAAACCAAGTGGCACTTTTCAGAAAAACCATTCCTCTGCATCCAAACACACGCTTACATCAGACGCTGTAAACTCCTGCTGCATTCAGCCTCGTATACACAGGAGGCGAGTTTGCAGAGTTTGCTGTCAGCTCGGAGCTGCAGGAGATGAAACAATCAAACTGCAGCTCTGCACATTTGGCACACGCTGAGAGCGGAGACACATTTCACTGTTCACATAAGGAGCGAAAATATGGCATTACCATCGCATGTTGTAACAGCGCTGTATTCATAAAAACGTGTAGAATATACAGTGTTAGACTGCAATCTGTTGTGACTGGACTTTTAAATACATATTATGATTTATAATAGTATGTATTATAATAATTGTAATGTATAATTTATGACCTGAATGTCCATGAAATCAAAAGGAAATTGTCAAGTTTGTGTTTAACGTTCTTGAGTGCACTCAATCACAGCCAGCCAGACAAGCACACGGGAACTTTAATCAGTCTATTCAACTCAATTTAATTTTATTTATACAGCCCCAAATCACAACAACAGTCGCCTCAAGATGCTTTAGATTGTAAGCTAGACCCAACAATCATATGATGAGCAAGCACTTTGGCGACAGTGGGAAGGAAAAACTCCCTTTTAGCAGGAAGAAACCTCAGTCAGAACCAGGCTCTGGGAGGGGCGGGGCCATCTGCTGCAACCATTTGGGAAGAGAGAAGGAGGACAGGAAAAGAAGTCTATTTTCTATCCAACAAGGAAAACGATGACAGAGCAAAACCACGTTTGGAGTACACAGCACAGAGAAAATCAGACAAATAACAAAGGAGGGAAGAGAACAATTGCAGTAAATAAAAACAAAGGAAGCCAAACAGGAAGAAACTAAAAGAGACGAAGGAGAAAACACAGACACTGATGCATCACACGCGGTCGACAGCCTACTTCTATAAATGTCTTTTAAACGTTTCAAGTTTGATGCTAAATTAAGTCTTCATTATCTCTATTATCTCTGCAGGGTTTTGAAATGGCTTGGTGATGTGTTTAACATGAAATCTTAAGCTAACCGTTTGGCTAACTGTTCGCCTTCTCCAGTTATCCTGATGAAACGTGAAGCTCGACGGCCTGGAGCAGAAGCTGTAGGAAGGCGCCATTCACTTTGTGATGGAGGAACAACGAGTCCTCGCCAAGCGGCATGTTTGTGGTGCTGGGTGTCGGCCAGCAGCGCTGGACACAAAAAGCTCGTCCGATCAAAGCAATCTGGGAATGCTAATGTGGCCTGAGAATGCACTCTTAATCCCCCTCCCATCATCATGCACGATGACATGTCTTTGTTTGTGGGAGGACAGCAGATACGTCCAAGTATGCGTAAGACAACGGTCAGAGTTTAATCTGCTGCAGAGACCGAGCACCCTCATCTACATTAACACTAACACACTGTCAGGTGTAATACAGCAAAACAAGCTCACATTCATTTACTGTGATACATCAGACACCTGGAAGTAACTAAATAAAATGTGTTTACAAGGAAACTCTGCAGAACCTTTCCAATTACAAGAACAAAGAAAAAGATAAAACACAGACGAGGAACGATCTAGAAAGAGTGGTCCATGCTTTTATTACTTCACGGCTGGACTACTGTAATTCCCTCTATGCTGGCCTAGATCGTTCCTGTCTACATCGCCTTCAACTGGTGCAGAACGCTGCCGCTCGCCTGTTGACCGGTTCAAAAAAAAGAGACCACATCACTCCGGTTCTCTGCTCTCTCCACTGGCTCCCAGTTGCTTTTAGGATTGATTTTAAAATCTTACTGCTGGCTTTTAAGGTTTTAAATGGCACTGCACCTTCTTACCTGTCAGAACTCCTTAGTACTTATCGCCCCAGGAGATCTTTGAGGTCAGCCGATTTGATGCTTTTAGATGTTCCCAGGTATAAATTAAAGACAAAGGGAGAGAGGGCGTTTGCTGTGGCTGCACCCAGACTGTGGAACAGTTTACCTCCTCACGTCAGATTCTCCAAAAGCCTAGAAACTTTTAAAACTGCTCTTAAAACTCACCTCTTTTCATTGGCTTTTAGAAAGGTTTAATTTATTTGTTTATTTATTTTTTATTTGATCAGCGAGGTGTTTTACGAAATTGTGTTCTATTGTATTTTTATCTGTATTTACTGTACAGCACTTTGGTCAGCCTTGGTTGTTTTTAAATGTGCTCTATAAATAAACTTGACTTGACTTGACTTGACTTGACATAAAATGAACTGAATGAAGTTTAAATATTTCAGCCTTCAAAGATGGGCAGCAGCTCAGTCAGCAGTGGTTACACAAACTGATACACAGAAAAATACATACGAAATGTGAAGAAAATGTAAACTTCAAAGCTAAGGAGACATCAGAATAACTGCACCTCCTCCTCCAAGATGAAGGCCAGAACGAAATCCAACAGCTCAAGTTTCACAACGCTGAAATGCTCATGCTCAATAATCACCGCTTTTACTTTACCTTTCACGTGAAGCTCAAATGCAACACAGAAGAGCTCTGAATTTTTCATTTCTCCATCACGTCATATACAAAAATCTGAAATCTCCACTTTAAGGCAGATTGTCCTGCTTATGATCCTTTCAGACAACATAGGCCATGGATCAGGACTGAGAATAAAAAAAGAGTCATGCATGAGCAGAAGACGCCACTGTTTAGAGTTGCCTCCCCCCTCCCAATATTACTCCAGTGTGCAGAACTGTAAAGAGGACAAAACAAAGGATGCTGCTGGTGTAGGTGAGGCTGTGAAATGGACACACACTGCTTCAGCTGCAAATATCTTTTTTACCGTCTTTTCCCAGAAATTGAAACCTCCCCCCTAATAACATCATGCACATCATGAAAGACTCCAAGCATGGTCCCCAGTGTTACCCATCAGCCTCCCAGTAGATGCACCTATGATAACACTTCCTTCAGGAGTATCACATTCACAAGAGTTTTGGAAAACTGACCTTGACCCTGAGGTCGAGGTGACAGAGATTCTAACTCATCTGAGATTTTTAGTAGCTGCACCTGTGGTGTAATTTCAAAATCCTACGTTGGCTCGTTCTCAAGTAACCACAAACCGGGGTGTCCACACCACCCACCCAGCAGGGTGACAACAACACCTCTTTAGTCGTTTACAGCTGAGCGCTGTTGTGTCTGTCAGTCATTAAAAGACGAGACTTTATGACCCTGTCGTCGAAGCATTCCAGGTTTACTTTTCAAAGACATCTCTGCTCTCAGGTATCAGTACTATTGGATATAGACAGCACATGCATTCAGCATAAAATATCTGGGGTGTTTTTAAAACCTCATTTAGGAAAGAACTCAGTTAAGCTGATGGTTAATTAGGCCTGATTCAAATCACTGCAGAGCACAAAACACCGAGAGAAAGAGAAAAGCAGCCCAATGATGTCGCAACAATTAAAGCAGCACAAGAGCAGAGTCGTCTCGGTTTCAGTGCAGGTCACGCTGGTACTTAATTCATCAAAAAGGTATCACACCATTTTCATATGCAACGTAGTCCATGTAAGGGCAGGGATAGCTCAGTAGGTAGAGTGGTGGCCCCATGATCGGAAGGTCGGGGGTTCGACTCCACTGAACGGCTACCCTGAGGTACCCCTGAGCAAGGTACCGTCCCTACACACTGCTCCCCGGGCGCTGCACTGGTGGCTGCCCACTGCTTCACTGGGTGAATGGGTTAAATGCAGAGGAACTATTTCCCTATGGGGACTAACACGCACACTTAAAATGTAATGCCCTCAACATTTGGTAGCCTTACTCAGGCATACTAATGCAACACAATGCAACATAGCTCAAACAGCACAATCTTCTAAAAGAAAAGATAAGTAACAAATCTTTCATTTTTTTCTTGCATAAACGTCTTTCAAAGACCTGAAGATGGCAACTCAAGAGCAGATTAAGAAGTTTCCTTTAAAAAGATCTTCACAATTTACCCGAACCACACAGCCTCGCCTTCGCCCATGAACCTGGCAGCACACAACACGTAATCCTGCCTTTAATTCAGTTCAAGCTCATTAATGCAGCACAAATCACAACAACAGTCACCTCAAGGTGGCTTTATACTGCAAGGTAAATGCCCAACAGTGTTCACAAGACACAGCAATCAGACTTTACAGCGCCATCATGTTGTTTCATTGCAGTTGCACGCCTCTCTTCCTCAGTCTATGACTATATATCTAACCGGTGTGTTAGCTCCTTATAGAGGCAAAAGGATCTGTGAACGGTGCAAACAGAGAAAACTGCATTAAATGATACTGTAAAAAAAAAAAAACAATGATGCATTCATCAGCCTGTGTCTGATGTTTTAAGGACATTTTTCTAACATATTTTCAGATATTTCCTGACAGGAAACTCTCTGAACACCATTTGAAACTGTCACAAACATCCATCAGCTGTTAGTTTTTCTCCCTCTCCCTTCCACATTGTTCAACAAAAAAAAGAAAGAAAATGTGAAACAAGCTCAACCTTCAATCACTCTCTCCAAATTCAACCGTCTTAGACAAAACACAAAACCCCTCCGGGGGCTGGTTTGTTGTCACAGGCAGGCAAATGAAGAAGAAATGAGGAGGATGTTTAAAATGGGCCACACAATCACAAGCTCGTCATCCGAAAATAAAAAATAAAAAGAAGGCTGGCGCGCAGTGATGCGTTACCACAGTAACACATTTTCTCTGCAGAAAGCTGTCCACTCGCTCCCAGGAAAACAAAACCCCCCAAAAAGGACAAAGCAACCAACAAACAGGCGAAACAACTGCGAAGATCCCATGCACTGTAAACAAAAAACAAATAAATAAATTAAAAAACGCCCGCCGTGACAAAAAACTTCATCCTGCAGTGAAACTCAGTTAAAGCAAACAAGCTGGCCAAGAGTATTCTAGTCGTCCAAATATCATCAGGAAAAATGAAACAGAAGTTTATTTCCTCCCATCTACTTGCTTCGTCTGGCATCTTCACTCATTTCTGGGTCCAAATGCTTCAGTTCCAAAACGAAAACAAGCACAGACAATTGAAAACAGTCCAAATTTGTTTAGCTCCAATAAAAAGATGCGTGTGGTTGTTCTAACAGGTGTTACAGTAAAGTTTAGCATTCAGGCGTCGATGAAACGAGGATTTACAAAGTCGCTGCTCTAACGTTGAATCTAACATCGCTGGAAAACTTGTCAAGGATTAGCTTATGTACAGTTTTGATATGACGTGGAGTCCTGCGAAAAACTAGGCACGCCATATGATTAAATAGCTTAATCAACAACCTTTATTGATAATAACTTGATCAAATGATCAGTTTCTGTGGATAAAATCTGTCCCACTCTTCTTTGCAGCATCACTTCATTTTTGCACAGCTCTCTTGAGGTCCGGACTTTGGCTGGACCTTCGCAACATTTTCTTTTTCAGCCATTGCTGCTGTGCTCGGGATCATTGTCCTGTTGCATGACTCAGTTTGGGCCAAGCCCAAATCAATACCCCTGCAGCGCCGCGCTGACCGTCTGTGCTGTATGAAGTGCTATGGCCAAACGTCTCCACTTCCAAACAAACCATATTTGTTCAATCTTTTCTAATTGTACTGTCATGAATGTAATATTGTATGACAGGAAAAGAAAGAAAAAACTCAGGTTTGTGCATGTCTCTGAGCATTGCATGATCTGACTATGGGATGAATTTGCGAGGATTTTCACTCGTGCTGTAATGTTTGCACGTGCCTGAATGCTCCAGACCAACAAACTGCTTTTATAGAGGTGCTTACACTTGCTGATGATCAATTAATTAAGGGCATTTAATTAGCAGCACCTGGGTCCTACCAGGCTGAGAAGAAACCAGGCTGAGAATGGCAATTAAATAGGTCTGGTGGGCTTGTGCCAGTTTAAAAAAAAAAAAACGGAGCACTGGAGAATATTAAAGAGACGAGACTCCCATTCATCATTTGAACCCAGAAATGGGGTCATTATGTCATTAGCTAACGAGCAGATAAAATTCATTCCCCTCCCCCGAACGTAGAATTAAAGATAACAGTTTAATCATCACTGCAGAAGAAGTTTGCTGCAAAGACAGACATTCTCTGGCAGGGTGATAAAGTGCATACATCATGACCTGAATTACAAGCAGTGGCGGGACTTACGTTCTCCTTCCCCACGATGTTGTCAAAGGGGAGCTCGGGGCTCCACGAGGCCTCGTTAAAGGTAGCGCTGCTGGCTCGACGGTCGGCCGAGCTGGCCGCCTCCTTCATGATGTCCTCCGGCAGGGAGAGCAGACTCTCCTCGGGCTGCTTTATCAGGTACGTCTCGATGTTGTGGCGGCGAAGGAAGTCGTTGCGGTCCTTCCCGTGGCCTTCCTCCACCTCGTAGTCACCGTTTAAACAATCCAGAGCTGCCTTAGAGATGTGGATCCTCCTGAAATGGAGAAAAAACATACATATTTAAAACATCTTTTGCCACTTTAGCTCAGTGGGTGAGAAGGTAACCACAGGCCACAGTGGTCTGGGTTCAAGTCTGACCCACAGTCCTTTGCTTCGTGCTTGCTCTCTCCCCACTTAATGCCTGCACTTACTATCCAGTAAAGATAAAAAATGGCAATATATATATATATATATATATATATATATATATATATATATATATATATAAACATCATGCCCAAAGGGAAAGAAGTATCCCTAGATACAATGTAATCATGTCGCTGATTAGATGTAAATCCATAATTCAGTTCTGGCTTTGTCTTGCTTTTGTCTTCTGTTTCCTGTACTTTGTGTTTTATTGTGTGTGTTATTTGTGGTCTCTCTATTCATTTTCTCTTTCCCTTCACCCACCCAGCCAATCGAAGCTGCCCCTCCCTGAGCCTCATCCTATTAGAAATCTTCTTTCCCACCATCACATCAAGAGCAGCTCATTGGAGTTCTCTTGCTAAAATTGCAGGATCTTCCCTTACATGTACTCTGAGATGACCGCTTTGACTAGAATTCATTTGAACTGAAGTGAATCCATGACATAAATAATTCCTGTGAAAAACATTTGCTGTTCAATGTTTCACTTTCTTCACCAGGTACTGATTTTTTCTTGAGGATCTTTTTTATATTGTGAGGTCAACACCTACAGTAACACAGAGAAAATCCCAATGATCAGATCACACCTGTGAGCAAGCACTTGCCTACAGGGGGAAAAACTCCCTTTCAACAGGAAGAAACCTCTGGCAGAACCAGGCTCAGCAACCAGTGGAGATGCATTTAGTGATGACTGGAACAAAATTCCACCTCAGATACACATTTGATGAACATTACGTAACATATGGGCGACAAACATGAACGTGACATGAAACAAACACTAATGTAGAATGTAACATCACATTCACAGGAGGGTGATGAATGTGAAAAATCAAAAGAACTGGGATTTATAATAAATGCTTTTTTAATACATATAGATGTTAATAATCACTATATACATGATGATGCTCGAGCTCGTTTGGCCCACCTGTTAAGGAGAAGATACATACAGACATGTATACATACAGACATAGACATACAAATTTGCTTCCGTTCTAATTTGCAGCGCGAGGTGACGGGTGAAAAAACGAGTCAGATTATATAGAAGTTTATGGGAAAAGATGCTTGCAGGAAATGTTAAATCAGTACTTAGAGAAATAATCTGCCTTTTAAGGTCAAACAGGAACAACAGGAACGTGAAGATTAAAAAATTCCCATATTATGCCACTAAACTATCCTTTTAAAAACTATATGAGGGTGGATAAAAATAAATGACCGAGGGACTCAGCATAATCGCATCTCCTGCTCGGCTCTGGCCATGACATATCTTTACCAAACATCCGTTTGCTTTCTCTGGAGCCATGTTTTATGTGAGTGAATTTTCCGTCTGTCCACTGCCAATAATCCAACTGGAGATAAAAACAGCCACAGAAAATTCCTTCCGTTTCCTCACCCTGGGATGCCTCCAGACTCCAGCTTGTTGGCGATGTCCACATCCCAGGACCAGACATCGAACTGCCACTTCCTGAGTCCCAGCACGCCGCACAGTACCGAGCCGGAGTGGATCCCAATACGCATGTCGATGTCGTGTTTCGTCCGTGATCTCACGTATCTGGAAGAAAGCGGGAAAAAAGCGGTTAATTTTTGGCATAGTACTCTTATATAAATCAGGACTACGGCGCTAAACTAATGTACTGAGAAGAAACGGAGAAAACTAGCCGATTTTTGGCAAGAAGAACGAACAAACAACAGACAGAGGTTGCAACTGACTGGCTAGCCGCTCCATGTTTGTTAATACAGTGGAAAGAGAAGATTAGCTGTACAGCTTTGCTTTGTGCCAGTACAGGGTTTACTGACGGCTGCAATAAATCCCAAAGAACGGGAAAAAAGAACATGGAAGTCTTAGGTTTGTAAAGGTTTGTGCTCTGGAAGAACAAGACCAAAATGGAGAAGTTTATCCATAATGTAAAGCACAACATTTAAAACTAACCAAACACCCCAAACCAACGGTCAGCACGGTGGTGGAGGGCTGACGTTTAGGACTTGTTTTGCAACAACAGGACCTTGGCACGCCACAGCCCCTAGAGTTAAATGCCATCGGTCTCAAACTGCAAAGATCACAAGAAAAGCAGCACATCTACAAATCTACAGCAGAGTGGCTGAAAAAGAAACGAACCAAGGTTTTGCAATGCTCCACTCAAAGACCTCAATCTGACTGAAATGCTGTGACACGCTGTTGAGAGAGTTTAACTAAACTCAATGAAAGGAAGTTACGTCAAAAAATCCTCCACACCGATGTGAGAGACTGATACAGTCATACAGCTATTAACGCTAAAAATGCTTCTAGAACAGGGGTGGGCAACTCCAGGCCTCGAGGGCCGGTGTCCCTGCAGGTTTTAGATGTGTCCTTGAACCAACACAGCTGATTTAAATGGCTAAATTAGCTCCTCAACATGTCCTGAAGTTCTCCAGAGGCCTGGTAATGAACTAATCATGTGATTCAGGTGTGTTGACCCAAGGTGAGATCTAAAACCTGCAGGACACCGGCCCTCGGGGCCTGGAATTGCCCACCCCTGTTCTAGAAGATGCTGAATCATGCTGTGAGCTCATGCACTGTTTCTGCATTCTGGCTTATATGAATAATTAGATGGTGAAATCTGTCGTGTGTTACTGTTCATCCAGGTGATATTATCAGACCTGGTGAGGACCAGATTATTTTTATTGTGTTATTATATGTAAAACCATGACAGATGATGCCAGCGTGTGATTTAGCTTTGTTGACGTAGCTGATGTACCGTACTGTACGTACCTTGAATTTTTAAAAAAATCACAAAATTAAAAGATTTGCTCTGTGAATTTAGATGAACCAACAAATCTTATTCCAGAATTTTTCCCCCATGTAAAAAATGTTGACACCCCTCAACAATGTTTTGGGCTTCCCCTGACTGCACACCAGGCATGTAGTCACTCCCAGATCCATTTACAATCACAGTCCATTCAAATACTCCCAGAAATACGTTTCAAAAGTTACCTGAAACATGTTTAACTGTTTCAGAATACAAAATAATATATAATGTGGTGTGTAAGTGGACTGGACCACTTACATGAGCATGAAAATACAATGAAAATAAAGCGTTGTGAGGCTGTGAATAAACTGAATTAAGGTTATGAAGGTAACAATGGATGATTTTGAAAAAAGTGTAAAATTACACGCAGGTATGTATATTTGAGTTTAAAAAAGCTGATCTAATTGACTTCAGGGGCACACGTCTGGCATTAATTTAAAAATATTTCAGGGGTCACTTTGGGTCGTACTGTGAAAAACACTGACGGCATTAATTCAGCAGATTAATATACATGAAACTGACCTTTGGTGAAACTAAAGAAACACAGAACACGGAGACAGATAATGCTGCCAGGCAAACACCGTTCAAGTCCACCAAGAAACGAACACAAAATAGTTCAGGCATATCTGTGGCACTTCAACAAAAGAGGTAAAACTGTTTCTGTAGACTCGTCGCACCTGTTAATAAATTACTTTCTCATTTCGTACTTTATTTTTCCCTGAAACACAATAAAAGCAGGACAGAGTGCAGCTGATAACAGCCTCCGAGGAGCAGACAGGCCTGTCACGCCTCTTCCTCCCTCCTGGCGTTATTTCATGCTTCATAAGAGCCGCAATGAATGTGAGGTGAAAGGCATCCTGGGTGTTTGTGACAGGTGGTTAAAGTCAGTCAGCTGCTAGACGACACCTGGAGTAGAAATTAACAAACAACCTGCAGCTAACGACGAAGAGGAGGAGGAGAATGAAGATGCTGTGATACTGTGTTGACTCTGCCAGGAAGTTCTTTCCATATATATATATATATATATACACGTCACCTACAAATCAAAAGGTTGGTAGTTCATTCCCTGGCTGCTCTAGTTCAAAGTATCCTCAGGCAACATAGCGAACCCCCGAGATGCTGCCGTCTAAGAGAGCACGTAGAGCACAGGTGTCGAACTCCAGGCCTCGAGGGCCGGTGTCCTGCAGGTTTTGGATGTGTCCTTGATCCAACGCAGCTGATTTAAATGGCTAAAATACCTCCTCAACATGTCTCAAAGTTCTCCAGAGGCCTGATAATGAACTAATCATTTGATTCAGGTGTGTTGACCCAGGGTGAGATCTAAAACCTGCAGGACACTGGCCCTCGGGGCCTGGAGTTCAACACCTCTGACGTAGAGGCAGAAAATAAATGCTTGTGTAAATGTGTGAATGAGATGCGTTGTATAAAGCGCTGTGAGTGCTGACGTAGAGTAAATAATAATTAAGACAACAGATTTTAATGGAAATCTGTGGGTGGCATCTGGAAGTAGCAGGGCTTCTTCCCAGACTTTTGTCCTGATCATCCCCAATCTGTAAGTTTTCCGCACACACCACATTCGACCTCGTGTCTGCAGCAGTAAGGGGGTCTCCTGTTCTTTAATCAGTTAAAGGGTTTTTGTAAATATCACAGATTTTAAATGGAAAAAAATGTATGTAGCCTCTGTGACACCATCCTTTGTTTCTGGACACCACAGTTTGATTGGTGATTTATTTCAAACATGTAAACAATATACAGGTACATTTAGAAAAGAAAATAAGAGAGAGAAAAAAATACTATACCAAAAAAATCAATACATTTCAATATAGCTCCCGTTCTGATTAATTTACATGTTGAAAGGGGTTTAAAACTGTGTTTGTGGTTCGGCTCCATCATGTTAATTTTTTTATTAGAAATATGTTTGGACATGAGGCTGTCGGCTAATAGCAAGCTGTATCTATAAGATGTACAGGCGACATGCACAGATGTGCTACTTAGTGCTACGTCAGAGACGAGTAACACACGAGGATTTCACTCGCTAAAACTGGAGCACAGACTTCTTAAACAGGCCGTATCACACAGGCAGGCATAAACCTTATTATATGGTAAATGGTAAATGGCCTGTATTTATATAGCGCTTTACTAGTCCCTAAGGACCCCAAAGCGCTTTACATATCCAGTCATCCACCCATTCACACACACATTCACACACTGGTGATGGCAGCTACATTGTAGCCACAGCCACCCTGGGGCGCACTGACAGAGGCGAGGCTGCCGGACACTGGCGCCACCGGGCCCTCTGACCACCACCAGTAGGCAACGGGTGAAGTGTCTTACCCAAGGACACAACGACCGAGACTGTGAGAGACTCAGGTAATTCTGTGAACACGTCCTGCTGAGGTTTCAAATCAGCCCTAACAGCTGATTAGTGCTAACAGGAGCAGGTCAGAGGAGATATACTCGCTTGTGTGTTTTTGTGCCTAACAAACAGTGCAGTCTGTCTCCACTTCTGTCCCTGCATTCAGCTGTAAACACCTTCATTTGAAAATCCCATCTTCTCGTCTATAGCAGTGTTTAGAGGTAAACACACCTACTATACATTGTTAATGACTGAGTAATGTGAGGGTGACAATATGTCGAATTCTAAATATTAATTTGTAAGTAATGAAATTTGAAATTAGGGGGTAGGAACAGGAAAAGTGTAAACTTCATCCTACTCCTTTTTGAGCATAGACATTGTGTAGACAGAGATATTCATGAAAACGTGTTTTTAAGTTTTTTTCTTATTTTTTTCTTGTTATTTCAGTTATATTTGCATGTTCGAAATAAAATCTAACCGTCTAGGTAACAGAAAAACTGTTAGCCATGGATGGATAGAACAAACTATCCATCTAAGAAGACGTTGGCAGTGTTTGGTGAACCAGACAAACTTTTAGTTTTAGATTTGTGTTGAGTCTTGACCTCAACAAAAGACATGAGGAAGACATATATTTATCCAAGCCTGCCATCCAAGAAAGACTTTACAGTACAGGGAACAATCTGATATCCAACATATTAGTGCATAATCTGCAAACCAGTGATCACTCTCGAAATTAGAAACCAGAATGAATTTAAAAAAAATAAATTAAAAAGCTCTGGCACTGTTACTTAGAGAAATCAAAGTAAGACAGGAAGATCAATCTATTGCATGGACATGCATGGCTTCCAGCTTCCAGTGAGTCAGTGGACTGACCAAAAACATACTGTAAAAGCAACACAGGAGTCTTTGATGGAAAACAAGTGGTCTGATCTGAAATCAACTGAACTACTGTTCACCTATTTAAGGTAAAACTAAAGGCATAAACAACTGATGACAGCTGCAGTAAAAGCCTTTCCCTACAACAAGGAGCTTTGTTAAAAAGAAAGGACAGTAGAAGAAGACAGCACCTGATGGTTTTGATCATGCTGAGGCCCATTTCCACGCAGCAGTGGGCGTGGTCCGGCCTAGGCTCCGGCAGACCAGACACACAGTAGTAACAGTCTCCAAGGATCTTTATTCGTAGACAGTGATGCTCCTGAAACAGACAAACACCATAACCATAAAGGCAGAAAACCTAAGCAATGACTATACCTGAAATAAGAATTAAAGATCAGTAGAAATTAGAAAAAAAAGGAAAACACAGAAAACATATCAGGTTATCTCTGAATTCCTTCTCTGACTGTGAAATTGCGACCGCCCAAGCGTGACAGTCTGAAATGTTCTGCAATCTAATATCAGCTGAGTCGTACACAGTGGATGTTGAATCAGATATTCACTGTGTTGTTTTGAATAAATATTTGTTCTACTGGAGCGTCTTTATTCAGTTTTCATGAGTCCCGACAGCCATGAGAGGCTGTCGCAGAAGAGATGAGCTCTGGGCTCCAAAATCATACACGCACAATCAAACAATGTGGAAAAAGAAGAGCTGCAAAGTCTATTCTTATGCTTCATTTTCAGTAATTATTTTTATACAACTGGGAAAATAGTTTTTAGTGATAGCCTGCCACACAGAAGCAAAAATTAAAGAGTTTATGTTACCATTTATGGTGTATGTGCATGTATTTTTAACCAGCATCTTGAATGGTACACTCTATTGCCAGAAGGTGGCAGTAAAGGAGCTGAGAAGCTATCCTTGCAATTCCTTACCAGCTAGCTAGCAAGATGCAAGTCTGCCACAACAATGCAGCTTATTGCAGCTGCATTTATAGAACTCTTTAGCATTTAGCAAGGTTAATATACTACAATAACAAAGAGAGAACCCCAACGATCACATGATCCCCACGAGCGACACCTGGCGACGCTGTGGAAAAACACCTTCCTCATCCACAGTGACATCCTCAGAGTTTGCTTTCACTTAACCATAAAGCAAGTGTTCACAAACTATATATTGGGAAAAGTGTTTCAATCTAAATATTGATTGAACATTATAGGATCTATGAGATTATCAGTTTAAACTGGTCGCCTTTAAAGCTGACTTTCACTAAACAGTTCTATCTAACACAGTTTACCAAATATTTGAACAAAATTTGAGTCCCATCGTACAAAAAGTCTCCACATAATCAGCCATAAGTCATAAGATCAGGTGATGTAGTGTTTGACAGATGTGGCCCGTGGCTGAGGTGAGGCATCCAGACTCACCCTGAGTCAACGCTATGAGTCAACACACAACATTACAAATGTTGGCCAAGCTGGCGTTGCTGTTTGGGCCATTTTCAGAGGAGGTTCATAAGATAAGTGAAAGTAAATCAAAAGTTAACCACAGACAGGTAATCAGCTGTTAGGTAAAGGTTATTAACCTGATCCAGAACACACTGTTCCTGGATCTGCTAAGAGGTATCTCTAAAGAAATGTGATTTATTAATCCTTTAATGCACAGATGAGCGAATATTTTTAATGGGAAAATAAATTGATTCAAATCTCAAGACTAAAATCAGATTATATGCACATATGCATTTGGGATGAGAAGCTCTTACATGTGCGAGGCGGTCGAAGCGTGCAAAGAGTTCATTCAACATTCGCACCAGCTCCTGCGCTGACAGCGTCGTGGAGAGGTTTGTGAAGCCTTTAACATCTGCGAAAAGAATGCTGAATAAAATACGGAAATGTCACTTTAATATCCAGCTCACTTCTTAAAAGTTATGATACTTAATGAGGATGACATTTTCTGTGATGTCAGATTTTGCACATTTTACGTAAATGTCACAGTTTTGTTCTTAAGAGCAAAAACTCTCAAATGTCTTTAATCGGGGCACACACAGGTGTTTTGCTGTTGGACCCTCACCTGACATTCTCGTAGCGGTGGATGTAGATTCTGTGAAACTGATGCTGGAGGTGTTCGTCCTCTACATTTGTCATGTCGTTGATCATTTCCAAAACTACAAAACGAGGCAGGACTGATAACACCAGTCGTTCCTGTTGGGGAGAAAAATGAATCATCTCATCGCTTTGAAATGACAAAAAGACACAATACAGAACAATAACATAACATCTGCATATACCGACAAATCACAATGTGTTTAAAAACATTGACTATTGAACCATTTTTGTGATTGGCACTTCCATCCGTTAATTTGTCCACAGGGAGCAGACTAAGCAGAGGTGTTCAGATCTTCCTCTCCCCTGATGCCTCCCCCAGGTCTTTCAGGAGGACTCTGATGCTTTCCTAAGACAGACGAGACACTTCATCTGTCAGCTGTCATGCCTCGGGTCTGCCTGGGGTCTCCTCCCAGTAGGAGCTACTCAGAGCCTCCTGAATGATCAAGCTCCTCACCCTGTGTCTACGGCTGACCCCAGTCACCTCTCAGGAGAAGCTCACCAACACTGCTATCTGCGCTCCTATTTCTTCTGTCACCACCCACAGCTCGTGACCAAAGGTGAGGCCAGCATTGTTCACAGGCCGGTACATCAACAGCTTCAGCTTCACAGTCAGCTGCTTGAATAACAACAAATATCTGAATTCTACTTGAAGCCTTCAAATCCAGAGTGGACGGTCTTTTCTGAGCGAACCGGGTCCTCGGATTTAAAGGCGCTAATTCTCATTCCAGCCACTTCACACTCTGCTGTAAACAACCCTCGTAAAAGCACGAGGCCATCACCCCATGAACCACAACTTTGAGTTTTATTAGCTCAAACCTAACAGTCCAACACACTCCTGCAGCAGTTTATAGGCAAAGGTTTGTCCTGGGATCTCCCCAACCTTACACGGCAACATATGGAAAACAGGAAGTGCTGAGCCATCAGCTGATGTCAGCTTGCACTGAGATGAACGCTGATCAGTGTGAGTTCTTCTAGTACAGCAGCATCTACGTCCAGAAACACAGGAAGGAAGGTAAACTCTTCACATCATTACTTTAGATTGTTTCACTTTTAAACTAAATGCTTTGAACTACAGCTAAAAAGTGGAAACAGCCTTTTTTATGGATAAATTCAAAAACTATGTTTGATGTATGTAAATGTTTCAATAATAAACGAGAGAACATCAACAGTAAATTATCGAAGGAACAGAAATAAAGCCTTTAAAAAGAAATTACACGAGGGGCTGTGTGTGTGAGAAATGAATTAAAAAAGATGGCTTGAGCTCTGCCAGCCTAAGCTCCTCGAGCAGGATCCTCCAAAGCCTCCGCGCTCGCAGGAACATCACAATTAAAAGAGTTTGTGTTGTGATTTTTGTACTGACACGGTGCCACTTGGCTAAAGCAGAAACAGATTTGGAGTGGGAGCGATGCAGCATCCCTCAGGATTCTTTTGGCCTCGGGGAGCCGCACCAGAGCCAAGCAACTGCTTCTTTCAGATACTGAATACATTAGAACCAACCAGAACGTCACGTACAGTGACATCAGTACATGGCACGCACATGCTCAAAAGCCCTGCAGGTTTTTTGGAATATTTTACGCCAAAGGGATGACAGAGGGACAAGTCTAATAGCTGGAAAGGCTCCGAACGAACCAGCTGGCCCTGTTCTACATCTTAAAGACTCACTGTTTAAAAACACGAGAGGAAATCTGCACGAGGCGGGAGATTAGTTTTGCTCCCAATCTGATAAACAAGTTGAAAGAAATTTTGCACAGAATTTTGACATTAGAGCGGCGATCTGCCTTTTATTCTCTCTGGTGTGTCTTCTGGTGAGATTTTCACTGGAATGAATTTGTGATAGAGACTAAAGTGATATTCCATTTGAAGAGCTGTAAATCTTGAAGACAACATGATGGTTGCACGTGGGCACATCATGTTCTTTCATTACCATGAATGCACACCGCGCTTCACTATGACTCAGCCCCACATACAGCACTCTGCTGTTGGAATTACTCACCAAAGAGCTCCAAATATGGATTAATCCGCAACTGCAAACAGTTCCCAAAAACTCTACGACTTGAAACACGGGCTGAGGGAAAATATATTTATATTTGATTAGATACATTCAAATACGCCAGGATACTACGAATAACGGGGCTGCAAGGTCGCATGATAGGAGGCGACCTTTCTCTAAGTGGCTGCAGTCACGCTTGGAAAGATTGTAAAAGGTTTGCAAATAATTGGTGTTTAATTTATAAATGAGCACAAATGTTTCCATCAGTCTGAATGATTCAGTCTATGAGCTCAACACGAGGGGACTCAACTGGCTGCCAGCTGGTTGTATTCTGGTTTATATTCCTATAGAACAGGAAGGCTGTGAAGTGCAAATGTAATAGTTAAATGTCAATTTCTGTTAAATTTCAATTTCTGTCTATTTAGACGGAAGCAGATATGTGATTTTCAATGATTTATCACTGTATTTGCTGTATTATCAGAAACAGATTGCGTATAATTGCTGGCTTGACCACATTCAATCACAGACTGATAACAGACCGACTCCGTTTTATGGCAACATTTGTTGGTTTTAGTGACAATGTTGCCATTCTTGATAATCTCATTTGGCACCAAAAAGAAAACACTGAAGTGAGGTAACTTTATCTTATTGGATAAAACAGGTTTTGATACATTTTAACTTTGAGGATGTAATTTGCAGTAAAAAAAAAAAAAAGGTGATAAATTGCAATATATTTTAGTCCAAATACTCAGCATATTGCAAAATGTAACAAATCACACTAATATTGACAGAGTCAAGTATTGTTTTAATATTGTATCGTGAGGTGTCTGGTGATTCCCACCTCGACGTTACACTAGATCATCTATAATTCTCTGAGAACATTTGCTGTCATCAGCTTGCACGGTTCCTCTGCAGTCACAACTGTAAGACAGCACACTTGTTTTTCTTCCCTGCTTGGCTCACAGATGAGTTTTCCAGTAAGAAATAAAAATGCAACCTCATGTGCACTCAGTGAAGCTGCATGATGCTGTCTGAGAGCCCTGGAGAGCCTCTTCAGACCCCGAGCACAAGTGCAAAGAGAGGCTGGCTGAGGCTGGATAATAGCAATGACAACAGTTCCATCGTTGCTGTAGAAAGAGATGTAAATAATGAAGCAGCGGTTATACAAAGATTGTCATCTAATACGTAAAAACAAGCATCGGAGCAAATTCTAACATAAAAATCACCACAATCAGAATAAAGAAAACCATCAAAATATCATGAACTCTAATCATTTTGAACCTTAACATACGATAAAAAAAGTTGGTCCAGAGGAGGGAAAATGCCAGTCCACATCAGCTGTTAGCTTAGCTGATACACATCCAAACGGTACATCTCTATGGAAAATAATGTACATGTTATCCTAGCAGTCCCCACGTTTGTGCATCTGCAAGCCACTTTGAAACCCACATCCATCCAAGCTCCCAGCTAATCACTGTTTCATCTGTTGTCATGGAAACCTGTTCACATCTAATCAGGTGGTCTTCCTGTTGCATTGATTTAATACCTTAATCAAAAAATTACTCTTCAACAATTCTTTATTTCTTTTCATCTTTTTTATGACACTTTACAACTGTCGTCTTCATGATAACAAACTTTTAAAACTGGGGTATCGTACTCGTCTTAGCTCATAAGTGGGCTGGACCAGTGAAACCAGTGCATAACGGTGCACAGAACACACCTCATACTTTACATTGTAGCCTCCCAGCATACAGTGAGCTGTACCAGCACCCCGAACAATACTTTTTATTTACATAACTAATCACCCTGACACAGTTCAGAGGGGAAAGTCCTGAGTGGACCCAACAGCAAAGCACTGACAGTTGTTAATGTTATGTAGTATTTTTTGCAAGCTTATGGCTGCAGTGGCAGAAAAAAACAAGCTAACTAAACCAAACCTGAAGAGCAGCTGAAGTATCCAGAGGTAAACACTCACACATGACAGGAAGAGATACGATGCAAAAATAAAAAGGGATCATAACAAAAACAGAACCCCTTATCTTTAGCAAAGAATAATAACATATTGATAATTCATGCATCCAGCTACATGATCACTCAAAATCTCAGCTATATTGTTGTTTATGTTTCAGTCACTGGGATCCTGCAGCTTGTGATGGAGAGCAGAAGCTGATTGGACAGCTCATCTCTCTGACACACCACTGTGGACGTGACCATCAGCTGAGTGTGAAATGTGTAAGAGGAGAGCAGGTGCTTGTGTTGTTGAGCACGCACCGCCCCCTGCTCTCGGCACGCCTCTGTTGTGCTGTTGTTTTTGTTGTGTTGGTGTCTGTGCTGGAAAGCAGAGCAGTGCATCCACAAATTGAGGTCTAGACAGACAAACATTTCAGTGAAGCGTTGCTAATTCTTCGGCTGCTGCGTCGCAACCAAACGCCCCGGGCTTTGGTGGTGGAGTCTCACTGCAAGAAATGTGGATTTTACAGAGTCGTCCTGAATTCAGACTGAACCTTTGAACCCTGCAATGTGTCTGTGCTGCTCAATCACACGTCAGCCAAACTCCTGCTGCAATCACACAAGGAGCTCCATTTGAGCAAATAGTACCGCTTCCTGTCGCAGTACTCTGGGATAAAATATTACAATATAAATTCTATTAACTACATTATGTTTTGGAAACTCTATCAGCAGCTCTTCTCCCTCTCTTAACTCCTTTTGCCATCAAGACAGTAATCTTAGTTCCCATGTTAAACATAAACAAAAGAAATCTGCTGAAATTTTCAACTTAAGTGGAATTTCCAAAGACAGCATACGTATGCTGAATTTAGGTATTTTAGCATCACTAATTAACCTAACCTTGGACTGTGGGAGGAGGCGGGAGGTACCTGGGGAGACCCACACAGGCACAGTGACAACATGCAAACTCCACAAAGGCCGCTCATTTACAGTATTTGTACCCGGTTAATAAAGGTAAAGTAAATTTACAGGAGACAGACTTTGACATATATTCATCAAAGTACTCTGTGGCAAATAACTGAGCAATATAATCAGCCACCTCTCCGGTTAATCCTTATCCTGCAGATAATCTTGCAGCTGGTGTGAGATTATCTGGAGGATAAGTAGGAAAAAAATAAGGAAGGCTATCTGATTAGCAGTGACTGATCTTTCCAAATAAGAGCAAGGGGGTTTTGAAATAGTAAATGAATTGAGAATGCCGCAGTCATCTCAGACACATAACAAAATGTTAGAAATGCTAAAATCTTGTGTGTGGACAGGGGGCTGCAGAGTGTTTGCTCCACTGGACAGGGACCCTGGTTTGGACAGCTGAGAGCCAGCGGACTCAATGTCAGATCAGCTTTGAAAGTCATTAGTGAAGCTTGATTTTAGCTGAAAGCTGAAGCCCTCCAGCAGCTCACTGACAACGTCTGTCTTCATTCAGACTGTACCAAAGATCCACATGGACCTTGTGGTGGATTTTCAATGTAAAGGCTAATTTATAGGGCAGCACGGTGGCACGGTGGTTAGCACTGTTGCCGCACAGCAAGAAGGTCCTGAGTTCAATTCCACCATCAGGCCGGGGTCTTTCTGTGTGGAGTTTGCATGTTCTCCCCGTGTTTGCGTGGGTTCTCTCCGGGTACTCCGGCTTCCTCCCACCATCCAAAGACATGCAACTTGTGGGGATAGGTTAATTGGATAATCCAAATTGCCACTAGGTGTGAATGTGAGTGTGAATGGTTGTCTGTCCCTGTGTGTTAGCCCTGCGACAGACTGGCGACCTGTCCAGGGTGTACCCTGCCTCTCGCCCTATGACAGCTGGGATAGGCTCCAGCGCCCCCGCGACCCTGAAAAGGATAAGCGGAAGCGAATGGATGGATGGATGGATGGAGGCTAATTTTGAGTTCATCTGTATTATAACCTGCTTATTACTGCTTCATTAATACTGTTTTTCTTTAGAGTTATTACACTGCAGCTGTCAGGGAAACATCCTTTCATTACTCTTGTCAGGAACAGAAAAATATTTTTTAGACAGCCAAATGTTAAGCTTTCATTTTTGAGGATCTGATGTTGTCCAATGTTTGCTAAACTAAAACTCTAGCAGTGCACCAGTCAGCAAACACCATCTGCGTGTCTTAAACATTTGTGAACCCTAATGCAAGACTCAGGAAACAAGAATGAACATTAAGCATTCTCAATGCTTAAAGAATAATGATTCTTTAAGTCCAGAAAATCACAAAGTCCAGAAAGTGTTTACAAAGCGCTAAGGCACAGACGCTACAACGCTGACGTAACAAATGACAAGGGAAGCGACAGGAAACAATAACAGAACCCTAATCCAAAGGTAACCTAAAATTCAAAACGAATCCTTCTAAACTCAAAACCTTATGCGGTGTTCACTGTTTACTGATCAACAACAGGAAGTTTGTGAGTTATCTAAAAATATAGATATTGGTTTTCTGCTTGCAGCAGTATGATCCAATCTTCAGTTCAGTTCGATTCAGGTTTATTTATATAGCACCAAATCACAACAGCAGTCGCCTCAAAGAGCGCTATAATGAAGACCCTACAGTATTCTGGAGAGATGCTGTAACCAGAAATGTGCCACTATGTTCCTGGAACACATTAACAGAAATAACAGAGCCTGATTGGATGTCATTACACTGTTCTTTTCAGGGGCGGGGCCCTGCTTACTCTATTACAGCCAGCCCAGAGCCTTCCAGGAAACATGACCACTGTAAAAGCTTTCTGTGGCTTCTCAGAGCTTCACTGTCCACTCCAGCGCATACACAACACTATCTGCCACTGTGTGTGTGTGTGTGTGTGTGTTTGCTTATGTGTGCGTGCCTTCTGTTTGTCTGACTCACAGCGCGTGTGTTGTCTTATTAGATTGCGTGTTAAGTGTGTGTGGAGCAGGGGCTGCATGCACAGAGACACAGTATGTGTGACAGCATTGAATCAATGCAGCGTCCATGTTTTTCTGCTCTCAGAGGACTCGTTAGCGGTGCTGCTAACACTCGGCCCTGTTAGCTAAAATCCATAATTTGTTTTGATTCTTTTTTTAAAGTCGCCTCACGCTGAGCTTCAGCATCAAGCAGCAGAGGGTGAAAATGTGCACTTCACACATCATTCTGCTGTAAATTAGAGGATTTCGTTGCTGCTGTGGTGCACCAGTGGTTTGTGAAGGTCATTTAGAGGTCACTGCCCAATATCTCTCACTGGAGTTCAAACAGGGGTCAACCTGAAATAGTTTCAGCAGCGGCGTATGAACTCTCACTGAGCAAACAGCACTTAAACAAGTCTACAAGGAGCATTTAGCATGCTAGCCATGCACACAATAGCAAGTGCTAGCATGTTGACGGTATTGAGGTACGATTTGCTCACATTTAGAATGCATATAAACCACCATGATGGATTCTCAACACTTCCAATACTTCAACCACAGATTCAGAATTTGTCTGATGTGGTGATGGTGTGCATCAGCTCGAGCACAGGCCGGAGACGTGGGATTAGAAATGAGTACAGCAGAGGGACAGTTTGAGCAGTTTGGAAATGAAGTCAGAGAGCCGAGACTGAGATGGTTTGGACATGTGCAGATGAGGGATAGTGGATATGTTGGGCAAAGCATACTGCTCGACAATGGAGCTGCAGGGCAGGACAGAAAGAGGAAGACATCAGAGACGATTCAGGAGGACATGCAGGAGTTCAGAGGTCGTTAAACTGAGCAAACAGCCTGAGTTTAATCCTGGGTGTCCTGAATATCTGAGCCAAACTGTGTTCCAGTCCATCCAGATTGTAAAGCAAGCATTTTGACCTGGTGGTGATACTAAAGGAGTGCAAACAGCTGTCCCTACAGCCCTGCTGCTAGCACTCACACAAATCTTCAAACCTGGCTCTGAACACGCATCCTAAACTTGCTTTCATTCTTTAAGTGTCTTGTGAAAACACACAGAAAAATTTAACTGCTGCAAATGTATTAAACAGAACACAGCACAGACAGTGACTAACAAATCATCCGAAGCTTGAAAAGTTGCAGGAGGCAAAAAAAACTTGTCTGCGGCTCACCTGTCTCTGGTTCTCTGTCTCGAGTCGCAGCCGAGCTTCGATGCAGCGCCGCGTCTCGAGGAAGGCCTGACGCTGAGCACGGTCAGACAGGTAACTGATGAATATCCCAGCAGTGTTCATGCACATGAACAACACAGCCTGAGCTGCTATCTAGAACACACAAAAAGAGAGGATTAGGAGATTTGCTTGTTGACACATTTTGGAGTGCAAGAACCAACATTCAAAGCTTCTTTGTTTATATTTACAAATATTCTGAGGCAATTTTATGTCTTTATTAATTAGGCTGAAAAGGGGGAAACATCTGCACAATATTTTTCTCCAACTAAATATTTAATTCTAAAAATATTTAAGATCTTCATCAAGCATTTATCAAAGAGAAAAAAAGAGCATCTTTTCAAATCAGTGCAAAACAAATATCAGGCAAAAATCACAACAGACTTTAAAGCAGTTTGTAACACAAAATACAAACTATCATCTTATATCGATTATCTTTGTATTCAACACAACAACATTGAGGAAAATCTTCAGCTTTTTGCCCTATTCATCTAAAAAATAAGAGGCTCAAAAGCAAATTTAAAAAGATTGCAACGAGAAAATCTAATCCTTAATAACAACTAGAAGAACTTTATCATTAAAAGTTTTTCCTGGAGAAACTTCAATCCCAATATTAGTGAGGACGTTTCATAAACGAGACCTGTCGGCTGCCAAGTATAAATAAAGTGTATGACTGTAGAAATAAGTGACGTCATCACTGATGCGTCTCACAGTAGATCGGTTACATTTAGCAATGCAAGTTTTCAACCATCTCTGAGTTTTTCCAACATAGGAAAAACCACGTGGGACTTTTAATTACTGTGACTAAAGAAATCACTGAAAGGAAGTTGTGCACATTGGTATCTGCCATTTAATTTTTTTAATTGTAACAATAACTAGAAATATATAGACGAGAGAGAGAGAGAGAGAGAGAGAGGGGGGTGGAGGCCGACATTCAACAGAGGAACCCTGCTGATCTCCAGCTGTGCGATCGGGGAGGGGGTCCTACCGGCATCACACTGGAAGTCACATGAGATTATTTTCACACAGAACAAAATGGTCCTTTACAAATGTGCCACCGTAGCCTGACGAGTCCACAGGTACTGAAGGCTAACATGTGGAACTGCGTGGAAACTGACAAACTCAATGAAATGAATTCAGATCAAAGCTTTAAGTAAATCAGTAACACTGTGACGTCCCTGTCGCATCGAGTTGGTTTTCTATGGTTTTTCTGTTCCGTCTCTTTTTCTCCACTTGGTTATCTTGTGCTCACTTCCCTTTTTTTGCACCTTATTTGATTTTTTTTCTTGCCAACTTTTTGCAGCAGGTCCATATTTTTCTTTTTGAGACGCATTTTACAGCTTTATCTGAAATGCATTTTTTAAAATAAATCACTTTAGCAAAAAGTTATATGAAGAGCTGTACAGAGGACGCCATGACCTCAGAGTACTTTAAGATGCATACATAGTACTCAATAAAATATGATGGCCCGAGGTGATGTGACACGATGAAAGGATTGTTTGCTCGCTGCAGTCCCCGTGGTGTAATCTGAAGAGTTGTGACGGTGCTGCAAACTGTCACAATCTCCCTTTATGTTTGTGGTGATATGTTACACAGTCTGTCACTTATTTTTACCATTAGAGCTGGATGTGACCCAGGAGCAGCATCGAGACTTCATGCAGTTATAAACTGAGAGAGGCACATACAGTGAGATGGTTTAAAGGCCTTGTAGGCTGGAGAGTTTGAAGGGATTTGACGTCACACTGACGTCTGTCATGGGCAAGAAATCAAATCAGTGAGGGGAAGTCCAGAAAAACTGCAGGAGCGCTGTCAGGTTTAGTTTTCAGTCACAATAACTCGTCTGTCAGAGATCCCTCATTCAAACAACTTTTATCTCACAGTGTACAAATGATTTCTGTTTACAGGGAGCAGAAGCAAAAATAGAGCCACTACTGTAAAAGTTGGTGACAGCCACAGTGATGTCAGCCATTAAGAGCTGAGCACTTTCACTGGCCTCATCTTTAGTGTTTTAAACCATATGTCACTTGTCAGGTGAGCCCAGACAGGTACTGATCATCTGTTACACCAATGAGCTTTCAACCACCAGTACAAGTCAATGATCTATGACATCTATTTAACAGCAATCAGACCGTCTGGTACTTGAGCAGGTAAGAAAGGTGCTAAAACATTAATTCTGGAATGAGTGAACATTCAAACTCCTGCTTCACATGTACCGATGTCTATTCACCGTCTATGAAGACCTTCTAAGGACTGATAGTTCCATTAGAATAAACTCAAACATGTAATATGTATCAGTAAATTAGGTTTTCGCAGAGACGTTTGTATTCTTTCAAACACTTTAAATACTCTGAGCTCTGAACTGTAAGAGCTTTAGGTTAAGTGCAGGTTAAACCAATGAAGCCAGTCTGACATGTACATTAATTACATCATGACTATGTTTGGATAAAATATGTTTAAGATATAAATACATATTCAAATGAAAGATTTGTAAAATATTATGTTATGTCTATGTTTTATTAGGGCTACATAACAAGATAAGCCAGTATCTTGATTTGGCTATGAAGGAATCCTCGCCTACGTTAGCTTAAAGCACTAATTATTCATTTTTGGCCACTTGGGGGCAGCAGAGAGAACTGATTTGGACTGGCAGGAGATGCATTAATAATAATCATTTGAAATTGTGTTAATCTTCTCTCAATGGGAAAGGTTAACGAGTTCTGCAGAACTGATCGTGCTTCTCTAACTGAACTCTCATCCATTACATAAAGTCTTTGATCCATCCTGATACAAAAATATTGATTCATGCAAACTTTAAAGCACTCTGCTCTGACACCCAACAGCAATCCAGAAATTCAGAACACTGTAAGTCTTTATATGAAAAGCAACTCTGAGTACAGAAATGTGATGATCTGTAACTGGAAAGGGAGCCAAAACTGTACATTTTCATGTTTCATATTATGCGTGACTGTAATTTAGATTTATGAAGTAATTTCATTGTAAAAACGTATTTAACTATGGAAACAAAAAGCGTACTCGCTGAACAAATGAATCTACCGTTAAGGCAGACTTGAATATAGTCTAAATTTAAAAAAGGAATCCAGAGAGCAGCTGTGTAACATTTAAACTAAACTCAAGCGTCTTCTTTGAAATTTCTGTGAAAGATGACAGTATAAACACTGAAAGCTTTCATCAGCTGTGAGCACATAAAGTGATGTAGGGCTCGGCCCGTTAAAAGCATTGGACGTCGGGCTGATGTAACAGTAAGCAACACGAGCGTGTTCCTGAGCAGCACGAGGGATTTCACCGCCGCCTGACCAGCTTCCTCCTACCTGCTGGAGCTTCACATGATGCAAGCGTTAAAAACACTCACAGAGGAAAACCCTTCACAGCTTTCACCCGACTTCCACAAACAGCTCTTCAAACAGGACAAGGATTTCTACCTGAACTGTTTTGTTTTTTTTATCATACTTCAGTTGGATGACACAGTGTTTATTTGTTGTACTCTCAGAGGGTTTGTGTACATGGGGAGTAATTATAGTCACGGGCAAGTCTGGACAGGACTCGAGCATCTGCTACCCTCTACAGCAGGGCTGCCCAATCCCAGTCCTCGAGAGCTACTATCCTGCAGCTTTTAGATGCATCCCTACTCCAACACAGCTGAATCAAATGAATGGCTTGTTATCAGGCCTTTGCCAAACACGATGGCATGCTGAAGAGGTAATCAAACCATTTGATTCAGCTGTGTTGGAGTAGGGATGCATCTAAAAGCTGCAGGACGGTAGCTCTCGAGGACCGGGATTGGGCACCCCTGCTCTACAGTATCTCTATAAAGGTCACACAGGACGGCTTCTATTTCCTCACACAAAGATTACCATGTAGAATACCTGCAGGATACTGATAACACTGCTGATCCATAAATCAATATTATTAGCCAGGTTGATGAGATTTGTGCCTTTTAACATCTTCAGACAAATTACCAACTGGAAAAAGTGGTACATCTCCAAGGCCCAGAACTCCAGGATAACGTAATAATGGACTGTATGTAGAAAATGACATTATGTTTCGAGGCCTGTTGCCATTTAGTTTTTGGGTTTTTTTGTTTTTTGATGTTTTAAATCAGGGCTGGATGGGACTGAGAGGCTGGCAGACATCCACCATAAGGCCTTAGCCTGGTTTATGATCTGCTTTAACATGATTTAGACTATGGAAACATGCTGTACATGTAAATCATCAGGAACGTGTTTACTGAGGTCATCATCATGCAGGCACATTTTTCTCTATATAGTCTACGGTCTATACAGGTTTTAGCCCTCTGAGCTCATCATCGGGATGACCCCGACATTAAAAGATTCTTTGTTGTGTGTCACTGTGATTATTGTTTTTGTCACCTGACTGGAAAGACTCTTCAAAAATAATCAAAATGACGTATTCCAATAACATCAGCGATGAGTTCGACCTTTCAGGGTTAGCATGGTTCCAGCTTCTTGTGCAATCTCGAGGTCGTCTAAGGTTTGTGTTTATGTGATGTATAGTGTGTGTAGTCCACCAACACAGATGCCTTTACTTCTTTAATTTATTAACAGATCTTCTTCTTCTTTTGGCAGCTCCCTTTAGGACCACAGCGGACCATCTGCATCACGTTCACCCTTCCTCCAGTATGCTCGTCTGTCACTCCAACCCTCAGTGTCCTCCTTCACTACATCCACGAACCTCCTCTGAGGTCTTTCTCTCTTCCTCCTGCCTGGCTGCTCCATCCTCCACGTCCTTTGTCCAACATAACCACCGTCCCTCCTCTGCAATTGTCCAAACCATCTCAGGCTCTCTGACTTTAACTCCAAATCATTTAACCTGAGCTGTCCCTCACATACCAGATACATTGCAGAAAAATAAACACACTTCAAAAAAGTACAGAATGAATTTTAAGAACATTTATTGTGCAAAACTTTTTTTTAAATAAATGTTACTTTGGGTGTTTCAGTTCAGCTAAAATGTTCGCAGCCAGGTACCTCGCAACATGGATCGAGTGTCTTAATCATATCGTTAAAGCCGCTTTTCTCCACTCTAAGAAACGGCACCACAACTACACGGTAATGGCATTTGTGATATCCACCGCTGATTTGTTTTCTCAGTGCCTTTGGAAAAGGCTTGGAAAATATCAGTCTGCTGGTGTGCAGGGCCACTTTTTTCTTTCCATTTAACTGAACAGGTGTTTGTGGAAAGCGCAGTTTTTGGCTTTCCTCATGTTCCAAAAAGGTGCTCCGTTTAAAGGTGATAAAACAAATTACTTGTATATCCTCTCTTCACTATTACTGTCTGAGAAACCGTCCAACTTCGGCAAATCGTCCTACCCGTATTATAATTTGACGGCGACTTGTGACTAATACAAACCCTAACATAACCATAAGAAATATTCACAATGGGTTAAAAAAATGATTTAAATTTGGGGATTTTGTTACCTACGGAGCCCCGCAAGGGACATGGGAGAAAAAAACAATTAAGATGGACTTTTGCGAGATCTTGCAAAACAAACTCGGGATCTCGCAAAACTTTTAGCTGCATTCTTCGGAGGCCGCGCCAAGGCACGATGTGCCGGGAGAGCGATGTTCCTCCCGGCTGTAGTAGGTCTCGACCTCCCGTTAGCTTCGACATGGTGGGTGTCAGATCTCCGGAAACGTCGCAGCACTTTTGCAAATATGTGATGTCTTGTAAACCGAGCAGATATTTGACGTTTATACAACTACATTCACGCCTCAAAATATCTTAAAAGTTTATTTTGTGACCCAGAAAGAGTAATATTACAACTAAGTAGCTGCCACCATAGTTGGAATTCAACTTTTGTGAATTCCGAGTTTCTTTTGCGAGATCTCGCAAAAGTTCATCGTAATTTTTTTCTCCCATGTCCCTTGCGGGGCTCTGTAGTTACCCGCATGCGCAGCATACGTGCATAAACAAGGGGTAGGATGGTTTGTGAGGTAGGATAGATTCCCAGAACACCGGCATAATATGCAGATGATATTTTTCTGCTCAACATCCGACTGCTTAAACCCAAACCAGGTCCATGTGACCGACGTCGCACCGGTCTTCTTTATGAGCACCTCCTCCTCCCTCCCACCTGTAAGCTCCATGCTTGCAGCCGCTGCCATGCTTTCGACCAAAACAGGCGCAGTTTGATGACACCATCAACATGCGCTATCGCGGTAGGACGGTATAGTCAAAATCTCTAGCGTTGGCCAAATTGATATCATTTCTACCGTATACCGTTTATCCCACCGGCCCACCCCTACCTCTGATGTACTCATGTCTAATCTCGTCCATTCTGGTTACTCTCAATGAAAATCATGACATCTGCAGCTCAGCCTCTTGTCCTTTTATCAGTGCCATCATCTCTAAACCATACATCAGAGCACGTCTCACTACCACCCTTTAAGCCTTTCCCTTTCCCTCCTGTTGATATCTTTCTGCCACAGATCACCCCACACTTGGCTCCTCCCACTGCACCCCACCTGATAGTGGATATATTAGACACAGGGTGCTGAATGTGGAGCTGCAGATACATGCACATAGTGAAGAAGCGTTGCAGTGACAGAAGAGGAAGATGAAGAAGAAGGTCAACGAGAAAGGAATCTGAACAACACCACATTTAAATGTTTCTTTCCAGCTTAGATGAGTCTCATTGACACAAAGCACGCTGTAAATCAAAGTGATCAAAAAGCTTTAAAACCGTTTCATTGCTCCCCGCCTGTCTGTCTTTTTCAAAAATAAAAGACTGAGAGCTTTTGCTCCCACACTTGAGGCAGAATTGTGTCACAGATGATAAAAACCTCAAAAAGACAGTTCGGTGTCCTCTGTCGCTGAGAGAAGTGCTCTGCCGCTGTTTTCCTCTGCAGTGAAATTGCTGCAGTGAGAGCACATTTCAAGAGGAAAAAATGGAGCATGAAGAGGGGATTTTCTGATTTCTGGTGCTTTTCACAGCAGGGTTGCTTTGCAGAGAGCAAGTTGACATTTCATAAGGGTGCTTTTCCCAACTGCCCGAAATCCTCTCCATCCGTCTGGATTGATCTGGATGGATTGGTGTTAACAGAGACGAGAGCCTGGCAGAAGGAGGAGGTGGTGCAGAATACTGTAAATTCCCAAATAAATAATGTCTGGCATCCATTTAACCTCCTTGGATAATATATACAATGAATAATTACTGTCATTTAGTTAACTGAGGCTGATGTGGTTTTCACATTAGCACTACAGCCCTGAACCTTTCTAGACCAAACAAATGTGTGAATGTAAATATCCAAGTCGGTCATTACCCTGCCAACCCCGCCAATGTCAAATTTAAATCCAACAAAGCAAAGGATCTGATCTGAATCTGATCTTGAACAAAAATAGAGGAAAACCGGCTCAGAAAAGACCCGAAGGACAGTCAGAAGTACGTTTCACCTAAAACAAGGATCTGTTTAAAACGTAAGAGACGCGGTGGTCAAACAGAGCAACACGTGTCACTATCTGGGACCACATCCTCAGTTACGATGAGCAATGAAGGATGAAGGTGTACTAATGAGGGGCATGAAAATGAGAACAGCAGGTATTGGTGAAGAGGGCATATATAGCCTGAGGCTGGAAGGGGCGTGAATGAGGTGTGGTCCCGCTCCTGAAATTCAGATAATATCTCCATTTAAAAGAATAATGGTAAATTCCCAGAAAATACATTTCAAATATACCGGTGACTGCCACTGGTACCCCCTCAGCCTCCTAAACTCCTACATCATCTCATTCCAGAGTTAAGACATTCACAAGATTATCAGAAATCTTGACCTTTGACCTTAATGTCAAAGTAACTGCGATTTGAAACCATTCTTGAGTTAGTGCATTCATAAACTTGGGTCTCCATGCCAACTAGCCACTCACCCGCCCGGCCAAGCCCAGCAGGCGATGACAACTTCGCATCAGCCTTTTAGGATTAAGGGGTAAAAACATAAACATTGTACTGTACTCTTAACTAGCTGCCTCGAGCTTTGTAAGCAAGTAAGTAAGAGTCTGAGTGTGCTGGACGAGCTTCAAAGTTTAGTGTCAAACTCTGAAGCTTCAGGGTTTAAACCAGTAAAGACTTCAGGACTGGTTGCTGTGATGGGAGGAGGCGCTAATGTAGCACCGCACTGTGTCACACAAAAGGAGCACACGTGCAGCTCCACCACCATGACGGAGAGCTGTTGTTCTCGTTCACTTCCAGCACAAAGAACAAGTTAAAGAAAACGCACTAAAAGAAACGAGTGAAATATATTCCCCTGGTTCTATTCTGACTTTTTTACCATTTTGAAGGCTTCTTTACAGATTTAGTAACTTGTTTTATATGTAAAAACTGATGTTAACAGTAGCCTAACTTAGACTCCTTAAAAGTCCTTAAAATACCTTAATATCACTATTAAAAATCTACGCTCAGTATCAGGGAACATGTATATACTGCCCCGTAATAACAGGTTCATTTATGATTTACCTTGTTAATATTCTTTAAATGACACTCTGAGTCTATCATTAAAACAATACAGAACACAGGATGCGAAGCTGTCTCTGGCTTCAATTCAGATCCACCTCGGTGCTTTCTGACTTCAGGTCTCCAAATCTCTGCTTATATAAGTTGACCAGCGCTGACTTCCCACCTGATCATCATCACAAACCGCCTTAAATTTCTAGAATCTTTCCATCTTCAGCAGCTTTAACATGCTGCACACCATTCTGCACAACGAAGCTCAAGCATCCAAGAAAACCAACGCTCCCACATTTAAGGAAAAAGGAGCCTTTAAGCTTGCATTCGCTAAAGCTTGTATAAATTTCTCGTCATTAATTCAGTTGATTCGACCCGCCTCCGCTTCAAATACTGCAGCAGGAAACCCTGTGTGGAAAAAACCTCCTGTAGGCACTTTCACATTAAAAACTGAAAACATGTAGGAGTATCAAAGGCTTTTTTCCTTTAAGCGACACACACACACATGCAGCGCCATCCTTCTGCCAGTCTTCTCCCCCGAGGCTTATCACTGTATCTCACAGAGCATTACGGTGTGTTACTGTGCGTTATTGTGAATCTCTCCCAGGACGCTCTCAGCATTGATTCAATTTCTTGCTCGGCCCCCCCCCCCCCGAAGGCCTCTGCTCCTCCCACGGAGACAAAAATTAAAACCCCCGTAAGCTGCGGCAGCTGTGGCGGCATCCATGTTGTTTTGGAAAAGAGCAGCGCCGGTTTGCCATAAAGGGCATCAGCATGGAAACCGCCGGTGCACTCATTAAAGGGAAATGCCAGTGATGTGGATGTTTTTAACAAGACCTCATTAGGAGCGCTGGGCCGGGAAGAGGCGCTGCTTATAAACAGCTACATGGAAAATAATCAGGCAGGGTTAATATTAGTAATAATTAACATAATGTCTTCAATTTGATTTAACCGTGAGAAGGGCCGTGCACCGTGACAAATAAACACACATATCTGTGTCTTTGACCGGCCCGCTCATGTCTGTGACAGGCGTCCAATCTGGGAGCTCGCCTTTCAGTTCAGTTCATGTGGTTTTATTTGTGATCTTTTATTTACTGGCAAATAAATAACCGAGCAATTTAAATCAGCTGTTTCTCCGCCAATGGTCTTAAACTCTACCTTCATGGACCGCAGCTGGCAACGACAGTCCTCGTTCTCCTCTGCACCCGTTGTGGTGCACGGGAATCAGCTTTGGTTAAAGTGAGTCCATCCAGCTTTGGGACAAGAGACTCCCTGGAGGGCCAGCTGAGAGACACTGAGGAACACTGTGACAGCGACCTGGTCAGCCTTTAGGGCAGAGGTGAACTCCAGGCCTCAAGGGCCGGTGTCCTGCAGGCTTTAGATAGCACCCTGGGTCAACACACCTGAATTCAATCCAATTGTTTTTTATACAGCACCAAACATCACAACAACAGTCTCCTCAAGGTGCTTTATATTGTAAGGTAGACTCTACAATAATACATACAGAGAAAAACCCAACAATCATATGACCTTCTATAAACACTCCCTTTTAACAGGAAGAAACCTTTGGCAAAACCTCTGGAGAACTTCAAGAGATGTTGAGGAGGTAATTTAGCCATTTAAATCAATGCTGGATCAAGAACACATCTAAGACCTGCAGGACACCGGCGCTTGAGGCCTGGAGTTCCCCACCCCTGCTTTAGGGAAATGGAAAACCGTAAGGAATGGGGGCAGCTGGATAAAAGTGATGGAACTTCCAAAATAAGAGGATTGTCTACAAGTAAATCTGCCTGTTTTCACATCTATGTGTGTATAAAACCAGCACCCGGAATATGGATGTGCAAGGCTACGTGCATGTGTGCACACAACACGAGTTCAGGAAATAAATATGCATGTGTTGTTCAGCTTCACTAATCTTCAAGTCATCAAAAGAGAGAAAACAGACGGAGTGCATTTCAGTCTGTTGCTGTGACTTTAAACGAGAGCTTAATGAAACTGTACATTTGCTCTAGTTGATCTCCTCTCCTTCACTTTCCCCCTGGCTGTGTGTTTGTGACTGAAAAGCAGTGAGTAATTTTACAAATATAAAAACAGATGGACAATTTCGTAGTCTTATAGGCCTCAAGAAAAACTGTGAAAAAGAACGAGGAAAATATTATGATCCAATACGCCTCTGTTCACCTCTTACAGCAGGCTGCAGCGTTCATGGCAGGTGAGGCTGTCCTGCTGCTCTCCTATACTTCCATGCTGCTATGCTTGTGGGGACCAACACTCACTTTTGGGGACAAAATGCCAAAACAAATACTATGTGTGAGAAACTGTGCCTACTGTGCATTAGCAGCAGTGCTCCAAGGAGAAGTGTGGAGGTGTCACATGGTCACCATGTGAAGCAGTTTTCATCTGTTTGTGTTCAAGAGCGCTGACAGTGATGGAAATGTGGATGCTGTGTTTCCTGTCAGTTTTCCTTCTTAGTATCACTGTGTTGTGTTTGCACAACAAAAGCTATATAAGTGTCGACTTGTCTTGTCCTTTTTCGGTTTTACCTGCCCTGTGTGAAACGTAGTTACTTTTCCTTTTATTTATTTCTAATGCCATTTTTTTTTATATTTTAGGATGAAGTGAGGATGTGTAGCAAAGCTACAGCTATAGTAAAGGATCAGCAGTTTGAAGCCATTTCACTCCGTAGACACCAACAGCTTCTCTTTGGTGATGTGAGTGATGATGATGCCATCCCTGTCGGCTTCTCTCGCACCCTCGCTCAGTTTGGTTTAACACTTGTTGATAAGACTTTAATGAACAGTTACTGTAAACGAGCTGTTTTCTCTTGGCAGAAGGCCGCCCCTCCCTGAGCCTGGTCCTGGTTTTTCCTTCCCACTGTCGCCAAGCGCTCGCTTAAAAGGGTCGTCAGATTGTTACAATGTTCTTTATCCTACAAAACAAAGCGCCTTGAGGCAGCAGGCGTTATGTAATGAAAGTGAACTGAATTGTGCTGTTGTCTTTTTACTAAGCTTCTTGGCATACGACACAAATATAACACAGCAACACTACAAGAAGCAGACAAGAAGATAAAGGCTAATGCTAAAAAACTGTGTCTTAACTGTTAAGATGCCGTTCCTTCTTTCTACAGTGGAGTCAGGCATTATTGCAATCCATGGATGACTCTGCAGAGACAGTTTATAATGACCCAAGATCAAAAAACAGACCAAACAAAGACACGCACGCTGCCGAGAACGAGACAAAAATGTACATCTGTGACGTGCTGAGGGAAGAAGTGAGGTGAGGATGAGCGTGGGAACGTGTGAGCTTGTCACATCAGCAGGATAATCAGTAAGCGCTGATGTTTAACCCAACGAGACGAGGGAGCGGGCAGACTGCCAGATCTGCCACAAGGCGAAACACAAACACCCACCCCGTATCAATATTTCAGAGCTATCAATTACATTCCTGCTCAGCAGCTGGCCTTCTCATTTTACATTCACGGTGGAGACTTACGGATACCAGAGGAAGACGTCACGACAGCATAGGCAGATTTACAAGGTGTGGAGGCCTCGGTTTAACCTGCTTTTAGTATCCGATGACAGCTGTATGAAAACATGCGAGAGGAGCAGGCGGCTGAGAGCGGCCGAGCTAAACCCCCTGCAGCCGGCGGCGGTCTGTGCAGAGAGCACCCCTCAGCCAAATGAAGGGATTTATTCTGCAGCTCAGACGTGTGGAAGAGGACAGCGAACGATTAACTCAGATCCGCAGATCTCTGCAGACATGATGAACATACTCCAGTCAACACAGGCCTGTCAAAAGATATTACATCTGAAATATGACGTGTTTAGGTCGGCCTCAGTTCATCGGCATCTGATGTTTGCACAGAAATTTGCAGAAAAACAAAACTACAGCTTTGTGTATTTGTTCAGTGGACAAACATTCAGCATCTATTCCAGCGATACAAATATGTCTGGGCATGGCGGCTTTAGTTTAATTAAACCTCTGCTCACTCGAAGAACCTGATTTCAACATCATTGAAGAGATGAAGGGTGCTGTTGCAAGCTTTGCACAGCACGAGATTCAGTAATTAGCAGAATCAAACAAGGAGATTTCCAGCCAATCTACGAAAAAGCTCCCAGAGCAATCGTTTTATGATCATCGGTGTTGGCTTATTAAAAATTTCATCTGTTTCCAAAACTTTGCTTATTTTAACTTCTACCTTTGTCTAAAATAGACACAGATTCAAAAGATCATCAACAGAAATTTTGCAAGAGAATTACAAAGTCTGAGTTTGTCGTGCCCCCAAAGTACCAGTCAGGAGAAAAATGAGCCAGAACAGCAGGAGCGTTTCCAGGATTTTGTAAATGGAGCAGCACAGGAGGACCGACAAGCAGTCTCCTGCAGACCTCCATAAACATTGTTATAGCCCCATAACACCACGATCGTATCACTGAAGCACAAGATTCAGATCATTTTACTCTATCGTTTGTTTCGTGCTGTCGCAAAATAAACTGCTTTCGGCAATATTTTTTCATCGTTTTGATGGTCACTGTAGTGGCTATATTAATTTCTTAAAGTTCTCTCTTATATTCAATACAACCACACTACGGACGGACAAGCGCCTGTTTTTATGCGCTGCCGTTAGCAACAACAACGGTAAAACCATCGCGTGTCCGCTTGTTTATTTTCCACATAAACCTTTCAGAATAAAGCTCAAGATCCTGTTGAGACCTTTCAAATTAAACTGAATCACGTGAAAGATGCAGAGTGTTTACGGGTGAGGAGCAAAAAAGAGCCGTCAGGTGCAAAAAAGTAAACCTTAGACTCAAACGTTAGAACAGGCTTCTCCCCGCAGCACGCCGTGTAATAAATACTCACAAAGAAAACGGCGGCCGTTACAACTTATGTCTAAAAATGTATAGCTTCATGCATCTGTTAAAACACTCGACTCCAGCTACATGACGCCCAGCTGGAAACACTTCACGCAAGTCGAGCTGCCCGAGATTCACAGAATTTACAGAAAATGTAAAATTTTTGTGATTTATATCGTTATCATACGATAGATGTCTTATATCGGGATATGAGATTTTGGTCATAAACAGCCCTAATCACAGGTGATTAACGATGGCGGCGCCTTGTTTTTCATTGTCTGGTCAAGAACAGGTGTGTTCAAACATCAAAGCAGATGTAATAAATTAAGGAAATTGGAAAATAAGGGCAGAAATGAGCTGGGGATGAAGCGGATGAAGATGGATGGATGGAAAATAAGGGAATCGTTGTTCTTTTGGGGTTTTTGATGGGGTTTTTTTTTGGGGGGGGGGGGGCTGCATCTCCCACACATAGTGGTGAGGATGTGTAGCAAAGACTAACATGGGTTTAGTGTGAGAGCCACCACTGAAATTAAAGTTAACAGTTGCTCCCCATTCATTTAATAACATGACTGCCAGACACGCTGCTCAAAGGGCCTGTTTGACATAAGTGAATATTGGGCCCTGCACAGATCACAAGTGGTGCCAGCATCATGTTTCACAAATTAGAAAATGATCGTGAGATGATTCAGTCAGAGAGTGTGAGGGTTTTTATTCTAGCAGAGTTCTCGTATTGACTCTGCTGCCAAGTGGGAAACCTCACCGAAGTATCTGCTGCTACAGCCCGAGCAGCAGGTTCTGAAAAACAGATTTTTGTGACTAAATCATACATATTTTGTTTATTAGCAGCAATTATCAAAACATCTATATCTCACATTTCTATTATACAGTCTTATTTTGCATAGCAGGGCTGGGATCTTGAACTTTAATGGTCAGGACTGATTATTATGACAGATCCCGGGTCAGTTTTGTTAGAAGCTGGTGATTTAGAGGGAGAGAAAATGACTCTATCATATACACATTGTTCTAATGGTGGATTCATATTAGACATTATTTGTATTAAACGGTTTCAAATAATGAGGTCAGTGCGTGTGGACGCGCCTGACGAGTCACTGCCTATCGTGGTGGATAGGTCCCTGGCATCCTTGGAGCGGGATTGTGGCCAATAGCCCCTGGCAGAATCTCTCAGGGCAAAATGTTCTCAAGGGAGGGAACAGAGAGAGAGTATTTCAAGAAACTCCAATGATCTGTAACACCCAGCACTGCATATCCTCGCCTGGAAGCAGAAAACCGGGGCCTCCTCCTGCAGCCAGAACCACTAGGGGAACTTGCAGGCAAGTGTCTGGTGCCCATCCCTGGATTCAGGAGGCTCGGCCGGGCACAGCCTGAACAAAAAACATGCATCTGCTTCCCCGCGGACCCAACACCATGACGAGGACAGCCACTGGGGTTGGATATAAGGCGGGGGAGTCTGTGCATTTGGATTATCCACTTTGGCCTACAACTACTGCACTAAGTGTAAGATAACGAATGCATGAATGTATAAGTAATGCTGTGAGCAAAGACCAGAGATTTCAAACTGCTCTAAACACTTTTTTTTCTTCCGAATTTAAGAAAAGGCTCTGTATGATGTCATGAACCCAAACAGCCTGCTGAACAGAACAAGATCACTTGATCATATTCTGCTGCAGACACGGACACAGGCAGCCATGGGTGGGTCACATTCCTGTTGTATTTCCTTTGAAGTCTGCTTGAAGTGTAATGAAAATGTAAATTTCCTGCAGACGAGTCTGCGCAGTCACAAAAATTAAGTAGGCGGACGTCCCCTTTGTGTAACACGGCGTGATAGAGCCGCGTGCTCATTTTCACTGCTGTTCAAGCTGAGCCACACATGGGCTGATTAAATTCAAGCAGAACAAAATATATATGAAACCACGAGGTAACGTTAACTCCTGGGAAAGACAATAAAGGCTGTCAGCCTTCATGCTGTCCTCAGACTCGCTCACTGACATGAAAGAGCAGCTCAGACCGTCCCGACGCAGGAAGGCATCGTGAAACGGGCGCAACGTTTCCGTTCGTCAAAACGCCGCTCTCAGCCACTTTTAGTCCACTCCATCCTAAACCACACGGGCCTGCGCTCCAAATACGAGTCCCGTGACCTACATCTGACTCATTACCATGGCAATATGTGGTGTCACTGAGCAGAGACAACTGTCTCACTTCTTGGGAGCTGTGACAATCCGAGTGAAAACGGGAAGGAAGCACGTGCGAGAGGTCGGCTGGTTTGCGCACGAATGTGGTTACAAAAAAAAAAAAACAAATAAACATCAATCTTAGACATCAATTAGATATTTTCTATATTATTCAAAAAATGATGTTGTATTTAAATAGAGACCCAAATCATAATAAGATATTTTCCCCTCTCAAAGATCCCTCTTTCCCTCTGTCCTCTTTCCTGTTAAAGGGGAGTTTTTCCTCCCCAGTGTCACCAAGTGTTTGTTCATAGGGAACGTCTGGATCCCTCGGGGTGTAACTGCAGACGCACAACTGAAATACCAGTTTGGTAGTTTCATCACATCAATCACACACGCAGGGTTAACTCATTTCCTCATAAGGACGACACCTGATGAAAAAGGGGGAAATCTTAAGAACTTGTTGAGTGGAATTTAGTCTGGTTGACCTCTTTTTTTAGACCCACTTATTTCTTAAACTAGCTTATTTTTATTTCTGTGTATTTTGGATATCTGAGGTGAAATAAAAGCCTCTTTTAAACAGTATGCCTGTGTGTATTGAGAGGGGGGGGGGGGGGGGTTCTCTCTAATCCAATATTGTGATGGCCCCTCCCACTCTGTTTGGTCCTCATGTGTATGTTTTCTTCAGCTCACTTCACTCATTACTACATCTGAGGGCCGGGTGTGCTCGCTCTCTCCTCGCTCCATCTGGCAGGAGTTTTGTTTGACCTTTATTTCTTGCAGACGTTTCCTCCTACCAGCATCCACACACACACACACACACACACACACACACTACACTGCCGATGAGAAATTTCTCCTCTGCAGGGTTAAGTAAATAAATTTAGGTTATTTCAGTTTGCAGCTCTTTTTACTGACTTTCTGTAGATTATGAGACAA
Organism: Copadichromis virginalis; assembly: GCF_057382275.1. Taxonomy (NCBI): domain Eukaryota; kingdom Metazoa; phylum Chordata; class Actinopteri; order Cichliformes; family Cichlidae; genus Copadichromis; species Copadichromis virginalis. The sequence continues at coordinate 3,766,704 of NC_140635.1, read as the reverse complement.
TATTTAAAAAAAGAACTGTTGTTTCGATCACACAATGCGCATTTGGATTTACTCATCACATGATTTACTCACATTACATGACAGACCCATCTCAACTTCCAAACTAATATGTTATATATACATCCCACAGGAGGATGGTGAGGTGAGTGAGGGCACTGATATCTCAGAGGGAGAGGCAGGAAGCTCTGCCTAACTAACAAACTGAATGTCTGCTTGGCGTGTGATACGAGGAGTGAGGCAAGAATATGAATGGAGCTTCTGCTGACCTATCCCACTGTGTATCAGACAGCTGTGTTTACTCCTGCAAATATTCTACAATAATCATTATTTATCATCTATACAAGGAGCTGCATGTGACAAGATTTACCTAAACCTGGGATAACTCTCATTTCTACTCACAGTCTGCTGGTGTGACTATAACTTATTCACACAGATATTGGTCTTCAGTTCAATTCACCTAATCAGTCATCTCAAGCACCTTGATATTGTAAGAAACGCCCAACAACCAAGCACTTGGTGACAGTGAGAAAGAAAAGCTCCCTTTTAACAGGAAGAAACCCCAGACTGAGGGAGGAGCAGCGATCTGCTGAACCCGTTTTGGGGTGAGGATGACAGGATAAAAGGCACGCTGTGGAAGAGAGCGAGCCTTAAATGCAAATCCAAAACCAACATCACTTTTAACCCTTTCACCCATAGTGGCGCGATGTCAGTGTTGATGGTATACTTGCACACTGATGTGTCACTCCATACCCTGCCACAAAGGTGATGTTGTCCACCTAAGTGGAAATGTAAAAGACTCTTTGAAAAGTACATGTTTAAAAAAATGAAGTTCAAAAATCTTTTTTTCATGCCTACAGATGAATAAAAATACTTACGAAAAAAATCCAGACTGAGGTTGTCATAATTCATGCATGAAAAGGTTAACCAGTAAAACCATAAACAATGACAAAAGCTGGGAGAGCCTTTACTGGACTGTTTAATGTTGGAGATATGATCTCTCATCTCTGACACCTCTTCTTCACCTGTGATCACCTGAAACGTCTCTCTGCTTCGTGCCGTAATGTGAATCTAATCACACAACAAATGACAAAACGTTAGCCCTGTTTCCTGTATTTGATCTCTGTATTTAAAGTATATTCAGCATACATGACGGATTATGTATGCAGAGATACTGAGCTGGTTTGGCAGACACGTTTCCACGTCAGTCTCACTGCAGCTCTTCTTGGCTCTGCTGGTATCACAGCCTGTCTGTTGCTGCATGTGTAAATTGGACTTATGACTAAGGTGACAAAGAACGTGTGTGTGTTAGACCAGCCAACAATAAAAGCTGTGATATTCACCAATATGTTCTGAACGTGTTATCAGAAACGACCCCGATGACGAAGCGCAGGATTAAGTTTGCATATTTTAATCAGAGAGGAGGCTGCAGAGGCAGGAAGGAGCAGCTCCTGCAGCTTCTACGCGCTACGAAGGGAATGCGTCATTTTAAAATCCAGCTGTGCCAAAACACTGGCGTCTACAGCTCTGAACATTTCCTCTGACAGGATTATATTACTGATACTGTTTGCATGACACTACATCTATCTGAAGCCTTTAGTTGTTAGTCTACTCTCAGGATTAATGCAAAAAACCTTAATGAGCCGAAGCACTCTCACAGCAGTTCTTCAGATAACGGCCTCTGAATTACTGATTCGTGTTTTGGAAATTAGACTGTTTTATTTTAATTTATCATAAGTATTTCACATTTTCAGCGGTCGGCACATTCTCATTGTATGGATGAGCAGATCAATATCAGCGAAAAAATCCACTTTGGTTCATTTCACTTACAGATTTGTTTGTTTTCATTTCCTCCCTGAGCCTGGTTCTGCCAGAGGTTTCTTCCTGTCAAAAGGGAGTTTTTTCTTTCCACTGTCGCCAAAGGTCTTGCTCATAGGGGGTCATATGATTGTTGGGTTTTTCTCTGTATGTATTATTGTAGGCTCTAGCTTACAATATAAAGCGCCTTGAGGCGACTGTTGTTGTGATTTGGGCTGTATAAATAAAACTGAATTGAACTGAATACTCAGTCAGGGTTAGGAAAGATCGTTTTCCAGGTTAAAGCCCGCCTCTCCAGTTACTCTGCATGTTGGTGAAGTTTGAGCTGGGAGTGACAGACCCATCTCAACTTCTTCGACCTGCATCAGGCTTCTCTTTCTCCGCCCTTCACACGAGTTCACCAACGTAAACAAAGGTCAGTTTAACCTCTTTCAAAAATCAAGTTATTTCTTCCTCGTGGGAAGAAATTAACTAAACGAAAGGAACTACCTCACCCAATGCAGAGTTATTATAGTCATTATGTGACCACAGCAACCTCTGACCTCTAGGGCCTCAGAGAAACCAATGCTCGTGTACTTACTCATGCTGTGTCCTTTGGCAAAGCTTTCCTGAGCATGTGATCCTGACATTTCCCTACAGCTCAGCCTGCAGCACAGCAGCGTCTCTTTAATGTCACTTCATGGCTGTAACATCTTTCTCCCCTCAGAGAGAGAAGCAGGAGGAAAAGCAGAAAGCAGCCATTATGGCAGCAAACACGTCTGAGGGACTGAAGCCTGAATACAGCGAGAGCTGGTGTGTATATGTCGGACTGACAGGCCACAGTTATTCCTCTGTTGCCCTCCGTCTTCCGGCGCCCCCCGTGTGCGGCAGCCTGTTACAGCAGCTCTGCTCATTCTGAGTTTCTTTCTTTCTTATCTTTTCTTCTCGTAATTTTTTATAACTAACGTATCAGTAATTAGACTCTGCAACCATGTTCTACCGTTTTGTGCTAGTTCTGGTCGTTTTTCTTAGTTTATTTCTACTTTTTTCACGCGTGTCTGGGGACCCAGAGCAGGGATCCTTTGTTTACAGTAAGGATCAGCTGTTAGCGCTGCGTCCCGCAGCGGTACTGCCGGCGGACAGACCCGACATTCCCAGCGAGCTGAGGAGGAAAAGACGGGGGTGTCGTGCTGGGAAGGAGCGCCGTCGCCCGAGAAGGAGACGTTATCGACCATCTCTTCCTTCTGTAATCATTGGAAACGTAAGATCTTTGCCCAATAAGATGGATGAGCTCACGTCGCTAACCTGGTCACAGAGGGAGTACCGGTGTTGTGCCAAAAAGTGATTGTCTGCCAAAAACTGATTTCCAGTGTTTCTGTGTATTTTTTATGTGTAATATCTTTACGTATGTTCGTAAATAGACTTCGGTGAACAGGGGATACAAAGGGGTTACATAAAGAATTAAAAAATTATCTGTTTTTTAAGTATCTTTACAACTTGTACTTACATTATAACCAATCCGGTCCTTTATCCCCACTTAAAATATTTTTACAGAACTATTGTAATATTTGCTGACATTTCTGCTGTCCTGTTGGGCAACTTACTCTTACAAAATACATTTTTAATGTTAATGAGATTTTTTTTACTGCATAAATAAAGGTTATATAAAAGTCGCTGCCAAAAACTGATTGCGGCTTGTATCTTGCTACACGAATGTTGTTTGTGGCTCAAGATGACTTTATGTCATCCATAAGGGATGCATTTGACATATGTTTAACATATTATAGCCCAACAAGTTACTTATAGCACTTTAAATATGAGCAATCGCTTTTTGGCAAATACCGGAAATCAGTTTTTGGCAGACAATCACTTTTTGACACAACACCGGCAATGTAGCATCATGATGCTAACGGAGTCGTGGCTAACACCGCTAACTCCGGACACAAGCGTGACACTACCGGGATTTCAGATGCTGCGAGCGGACAGGACGAGAGAGAGCGGTAAGAGGAAAGGAGGGGGACTGGCAGTTTTTGTGAACGACAGATGGTGTAACCCTGGGCAAATCACTGTAAAAGAACAACTCTGCAGCAGAGACATTGAGCTGTTAGCCGTTAGCATGCGTCCGTACTATCTGCCCCGGGAATTCTCGCATGTTATCGCAATAACAGCGTATGCCCCCCCCTCGGCCAACGCGGATGCAGCCTGTGACTCTCTCCACTCAGTGGTCAGCAGACTGCAAACACAATCTCCGAGAGCCCTTCTCATAATATCAGGGGACTTCAATCATGCCTCACTGGACTCCACACTGCCCACCTTCACCCAGTATGTGACCTGCTCAACCAGAGACAATAAAACACTGGACTTACTGTATGCCAATGCTGAAGAGGCATACAGTTCATCACCTCTCCCTCCACTGGGCAAATCTGACCACAACCTGGTGCACCTTGTCCCTGTGTATGAGCCCTTAGTGTGCAGGGTGCCACCAGCCACCCGCACAGTGCAGAGATGGTCAGAGGAGAGCGAGGAGGCTCTTAAGGACTGTTTTGAGTCGACTGTGTGGGAGGTGATCTGTGACGACCATGGAGAGGACATCGACAGCCTTACTACATGCATTACTGACTATATTAATTTCTGTGTGGATAACACCGTACCTACCAGGACTGTACGGTGTTTCTCCAACAACAAACCTTGGATTACCCCAGAAATTAAAGCTGTCCTCAAGCAGAAGAGGAGGGCCTTCAAATCCAAAGACAAAGAGGAGTTGAAAAGGGTGCAGAGAGAGTTGAGGGGACTGATAAGGAATGGGAAGGACAGCTACAGGCAGAAGATGGAGAACCAGCTTCAGCAAAACAACGTTGGTGAAGTCTGGAGAGGCCTCAGAACCATCTCGGGCCACAAACAGCAGAACTCTCTGCCTGGGAGGGATGTGAGATGGGCAAATGAACTGAATCATTTCTTCAACAGATTTGATTCAGCCATGAGACAGTCTACAACATCGGCTGCAGACTCACCCACCCCCACTGCTGCTGTTCCACCTCAGACACTTCACACCTCCTCTACTCACCCTGCTCACTCCCCCCCACCCCCAACAACAGCATCCAATACACACTCAACACAAGGCTCCAGCCTGTCTCTCTCAACCACCCAGGTTAGGAGGGAACTGAGGAGGATTAATGGCAAGAAGGCAGCGGGCCCAGATGGCATCAGCTCGAGGGTCGTCAGGTCCTGCGCGGACCAACTGTGTGGGGTGATGGAGCACCTCTTCAACCTGAGCCTGAGGTTGGGAAGAGTCCCACAGCTCTGGAAAACCTCCTGTGTTGTACCAGTGCCAAAGACTTCACGCCCCAAGGACCTCAACAGCTACAGGCCGGTGGCTCTGACATCCCACCTGATGATGACCCTGGAGCGGTTGGTCCTGGCTCAGCTTCGGCGCCTAATAAGCTCATCACTGGACCCACTTCAGTTTGCCTACCAGCCTGGCATTGGAGCGGATGATGCCGTCATTCACCTCCTACATCGTTCCCTCGCTCACCTGGAGACCGCTGGAAGCACTGTGAGAATCATGTTCTTTGATTTCTCCAGTGCCTTCAACACCATTCTTCCCTCGGTTCTGAAGGACAAGCTGGAGAACTCTGGAGTGGACCATCACCTCACTACCTGGATTTTGGACTACCTCACCGACCGACCACAGTATGTGAGGACTCAGGGCTGTGTGTCGGACAGGGTCGTCTGCAGTACGGGGGCCCCACAGGGAACGGTTCTGGCTCCGTTCCTCTTCACCATCTACACTGCAGACTTCTCCCACAATTCCACCCAGTGCTTCCTGCAGAAGTTCTCTGATGACTCTGCAATAGTCGGCCTCATCACTGATGGGGACGACAAGGAGTACAGAGGTCTGACCCAAGACTTTGTGGACTGGTGCCAGCTGAACTACCTCCAGATCAACGCCAGTAAAACCAAGGAGCTGGTGGTAGACTTCCGCAGGCACAAGCATTCTCCACTGCAACCACTGAACATCCAGGGTATGGACATTGAGGCTGTGGACAGCTACAGGTACCTTGGTGTTCATCTGAACAATAGACTGGACTGGACTCATAACTCAGACGCCCTCTACAGGAAAGGGCAGAGCAGGCTGTACCTGCTGCGGAGACTCAGGTCGTTTGGAGTGGAGGGCCCACTCCTGAAGACCTTCTATGACTCTGTTGTGGCTTCTGCTATCTTTTATGGTGTGGTCTGCTGGGGCGGCAGCATCTCTGCTGGGGACAGGAAGAGACTGAACAGGGTGATCCGAAGGACCAGCTCTGTTCTAGGATGCCCTCTGGACCCAGTGGAGGTGGTGAGTGACAGGAGAACGGTGGCTAAGCTGTCATCCCTGTTGGACAACGTCTCCCACCCCATGCAGCAGACTGTGACAGCACTGAGCAGCTCCTTCAGTGGGAGACTGCGGCACCCACGGTGTGGGACGGAGAGATTTCGCAGGTCTTTCCTCCCCACTGCTGTCAGACTCCACAACAAAGACTTTAACTGAACAAACACACACATCCACACATGTGCAATAATACTAAGTGCAATAATCTTTTCTGGCATCGTTGTATTTTTACTCAGTTGTATATAGCATTCGTATTCTATTTTTATCTTATTGTATATTTTTATTCTATTTTATTCTACTGTATATAGTATATTATTTTATTCTATTCTGTACAGCTGTGTACTGTATTTATTCTTATTGTATTCTAATTTTTGCCTCATAACTTTTGCACTGTCCACTTCCTGCTGTGACAAAACAAATTTCCCACGTGTGGGACTAATAAAGGTTATCTTATCTTATCTTAAATCAGGAGTCATCAATACTTTTCTGTAGCCGATGCACAGGTCTTCCAAGAATCTTCCCGTTAACCTTTACAGGAAATGCATCCATTGAAAAAACATGAAAAAACGCTGATTTGATCAGCTACACAGAGAGCCAAACACCCCGTGATGTAAGACATATTTTTAGCAGAGTGGGCAGCTATGTTTGCTCCTATAAGCCAAGCCGAGGTTTATTCCCTGAACTGTCAGGGCAGCAGATCCCTGAGGGCAGCTCGCCAGCCTGAGCACAACAGCCTGAGGGAGAGGAGGAATAGTCTGTGATACTGTAGCTGCTAAAGACCAGTCCTCCCAGGAGATACCGAGCACACACACCAGACAATAACAAACACGTGCTGTGTGCCGCTGCTCCTTCTGACTGGAATAAAACATATCTAAAGGATGTGCACACTGAAACACACAGTAACTTTGCGAAACACAAAGCTAGACACTGCTGGTGAGTGGAGATTAGCAGTTAGCGAAACACAATTCCCACATTTTCTTTTCCTCTTATGAAACGTTTGATTGTGACGCTCTTTCTATTCACTGAAACACTGACGGTTTGTCCTGTCTGATCAGACGTGACATGCAGTCATTGTTGTGCAATACCACGTTAACCTGCACACTGCCCAGAGGCGAACTCACTTCACAGTGAGCTTTGCAACGTCACTGCAAATGTTGACTGCTCTGCTTGGATTCACTCTGACTTCCCTGCTTTCACAGTCATGACAAGCTCGGGTTTTAATTGTGAAGCTAAGAGGAGACTAACTGGGAAAGGCACAATCAGTAATTATGAGACTTATATTCTGAACTCGTCACTGCTCATCTTCATGACAGTCACTGCAAAGCCCACGATAAAAAAACCCCACAGATGTAACTTGATTTTGTGAGCTTTAAACTCAGTTTGCAGTCTGAAGCTCTTAAACTGCCTGTGCTGTAGAATGTGTACGAGTATTAACAGCAGTATAGCTCACACAGACGTGTTTTTGCCTGTTACTCACTGCTTATACTGCAGCTACCAGAGATTCACTGGAACTGGCTGTTCTCAGCCCTGACTACTGCCTGGATGGTAAGCCTACATGTCCGACCACAAGCGCGTGAGTTTCATGCATGTTCTACACACGCACAGTGATGCAAGCAAATACTGACGTGCACGCTCGCAGGAACATGCTGTTAGTGTGGAAGCTTTTTACCACGAGTGAAGAAAGTTTGCCAAAGTAAAGCATCGGGGGAACACTTAAAAAACCCTCACACAGCACAACATGGGATTTTTAAAGAAGCTACCGTGGGCAATGTTGCTAAGGCATTGGTGTGTGTTACGTCAGAATAAAAAGTAAAATTACTGCACTGAAAGTCAGCCTCCAACGATCAGGTTAAACTTAAATGCACCAGGATCGGTTTCCATTTTTTCCTGGAGGGCAGCTGATGCTAAGATAATGCCAGAAGAGCTTTTTAAAAGAGCTGACTTTAACATTTTGTCAGTCAGAGCTGCTGGAAGAGGTGGAGGCAGAGATTGAGGGTCAGGCTAAAGGCCAAATGCTGGGAAAAAAACATCTTTGACAGATGAATCAATACAAGATGCAGCCACACCGGCAACAAGCTTTTTCCAGAAACATTTAAAAGCTGCTTGTTCTGCAAAGTTTGTCCCTGGTGGCCACCGTACAACTAAGAACCAATTAAAGGAAAGCAAACATCTCACAGTCTCACTGTGATGTTTCCCTTCTACGGTTTTCGGGCATCACATCAGTTTCGATGTATCCTGTTATCATCACATTTCTTTCTCCTTTCTTCTTCTCTCATTTTGGACACGTCTGTCGTTTAGAGTCACCTTTCTGAACACCTTCCGTTTTCACATTTCAAACAGATAACAGTAATCCAACATTAATCTCGTTAAACGCTGACCCCAGAGGAGAGCGGCGAGAGATGCTGGCTGCCACTCCGGTGCTATGAATAGATTACCGCTGGGAGGTAATCCTGGCTGAAATCATCCTCGATGTGAAGAATAAGCTGTAAATCGCCCTCGCTCTGAGCTTAAAACCTCACTCAATATGCTCTCAGACTCAAACAGGGCAAATGTTGATGCATATCACACCAGCTTTGGAACAGCAGGAGAAATAAATACAGCCAGCTGAGGATGATGCCTTCAAGGGGAGAAAGATATGCTTTTTGGAGAACTAATGGGCACGACGAGCAGGGATCTGGCTTTTATCTGCAGAATTTTAAAAACACATTTATGATTGAGAAAACTTTTAATAGCATTTAGATCCAACAAATATCCATTTTGGAGCCACGAAGTGCAGCCAGCGTGTGTTTGCTGCCTGACAAATTGTACAAGAATAAAGTTTGACAATTATAATTTAAAATAAAATAGGATAGAAAAAAGCAGAATAGCCACTTTATTGTGATTTGGGACATACACCAGCACATCAGAACGAAATATCGGTGCATTCAGCCTGATGTTGAAATAGAAATACATCTCAGAATATAAATCAACATAACTGAGGTGAGTAGCTGTCTGCAGCTCCTCACACACACAGAGAGGAGCTGACGAGCAGATGAACAGCTTCTGTTTGTGTCAGTGCCACAAAATATAAAACAGTGAGAAGCTGACAGCAACATCCCCTCGCATGACCGCAGTTTGCAGGTAAGCGGTGAACTGCTGCTATCATGTAAAGAAAAGCTGCTGACTCTATGCTATTAGCTTCCTCCGTGCTACGTTAGCTCGCTCGCTAGGAACCAGGAAAGAAACAAAGAAGAAAACAGAAGCGGACTGAGCAGACATAAATCACCGACGCCCAGTGGAGCTGTCCGAGTCAGCGTCACAGCGACAGCAAACCCAACTCCGATCGTTGCATGCAGAGCAAACTGCCTTTTTAACAATCGTGGCCCATCCCATGTTGAGAGAACAAGTGCTGCTGTTAATGCTTCAGCCTGTAGCTTTTATCGGGCTTGTTGTAGTTAACAGGACGAGTCAGCGATAGGTGCCACCTCCAAATGCAGTCTGGCATCCCACTTCCACTCATTTGCCAAAGATTCACACACATTATCCAGTTAAGTTAGCTAAATACAGATGGCATGTAAATAAAACGTTAACCATAATATTGCTCTTTCTTGTTGTTTCAGGTCACTCCTCCAGAGAGACGAACTGCTCCAAGAGAAAAGGTGTGTTTGTTACATAAACCTGAATGTAGGTGTGGGAGGATCTCCTGATTCGATGAGGATGGATGGGTCTCTGCGCTGAGACCCGGCAGTGATCATCCCTACAATGTGTCATCCTTAACCTCCAGCAACAGCACAGGAGAGGTTTCAGGGTCAGACTGCCCACCACGGCGTCCATCAAATTCATCAGCTGGTGTCTTTGTGAGAGATAATCGATACGCCTCGTCTTTTAACCTCCTGACCCAGCCCCGAGACACAGCTACGCTTAATTAATACGTCCACGCACAGAGTGGGAGGGACACTGGGAAAAACAACACAGACAGTAGCACCAGTGTTACCTGTTTATTACGAGGATCAAACATCCTGAACCCTGCTCTGACTACTAGCGATTTCGCGTTTTCTTTCGTGAGTAAATGGATTCACCAAGAGTTTCAGAGAAGTTGACCTCTCACTTGGATTCTGAGGTCGACGTCACCGGGATTTAAAGCTATCCGAGATGTTTAGTAGTTACACCCAGGCCTATAAATTGTGCACTATCTATAAAAATGACTGTAAGTCTTAAACAGTCAGCGCCATATTTTTATGTAAAATCAAATGTGAGGTGCCAGTTTGGTCTGACCTGCAGCCCTCTGCTGCATGTCTTCCCCTGCTTTCCGGGGGGGGGGGGTGTACAGAGGCAAGATTGCAAAGGTTGAATCATATTTTGTATCCATGTCCTCCTGCTTACCTGCCACAGGGGCAGCTTGCTTCCTTCGGCTCCTCCTGGAGAGACACCGAGGCTTTCCAGACCTAGTTGGAGAGACTTCATCTCTGCAGCATGACCTGGTCCACTCTGGGGTCTCCTCCAGGTTGGTTGTGACCAAAACAAAGCTGCCTCCTTTCAGTGTGGAGGAGCAGCAGGTCTACTCTGAGCCCCTCACAAACAAACAGCCTCCTCTTTCCTTTTTTTGCATGAAGCAATAAAATGACTAATTGTTCCACCCATGTCTATAAACTGGAAGCTGTAAAGCACTGCATGCATCAAACTGGGGCTTTTAGTTTTCTGTATCTTTCTGCAAGCTGCAGGTGAACTGCCTTCTGTTGACTTTGAAACTACTGGTTTGGGGTCAGAAAAACTCTTTGATCAGAACCAGAAAAGCATCATGGACACACTGACAAAAGCACATTCTGCTCACACTCTGCAACTAGTGTCCAAAACCCTTTTTGAGTTTAAAATTAATTAAAATTAATGTTTTAGAATTGCTGCCTTACATTTACCAGCCAAGATATAATAACCAGTAATTAGGTTCAGTCAGCAGTTCAGACGCAGGAACACAAAGAGAAGCCTTCATTGAGATGAATGCCTGGCTGATAATGGAGGCAGGAATAGGGTGAGTGCTGACTCAGCGTTTGGCAAGAAATTAGAAATGACTCGCAGGTAACTCTGAAGGTCGGTGTGCAACACTCTGGAGCAAAACTGGCACGTTTCAGTTTAGATTTCAGTGAAAGTTTAGAAAAAGAACAAACTTCAGTGAAATGGAGTAAAAATGAAAACCTCCCATGTTCCCTGGCGGCACTTTCAGAACTGGCTGTGCTGCTAGTGTGATTTATCAGGTCAGGACACTCTTCTGGCACTTAAAGTTCACAAAAAAAGGTTTAAGAGCCCGGAGCAGAAAGCAGAGAAAGGAGGAAATGAGTCGCTACGAGGTGTCTTTTTTTTTTATCGCTTCGTATCGAGCCAAGACTCAGGGGCAGTAATTCTTCCAGACAAACTATTTCATTTGGTCTTACTGAGGACGAGACCGGAGGAGTCAACAAGGTGACAAACGGTGGCCGAGGCCAAAACTGCCCCCAGTGAAGTTTGTTATAGGAAATGAGCCAGAGCAAACATAAAGGTCTTCATTTTTTCCTGTCTTTAAACAAACCTGAGCAAAGACAAAGCAATGTGTTATAGCTCGTATTAGTCTGCTGCCTTGAACCTCTTAGAAAGTCTCTCAACTACAAGGCTGTGCTGCTCTCTGTATAAACCGGTTCTTGTGATGCAAATTTCCAAAACTATGTTCACACATTGCTGTCAAATAAAGAGGTACGGGTTACCCCAGAAACTCTGACCTTTACTGGTCCAACTCTGGGTGTTTACAGAAGCTTTGCTGACACATACTTGAAGCAGCTTCTTGACGGTTGCAATGCAATCGCATGGCAGGATGCTGTAAACGGATCAAACTTCAGTCAGGAGAACAACTGAGATGATCCATCCACAAAGAGGTTAGTCATTAATATACTGCTGCGTGGGCTGGGCTGTAGTTACATCGTAAGGTTTTAAACTGAGCTTTAAAATGATAAAAACCGAGAGAGACAGCGATCACTGACTGTATTTAGAGGCTTGTTCTGATTAAACAGAACAAAGATACAAAACATTAAAACATGTTAAAACCTCGACAGCCTTAATAAACACAGAGTAGTTTGGACCCTGCAGCAGGGTTCATCACGTCATCACTTATTTGGTTATTACCGTTCTGACATAAACGGTAGTAACCAGACCGAAAAGCAGCGCACATTTCGGTGCTTTATTTCGGTGCTTTTTTTTCCTGAGCTGTGGTACACTTTAGATTCTAGCCAATCATTTTACGTTTCCGAGGATAGTAGGCGGGGCCAGGTACGTACGTTCTGTTAGAGCAGAGCTACAGATTAAGTGCTTTAAGCTGATACTGTGATACTGTCAAAGGAGGTAACACCTCAAATCCGATGAAACACCTGGCGACGCATAGCGTTTTTTTTAAAAGCCGAGAAATGCGCCGTATTTGATAGCTTGCTGCGAGACCTCATACCGAGCACATCTACTGCGGGTGTGGTGCCTGTTATCGGACCCGGAGTTAGCAACATCCCCCAAAAACCCGAAGAGGAGAGTCCTGGCCCCTAGCCCTGCCAGTGTAGCAGAAATGATGAGGATGATGATGCAGCAGCAGCCGTTCTTCTCTGCGTGAGTAGCTTAATGTTGTTCGTGTGTAATTTACGTTGAGTAGGCTAACCACGTTATTACATTAATGCATGTAAGGTGAACTAGCAAACATCATCATAGCTACATGCGGCTGTCTTCTTGTTTGATGGCAGATACTCCCTTCACCCTGGACAAAAAGGCTAAAATGACCAAAGAAAAAGTGGAAAACAGTTAAACATGAGAGGTTTAGGACAAAGTTTGTGTTTTTTCCATTGTTTAAGCACTGCTTCCAGCCAAGAGTGATACCATATATGCCCCATAGCTGCAGAAAAGGCTAACATTGTTATCTTTTTACAAAAAAAACAGCTGAACATGAGGTCTTTGGACCAATTTTGTGTTCTCCATTCTTTAAGCACCGGTTTGAGCACCGTTTAAGCACCGGCACCATTTCAAAAGTACCGGTTTGGCACCGGTATCGGATAAAACCTAAACGATACCCATCCCTACACTTGACCCACATGCAAAAAATGCAAATTAAGGACGTCTTAAATTATTTTACAAGAATTACACTCTTCCCTACTTTAAATAGTCCCCTCATCTTGTTTGAACAGTACATGTGTAATTACTTTTGCTGCTTTCTAAGTTGATGGAAACCCTTGAGTTCAGCGAGCATTGCAGACAGAGCAATGAGACAGAAAGACTGTAAAAGCTTTTGCTTCTCAAGTCATTTTTAAGCAACGCCTGGAAGGTCACTGCACAAGAATGCCACTGGAAAACTGTGCCATTAAAAGCTCAAAAAGCTGCAACTGATGGCCCTGATCCTTCATCAAATATTAAGAGAGGCTGAGTGCAGTGTCTGGTAACAACAAGACTGTCTGAGATCAACCGCATGAAACCACCGAGGAGGGTGAAAGGGAGGCGAGGGGTGGCTGGGGGAAGGCTGGAGTCAGTGATTCGTCCCTCTGTGCCCGCCTGCCCCACACCCCTCCTCCCTCCAAAATATTTTTCAGCGAGCTGAGTCAGTCTGAAGACGCCTGACTGCACACGGAGGAAATGTCTGCAAAAGCAAAAGAAAGAGGAAAGCTACAGATGACAGCAACACTTATGAGGTCACTATGACTCCACATAGCAGAAATTGTGTCTGGATCAACATGGCTGCCCATCACTGTCAATCTCTTCGGGGGTTCGGAGAAGCAAAGGTTCTGCCCAGAAGTTCAGCCTGTGGGAATCTACTGTATTAAAAGCTACGAGGGTAAAGGGCCTCTGCATAACATCACTGTTATTAATGACACGAGGCCCTGAACCGCAGCGTTGCTGGCATACAGTGCAAGCTACCGTCAGTCGAAACAGTGATGAGACTCTCCTGTACTGTTATCCTGCAAGATTATACTGTATGTACTATACTGTGAGCCACGTATCTTGTACTGCAGCTGGGAAAACGGTGTGTATACTGGATAGTCTGTGTCAGGGAGCAAGTCATTTGTTGATGTTCATCATTAATGAGCTCAGATCCTCAGATAACATTATCGGGTGTTTCTAAATGTTAAAACTGGGAGCAGCGATGTGTTGAGGCATCTGGGGGCTCGCAGAAGTCTCACATACTCAAATATTTCATCAAGATCCATAAAAAAGAAGTCATCTTAAAGCAGTGGTTCCCAAACTTTTTTTGCTAGGCCCCCCTATGTTTTACAAGATTTTTTCTGTGTAATAATATTCAACATTGCTATTAATACATTTTTCAAAAAATCCCTCTGCAAAATGGGTTCAAAAACATAAACAACTGTTGGATACTGTTTGTCCGTGATTTGAACAAATCGTGGCAGGATCAGCCTGATGTTATTGGTATCCCACTGTAACTTTACTGTATAAAGAGCTCACATCTCCAAAATGTCAGGAGTAGTTAGTCATTACAACAAGTGTTTGTGAACTACAAATCAAGAATGTGGGATCCTGTTTGTCCGTGATTTAAACAGCCCAGCGCTGCTCCCGACGAAGGGAAAACCAATTCTGCAGGGAGACCTACCTCAGCACTTGTGCAGGTGAAGCCAAAGGGAAGATTTGCTTCACCATATTTTCTAGTCTTTGGCTTAGAATGAAGAAGGTTTGGAAACATATTCAGCGATGCTTCATCTCCTGCTTTGCGTTTGTGTGAGCGCCCGTGCTAGCAGTGTCCAAGCCTTGTTTTTTTGTTTTTTTTTTTCCCTTTTCATGCCGCGCCCCCCCTGCAATGGCTCTGCGCCCCCCCTAGGGGGCGGGCCCCACACTTTGGGAAGGTCTGTCTTAAAGTATATTAACAACAAGTTGGGGATGGGCTAATTTTTTAAGGCACAATAGAATTCAGACAGCATTTAAAATGTGAAAAAACTTGTCACATAATACACATTTAAATATGTATTAAATGAGTTCACACATCTGCATTAACATATCCATCACCTTCCTGAAACTTGCCAGGGGGCATTCCTGGCTGTTTTTGGGAAAACAAAGATGGAGGTAACGGATGAAAAGACTCCACAGAATATCTTCCATGTTTTCCAAGTGGAAGAATAACTTTTTATAAACATCTTTTCAAAGGAGCTTTGAAGTAGGGCTGGGTCTCGTCACGGATTTCTATAATTGATTTGATTCGATTTCAGTATCAGTACATATCTATATTTTTATCATGGTAGAAGCAAAACAGCCGAAGTAAGAGGGAATTTATGATGATGTTTATCAAATGTGAAGCGTAGTTTCGATCGTCTTTTGCTGCTGGTTCAGTGAATTTTGGTCAGAGAGTGACGAAACCTGCAGCAACAGAATCTGTGAGCTGTCGGCGTGTCTGTGCACGTGCCGTCGGGTGAACGATCCACGCTTTGTGTTTACATCTTTGTGAGGATCCGTTTACCTGCTCTTTAATCGTTTGCTTTTTTAGCTGTTTGGTGGTTGTTGAAATACTTCTGTCAGCTTTTACCTGAGATTGTGGCATTTCTGGAAAAATACATTTATATTTAAAAATTCAGGATTTAATGATTTGATATCACTTTATTCAAGCTAAAATCGATTTGAATCAGCGAAATCTATATTTTAAACCCACCCCGATTTTTAAGGCAATCCATATTGCTCATTTTGGTAACTTTTTAATATATGAACATTATATATCTTGATATAAATATGTATTGATATATATAATCTGGTCTTCTGTAATGGAAATACAAAGATTTACATTTTTGTTTAAGGACATTTGAGGATGACTTCGCTTGTTATTCATACACCACTTCATGACTTCAGGCTGGACACAGACGGCAGAGCCGATCCTGCTTCTGCTGTCAAAACCTTCCAACGAGCCACCGCTGGCACCAGATGAATAACCACCTCAATCAAGCGCACACAGTAATATACAAAATGACTGCGTGGGGGTAAAACCTGTGATTTATTTCCACGTGCAGACGCAGCTGTGAGAAATTACACTTTTTCCCAAACAGCTTTTATTTGGCGCTTTGTTTTTATGTTGTAGAAAATGGGTTGGCTCAAATCGGCGGATGAGGTCGTGATCAGCCAGTGGCACCGAGATGCAGTCACAGAAAACCTGATCAGCGCTTTCTTACGTAACGCCCAAAATCAAAAATGTAAATGAAAGCAGAGAGAGATGAAGCCAATGTCTTTGAAAAGGGTTGTTAACATTCAAAGCCTTTTAAGTGTTCAAACAGACAAAAAATTCTCCTCTCAGGGATAGAAAATGCATGCACGTTGTCTCGGTATGAAATCCAAACTTCTCTATCTCCTCCGTGCAGCCGGCGCTCTAGGTAAGCTGACTTTGACCTTGAAAGAGGAAGCTGCAGCGAGCGGGAGAACAGCTAATCGGCGGGTACGAAGCTCTCGCTGTGTGTGTGTGAACAGAGAAAATAAGACACAGTGCTATTGACAGTTTTATAACACTCTTAGCTCCATGCAAACTCTTCCCTGACACCCAAACACACACATTATCATTCACATGCATGCTCCTTCACTGGCCAGAACAGGCTAATCTGTTATTTACTGATGCCCCTGTTCATTTAACAGCAAGAAAGAAGACTAAATGACCTCTGCACAAAGGCAGCTGTCAATACAGCCATGATTGGAAAGCCAGAATTGGGTCTGCTTGGAGTCTTTTCAGCGGGGGGGAAAAAAAGCCACGAGTCGATATGAGTATATTGTTTAGACAGTGAGAAGATGGGGCATGACGGTGTGAAGGTTTTAAGGGAAAGGCAGCAGTCAATACCACAGCCTTCGACAGGAGGGACACAAAGGATGTGGGGCCAACAGGGGCCCAACGAGACTCTAAAGAGACCGAGGTGGATCGATGGAAGTTGTTTTGAGTCTGACAGAAAGATTCAGTGGTGAATAGTGACAAAGAGACTTTTGGAGACTTTTAAATCCCTCGGTAGCCCCACCCTAAAGACTAGTAATAAATAACTAGTAAAATCATTTGAAAAATTAGCATCATGTTCTATTCACAAGGACTTGAAACTAGCGACTGAAACCATAAACATGTCAGGAAAGTGTTTACTCGAGTCAGAGATCAAGTTACAGGTGGGGTCATAGATTTCTATACATTATGATTTTTTGCAGGATTTGCCCCCTACTGGTCATTAAAAGAATTCAGTTTATTATATGCAAAGTTTTGTGTCCTCATTTGTCTTTAACATAAATCAGCACGTATCATAAATCCATCCACCAGACTACTTCCTACAGTAAGGATGAGATGCTCTCATAACCACAAGCCACCTCACAAAATGTCCTCAAAAGCCACTGAAATGTTTTTGTACCTATTTAACTTTGTGCTTCTGGCAAGTGTGATAAATCCTCAGCTTCCTTCATCCAATCTCATTCCCTTATTGTCTCTTCTCTCTGTATAATTGTTGATCTGGATTTTATATTCTGTTCACAACATCCTCGCGCAAACATAATTAATAAGAGCAGATTAGCACCACTTGAGTTCAGGATGTTAAATTTCACAGCGTGTCGAGTCTTCCTAACCCCAGGAGTTCAGTATGAGCCGTCCTAATCCTCCCTCTGCTGCTGCGTCCATCCAGCTGCACCGCCACCACGTCACTGCAGCCGAGTTAAGACGAAACATGTTAGGCGCCGATCTCAGAGGTCAACTAATACAAACTCGCCACGCTAAACTAATCCATCCGGCCCGCTGACTTTCCAGCGAGATAACACTTATAATAATGACACAAGCTAAGACTTATAACAGCATGAGTGGAAGCTAATTAATAAAGTCATTATTGAACTTCAAAAACACTCCTGCATGTCAGTAACTCAGACTTTCATTACACTGAGGCAGAAATCTGAGGGTTGAACAATTTAAAGTCCTGTAAAGAAAACGATTAATTTGTCTTTTGGCGAGATAATATGTGATAAAAACAACGCCTGTTAGCCACAGGTTTGATCACTGAGACACTTAATGAGGCAGTAAAATAAAACCAAAAATAAGTTTGATCCAGATTACCATCATTTTGTAGCTTGCAACTTTACGCAAAAATTATTTTATAGAGCTACAAAATAACTTCTTGATTATTTTCTTGAGTATTGAGGAGTTTTGGTTTGGTTTATTAAAACCTCTTCATCACCATGTTTTTGCAGTCTTCATGATGTGTGCTGCAGGTCTTTTTGATGTTCTTCAGTTTGTTGTGTTTGTTAGTTTGCTTTGTGCTTGTCTTTCAGTTTCTGTTACAATGTTCCTTTCCTGTCTCCTCTCTGTTCCCTGTGTGTAGTTACGTTTCTGTCAGTGATGTTCCCTTCCTGAGTTCTTCCTATTTTATTTTGGTAGTCTTCTGTCTCGTGGACATGGTATTTACTTTCTCCCGTCTCCTTTCCCTGATTGGTCCCAGCTGTGTTCCCTGGTGTTTTTACCTCCCTAATCACCTTGTGTGTCTTGATAATGCTTGTTTCCCATAGTTCCTGTTTCCTGTGCGCACCGCTCCCAGCATCTCTCTATGATGTTTATTCCTGGACTTTGTTTTTGCTACTTAGTGAAGGTGAAGTAACCATGGTAACTTCGCCTTCAATAAAAAGGTTGTTTTTAGTTGATACCATCTTGCCCGTGAGTCTGCATTTTGAATGATCTCCTGATTCACTAATCTGACAACATGTCTTCAAATATTGTGAAACCCAAACAAATTTAGCTTAATGATAAAAGAAACGTAAAAAAGTATCAAACATTTGACTCTCATTATAAATTGTGGCAAAACAATTGCTACATTATCTTTTATTAACTTTTGACTAAATAACTGATTGACAGTCACTGTCGCTCTGTTTTGTGTTTCGGTGGTTAGGGAGTGAAAGCTGGAGCGATGTGTTTGCATATATATACAAAAAGATCCTATAAAATCATTTAAATGATAAGTTCAGTGACTCGATGATGGCAGCTGAATGATGAGGACATGCACCGCTGCACCCACCCAGTCTTCTAACAGGGAAATGAAAGACTAAACTTTCAAAATAAGAGCACAGGGACTATTCACTTGTAATTTACTGGCCTTAGTGTAACACTCAGCTGAATCTAAAATAAAGCTAGTGCTAAATCTGTGCAGTTTTTTCTTACTACCGCTCAGTATGTCTGATATACCTCTAACTCATGGTTTCTTAGAAATCCCAAGAAGCTTGTTAATCAAAGAAATGTTTTTCTTATAAGCAGTGGATCAAGCTAAAAACATAATGTGATAAACATGTTATAGTATTGCTCCAGAGTTACTGAAGGGGGATAAGTGATTAGTGCAACCATGACCTATTGACAGAAGTGAATGGAAAAGCTTTCATGGCCTGCTGAGTCTATGAAATATCAGAGGTTTTATTGAAAAGTCATTAAACTGTAATCAATTACTGCAAAGCATAGCATCAGCCTCTGAATCCAGCTTACAGCAGCCTCTTTAAAACTATCGACCTCCGACACAGAAAAAGCTCGCTGGTTCGGTGGCAGCGAGCAGAGCGACAGCTGAACCCCGCCGGGTGGGGGAGCTGGGAAATGCACCCTGAGCTACACAACAACAGCCAGTCAGTGCAGCCTACAGCCAGCTGCACAGCTTTAGTCAGCTACACAGCCACACAGAGGCACGAGCATTCAGCAGCTCACGAGGTCGAGCCTGTGACGGCTGGTGGTTCAATCCCTGGCAATAAGTACCAGGCCATTTACACCAGTGGGAAGATAAGGCCTCACACGAGATCACATGAATCTCACTGAGCATGCTCAGAGAGCTTTAATGCTGCAGCACTTAGAATTCCCAAAAAGTCTGTGAGCTACTATAAGTGACAAATTTAAGAAAACGAAATCTTTGACCCTTCAGTGAGGCTCTGTTACGCTGTGGGTTGGGTCCACTACGGTCACTGCAACATCAGTACAGTCATGTTCTGAGTGCCAGCCTGTATCCTAACACCTTCTTTAGGGGACTGTGGACCCATGCAAAGCTGGACGGTGAAACCTTCAACAGTGATAAAAAACATGATCAACATAAAGTCAATGGAGCTCATTTCATCCACGTTTTGACAGACAACACAAAAGGCCAATGATAATGAGAACAGCGCCGTGCTGAACCAATCGTGTGGTTGGAATAAAATCTCAGGAGTAAAAGAAAAAAACCTTATGCCTGAAAAAAAATTGTGATTTTATTTATACGGTTATATTTATCGATATCGACTGATACTAAAAACATTATTGCAATAAGAGTTTTTTCCCTATCGACCAGCCGTAGGTTCATCCCTCCAGTAGAATTCCAGAGACGCATGCAGACCATACGCTGCATCCAGCGACTGGACTTTTTAAACATCTGGCTGTTATTCTCCTACTGTTGCCTTTGAACAAACCAAATAAAGATGACCTTGTTTTATTTCAGTGTCTCTAATGCATTTGCAGTCATTTATGACTACATTTATACTACATTTGTTTTTAAAACCATTTTCACACATGCACCCAAAATCTGCCAAACATTACCGAAAGGGGTGGATGTCTGGCTAGTCTTTAACCCGCCAGCTCTATAGCACAAAGCCTGTGAGATACTAGATTGCACCAGTATGGGAATGGTAAAGCTAATATTCCAGTGCATCAGAGCATTTGCTGCTATCGAGTGGGTGACATGTAAGCAGGTAGCTCCCTCACCTAAACCAGTATTTCCAGTAATTCCTGGGGTAATGTCACTCTTTCCAGGATGCATATCTATGTCAAATCCGAACAATAATCCCTTCTAAGTTGGGCAAAGCCTCACCTATGATCAAATATACATGCAAGTCTCTGTTTATAATTTAGATGTATTCTGCTAACAAACGGTCAAAGAAGCTCACCGAAGAATTACCCGAGAAAGATAATTCAACGAGCTCTAAAGCATTCAAACACTGAATGGTATCATCACCATAAAATGCCAAAGATTCAAAGCATTTAAGTTAAAGTCAAATCTAAAACTGTGAAAATTACACACATATATATATATACCTGTCCAAGCTAAGGAGTCCAAACCACACATACACAGTTAGTGAATTCATAATGATGGACAAAAGCAGGTCCGCACCATCGGCAACAAAAAGCCAATTTAATGATCGACTAACTGTTTAGCTCAGTTTTTATTATACAAGAGAACAAAATGTGAAATTAAAAAGAGCTCAAGCAACAACAAAAATACGTAATGATGCTTATAAAGCCTGAAATACCCGAATCTGACAAAGAAGATAAAAAACAGTTTAACATTAATCCTCTTTCCAATACTGAGAACTGCTGAGCTGAGAGCTAACAAACTGTGCCACATTGTACTTTAAAGTGCAAATCATCACCTTATTTCAAATATAGTGGTTTCCCTTCGACTGCTGAACACAGAAAAACTTTAAGAAGCTGCAGAGTTTGTGTACGATACGTCCTTGACAGCTGAATGTGCCTAACAGCACGATAGTCATCGATAGTAACGAATCCAGCTGCAGTCAGTGAAGCAGCACTTCTGCTGATTGCTGATGTTCTGACCTGAGTTTTTACTCTTTTCTGTGGTAGCTTTGAGTTATAGCAGAAAACTTGACCTCTGACCTTGAGGTTGAGGTCACTTAGTTTCAAACTTGTCTGAGATGTTTAGTAGTTGAACCTGGGATATCAATTTGAAGCTCCTATGTCGCCTCATTCTCGAGTTATCTCATTGACAAACTTGGCTTTCCACGCCACCCGCTCATCAGCTCACCAGCAGAGTAACAACAATACCCCAGCAGCCTTTTTCAGCCGATGGGTAACAAATATGACTCCTCAGCCGAAGTCATAAAAGGTAACAATAAGCCTACAGGCTACAGATTTGATGACTTTCTTTCCAGCATCACAGCTCAAGCTGAAATAAACTGTGAGTGAAGCTTTCAGAGCCCCCTCCCCCCGCGGCTTATAACAAGACAATATTGTGATTTTTAGCAAAAAATTACTGGAAAAACTGTTTTATCCTAATCATCTTGTTTTCATTATCGGAAGCCAAAATCTTAATTAAAATTAAAATCCAATTAATCTCCCTGCCCTACTGCAGGGGGTATGTTCAGTTTTCATCTCTGAGTCAGACTCCATAAACTGTCTAAGCAAGTTTTACTGGGAGCTGCAGGGAGTCCCATGTTTCCCCAAATCTTTCCAACAGAGGTGAAGACAGAAAAGTGAGCACAGAGCCACAGTGGACACATTATAAATTAACCTGAATTATCCTTCCAGACCAGAGACACGCTGTGTGTATGCGCTTTGATCTGTAGCTTTGGGCTTCATGTTGTGTGTTTGTTTCTGCATAACCCTAAAATAATGCATTTCAAGTATAAGAGCTCTTCATCGAGTTGCCCGTCACATGTTCGTCTACGCTCCTTTCAAGTATTACAAGTCACTCTGGGAAATCTGCCAGACATGAAAGAGCTGACGGCTGATTTATAAAATATATTTCGTAGCTAATTGCTGATGTGAGGAGCTAATTCTGAAATGAGATGTGCACAGCACTCGAGAGCATTTCACACTCATCTTAAAATAAATACGTCAAGTCAAAAGAAAACACATCTGAGAGGCTGTGTGACGTTTTCATCAGACCGAAGACTCATAATCACAGGCAGTTAAACTCACTGAATAATCCACCTCAGGTGAGAGCGTCTACCAGCGCACACACAACCATCTGCAGCATCTCTGTTTTTGCTTCTTTGATGTTTGTTGTTGCTCCTCACTACACACTTCGAGAAAACACACATTTTTTTTTACAAAGGAACCTATTGTGATAACAATATAACACATTGATAACACATTGCATGAAATTTCCAAAAGCTATGCATCTTTCAGACTTTTAAACAGCTGATTCCTAAAATAAAGCATTATTATGATGGCCAGATTAGTCAAACCAATGCTATAAAAACAAAAATCATATTATTTGCAGTATAGCAACATGACTCCTGGACTGACACAAAGGTTTCTAAGAACAACAAGTATGTAAATTATGCCGTTCTTACTTTATGACAGTTCTCCATAAAAATGATTCCCATTTACAAATCCAAAGCGAGAGACTTTAAGCTCTGCGTTCTGCTTTTCCTGGTTTTCTGTCATATATAAACTGTTCCAATGATGGATATTAAACCAAGTTTCAAATAACAAGGAAACTGAATCAAAGTGAGCAAAAAAGCAGCTCAGGATTCAGACTTTTTTTTTACTCTTGCCTCGGTATGATGTCATACTGAATGGATGTCCCTAATATGATGGGAGCCAATCAGAAATGTTGATCTAGCGGGAGGGTGACGTCCACGAATGGACAAAATGGGCCTAGAAACGAGCAGAGCAGGTCGTCTGTAAACCGAAACCAACAGTTCAGGGACGTCTGCAGGATGTGGAAGAAAACCTCTGACCAACCCAACAATTTATCTCAGCGCTCACACGACAATCCTCAGACTCTGTTAGCACCAAACAAACCACGTTGTCAGAATTCAACTGATGAATAACAACGCTGACTTGAACTTTCACTCGTGACAGCAAACAGGAAGAAAACAAAGCACAAATGGACTGCATTTAAAAGCTTTTTTTTACTGAACACACAAAGTGCTGCAATACAAACCACATTCACTTCTTCACACTGCATTTATTATAGTAGAAATACACCACATTATCGTAGAGAGGCACCAGTGATGTTAGGGCCAGTTTCTGAATGAAATCATTGGCTTTCTGATTAATGGAAAACACTCTCGATACCTCCTGAGCTTTTCAACAAGATAAAAGAAAAAAGGGGGTCAAATATTTTAGTGTGCAAACCATGCAGTGAAAGGTTTAACTTGCAATTATATCATTTCAGCACATTACTGTGGATTACTGCAGGGTTAGCACTTGGTCGCCAGTACCAGGACACACTCACTGACTGCTTTGCATCAATTCATAAAATCCCTAAACTTAAAAAAGAAAGTTATCCCTTTGCCTGCATAAATCTCAAAATAACAATTTAATCCTGCCAAAGAGGTTCAAGAAGCTTCAGTGGTTCAGATTATCTGTCTGACTGTTTGTTAGCAGGATTACCAAACGTTATGGGCAGATTTCTGTACATTTTTCACCAAAATTATGATTGATTTCATTTGGGAGTCAAACTGGATGTGGAGCCTGGACATTTTGGAACGATTCTTTACTGCAGCAACATGGACCCAGCTTTGAGATTTGAAGGTTTTTGACTGTATAGGTCACAACAAACAAATAAGCAACTGATTTGAAATTTCCAAAAGCAGAACAGGAGGCAGGCTCCGCTCCTGCGGAAGCAGCTTCCTGTTTGGGTTCAGAAGACACCCTGTCTACTTTTAAGATCCAAACTTTTAATTAAATTCAATTAAATTGGTTCAACTTTACATACATATTTTCAACAACATTCGCCTCAAGATACTTTATATTGTAAGATAAAGACCCTGCAAAGTTAGAAAGAAACAATCAGTCAGCCCCCTATGAGCAAGCAGTTGGGAAAAAGTGGGAAAAAATAATTCCCTTTTAAGAGGAAGGAACCTCCGACAGAACAGAGGCACCTATTTTTACCTGCCTATGATTAATAGTTCTGTTTATTGTTTGTCGTTTCTTCATCAACCCCCTACATGTAACAGCAAATAGCTAAAACAGAGTTCTTCCTCCCCAGTGTCGATGCTCATATTGTTAGTGTTGTCTGTCTTAGATTGTAGAGTCTTTACCTTATAAACACAAACACAAACTGAACTGAAATAGAATTTAAGTTTCAGTCTGTAAACCGAGAGCCGTGTAAAGCAAAGATTCCACAAAACGAGCTGAGAAATCAAATAGTTGAGCTGTAACATCTCCCTCCTCGAGGGAAAGTTCAACGACAGGCCACTAATGGATTACAGCAACATGCCGCTCACTCTCTCGCCATCAATCAGATACTAAGTAGCAACAAAACTGCTCAGAATCGTGTTCTGCTTCATTAGCTTGCGTTGTTTACTTCCACATCTGATGATCAGCTCTTCAGTCGATGTTGACAGACTGCTGCGGTTATTTGAAGCTTTCTGAGAGCTCTGTGTTCATTTCTTGGTGCTTTCAGGGACTCAGACATATATGATGATGGTGCCATAAGACAGTCTGACAATCAAAGGCAAGCACATTTAGAAATATCACCCTCTCGGCTGTTCACCTGCACACTTCCATATGAAGCATCTGACTCTAAAAGACCTCCTGGAATTTGATGCATTTTTACCAAAAAAGATTAAAGTTATTGTTTTCACCCGCAGGGGGCGCTAAACCTATGTGGAGCTCAGCTGCATTTCAGGCCCTCCTTTGTGTGTGTGTGTGTGTGTGTCTGTGTGTGTGTCTGTATGTGTTGGACAGCTCCTGGTGCTGAAACCTGCAGCACTCTGAGGCAGTCACACCAGGCTGCTGTCACAAACTGACGCATTTCATTATTAAAACACGAAAAAATCAAACCACCTGAGCCAGAGTCGGGGAAGCACAGGCGACACAAAACATCTCAGGTAAATTCACACCTGGTCGTGGAGTCTACGACTGTAATTGTGCGCTCTAAAAGACGGGAAAACACACGTGCCAGCTGCACATAAACTGACTGTAGGTTTGGAAAGTGAAACATCATCACACAGCTGAGAGTTCCGGTAAATATCAGCGCTCCGTAAAAAGATAAAGTTTCAGGGAGGAGAAAGAGGAAGATAAAGCAGCTGCTTCGGGCAAACGAAAGAAGACAGAGCAGAGGAATGGAGGAGACGTGAAAGCAGGGTATGTCGAAGGCTCACCTGGTTGCTGGAGAGCTGCACATTCTTGGAGATGAGCAGCTGGACCAGGATGTGAAGCCCCGAAGTGAACAGGCCGGCCAGGATGGCCCAGGTGAGCGGCAGCGGCAGCATGCTGTAGGTGGCGAACAGAGTGAAGAGAACGTACCCCACCCCGTCGCCCAGCAGCCCGTAGCCCAGCCCTGCCGCCAGGATCTGCGTGGCCATTGCCACCCAGGTGACCACGCCGCTGTACTGCAGGTAGCTGTGCGACGTGGTGTCCTTTCGCACCACCACTAAGGCACAAATAACAACTTCGATGCCCGTGAAGAAGCCCAGGAGCGTCCCCTTGATGGGGTCCATGGGGATGGAGGCCAGGGTGAGGTGCAGCACCAGCAGGGTGAGCTTGGTCACCACGTCCAGGATGTTCATCACCACCACCGACTTGCGCCTTTGGCCCAGGAAGTAGCGCTGGTACAGCCGCTCCAGGTCGCGGGACTTGAAGGAGTTGCGCAGCGTGGGGAAGATCACGCCCCGATACGTGTAGCCCCAGTTCAGGAAGAAGTCTGAGTTGCTCGGCGCGCAGTCGATCTGCAGGAAGCCCAGGTCGCTGCTGGCGCGCTCCGGGAACACTTTGGTCCCGCCGTTGTTGTGCCGGTCTCCCACCGACGTCCGCCCTGCCGACTGCTTCCGCGCCCCTTGGCTCGGGTCGTAGGGCTCGTCCGGCCCGATGCCCTTCACCCCTCCCCCGCCCTGCTCGTGGATGAAGCGCTGCTCGGTGATGTGCCGCACCGCGTTCTGCCACAGCAGCCGTTTGGGTCGCGCGCTGCCGCTGCTGTTGCTGTTGTTGCTGCTGCTCGGGGTCTTGTTGATGGTGTACAGCTCCTCGCTCGCGCTGGAGCATCGGACCTCTGACAGCTCCATGGCAGCTGCCACCGCGCGCGCTGGTCCCGTTTGTCTGTGTGTGTCTTCGCCGCACTGATTACAGGCTCGTAACCCACCCTTCCCGCGCGTTAAGGAGCTCGGCGATTTTGGGGGAGACAACGTCCTCTCGTGCGCACTGAACTGGGGGCGCGTGCTTCTCTCTTGGGTTGGAGGTCATTGTCGCGCGAACGATTCCAAAAACGAAAAAAACCCGCACAGAAATCCTACTGGAAAGGAAAAACATCTCCAAGATGAACCGCGCGCATCGTCAGAAGCGTCTCAAAACAACAATAACAACAACAATCACCGGGTGGCGTGTCCAAGCTCGAGCCACCAACCGTCCGCACCATCGGGGTGCCGCGGCAATCCAGGAGCGGGAAAAACGAGGCGGGGATACGAGGAGTGCACGCGGCACAGAGACCAGATTTCCAAATGGCTCGTGCGTCGTTGGCACAGCTCGGTCCGCTTTACCGTGCCATGGCTGTCCTATCTGCGCCTGCAGCACGAATATTCACATTAATTCCAGTCTTCTGTCTTCTACACATGCACACACACACGCGAGTACACAGATCCAGACAGCGGTGAGGTCAGCAACTCAGAGAGGAGCAAAAAAACACGAAAAAACATCCAAAAATCTTGTTCTCTTAGAAACTCGGCGACGACTCAGAAATATCAACTTGTTGTTGCGCGCGAGACTCCAGATTAAAGTCGAGAGCGCGAGCCACTCAACCCTCCTCAGGCCTCCCCATCGAAACGGGGGGGGGGGATGCAACACCTGGCTGTGAGATCTGAGAGAGCCGCCCTCGGTCACAATCCTACCCGCTTCTTTCTGAGAGGACGGCGCGCGAGACGGAGAGCGTCTCCATGGGAAGCGTCCAGTAAATAATGCCTTCTGCCTCCGCGTGCTGTGCGCGCGAGGCTGACAGAGAGCGAAGCCTCCTTCCTCCTCCTCCTCCAGTTCCTCGTCCTCCCGCGAGCCGTCTCTCTCCGCGTGAGACCTCCCGGGTTTGGCTCTTTCTCCTTCTCCTCCTCTTACTCCTCCTACGGTGTTTTTTTTTTTTTTTTTTTTTTAAAGGGCGTGCAGTAGCACCCGCGTGGAGTTGATTTGCAGAGAGCGGGAGACTGGTCAGCGAGTTGCACAGGGGGGCGAGCGTGTCAGCTACGCTCCAGTTTGACGTCACACCTCCGCGCGCGCGTGTGTGTGCGCTCCCCTCGTCTTAACCGTCCCTATCATCCCACGCTCTTCTCCTCCTTTGTCTTTTTTCCTTTCTCTCCCCTCCATTGTCTGCCCCCCTCCTTTTACTCTCTCTCTTCTCAGCTGCCCAAATTTGGGATTAAACGGTGTCGCTTAAGCATAGCCTACACACTGTTTATGATTTCCCTGGGCTGCTCTGTAGCTTCCTATTATCCTCTGTCATATTTACATACTGCTGCAGTGGAGGAGGCTCGTTTTAGTCCAAGCCTCAACCTCCAGGGCTGTAAAACGAAGCCAGTGCAGAAGTGGACTGCAGTTCCTCTTACGGCCACATGAGGCTGGATCCCAAAGTGAGTCGATCCCCACTGACTCCCATGTTAAAATACCCATTGTTACAGCTAAAGTAACCATATTTACAGCAGGCTACAAAATACACTGTAGCACGTGTAACTAAGTTCACCCTATATAACAACCAAACGGGGCTAGAATCTGTTTAAAACTCACTCATTTGGATTCAGGAGTTAGGAGTATCTTTCATCACCTCCACTAACTGAAGCCACTGACTGTAGTTTCTTGGGCATTTTTAGTGCAGCTATCTGTCAAATATTACAGCGTGCTGTCTTGATCCATGCTCAATCATCCAGGTAAGGAAATCCCAAAAACATGATTGTTTTCATCTGGCTCAGGAGGTAGAGCAGGTCATCTACTGATCGGAAGGTTGGTGGTTTGATGCCTGGCTCCCCCAGTCTGGATAATAATAATAATAATAATAATACATTTTATTTAAATAGCGCCTTTCAAAGCACCCAAGGACACTGTACAACAGATAAAAACTGGAAATATACACAATGATAAAAATAGAAGATAAAAGTTAAAAACATACAGAAATTTAAGAATAGGCAATTTTAAACAGATGAGTTTTGAGGGTGGACTTAAAAAGAGAGAATGAACTAATATTTCTGAGGTCCGGGGGTAGGGAATTCCAAAGTCGAGGGGCAGAGCAGCTAAAGGCCCTCCCTCCCATTGTGATCAGACGAGCAGAGGGAACAGAGAGAGAAAGAGAAGATGAAGATCTGAGGCAGCGGGATGGGAGCTTCATCTGTAATAAGTCAGAGAGGTACGGTGGAGAGAGAGAGTGAATAGCCTTGAATGTATACAGAATTATTTTAAAATGGATGCGAAATTTGACCGGGAGCCAGTGAAGTTGCTTCAGGATTGGGGAGATGTGGTGGGTAGAAGAAGTCCTAGTAATAATACGGGCAGCAGAGTTCTGGACACGTTGGAGCTTGTTGATAGATTTTTGTGTAAGGCCAAATAATAATGAGTTGCAGTAGTCAATTCTAGAGATAACAAGATTATGGATGAGAATGGCAGTGGCGTGAGGTGTGAGGAAGGGGCGGAGGCGATTAATGTTACGGAGTTGGAAATATGCTGCACGTGTAATATTATTGATATGTGAGTTAAAGGATAATGTGCTATCGAGAATGACACCCAAGCTTTTCACAGAGGGAGAGATAGGGACCAGCGAGTTATTGATGGTGAGAGAGAAATTGTTAATTCTGGATAGCAGTCGTTTAGTGCCAACCAGAAGAAGTTCCGATTTATTGCTGTTGAGTTTAAGAAAGTTGGAGGAGAACCAAGAATTAAGTTCAGCTAGACAGAGGATGAGGGAGGGTGGAGGAAGAGTAGAGTCAGGTTTGGTAGAGAGATAGAGCTGGGTGTCATCGGCGTAGCAGTGGAACTGAATATTATATGGATGACAAATATCCTTGGGCAAGATACCTGCCCGAACATAAGACAAGGAAAATGGTGGTGCAGAGGCAAGTGATGTTTTAACTGCCATAAATGTCAATATTCTTAATTTATTGTGTTTATGTATTTTATTTATTTCCTTTATTTATTGTTGTTCCTTTTGGGGTAGGAACTAAGTTACATTCTGTGTTGTGCACAGGCCCCTTAAAGTGATGCAAAGGGCAGTCAAGAAAGCATGTGCAAAGAAGCTAAGTCACAAATCCATCTTTGAATGAATAATAATAATAATAATAATAATGGATAGGATTTATATAGCGCTTTTCTAGGCACCCAAAGCGCTTTACAATACCACTATTCATTCACTCTCACATTCACACACTGGTGGAGGCAGCTACAGTTGTAGCCACAGCTGCCCTGGGGCAGACTGACAGAAGCCAGGCTGCCATATCGCGCCATCGGCCCCTCTGGCCAACACCAGTAGGCAAGTAGGGTAAAGTGTCTTGCCCAAGGACACAATGACCAGGACAGAGAGCCGAGGGATCGAACCAGCGACCTTCCGGTTACAGATGCGATTCCCAACCCCCTGAGCCACGGTCGCCCTGCCGTGGCCCCTGAAGAACCGTGGTGTTGTGTATTACCTGGAGGGAATGACAGGCGTAAATAAAAAAATGAATCTTCAGTGCCCGTTTGCAAACACCAGGATACACAAAGTCCAAGGAACTTCACAGGATGAAACAAACTTGAGTACAAGAAACTTAAGGAAGCCTAAACAGGGAACTCGACAAAGGGAAAGACAAAATAAACTACGTAGCAGGGAGTGATTACACAGTTACACACTGGTGTGAACCAGGCACTGACAAAAGAGCAAGGACACACACAGGAAGTAAAGACAAACAAGGAAAGCAGCCACAAAAATACGCTAGAACCAAATAAGAACCTGGAGCCATGACAAACATGGGCTCTTCTAATCTGGTAATTTACCTCTCCTGCGCTCTGCCTCAGGTCCATAACTCGTCCCATGTTACCTGGCAGACTCACCTGGCCTCCAGCCTCTGCTGAAACCAGACTCCAGTCTGCAATGATCAAACTCCTGTCTGTGCATCATAATAAACCTTTTTAACTAAGTTCCTATCACTGCCACTTGCAGACCTCTCCGTCATACCACATGACCTTCATCAGCAGAGTCTGCATGAGTGAAACTGACAAAGCTTATGAAATAACACAACGAGCCCTAAAATCCCATTAAACTCACCATTCAGCTGTGACTCCTCATCGCTTTCTGATCACTAAAGTACTTTTGATCTTGATGGTGTCTCCTGAACTATGGTCAGAGTTCCTTCAGCTCTACTGAACCTGGCTTCATTTATGAAGCTTGAAATGTTCTTTGAGGATTTACAGTACAATTATCTGACAAATACATGGCTTGCTTGTGTGGTTAATATACCACAACCCTGTGGAAGAAGTCTGTGGATCAGTTTTAGTGAGTGAAATTCCCGCATGTTGTTATTCTGTCACTTACCTGTCACTTGGCAGGTATTTGCAGGTGTTTGTACCTCTACAGTTTGCTAACCAAGCTAGCTATCTTTAGCTAACTACAAATTGGTATCATCAAGGCAAGTTTATTTATATAGCACAATTCAACAGCAAGGTGATTCAAAGTGCTTTACAGAGACATTAAAAACAAAAACAAATAAAAAGCATGATTTAAAATGGAAAAAAAAGAAAGGAACAGTAGATAAAATCAGTAGTTAAAATGTAATAATCTCTGACAAAATAATAAAATGCATGAAAAGAAACAGATGGTTGTGGATCTTGTAGGCTTTAAAACGAGGAGCTCAGACACCAGTAGATGATATTGTGGTGGCTGCGTCCATCTTTTATTTACAGTCAACACTGTATATGCAAATGTGCACATAATATGACAGCGAAAAGGTTATACTGTAACCTGTAGAGGTGCAGGTCTGTCATTGTGTGGTGATGTGGCTTAGTTTTAGCTTAAATGAAATCTCCGTCATATTTTGACACTGCTTATTATTCAGTGATTCATTTTCCTTGTAGTTATTAAGTAAACAGAATTTACTCGCTCAGATTGTGAACGAGCAGAGACGCAGTATTTAGTGTTTCCTCTGATGTTCGGCTTCATTTATATGCTGCAGCTCGTCTTCGTGAAGACGTGGGAACTGCAGATTTACATTATTAGTCTTGTTTTAATCCCTATCAGTTCTGACGCCTACTTCTGAGGACAAATAAAGGACACGTTGAACAGTGGCCGGCTCTCACTGGCACTCGATATCATTTGGTGAGATTCTGTTTGAGGAAGGATTTCAGTAATTCTCCTTTCCTGGGAAAAAAGAAGCCAGTGTAGAGACAAGGCGGGCGAGGGGAGGGTAAAAATAGACTGAATAGCAATGAGGCAACTTTTCTCCTGCCCTGAGCCATGTGTGAGTCAAAGTAGGGTTTGCTTCTCCTCATAAGGACCCCATGCAGCTCCTGGAGGTTTAGCGGGGAGTAATTTCACCCAATCTAATCGCGGTGCGGCGAGCTCCGGCGAGCCTGCTTCTCTCGGATAAGGAAAAGTGGGACAAGATATTCACACACAGCAGGAGACCACGGAGTCTCCAGCGTGCTCGTTTCCCTCCCCAATACTCTGACTACTTTTTGGGCATTTTCACGACGCTATGACTTAATCTGAATTAATCTCACTTTAACAAGCGTCCCCTTGGCAAGACAATGAGTAGCGATGTGTGGAGGATGACTGTCAAAACATCTCTGGGGAGTTCTTTCATAATTAATTTGAAGCTTGTGATTAACATGCGAGGGCCTCCCAGGCTCAGATTAGATTCATTCTCCAGTTATTTTATGGACGTTTTACTTCATATCAGAGCAGATTTGAATGAGCCCCAGATTAAAGATGACTAATATTATCAAGCAGGAGTTTGTGGTGCGTTTATTTGTTTGATGGTTTTCTTCCATGTTTTTTAATGGCTGCACCTTCCTTGTTCATCTCCATGCTTTAACCACTCCCTGTTTATTTTGGTAGTGTTTTGTGTGTTTTGGCTGGTTCTACTTCCTGCCTTTAACCAGTTCCCTGTATTCTGGTTGTTTGCTCCGCACTCATCGCCTCCATCTGTGTCTTACTGCTTGCACATGCATCTCTATCCTAAGCTGTTTGCTAGCTGGTGGAGGTCTCTCCTTTGAAATCTTTTGGTCATTTTCTCCACTTTTGTTTGCCAGTTTTAGTTTTTCGGCCAAGCATGAAGTGAATTTTAGAGGAGACTAGATGCAAACATAATGGGAGGTAGGTGGGGTGCCAGAAATGAGAAGGCTTCCACCCACAAGTCAAGAGTTTGCATTCCATCAAAGCTCCACTTTCTAGTTTTACTTTGGTTTTTCATTTTTGGTTGTAGAATATTCCGAGTTTGTCCCCCAAATTCTCTAACAGCCCCTGACCGAGGGAAACTGTAGGGA
Organism: Copadichromis virginalis; assembly: GCF_057382275.1. Classification (NCBI taxonomy): domain Eukaryota; kingdom Metazoa; phylum Chordata; class Actinopteri; order Cichliformes; family Cichlidae; genus Copadichromis; species Copadichromis virginalis. The sequence goes on along the minus strand of NC_140635.1, from coordinate 3,733,468 downwards.
AACATAGAAAAGGGGGGAAAGAGCCCAGAGTCACAAATCAGTGTGATGGTTTTTTGTCTTTTGAAAATTGATCTCTGAAATCCTGACAACCAAGGGACAAAAAGAAAACCTCAAACGGGGTTTAGTATAGACCAGTGATGGGACCTCAGAGGGTTAATGAACCATATATTTGCTATTTGTAGTCTTTTTATTATATTCTCTGCTTGAATATGGACCATCAGTAAAAGCATAAACATAATAAAAATGCTCCATGTAAACAGCTGACTCATAAAATTTCAGGGATTAAGTCTGATTAAATCCTGGCTGCGCTCTTACCGGCGACGCCGTCCGTGTTTTTGTAGATGTGCTTTGGAATGCAGTTTTGTTTGTTTCTCAAAAAGGCGACTTTCAATTTGCTCTTCAGAAAATGAGTTTATTAATACAAAGTCACAAAAATTAGGAGCAGCTAATCCACCGAAGGAGCGAGCCAAAGCGAGATCGCCATCAGAAGGAGAGAGTGTGTGCACGTAGCTGCAGAGCGTGACCTCTGAACCCTGACACTGCAGCCTGATCGTGCTTCGAGAGCTCCTCGTTCACAGAGCAACATTTTTAAATCGGATGCGAAGTGTTGGTGTGGCTGTAACTGATTATTCAGTGCTCATTTACAAACACTGCAGACATTTCAAATGTCAAACCTGCCTCCATGTGACTTCCTAATTTCACATTTCACGCTGATCTTGTCAAAGAGAGCCCAAATACAAACAGCGTGCCCCCAATTGAACGATTACTTTTGTATTTGTGAAGTTTTGGACGTGATAATTGTCGGTGTTTCTTCTTTTAAAGGTAATGAATTCGCTTCTTTTGAACGAAATCCCTGAAAACCATTAACTAAAGCATGTTTAATTGCTTTATGTTAATGCGCTGTCATGAAAATCAGGTGCTGATGCGAGTCTAGGCCATTTAAAGCAAAACCCTTCATTTACTTTCCCGCTGCCACATTAGAGCGTGCATACATCACCGCGCGTCCGTCAAAGTGTCACCGTTCCCTCGAAATTAAGCTGTTTGCCATTTCGCCCAGACCCGCTCATTTCAGGGTGTCGACGCCCTGACGGCTCCACAGGGTCACGCGTGACAGCTCATCAATTGCACGGGGCCATAATTTGAGGTTTCAATGATGAGATGACAGGAAGTGAGGGACGCCTCAGCCTCTGTTCATATGCGCTCCCATCAAGGGTGGATGTGTCCTTTCCCCGAGACATCAGCTGATGATGTGCCAAGGCTGCACTTCCTGCACCGGCCGAGCCCCACGGATAGCTCCAGAGCGAAAATAGGTCCTACCTTGAATAATGGAGGGAGACATGGGAAGGTTTTTAGCTCTGCAGGAGTTTTTATTCTCATCATTCGTCTCCGCTGGAGGTTACAACCTGCCCTGAGCAGAACATCTTTCTTTCTTTCTTTCTTGTTGTATTTTGTTTAATTTGAGGTCCAACGTTTTGTCTATGATTCATAAAGGGCTGCAGACATATTTCCAATTAAGGAAGCACTTAGTATAAACACAGCTGGTGGTTAATGTTTGCTTTTAGGCGATGGATGAGCCCGCTGTGAGCACTCCTAACATTTGTACAGTCCAAGTTGAAAAGATAAAAAGATTTGCTCTTTAAGGAAAAATTATGCAAGAGGCAGAGCTAAGTCAAACATCCAATCTAGAGGTCATAAACCGGTGATCGCAGAGCCCAGACAAGATGCAGGGAAAGGAAAAAACAGGCTGCATCCATATTTAAACAAAAAAAGACAAACTGGGAATGCGACAAACCGAGCAGCAGAATCGATGGCTGAAAAATAAGCTAAAAACTGCATGCAGTTCCTCTAACGCCCAAGTTAAAATGTACAACTTATTGCAGACATAAACATATTAACAGCCTACTATAAAAAGACAAAGAAGAAGAAGAAGAGCCCGGGAAAGCAGAGAAAGTGGGTAAACTGCTCGAGTACAGTTTAACACAGTCTGATAACTGAGGAGCTCACAGGTGTCGTTACACAAGGACTGATGAGCTGGTTATGAACAGGTGGAGAAGAAAGAAAAGAAGCAAAACTTAGCATGATGCAAATCCCTTCAGGATAAGCTTATTGTCACGGTCTCGCTGGCAGACCGTGGGGATGTGGGGAAAGGAGGACCCAAAATGCAGGACTCTACAGTGCAACAGTGTTTATTTACAGTGGTGACAATCCGAACAACAATAAATCCCCCCGTGCGATCCCAACTCCCGTTCCGTGTCTTCTCCTTTATCCCGTGCTCCGTGCTCTGTCTCCGTTCCCTGTGTACTCTCCGTGTGCTGCCTCCTGGTCGCCACAATTCCTCCTGAGGAAACACGCATACCAAAGGCAGCCGTGAGTACAAAACCTAACAGTAGACTTGCACTAACCTTGCACAATACACTTAAGACTGACGGGAAGTCACTCAACGATCCAGCGTCGAGGAGCTCTCAGCCACACTGTTTTCAAGCTCCTCTGACGAGGCTTGATCGGCGCCAGGTGTGTGTGGATTCCTGGGTGGGACCGGTCAGCTGGCAGGGCCACACCCACCAGGCCTAAAAGTGCCTGCCACGACCGCACCCTCACATACACAAGCACACACCCCTAAACACCTGACAGTACACCAACACGGAAAAACAGGACAGCAGACACAACCATAATAACAACAACCACAATAATGATAATGATAATAATAATAATAATAATAACTACAATAGTAGTCCACACTGCTCACGGACCCCGAATCCCTGGAACTGGGTCCGTGACACTTATGTTTTGTAGATGGAGGTTTTTGATCAATATTTAAAGTTTTCAAAAGTGAAATGAAAATATGAATTTGCAAATTAACCTCCAGCTTTCAGATGTGGTGCAACAGGAAGTCTTTTGAAAAGCAACAACACTCATCCGCTGATCTGTGAAGCACATCAACTCCCACAGCTCATTTATTTATGCACAAAATTACAATATATAAAGAGACGGAGAGATGTTTCAAAGGAGAAGCCGATGCTGGACGGTACAGTGGAGGGTGCAGGACCTTAAACCAAGAGCGTGATGGTAAAGCTCATACCGTGCTTCTACATCACCCGACATGTGAGTCTGCGGCGGCGTCTGGCTGAACAGACTGTGGTGATGATGTCATCTCGAGCTGCTCCACGGACCATGAATAATGAACAACAGCTCTGAGATCAGCCGTGGAGATTTTTTTTTTTTACTCAGATGAGTCACTAAGCTGAAAGTCCTGAATTTAAATTAAGCTCATTAAGATGACAGACATCCAACGAGAATGACTCAGCCACTAATTAATTAATTAATTATTTATTGGAGATTACAAGAGTAAAACATCTGCTGACGCCTTTGTCAGTTCAGGTCCTGATGCTCATCTTGTTAACTGGGATTCAGACAACATGATGTTTTACTCCGAGTTTAATGGCCACCATTTACAATCAGTCTGAAAGACACTCGGTGTCCCGGCCAGGGCGCGTCTGTGTGTTTGTGTGCAGCAGGATCCCAGAAATATCTGCTGGAATATAAAAGACCTCCTTAAAAAGAATAAGAAAAAATGTGTTCACTGCAGTGAAGTTTTTTAAATGTAAAATGCAAAAAGATAATGATGCTGGGTACTGCATCAGATAACTCTTATCTGGCCTGCCACAAAAACCCCTCAACAAGCTTCAGTGTGTCCAGAACTCTGCTGCCCGTATTATTACTAGGACTCTACTCACCACATCACCCCTATCCTGAAGCACCTCCACTGGCTCCCAGTTCAACTCTGCATTCATTTTAAAATACTCCTCTACACATTTAAGGCTATTCATTCTCTCTCCCCACCATATCTCTCTGACTTGGTACAGATCTCCATCCCATCCCGGTGCCTCAGATTCTCCTCTTCTCTTCTTCTTTCTGTTCCTTCATTTCGTCTTATTACCATGGGGGCGGGGCTTTTAGTTGCTCTGCCCCTCGACCCCCTGACCTCAGAAACATCACTTCTTTCCCCCTTTTTAAGTCCACCCTCAAAACCCACCTGTTCAATATAGGCTACTCTGTATAACTGCTTCATGCTCTTAAACTTTGTTTTATCATTGTGTTCATTTCCTGTTTTTATGCTTCTCTTATTTGCTCTGTAAAGTGTCCTTGAGTGCTTTGAAAGGCGCTTCTAAATAAAATGTATTCTTATTATTATTATTATTACTGTGATAGCTGTGTTTGGACTTGGATAGAAAGAGGCTAGCAGGGAAAACGGTGAGCAATGAGTTCTCTGTGGGTTCACGTTTCAAGTTATTGTGATGTTTCACATTTTGCAGGACGTCAGGCATTCATCCAGCTCGTTACGTGCACCAATCAAGCCAACACGCAGGAACCACAGGCCGCATGTAAACCGTAATTCCACCCATTTCATGGACTTCACGCTGTCGATCCTCAGTATTAGCATTTTGGTGTATCCATGTATCCATCTGAGGTTATACTTGATGCTGCTTCAATAGCACGACTGAGATGATTTCCAAACTCAGACATTAGTAGAGTATATATTCAAATCCAGGTGTTTGTAAATGAAGCAAAAATGATGAATCAAGACACAAATACTCACATTTAAAGAAAAAAAAACAATGCAAGAAAGGACAGATGGTGTGTGTGTGTGTGTGTGTGTGTGTGTGTGTGTGTGTGTGTGTGTGTGTGTGTGTGTGTGTGTGTGTGTGTGTGTTGACTCAGCAGGGACAATATTAAGAAACTTTAATGTGCAGGACACTAAATATTTGATGTTTGCCACGGAGGTTTTCTTTGCTCTGTAGCCTGGATCCTCGCATGAAAAGGTAAGAAGCAGTTACACAAAGGCAGAAAAGAACAGTTTTACCTTTCCTCACCTTGAGGAAAGTTTGAGTCCGCGCATGAATCATACATAAAAAATGAGCTTTTATTATAAGACATCAGAAGAAGCCGGGATTTCAGAGTTCTGGCTGATCGCACGCGTTTATCTCCACCTCATCCTCATTAAAAAAATGATTTGTGCTGAATATTTAACTGCCATTCGTCACAGGCCTTTTCTCTACATAGTACAAAGTTTTATAAGTCATCTGTATGACGGTCAGAGGGATTTGAACCTCTAACCCTGCTGCTGTAATGCCTCTCCCACCTCTATGGGCCTGAACATTTTCCCTTTACCTGCAGAAACATTTCCTCTTTTCTCTTTTCAGACTCCAGCCGCCCGCTGTGAAGGTCATTTACCACCTCATTTGTCAAACCACTGCAGTAACCGCACGCCAGCATTATGATTTATTCCACATTATTTATTTGTGTTTGGTCAAACTGTGTTGCTGTTTGAGTAGCATGACTAATAACCTTATTAATTCCTCTGGCAGGCTGATTTCTGGTCCATTTCACCCACAGAAGACAAGGTCTCAGAGGACCTCTCCACCACAAGTTCTGAACCTGTTTTAACAAGTTTCAGGGTAGAAAAATAAGAGTTACTTACCGACGAGGGGCAGAACATAAAGACGTGTTTCGGTTTTCCCTCTGTCAGTCTGTCGACACCGCTGACGAACGAATCCTTCACCGGGAACATTTTTAAAGTGTCCAGGTGGTGAGTCCTGGTGCCACTTGAATATAAATGAAGGACATAAGCAGACTGCTACATAAAAAACTACTTTTCTACTCTCAGCACTCACAGTGCTTTCCTACTACAAGCCTCATTAACCCTTTAAAGACAAGTGAGATTTTGCGACTTCTTTGTCATCAGTGTGATTTCTTTTCTCCCCAAAAAGAAAAACAAAATTGCAAAAAATGCCTGATGTAACAATGTGATACAAATTTAAGCATCCAGGAATCGAACCACTGAACCTTCGATTCACAGATGACCTGTTCTACCTCACGTTGGTCTCTGTAGCTATTTTAAGTGTTCATAAAAACTGTATATAGAAAAAATTCTAGCATTACTTGTATGTTACTTGGTGTTATTAATAAACAGGCTGTAGGTGATTTGCAGGAATACGCTGAATAGACAGAGGTTATAATATGTCATCTCATTGTTTTGTGTCCTGTTTATTGCTGGGACCGAAGACAGACGCGCCTTCTGGCCTTAACAACTTCAGACCAGTTGGCTTAACCTTGCATATCATGAAGGGACTGGAGAGACTGGTCTCACCAGGCTTAGCTGAGATGCTCTTGCCCCTCTTCAGTTTGTTTAACAGGTTCATGTAGAGGTTGGTGATGTCACTATTTACCTGCTGCAGCGTGCTGGCTCTCACTTCGATCATATCGATGGCTTTGTCATGCTCAGGATTAAATTTTTCCAGTACCTGTCTTATCATCCAACCATTGCTGCAGAGACAGAAGCTGTTCAGGGTGAGTGTCACCACCTAAAGCCCCAAAAATGCCTTCAAAAGTAATACCACTAATAGTATTTATGTACTTGTGCACAGTTTTCAACATTGCTGGCAGGAAGGATTTTCACCTTGACTCAGTTTCTCTCACTCCTTCATGATGGTGACTACATGATACTATCATTTGCTAAATTCCTGGTTCTTGTAGGTAAAGACCAATCATCCTCCTCCTCTCTGACAGTGCTGTATAATTATAACCCTGGAGACTGAACACGAGTGCAAATATTTACATTTTGATAGGAAAAGTCCAAAGATTAAAAACTTAAAGACGTTGGAAGACGTGCATGTCTTTAATTTATTTCCAGAGTCCCCTGCATCCCTCCAATGACTGTCAGTCAGAGTTGGGTTACTAATCAGGTAGTTTGTGTCGTCTAAAACGACCGACACCTCAAAGAAGGTGGTTTACAGTATTTTCACTGCACTGGCTTTGGAAGGACTGGTGTGCAGCGCTACAGTTCTGTTTGCAGTGTGCGTCAGACTAGAAAATGTGTAGCTTTTGCCTCGTGTCAAGCTGGCACTCTGCCTGCACAGCACAAAATGAAGAACATCAGCACAAGGCTCTGTAGCAGTTTTAATTGTTTACCATCTCTGTGGTAAACAATTCGAAACTTTAGGTGAAATTCATGGCACTGCTTATGGTCTAAAATTTAAGTATATGGGTCCTAAGTGCTGTAGTCGGTATAAGTTGCGCAAAAGATCCTAATAATTCACATCCAGACACATTGTTGCTTTATGATTCATTATTAAGACTTATTTTCCTGTCAGTAAATGTCACTTCTTGCTTTTCCAAACCTCTTCAGCTCAATCGCTCTAATTCATGTCTGATTGTGATGGCCATCTGCCAACAGTTAATGCAGCGCTGAAGAAGGGAGCAGGTGGAAACAGAGTGCTAAAGCTCGGTCGCCCTTCTAGTTAAACAAAGGTTAATAATTAGACAGAAATGCTCTTCTCTGCACTCTCCATCACTGCTGTGGACTCAACAGGGTTCAAAACTGGAGCTCTGCAAAAGATAAAAACTGTCCAAAAAACAGACTTTTATTAAGCCAAATAATAATAAGACGGCTGGACACTCAGTCTGGCAGAGACTCCTCATTCCCCACTGGATTACCGCTCATCAGTGGATGGAACTAAAGGAAGCAGAAAAAGAATAGAGGTCTTGTTTTTCGTCTCTGTGCAGCACTGATGGAGTTTGAATCTGGGCCAAACATGATCCAGGGATAAGACTCCTTGTTATCCTCACAGGGAAACTTGGGTTTGTAGGAAAAGTTGAAAGTAGTAAGCAGCTGCGGATGTCACATCCAGGCAGACTTCAGCTGATTGGATCAGACAGACAATCAGCAGAAATGATGCAGTGCAAGGAACCTGAATTTAATTCATCTTTGTAATGATGTTAGCTCTTTCCAGAGCTCTGAAACAAGCATGCTAATCATAGAGTCGGTGGGTTGGACTACAAGCTGCTGACGTTACGGAGCGCTGTCACAGTCACACATGTGGACAGTTTAGATACAGTCAGCTGTTTAGCCAGTGCAAAAATGAGGTTTCAGAACTACTAGATATGAGATATTACAAACCTGTGTCCAAAAAGATTGTGTAAAATGCCCAAATAAAGTTATTTGTCATCTGTATGTTTATATCATCACAGACAGGATGAAAGGTGGAGTAGTTTCCATGATATCATCCACTGGTTTCTGAAGTCTCGCTCTGAAGCCTCAAGATTTACACCATTGGCGTGTCAGGGATTTGAAAGTGGGGCAGATCTGACAGTGAAACGGCACACGCAGTGAGCATGTCCTGGATAATTCTGCTGCCTTTCACATAGAATAAGTAAACTGTATGGACTTAATGCTTATTCAGTATGACCTGAAATGAGTGCCCGAGTCCATAAAGTCAACAAGGAACTACTTAAAGAGGTCAGAGCAAAGGGTTGTTTTCCCATAGACTTCAGTAAAACTGAAACTCTTTCTGTGACCACATGTATCGCCCCCCCGGTGGCCTTTAAAAAGAAGCCACTTGAGGTTGGCTTCACTTTTCTGACCTGGAAGCTCTGCTCAGTTTCGATGCTGTGTTGTTTCAATGTTTCCAACTCTTTGAAGTTGGATTTTAGCTGCTTGGCTGCCCCTTTTTGAACTTTTTAAAAGTTTTGTACCAGAAAGTTGGGATGTGAGTGATTAACTGTAGATTCGGTTTAGTCAGTGGGATGAGCAATGCTCTCAGAGCCAGAGAGAGAGAGTTCAACATGCCTCTGTGATATATGGCTGTTTTAAAAAAAAATCTTTTTAGACATTTTTACTTTTTTCCTTGATAAATAATATTTTGTTTATTTCATTTTGTTCTGACTAAGTTTAAATTTGGACTGCGCCTGCAAAGCCTCCAAGCAATCCATCACAATTCGGACTGGACAAGTGGTTAAGAGGATGGATGGATGGATGGATGGATGGATGGATGAACGGACAGACGGACGGATGGATGATGGATGGATGGATGGATAGACGGATGATGGATGAATGGATGGATGGATGGATGGATGGACGAACAGATGGACGGACAGACGGACGGATGATGAATGGATGGACAGACGGGCGGATGATGAATGGATGGACAGACGGGCGGATGATGAATGGATGGACAGACGGGCGGATGATGGATGAATGGATGGATGGATGGACAGCCAGACGGATGATGGATGGATGGATGGATGATGGATGGATGGATGGACGAACAGATGGATGGACAGACGGGCGGATGATGGATGGATGGATGGATGGACAGACGGATGAACTGCCAGGCATGTATTTGAGTACCAGTAAAAGACTATTTTTGCAGTTATTTGAATGATGTATATGTAAAATCCTGAACTGAACCAAATATATAATGAATGGGCCCTTACTGTCAAAAATTTTGTTCATGTCAATTTAAATTTTATTTATATAGTGATAATCACAACAGCAGTTGCTTCAAGGCTCTTTGTATTATTGTATTGTCTTGACTTCATAATATAAAGAAAGTAGAGAATAATAATAATGGATAGGATTTATATAGTGCTTTTCAAGGCAACCAAAGCGCTTTACAATGCCACTAAACCAGACACTAAACCAAGGCACAATGTACATTTCAATTCCTTTAATTTTAAATATGTTTATCCTGTAAAATAGTCAGATATCTATTCATATTAATGTACAGAATTCACCTGCTTGCTGCTACTAATGCACATTCACCCAGTGTATATACTATATGTGTGTGTATATATATATATATATACACACACACACATATATATCGCACCATCGGCCCCTTTGGCCAACACCAGTAGGGTAAGGTGTCTTGCCCAAGGACACAACGACCAGGACAGAAAGCCCAGGGATCGAACCGGCGACCTTCCGGTTACAGATGCGCTTCCCAACCCCCTGAGCCACGGTCGCCCCAGAAAGCCTCAAGAATCAAATTGCCCTACTGAGCAAGTGCTTTGTCAACTGTGGGAAAGAAAAACTCTCTTTTAAAAGAAAGAAACCTCCAGCATAATCATGTGAAGACATCTGCTACAACCGATTGGGGTGATGGGAGGAAAACAGGACGGAGACATGCTGTGGAAAGCCTTTAAATCAATACCACTGGAAAAAGTGTTTTCTTAGGTAGGTGCATAATATATTTGAGTATAAAGAAAATTTTCTAACACAAGGCTTAAAATGTGTGGATTCCTGGGCATCGCCCTGATCCCAGCTCTGGACTGTTTTCTTGCGTGCGGGATGCAGAATCCTTGAATGTGGAGCAGATATTCACACAGCTCCAGCTTATCTGGCAGATCAGAGGGAGGCTGGGGACTGAGAGAGACTGCAGAAGTGTTGTCATCTCACGTACATACTCACTCCATGCCTCCTCCTCCTCCTGCAACACATACCTGCACTTCATATACCACCACCAATGTGCTGCACCGCCATCAGCATGCCGGCGGTGTTGTACAAGAGCTACAGTGCGTGCTTGAGTGTGTGCACGTGCTCACGGGCATGCATACATGCCAGTGGCTGCATATGTATATGACTTCATTGGACGTGTGCTCACAGATATCTGAGGATTTAAACTAGAGATGGACCGATCCGATATTACGTATCGGTATCGGTCCGATACTGACCTAAATTACTGGATCGGATATCGGAGAAATATAAAAAATGTAATCCGATCCATTAAATATCACGAAAGCATCTCACAAAACTTGCAACACGCCGTAACTCACCTCAGAAAGTTAGCACGTCGGAGCAGTATGCATCACGTGATAGAGCGGCTGTGGCATGCGGGACCTGTCGGTGGTCTGGATAGCATTTGGAGCTTCGCTAGCAACCCAGCATTTCATCTCCGACAAAGTTATCCCGAGAGAAGTAAAGCAAGTGTGTAAGTCCATCTCTGAATGTAAAGCATTCCTGCGTTAAGCTTAACAAGCGATATATGGAGCGACTGCTTCTTCTTGCTGCTACTTCAATCATGAAACTGCTTAACGATCAGCTGATCGGCTTTTCTGTCTCGAGTCCTTGTCTCTAGTTTGTTTTTGGCCCACTTTGCACCAGAAAGAGGAAACCAGCGGCTGAACAACAGCAGCACGTTTAAGCTTGATAAGCTGTTGTTAGAATTTATTTAATATTACTTTCTACTCGAGGATCTTTTTCTACGTAGCTGACGCTGGTAACTGTGCAGGGGCGGATCTAGCAAAGTTTAGCCAGGGGGGCCGATAGGGCATTAACAGGGAAAAGGGGGCACAAAGACATACTTTTCTTTCTTATTCTCATTCAAAATGTCTAGCTTTTAATAAATAATTATCTGACACCCAAAGTTTTAATTTGATGTAAAATGAATAGAAGTCAATTACTGTATATAGTAACTATTAAGTCTAATATATATACCCTAGTAAGCTATAGTACTTTTTCCCTTTGGGAAGGTACCATCTGTGCAGTCTGCAATTTTGTTGAAGAAAGATGTTGAATCTATTTAATATTTCTTGAAAAATAATTGATTTCTGTGCATTTTTTTTCACACTGCATCAAATTAAGGTTGATTACGTCGATTAAGCATCATGAGGTGGAGCGTGAGGGGTGGTTCCCTATTTTTTATTTTTTTATTTTTGTTGTTGCTGGGAGTTGGAACCCTATTAGTTAGGTTGCTCAATATTTACGCTAAGTACTCTTTAAAATACCAGAATAGGGAGGATGGTGTAGGTTTAAGTTTATTAGATTTATCAGTATTGCTGAACTATGAAATTTTTTTTTTTTGCATACAGGTATAACAGAATAGCTTTAGTATAGTTGTTGTTTTAAACTTGAGTATGAACTTATACAAAATGCAGCAAGATATTTAAAAAACAGTTTTGTTGATTAAAAAACACTATATCGGATTCATATCGGTATCGGCAGATATCCAAATTTATGATATCGGTATCGGTATCGGACATAAAAAAGTGGTATCGTGCCATCTCTAATTTAAACACATACTGAAGTTACACATGAGCCCCCCCGGCAGCAGTGAGGAATATATTTGCTTACAAAGAGCAAAGAACAGCCACAGCATGATGTGAAGGAATGCGCCAATAAGAATTGTGCACGTTGAGAAAATGATTGTACATCTTTTTTGTGTTGCGGTTAAAAAAAAGAACCTAATGCATGAACTGCACTTTCTCACATGGCTGCTTTCAGTTCATCCTTATATAAAACCTGTTTGCAATGCTGTTCAGTTCATTACTTCCATAATTTTCTTACCTCAGCTTTTTCTCCTGCTTCCCTTCCTTAAGAACGGCTTCTTGACTGCCATCCTTCCACTGAGACCATATCTGATGAGGCTTCAGTGAACAGTAGGCTCTGTGTCAGCTCTTTTTTTTCCTATTTCATAAGAACATGACTTTCAGACACTGTTCACCTGCTGTGTTTTTTAGGCCTGCCAGTTTCCTGTCCAGTTATGTCAGTGTGTTGAGGTGAACCATGATTTAAAAAGCAGCCAGTGTCCAACAAAAACCCTGAAAGACCTTCAGAAAGCCTGAAGAACTGTTGCTCAAGCTCACTTTAAAAATTAAAAGTCTGGCTCAGTGGACACAAAATATAAAGAAACTGGAGTTGGCTCAAGATTTGTGTCGTTATCGTTCTTATATTATGACCTAAAAAGGTGAAATTAATTAAATATTTAGAGTGCATCCTGGTCCAGTGACATAAATTGGTGGCATTTAAAAGTTGAGCTGATTATACACAGTTTGAAAATAAGGAGTCTTCACCAATTCCAGGATCATGAGGAGAAAGGAGTGGGAACAGTCTCATGGATGACGACAACCTCCAAAACTTCTCAGCACTTCACTCCCAATGAATTTGATGCTTTCAGTATAATACAGACAGCAGCTGTGCAACGCGCGCTGCCTGCAATCTCCTTCCACAAGGGCTTAAAACACCCTTCGTTAATAAAATCCTATTATGGAAAATAACAGATGCTCTGTTGTTAAGCAGTAAACCATCCACTACGACCTTGACCAAGGAAGAAGTGAGACTTACATGTAGCTCAGCATTGTGCTATTACTGAGTGTGTGTGTGTGTGATCTGGAGATTACACTGACTCGGGTTAAAAAGAGTGTGAACTCATGTTAGTGATAGATGATTTATCACAAAATGATAGACTGATACATAAACCTAAAACAGCCAATGAAACACTCTGCCTCCTGGGTAGCACACCTTTATCTTAGCACTTCACCTACAGGTTTATGGATGCAGCTTGCTAAGGCTTCAGTCACACAGGCCTAGAGACCAGTTAGCATCCATCCAGAAACCACTCCTCGCTGAAGAAAAATCTGAACTCGCCGAGCAGTTGTAAGTTCTGCTGCTCGTGTTAAACTGGTCACACTAAAAAATCGCCTTGCAGCTGTTTTGGTCGTGAGCAGTTTTCTGCAGATCGCCATCAATTCGCACATTTGGGGCAAACATGTCTGCAAACACTTCGAATTACTTGGCAAGTCGTAGTAAAACTTGAAAAAGTGAGACATAGTTGGAAAACAGAGGGTGGCTGCCTTCAAAGTAAAGGTTCTGTCTGCTGAAACAGTTGGTTACAGCACTAAAGCACAACTTTTATTCTGAAGGTGGATATTCTCCATTTTTGGTTTGCATCGCTCTTTTTTAAGTTTCTCTACAGCTCAGGCAGCTCAGAGCTAAAATCAGTCAACATGCATTGGCGTGAGTTTTTATGCAGGTATGGTCGTGACTAAAACACTCCTATTTGATTTTTCCCTGAGACCATGTGCTGGGCTAATTCTGCCCTGCCGCTGGTGTGTTTAAAGAGTTTTTACCAAATGATTTTGAAGCGCAGGACCTTGTAGAGCTGTGCCGTGATTGGCTGATTACACTGACTCCTGCTGAGTCAAAGTTTTCCACATCAACTGCAGCCAAAGTGCAATTAGATTTAAGTAAAGTGGACAAACCAAATCAAATTTCAGGAAAGCTTTTAATAAACATCTTGGCTCACAGATGAATGAACATACAGGAAAAGTTGACTTTGATGCACTCTCTGGAGACGTGAAGCCACTCTGTTATGAATAATTCATTCAGTGTTGCAGTCGCAGTTTGTGACAATATGAAAAATCAGAAAAAAAAATACTAATTCTCTCTTTCAAAACCTCGCACAGTCACATCAGTCCAAGGCCAAGCTGACAGAGTGGCATTAAGCCTATAAATACATACATGATACATTAATTTCAATCACATTCCACTTAAGCACACTCTGTCTTCCTCCATCAGAACTTCTATCCGGTTGTTCAGTCTGACGTCACTAGCCGTGTCTGGGTCTAAACTCCGCTGCAGGTCCATATATCAAACGATCACTGTGGCATTACTGAGAGTTGAAAAACTGTCTAAAGTCTTTCATCTTTAATAAAATGATCAGCGTTCTGCTCTACCAGGTGTAACAATTGAGTTTAACATCCAGGCATCCATGAAAACGGAATTTATGACATTTAATGGAGTTAGAAGTTAGCAGGGAGTTAGCTCGCTAGCTTCTATCTAAATACAATATAGCATGTCCTGACTGCGGGGTTTTGGAAACAAATTCAAACGTACAGCTCTGTTATCACTTCCAGCATAAATGAAGACAGAAAACTAAACAGCAGTGACGTTTGTAGGGTTACTGAAGTTTGGCTAGCTGGTATATAATGATGTGCTACGTGACCGCTAGCGACACAGCTATGCTAGCATAATATAAACAAGCTAACTTTTTTTCCACTCGATAAAAGTTAACGTGAGTGTTCTCAGTGGTCAGGAACAAATGTAATCGCATGGCAGGATGCTGTAAAAGGACCAAACTTCAGCCAGGAGAACAACTGAGATAATCCATCCACAATACGAGGTTAGTCATTCATATACTGCTGCATGGGCTGGGCTGTAGTTACATCCTAAGGTTTTAAAAACTGAGCTTAAATAAACGATTAGTGGTAATAAAAGCCGAGGGAGGTCAACAGGGATCACTGACTGTTTTAGGAGCTTTTTGAGATCAAATAGAAGAAAATACATAACATTAAACATGTTAACAACACAAAAGCCATATTAAACGCAGACTACTTTAGACCCGGAAGTAGGATTCGTCGCGTCATCACTGAACAACCGGATTCAGAAAGCCTCAGATCAAACTCATCCTGACAGCCAGCGCACCTCACAGACCTGGTGAGGAGCAGATAAAGCATAAAATCAATGAATCAGGAAATAAAACAGGAACAAGAAAGAGAAGAACACCATGAACACCTGAGCAGACCACTCCTCCAGGAACAGACACCAGTGACCACACAGGAAGTGACTGGGAGCAAAGCAGAAACCAGACACCGGAAAGAGTCAGTGGCATCAGGTTCAATCACTGAAATGAGTACCAATGAAAACGATTGGATACACTGACTGGATATTAGTGAGTGCTTAATAGAGTACATTAAAGAATTACCTTGGCAACCAGAGGCTGGAATATCTGCTTGTGACCGACCCATCAGGTACAAAATGTTTGACAGCAGGTGATTCCTGTAAACACAGTCTGACTCACTGCATTATGTATTGAACCGTGAATTGTCTTGAGAAATGAAATCAATATTGAAATATTGATAAAAGTTTTACTCTATTCGCCTCCACTGTGTATATGTGTCGAGTTAAAACATGAATATGAGTACTAGTACTAACTATAAAGGAAACGTTGAAGTCTAGTCTAAACTCTGGAGACCATGTCTGTCCCGTGAACCCTAACTGGTACCCGGTTCCCTAACTGGGACCTGACATTTAAGACTCTGGGAACTCTGTAAGGTCTCTCAGATATGATGGGGCCTCATCATTTAGAACTAAACACAGTCAGCTGTAAGGTATAAAAAGAAAAGACAAACTTGTTTGGACACGTTCTTCGACTAGAGCAGCTCTTTATTGCTGAAATCCCTCTGTGAAGAACTAGAGAAGCTTGCACACCAAACAGATACTTTCTACAGAGATGAAAAGAAAAATCAATTCCCCCACAAACATTCCCTCATTTTACATCATCACCAAACCTCTGCCGTGTCTTTGCTCACCAGGATGCAACTTTGGAAGCCTGAGCTGCATGAAATAATGTCCCCAGTAATCCTTGCCCTAGTCTGAAAAAAAAATGCATTACCTAATAGTAAAGGAAGTCTCGAAACAAGTTTATAAGCCGTGAAAACACACAGAAATCACCCTCACATGTTCCAGGCGATAAACACGTTTAATCCTGTGAACCGGAGAGGAGAACTCGCTGAGATGTCCGGATGTCACAGAGTCACGGAGGCCTCGGCCGGCTCTGGAAGTGATCATATTTGAGGGCAGCGCAGCGGTTTGAGCCTGCTTCAAATAACCAAGTTTGCTGGCATCACATCTGAAAGGCCGCCTGAGGGGATGAGTCATCCAGAGATGGCTTTTTTTCCTTCATCCTCCTCCCTCGCTTCTCATTCCTTGTAATCTGCTGCGCTGGGCTCGTCGTCGTCATTGCTCGGCTTTGTGTTCAGTCGTGTTGGCCAATCAGAAAGGGCCGATCGATAATCAAACACTGTTTTTACGCTGATTGCCACCTTGAACTGAAGACAGTCGCGGTGCTGATGTTCGAGAAGCTGAGATGGAAATTGGTAATTGTGATTGTGATGTCTGCCACAGCCATTGGGATCGTTTACATCATCTCTTCACACTGAAGCACAGCTGTAGAGCAATTTGTCTTAATTTGTTTCTCTTCTCAGATTGATTCTTCTTTTGTTTCCTTTGATTGGATATCTCAAACATCCTCATTTGATCGTTCAGACGATGGTTACTGTTTGAGCCGAGGAAGAAATCACTTCTTCCTGTTGCAGTTTATTTCTTGAAAAAACGAGACATGAAAGTGTCTTTTTTCTTCTTTTTGGACGGGAACGTCTCAGATCAGACATGCTCGGCCTTGTGAAACAGGTTTCGGTGAGAAAAAAAGAACCCATCTATGCACCTGGCTGAAATGTTTATTTCCTGGTTTCTCATTGAACCGTGAAAAGCAAAAAGCTGTTTTTGATTAACTCCGATTTCGACTGTGCGTGGCAGAGCGGTAAAAAGAGAGCACATCCTGTACTGCGTTTAGATCAGGCGCACGGCAGCAGAATCACTGAAAGAAAACAGTTCAGCGTCTGTCTGCACATCACATTATAGAGCGAGAAACTCTGCATCATAGCAGGAAATGAAGCATATGGAAACATGCATCTATCGTTCATTTTTCTCTCCCCCTTATCAAATATCTAGGAGATATAACTTTAGGGTTATCTCTAAATCTAAGGTTAAACCTTAGATTTGACTGATGCATTTCCAGGATTATTTAAATCTCTTTATACTCCTGTGCTTTTCTTGCGTACACACAGGATGCAATCAAACATAACACTGTTTAAACATCAGAGAGCATCATTCAGTCAGGCGTGCTGCTGTTACCTCATATTTCAAATTCATTTACTTTAAGGCACAGCAGGCTGTTGGCCTTTGAGAGAGTCAGTAAATATCTGAAAATATCTGAAAATGAGACGTGAGCGTGGCTGCTCCGCTGATGATGCCCGGCACACGACGTCTCACTGCAGGTCTGCAGTTTAGCAAGTTGAAATAAGATGTTTCAGATTTCACCTCTGTAAGACATTCTGATGCAGATGATCAGGATGCAGGCAGGTCTTTAGAACAGCTTTGGACAGCTTTTCATTTTTCTTCGGTTTTACTGGAGATGTTGTTTAAAATGTTTAGTGGAGGGAGACGTTTTATTCCCGCCATGAATGAAAATCTATTTTTAGCATTGGCAAGAACAACCAGAAAGAACTGGAGTGTTTTCATTCCCAGGTACTTCCCCTCATAATTCCTAATCCTGAATTATGTTGTAAATAATGATTAGCAACTAATGAACTAACTGGCAGAGACATTGTTAGAGCTTAATTATCGACTGTGCAGGGCTTATTCCTGACTGAATATTGAAGCTTTGCTGACTGTTTGCGCGCTCATTAGTGACTCACTGCACTGCTTATTATTATTAGTTTTAATGATCTACTGATCTACAACATAGACACGCATACTTTGAAGCAGTACGTATAGATGGTTTGGTCACACAGAGGGAAGATGTACAATGATATGATGAATTAAAAAAAAAAAAACATTTTATTTTATTTCCTTTAAACAATAATTAGACATAACTAGACTAATTAGACACAGACAGTGTTGGGAAGGTTACTTTTAAAATGTATTCCATTACAGAATACATGCCCCAAAATGTATTCTGTAACGTATTCCGTTACGTTACTCAATGAGAGTAACGTATTCTGAATACTTTGGATTACTTAATATATTATCATGCTGTTTACAACTACATGGATGTACTATTGCTGTGACTTATTACTGTTACTGAAGGTCCGCGGCGCCGAACCGTAGTAAAGGGACCTCTGACTAATACGTCGGGTTCGTGTCGGCTTGTAGCTGAAAAATAGCTTTACTTTGTTGTCTGGGTCAACTTTGCTAGCAAGAGACAGAGAGAGGCGTTGAAAGGCTGCTCCAACGGAACTTATTGAAAACATGAACAAAGCGTACAGTCTTAATAGCTTACTTACAGCTGGACTCGTCAGACACTCTTCTTGGCTGCAGTGGTTATTATTATATTTACATGCTTCCAGCTCCCGTTTCTGCTCGATGACAGCTCGTACTTTTCCTTTCTCTCCCTCCCTCCCTCCCTCGCTCACAGACACATAACGGGTATGGCGGTCCATTCTCCCAGCAGCACGGACTACACTGCCCATGATGCTACATTCTTTAGGGCTATGCCTGTAGCATTCTGCCTATTAGCTTAGCACAACAACAACAAAAAGACGCTCTCTCACCCAGGAAACACACAGTCGCAGAGAGAGAGAGCGTCGCCCTGTAACCATGGCAACCGTAACGCTGCCACCTGGAACAACAGAACATGTCAAACAAAACCCAAACAGTCCTGACCCACCACAATATGAAACAGGAAAATACCGCCGTGTAATCCATTTATTTCAACAAAGTAACTGTATTCTAAATACCACCTTTTTTAAATGGTAACTGTAACAGAATACAGTTACTCATATTTTGTATTTTAAATACGTAACGGCGGTACATGTATTCCATTACTCCCCAACACTGGACACAGATAATTAAAAAAATAGATCCATCACATGTATTACAGACAAGACAAGCAAGTAAGAGTCGTTTGATTCTGGGTAAACTTTCTTTATTTCAATGTTTGAAATCCTCTGAAGATCATCCTGTTTGGCTGACATTCCTATTGATAAACCATTGCTTTCCTTTCAGGTTTGCACCTAAAAAATCCAGTGATGTGCTGAGATTTTACATCTTTTTATGAACATAAAATGAAAATGTTTCCCCAAACTTATCTGATCCAGAACC
Source organism: Copadichromis virginalis (assembly GCF_057382275.1). Classification (NCBI taxonomy): domain Eukaryota; kingdom Metazoa; phylum Chordata; class Actinopteri; order Cichliformes; family Cichlidae; genus Copadichromis; species Copadichromis virginalis. Next base: position 3,714,189 of record NC_140635.1, on the reverse strand, counting down.
GAACAGCCAAACAGTCACTCCTGTGTGATTTATTAGCACCAAGCTGCAGCTGCTGTATAAGCTTGTAGATCAGCACCACCTTCCCCTCTGTTTCCCACGGGTCAGAATCAGAATCAGAATACTTTATTGATCCCTGGGGGAAATTATTTTTTGTTACAGTGCTCCATTTTAAACCAACATTAAGACAAGACAGACAATACGCTAACTAAGAATAGTACAATATATACATATATATACATACATACATACATAAGTCACTTATAAATAAATAGTTGGAAAAGAAACATGTGTAGCTGTAGCAGCAAACAGTGTGTTAAGTGGATGCGTTGTACACTGCTTTTTACAGCCAACACAAATTAACTGGACACCCGGCTCATCAGCTTTAATACCCATCGAAGCTATCGGCGTCCACGCTGCCTGAGGCACTGACTCCTTTGCTGCTGGACCAGTGTGCAATAATTTAATTCAGCACAACTCAGTTTGACTCACATCAAATTTAATCAGGTAGAAATCTGAAAGAGAATGTGATATTATTTTCAAGGAATTCAACTGGAACCAGAAACACAATGTTAGATGAATGTCTACATTTAATTAAAGCCACAATTGTGGTTTAACCTTGACCAACGAGCTTCTTGCTGCCTCGAAACAGCGACAGATGGAAGTCTGAATGTGAACACCTGTAAAGCCCACCATCCACCCCAACCTCCTCCTGCTCAGTGTGTTTAAATAAAGGATAACCAGCGGTTATCCTTTATTTAAACACAAATGTAGCTGTGAAAGAAAAGCTCTGTAGTGTATATAGTGTATTAGAAAAGCGCTATATAGAACCAGTCCATTTACCATTTATAACTGTCTAGGAAGAAAGTTGTATAATATGACTTTGATAAAAGCAGCAAGTCTTTCACTTTGGCATCACGATTTTTGCCATGTCTCTGGGCAGTTATTTTGAAATTGGGTACAATGAATCACCAGTAAAATCTAATTTATTTATTCATTTTTAAAAAATGCTGGTTTTACTTTTGATTTGGCCCCAAAATATGGTTTAAAAAGCTTTTTCCACCCAGAGCTGTACAACATTATCATTCATGGGTCTACTCAGAGAGGAAATGCATCTCTGCTCTTTTCATCAAAGCAACCGTTAACATAATAATTCATGTTATGGATGCAGTTAGCCAAGACAGCTATAAGCACACTGACCTACATCTCTGTTGCTGTAGCCACAGGGTGGAATATGACTGCCACCAGCTGACACTGTGAATACTATGATGCTGTCACTGTTCCAACATGAAAATCTGTGATTTTCTCAGTCTGTAATGTTGATTCTGACTATAAATGTTTCCGTGATGTCCTCGATGTCTCTCTGATTCAAAGCCAACATCAACGCAGTGTCAAAAATGACAGCTTGGACGTTTGTTTAAAGAGCGGTCGAGCATGAGGATTTGTTTATTCATCTGCTCTACCAGAGTAAACCTCCATTCTCTGAACTTTCACTCAGTTGTTGTGTCTGTTGGTCTGTTTGGTGTTTGAGCTGCAGGCGACGCAGAACAACACAGAGTGAAGCTGAATGAGTCTGATTTATCTATTCTGTTGATCTGCATTCACTAACATTCAAAATAGATGTTTTTTACAGAGACTATGAAAACTGGACGCAGCCTCTGGGTCTGGACGAAATGCCCCTCTGCCCACTAATCTTGTTAAACTTTCACTCCCCTCTCTTGGCTCATTGATATCACACACTCCTCTCTTATTTATCTCTGGTTCCTTTCCATCCTCTCTTAAAACTGCAATGATAACTCCAATACTGAAAAAGAATGGTTCAGACCCTACAAATTTAAATAATTTCAGGGCAATTTCAGCCAAAATTCTCTCGTAGCCAAAATTCTGGAAAAGATAGTGGCTGCACAGGTTCATGGACACCTCACTGGAAACAACTTGTACGAACAGTTTCAGTCTGTCTTTCATTCATTTCATAGAACAGAAACAGCTCTAATAAAAATCACAAATGATCTTCTGCTTGCAGCTGACTCTGGACTCATCGCCATCCTCATTCTCCTTGACCTTTGGCAGCTTTCGATGCTCCCACCACTCCCTTCTTCATAGATTAAAATCTATTGGCATCAACGATATAGCACTCGCCTGGTTTACCTCATATTTATCTGGCCGTTCACAGTTTGTTCAGTTACTCACTCACAGATCACGATCTATTCCAGTTAACTCTGGTGTACCCCAAGGCTCTGTCCTGGGTCCTTTACTTTTTATGATCTATCTCCTATCCCTAGGTAATATTTTCAAGAAATATAACATCCAATTTCACTGCTATGCAGACGACACCCAGCTCTACTTATCTTCCACACCCACAGCTACTCTCCCACCCACATCCGTTTTTGATTGTTTAAGCAAAATCAAGGTTTGGTTTGCTCGTAACTTTCTGACTTCTTTCCCGTGGTCATTGTGAACAAAACATTTAGTCCATTTTGTAAACTTTGTCATTCTTAGTGTGATTTTCAGGCTAAGCTCACACTGGATAAAGTCAAACTTTACACTGTGTGTTCATGACTAATAAAGTTGGGTTTTTGTTTAGTTTTTCATCTTCTGGAATTACACTACTTTTAAGATTGGGCTTAAAGATTACACACGCTTCAACAGTGTGTTTCTCGTCTCTCACTCCTAACCAGTCATGGCAGGTAGCTGCCCCTTCCTGAGCCTGGCTCTGTGGAGGTTTGTTCCTGTTAAAAGGGAGTTTTTCCTTCCCAGTGTTGCCAAAAGCTTCCTCACAGAGGCCATCTGATTGTTGGGGTTTCTCTTTAATACTGTAGAGTCTGTACCTTACAATATTACATACCTTGAAGCGTTGTGATTTGGCACTATATAAATAAAACTGAACTGAATTAAATATGAAATACACCTGTACATGTAGATGAAGCCAAAATGTCACATCACAGTGAGATGAGGCTTAAAAAAATGACTACAGCAGTTTGTTTGGGAGAACTGATCATGATTCAATTAAGTTAATTGAAACCATTTACAGTCAAAGCAGAACAGGGTCCCAGAAGTGATAAGAGTTAGGACAGGACGTCCCAGAGCTAAGACGCTGGCGACGGTGAAGATGAAGGCTGAGTGAGCAGGATAGGGTGGAGATGAGAAGGAGGTGCTTACATTACATCACACAGAGCGGAGGCTGATTGGGTCGCAGACTGCGGAAAATGATTGCACCAGAGTAATGAAGTCAGTGTTGAGTTTGACAAGGTGAGAAACATGGGAGCGACGTAAAGGATAGACTAGCAGCCGAACGCTGATAGATGGGTGATTACACATCCTCCTTATTGAACTTACACATACTCACACAGTGACCTTCACTTCCAACACAAAGCAACAGTCATCTTTTCATAAGACTTCCACACCTGGGAGTCTATGTTCAGCTATAGTTTGCTGCCACATCCAAAGATACATTCATCTCTACAATGTGAGTTAGATAGTGACCAAATCTAACCCAAAGATGAATCATCGGGCATTTTAAATATAACTGCTGATCATCAGGATCCAGAGCGCTCCTTAATCTCTTTAGGTTTGTTTTGCAGCTCATTTGTAAATCAAATACAACAGACTTCTTTTATCTTCTATTACATTTGAAGCTGTACTTCATGAAGGCATGTTTGCATAAGGACTGCTCTGTTTTATCTCCGGCCCGTCTCTTCTGTCAGCAGCAGCACCGTTTCTCGACCTCCCAGGCTGGATGCTGTCAGGTTGATGTATGGAGTCTCTGAGCGCTCACACGCTGTGTCACATGTCGTGCGTCTGGAGCGTCACCCAACCCTGACGACTCTGAAGCTACTTCCCGTCTGACCGGCACAGCTGACAAAACACGTCGACTTCCAGAATCCCGTCAGTCTCCTCGACTGTTGCTGACTCTCTCTCTGCAGCTTCCTGCCAAATCAGAGAAAACTTTGCTTCAAAATAAAAGAGCTGAGCTGACAAAGCGTCAGTAAAACCAACCTAGCGCATTTTTAGGATCACCGTAAACATTCTGACTTCAAGATGTTGGAAACCTTCCTCTGAGAAATGATTGCATCTGATTATTTCAGCATTGCTGCACGTTCATGCTGCCAGCCTCCTGTTCCACAGAGGTCTACTCTAGATCTGGTGTCTGGGGAGGCCGCTCAACTCGCCATCATGTTTGTGAAGCCATGTCAGATAAAGTGACGTGTGCTTTGTGACATTGACTGAGTTCCGATCGTTTTTTGGTTTTTTTTGTGTCCCGTTTGGATCTTTAGCCATCAGAATTGTTGTCTTAAGGCCAAGAAAGATGCCAAGCGGATTTATTTTACCAAGTGGATCATCATGGCCTTGCCATATTGGTCCATTTGATTGACCTTTATTATAATTATGAATTTATTTTATTTTCAGTTGCTACAAACGGGACAGACATGATTGGGGGATAGGACAGGGAGAAAGAATGAAAGAAAGAGAGGGAGAGAAAGAAAACCAAAGGGGAGAAGAGACGATGAGAAAGCGGGGAAGAAAGAAAAACAAACAAACAAACAAAGAAAAAAAAACCAAAACATGGGTCACCTGTATGGAGAAAAAAAACAGAAGAGAAAGCAAACAACAAAGAGCAACATGATAAAAAAAACGGCACCATCACAATAAACTAGCTAGCAGTAGATATCAGTAGATACTAAATAATAAACGATATTGTGCAGCACGCAAGATAGACAGCGCATAATGTGCTTTGAGGCAGCAGCCAAGAAAGCTGTAGTCCGCGTCTGTGAATACCCGTGTGTACACCCGTGTGCATACCTGTGTGGATCAGCATGCTTGCATTCCAAAGGTTTCTCCATGTAACGATCTGCTAGGGAGTGTGGGGAGCCACAGCCCCGTCCACCAGGGTATGAAGCAGGTATGGAGGAGATCAAAACTCCAGACATCCAGAGGCCCCCAGAACACAAGAGACCATGGAAGACCAACAGAGGGGCAGCTGCGCCACTGTCCCAGTAAGAGCTGAGGAGAGTCCCAGATGAGGGCTCACTCAGCAGCCGCGGAGCAGAAGCCAGGGGGGGTTGCAGTGACGCACCCGTGAGCTCCGCCGGCAGCCAGCTGTGCCTGAGTGACCGAGCCCCAGGCCGAGAGGCCGGGGGCACTCCACCTCCGAAGTGGCCCGAGCGAGCCCCAGGCTCCAGGCCCCGATAAGCGGCCGCCAAGGAGTGAGCCGGTGTGTACCCGGACGCCCACCCCCAGACACAAAGAACCACCAACGCACCGACACCTGAGGGAGTCCGCCACCGGCAGGGGAAGTGGTGGTGGGGGGAGATAGGCCTCCAAACCTTGGAGGGCCTGAGATGTCCCCAGAGAGGTGGCGTCTGATACCCAACCTGACATATAGACACAGACATACAGGCACACACAGATACAAACATCCATTCCCACCCTCATGCTCTCATATGCACTCACTCCACACTCAACCAACGTGGAGACAGACATAAAGAGACGCTGTACACACGATCACACTCCCCAAGCGTACTCTACGAACCGGGTCTAGGTACCCTTGCCCCTGGAGGGGGGAACTGCACCCAGACCCAGGTGGTGTTACCCTTTTCCCTGCGGTGGGGGGAGGCAGACCGATCGGTTTTCTATCGCCCATTTGCTGGGAGTAAGGGCGCCCTCCGTTTGCGAGGTGCGCCTGCTGCTTGCAGCACAGGGAGGAGAGGGCGGGGCGGCGGGGGATTCTCTGGCTGGTTGGAGCAGCATCTAATAACCAACTCACAAAATAAAACAAAATAAAAACAAACCAACAAACACAAAAACACCAGACATCATGATACAGACTTATAATTTGCACCGATGTTTTTTAAAAAAATTCTGTACAGGGAGTGCAGAATTATTAGGCAAGTTGTATTTTTGAGGAATAATTTTATTATTGAACAACAACCTGTCCTGGGTCCTTTCGACCCAGCATTTTGTGTTTTCTCTTCGTGAGTTTGGTTCTGTTCTTCCTCTGGTTAGTGTTTACTCTGTTCTGCCCGTGTGTTCCTGTATCTAGTCCGCGTTTCTTAGTTTGTGTCCTTTCATGTGCAAGTTCCTGTTTTATTGTGTAGGTCTGCGTCTTATGTGAGTATTTTCAGTTTGCCTCCCTAGTCTCGTCATGTTAATCACTCCCGGCTGTGTTTCCCACCTGTGTGTAATCTCCCTGTGTTTTCTGAGTGTATTTAAGTTGTGTTTTCTGTCTAGTCGCTGGTTCGTCTGTGTTGTTTCCCCTCGGTCTCCCTGCGTCTCCCCGTATGTATTTCTCCGGACCTCCCTGCATCCTCATTCTGGTTTGTCTTCTTAGTTTACCCAGTTTAGGTTTCCGGTTTCATGTTTTGTCGCCACCGCTGTTTGTACTTACCCACCCCTGTAAATAAACACTCGCCTGCACCAGAGCTGCTGCCTTTTGGGTCCTTTTCTACATTCCACACGGCTTGCCCCGGCAATCCGTGACACAACCATGTTCTCAATGAACCCAAAAAACTCATTAATATCAAAGCTGAATGTTTTTGGAAGTAGTTTTTAGTTTGTTTTTAGTTTTAGCTATTTTAGGGGGATATCTGTGTGTGCAGGTGACTATTACTGTGCATAATTATTAGGCAACTTAACTAAAAACAAATATATACCCATTTCAATTATTTATTTTTACCAGTGACACCAATATAGCATCTTCACATTCACAAATATACATTTCTGACATTCAAAAAGAAAACAAAAACAAATCAGCAACCAATATAGCCACCTTTCTTTGCAAGGACACTCAAAAGCCTGCCATCCATGGATTCTGTCAGTGTTTTGATCTGTTCACCATCAACATTGCGTGCAGCAGCAACCACAGCCTCCCAGACACTGTTCAGAGAGGTGTACTGTTTTCCCTCCTTGTAAATCTCACATTTGATGATGGACCACAGGTTCTCAATGGGGTTCAGATCAGGTGAACAAGGAGGCCATGTCATTAGTTTTTCTTCTTTTATACCCTTTCTTGCAGCCACGCTGTGGAGTACTTGGACGCGTGTGATGGAGCATTGTCCTGCATGAAAATCATGTTTTTCTTGAAGGATGCAGACTTCTTCCTGTACCACTGCTTGAAGAAGGTGTCTTCCAGAAACTGGCAGTAGGACTGGGAGCTGAGCTTGACTCCATCCTCAACCCGAAAAGGCCCCACAAGCTCATCTTTGATGATACCAGCCCAAACCAGTACTCCACCTCCACCTTGCTGGCGTCTGAGTCGGACTGGAGCTCTCTGCCCTTTACCAATCCAGCCACGGGCCCATTCATCTGGCCCATCAAGACTCACTCTCATTTCATCAGTCCATAAAACCTTAGAAAAACCAGTCTTGAGATATTTCTTGGCCCAGTCTTGACGTTTCAGCTTGTGTGTCTTGTTCAGTGGTGGTCGTCTTTCAGCCTTTCTTACCTTGGCCATGTCTCTGAGTATTGCACACCTTGTGCTTTTGGGCACTCCAGTGATGTTGCAGCTCTGAAATATGGCCAAACTGGTGGCAAGTGGCATCTTAGCAGCTGCACGCTTGACTTTTCTCAGTTCATGGGCAGTTATTTTGCTCCTTGGTTTTTCCACACGATTCTTGCGACCCTGTTGACTATTTTGAATGAAACGCTTGATTGTTCGATGATCACGCTTCAGAAGCTTTGCAGTTTTGAGACTGCTGCATCCCTCTGCAAGATATCTCACTATTTTTGACTTTTCTGAGCCTGTCAAGTCCTTCTTTTGACCCATTTTGCCAAAGGAAAGGACGTTGCCTAATAATTATGCACACCTGATATATGGTGTTGATGTCATTAGACCACACCCCTTCTCATTACAGAGATGCACATCACCTAGTATGCTTAATTGGTAGTAGGCTTTCGAGCCTATACAGCTTGGAGTAAGACAACATGCATGAAGAGGATGATGTGGACAAAATACTCATTTGCCTAATAATTCTGCACTCCCTGTACGTTCAAAGTGAGCGCGAGAGCCCTCGGTGCGCCTGCTCGCTGCTGAAGTCAAAGTAAACTTTATTGTCATCTCCGCTACATACAGTCCAGTAGAGAGACAAGACGACGAGGCTCCAGTTACAGCAGTGCAAGTAAACAAACAATAATTATAAGAAGAGTAAGAAAATAAATATACACTTGGGGTAAAGGGATCAATTACAATTTAACATTTATAATTTAGAGTTTGATGATTTAAAGTCTCACACACAACCCGTCGAAAGGGGCGGTGGGCCCTGCTGCTTCCAAATAGAGCGCATTTCATTCATAATGTTGTAAATCCAAGCCCATCATGTATTCATGATTTGAATCCTGGGTTAGAAAAAATAGAACAGAAGAGGAGGAGAAACAAGCAAAAGATACAGGTAAGCAGGTCATCCTGAAACAATCAGAATACTTTATTAATCCCTAAGGAAATTATGTGGGTTACAGTTGCTCCAAGAAGAAATGGTAAAAAATAGTAACAGTAACAGACTAAACTCCAAACAATACATTATGTTACAGATTTTAATACTAATTAGTCGTTGTCAATTGTTGATTTGTCCTGTTCTCATTGTATGACGAATTATGATGGCTGTTTGGTAGCTGTTTGTATACTATGCATACTCTCTCTCTTCATATGTGTGTGTGTGTTTCTCTGGCGAAATTCAGTATGGTTCTGACAACAGTTTTATGTTAATGTACAATGTTTTGTGTGTGTGTGTGTGTGTGGGGGGGGGATGTGCACTGCTTGGCTGAATTACTATATGGAAGCTCCAGACCTTTGTGCCTGCCTGCTCTGCATCCAACCCTCCAACCTGACTGTCTTCCAAATAGATTAAGTATAGAACATGGACATAGCTAGCGTAGCCTCACCTGATGGTTAGCGAGGTTGCACCTGAAGTTCGGAGCGTTAGCCCTTTTTTCTGTTCTGGCTCTGGCCGACAAACTGATGGGCACAAAGACTCAGCCAATCACAATGCAGACCCACCTGAATCATAGAGTTATCCTCCATTGTGAGCAGATTTGTAAAAATAAGCACTATGTTCTATTCAATAAGACTTGTTATTGCCAGTGGAAGCCAAACTCAAAGATTCATCTTCAAGCAGAGAAGTCGCCCCCTGCTGGTGGTTCCCCAGTAACCTCACTTTTCAAACTCTGAAGCTTGAGCCTGTTGTCCTCCTGCCTGCTGTCATCCTGCAAAACTCTAACCTGCAGATGATTAATATGAAAACTCGGGTCAGACTTTCTTGACTAAATATGCTAATAATTCTGGAATAATTCTCCCCTCTTCCCATTAAATGTAGTTATGGCAAAAAACAGAAGTGGAGCCAAACAGTCGATTCAGAGTCCTGTGCTGGAGCAGAGCTAGAGTTCATGTGGCTTTCTGCTGCTTTCTCGGCCTCTACTGTAGCTTTCCACATATGGACAGAGGAGGGTAGAGAGTTTGCTCTATTGAGCCATGCACAGACTCCAAATATTGCAAATGGAAAAAAACAGTTGTGTTCAGTACAAAATATTATCTGAAAAATGCATTTTGGTTTTTCCATGTAGCCTTTTAGAAAAAGTGCTCTAGCTCACAATAACTGCAGAACAGGCAAAGCTAATCACATCGATTTTATTTTATAATATATTTAAAACACGTTTACACATATTTTCAATAATCTTGGTTATTTACAGTTATTTATTATAAAGTTTATACAGTCATGGTAACGTAACCCTTCGTACATGTGTGTGAGCACAAGTCTGTAGCCTCAAGTGTTTGAGATCAAATAAAATGTGTGTCTACGTAGTTTTATCCAGCTGTGTTTGCCTCCGTGTGTGTGTGTGTGTGTGTGTGTGTGTGTGTGTGTGTGTGTGTGTGAGAGAGAGAGAGAGAGAGAGAGAGCGAGTTAATGAGCAGCTATTTTCGCCCCTTTCCAGGACAGGATGTCGTATTTGCTGCCACTTCACGGTGGCGGGTGACACACATCAAATCAACACACACAGAAATGGACCATTAATGAGCCTTCCAAAATTCAGGCAGCACTTCTGATGTGTCGCTGGGCGTGTGTGTGTGTGTGTGTGTGGAGGGGGGAAAGCTTCAGTGTAAAAGCCTCCGGGAACAGCAAACCTTCTTTGAACACCAACAGCCTTTTACAAAAGCAAACAGGATTTAGTGCAAATGAAAAGCTGCTGTGTGATTTCACTCGATGTTCTGAGCTCGTTTTAGTATCTTTACTCACATCGACCTCGAGTGGCAGCTGCAGGCGAGGAAAATGCTTAACAACATACCGTACAGTCAGCTGTTCAGAAATAAACTCATCCAAACACCTGTACTGTCTGTTCTAATGCTGAAAGCTGAAATCTGCACCATCAAAGATATTCATCTCGACTGGTCAGGTATGTGTTTTTGTTTACTGTGTCATTCTTACTAAGTACAATGGCTGTATCTATAAATGAAACTTCCCTTTAAGCTAAAAACCAATTAAAATAATTAATCCCAAGGTATAACTGATAGGGTCAGTCAGCTGTTATCGCCATGGTTGCTGTTTCTAAGAGTTATCACTTAGAAACAGCAATAAAACTACACATAAGGGCGGCTGCAGGAGTGTTACCGCCATAATTCACACAGGAGTGCAGTCTCAGGTTGTTCTCACTCCCTCACTTCGAGTTTTGTCAAATTTTCTGCCGCCAAGAATGAGGTTCAGATTCTAAAGCCTAAACCCAACTGAGTACCTCTCCCATCTCACCCTAAACAGTTTTCAGTGCATGAACTCTACCGGTTTGTTTGGATAGACCAAGTAGATTTGGCCCTGGACAAGCGGGAAAAGATGGATGGATGGACATGTACCAGGTTCATCAGCACTAGAGCTGGTATGGATGTGATCTGATGCTTTGCTTTGGGAGCAAACTACTTCAGAGTGCACTCTGCTTGAACCAAGTCACGCTGACGGCGCTGTACTGTACTGTGTGTTTGTTTTTGGAAACCACGAAACATAAACCACCAGATGAAGCGATGAAGTGGAGGAATCCTGCACACTGCAAGAAGAGTCTCGTTCAGGTCTTAAAACATTCTTTCATTAAAAACAACAAATAAAATGGTCTCATTATCGCATGTGTTAAAATACAAACACTGAGAACTTGAATTACAAACACATAAAACAGACAAAGACTGATTTTAGGACTTGATACAGACACAAATGATTTGGCAAGATGGAGATTTTGCATTGATGTAATGACCGAATGTATGCAGAACCCCACCAACCCTCTGATTTACAGCTGCAGTCCACATCTGGCTGAGTTTCCTTCTCCAATGTTACACATTTATCTTCCTCATGAATCCAAACAATAAAGCAATAAAGAAGTCGTGTACTTTCTTTGGTATTAACCTGATGCTGAACTTTACACCTTGTTGACCTGCAATTCACTTCGACACTCACTCCAGCCCACGCTGTGGGTTCCATGTCTGTGACACATCATGAGTCACAGAGGTTGAGAAACTGGGATTGTGGCATTTTTTGCAGTGTGGGATGAGGCGAGGCAGAGACAGCCCGGCGCGGTCGGCGTCGTCGACCCCGCGCTCTATGATTAAACTGACAGTTGGGATGTCGCAGAGCGCCAAAGCACTGCTATCGAAACTGTGAACCGGCTGCCATAATTAACGGCTTCGGCTGCACAAGGAGCAGCGTGCCAGAGCAGCTGAGACACTCACAGTCAGCGGCCTGATGCCTGTGAAGCAAACTGTGAGGACAACACTGGTTTTGCCTCTCTGCATTCTGAACTCTGATCTCTGCATTAGGAAAATATGATTGGGAGTAAATGCAGAGCGTTACAGAGCTCTGCAACTCACTGGTCTTTGGCCTTAAAAACACACACCTGTATTTACCATCAGCAGCAGGTCGTCACAGTCACGGCTGGCGACACCTCGTTTAATCTGAAAATAGTGCTCTGTGTTTTTGCTGTGGTTTCCTCTAAAACATGTTTCATGAATGTGGGCAGATTCCAACAAACTAAGAGTACGTTTGTGTGTCATTCATGCTTTCTGGCACACGTTGCACACTCCTCGTGTAACATGATGACAAAAGTTTCACGTGTTGTAAAAAACATCCTAGGAACTAAAAAATAGTCCCAGAAGAAGTTCAAGGAGTCGCAGCCACACTCAGTATCTCCAGTATGGACAGGAGACAAGGGGTAATTTCCTCTAACAGCTGTTAGAATTATAAATAGTTCCACCAGGCCAAAAGCAGCTATTCACAGGATTTACACAGACACGAGTCAGAACAATGTTCAGATTACACACGATGACAAAGTGAAAAAAGATTCTTTGGAATACAAACAAAAATATAACCTGAACAAAAGTATTCACTGCCTTTGGCACACCTGTTCTTTGAAGAACCCTTCAAGCTCCCTCAGGTTGGATGGGGTGCGTCAGTGCGCAGCCATTTTCAGATCCAGAGATGTTCAACCAGGTTCAAGTTTGAGCTCTGTGCACAGACCGGTCCAGAAACCACTCCTTTGGTCCTGTTGGATGAACCTTCACTGCAGTCTGAGGTCCACTGCTGCATTCATCTTTCCCCTGACCCTGACTAGTCTCATGGTTCCTGATGTCAAGAAACATCCCCGCAGCGATCATCAGGGTCTTGGTCACCTCCATGACTGAGGGAGGCCCTTCTACCCTGATCACTCAGATTGGCCAGACGGCCACCTTTAGGAAGAGTCCTGGTGGTTCCATTTCTGGATGCTGCCCAATGGGACCTTTAATGCTGGAGACATTCCCAGGAGGTCTAGAGGTGGAGGCCACAGGTCAGGAGAATGCTGCACGTTGTCCTCACCCTGTGAAATAAATGAGCTAACTATGCTGTGCTATGGTTATGAATATGCTACTTTGCTATGACTGCTGATCTCTGGGGGTGAGGTGTGTGTGATGGCAGCTCAGGCAAAACCAGAGTATCTCCTTCAACTGCAAATGAAAGAGGTAGATGTGAAATATGTAACTGGGTCGTAAATTACATATTATTATAATCACACAAAATGTGTTCTAAACCCCAAACTGTTCCTGGTATACGTGACTTTTAGGACCTCCGAGCCTGTAGTTATCTTCATTATCAGTTAGAGCCCCTCTTCATCCTTTTCTTCTTCTTCTTTGGTGCAACCCTATAAATTTGGGGTACCCCTTTGGCCTCTCCTTTTTTTCTACAATTCCCCTGCGGGAGAGGTCGGTGTCATTTCTTTTCCAACACTAATTGTACCTTTATCCACCCTGATGTTTCTGATTGTGTTGTCATCATTACGCCTGTCTTTACTACATGCTGTGAATATGTGTGTGCCACGTATGTGTATAGGTGCTGTTAATGCTTGCTTGAACAGATCAGTCTTGCTTTATATTTGGTTATAGGAGCTTGAGCGGGCCAGTTATTTACTTGGAGGTCTTTCTTTTCATCTTTCATTGTCAGATACAATGCAGGAACACACCAGTTACATTTATGCATTCTTTTTTTGCCAACCTAACACTTCTCGCTTTGTTTGCAGTGTTGCATTTTCTGCTAAGACGTTTGTTAATATTCTTCATGGTGCTCCATAATAACCACTTGTTCCTCTTAACTGGAACAAGCTCCCTGCATGAGTCAAACGAGAGGCGGGTTAACAGAAAGTTGATGACCACCGCCATGTTTCCAGTTACCTCTGATTGCAGTTTCAGGTTTTGTTGACTGTGTTGAACTTTAGTTGTAGTTTATCCCTCTACTCTCATTGTCATCTCTTGTTAATTACACCATCTTGATCTGTCATGTGTTCTTGTTCAAAGCCTCTGGTTGTTCTCCTTCACTTACAGCTCTGATTATTCCAGTGTTCCTGTTTTTTCAGCTACAGTGAAATTTTATTTCATTCTTCTGTCCTTGTGTCTTGCGTTTGGGTCCTCTCTACACCTCATAACCTGACACGTAGGCTCGCTGTACTGACTATTTGCCTTTATGCCACCAACTACAAGCGAACTTCAGATATCAAAGCTTTGGAGAAAAAAAAATCTGTGCCCTTCTTACCGGTTCTGCAAACTTCCCTTTCAAATCTAAGGTTTCACTAACTTCTTCCAGCCAGAATTGTACATAATTGCTTAAAGTATAGTTATATTTTATGAGTAAACAACACAGAAATGCTTTTAACAGATTCAGAGAAAAAATATATTTTCAGCCACACTGCATCGTCCTCATCTATTACCTACTGGTTCTCATCATGCAGCAGTCAGTGTGAGCAGTCATCGCTCTACATGGACTTGCTGTGGACCCGAGTTGTGTTTCGTTATGCAGCACCGAATAAATCTGAACACACAGTTCAAGGTCACACCTGTAAATATTGTCTCTGGAGCCGGGCAGGTTTCTCCACCAGCTGTCACTGTATAATACTAATCACCGCCTCACTTCACAGTAAACCACAGACTGGAAAAATAAAACAAAGCGGACGTCCGATCAGCACCAGGGCGCGTCGCAAACATGCAAAGTGTGCTCTGCTTTGGCCTGCGTGTAATCACGGGCGGCTGACTGAAGTCCCTTCACAGGATTTCTGGGAACTAATATGGAGCAGCCGACTGTGTCCTAACACAGCTTTAATCATCAGTTTAATGAATTAAAATGTGATGTTTCTGCCTCGCTGCTTCAGCCCCGATTTCATTTGCTGTATGGACAACAGCAGATTAGGAAAAATGTTTCGCGGCTCAGACCAGATTTCCTCGCAGCCCAAACTCGTATTTATACACACTCGATGTATATAAATGAATGCAGACTAATAAAAGATTTTCATTGGTATTCACAGGCGGCTTTTGTTGTGTCTTCCAATCAAACTGATATGATTGCAATTCTGTATTTCCCCAAATCTCCCAACCACTCACTGAAGACAGCTGCTCCACCCCCGCCTGGGTCTGCTGGAGGTCTCGTCCTGTTAAAAGCAGGCTTTTTATTCCCAGCATCAGAAGGTGCTGCTCACAGATTGCTGGAAGTTTTCTCTTGAATTTTGTTTGTTTTATTTACTTTACGATTGTTGAGGTTTACTTCTTCTTGACCTCACCGATCCTTCTGATATCAGCTGGAGAAGAAGAGTCAGATGAGGCTGGAGGACTTTTCATCAAAGCTTTATTACCAATGTGCATTGGGAGATCCCACTACATGCAGCCACAGCAAGCATCAAGTGGATCTGAGGAGTTCAGCAGTTTTCCACTAATTCTATTGTTCAGTCGAGGGGGGGGGCTGTCCTCCCCCAGGCTAGTAGCTGTGGCTTCCTGTTTATGTGGCCAAGGCAGCTCTTACTCCTCATTTTATGATAGGTAGACCCCCACCTGTCAATAAATTCCTCACACTATACAGTGAGAAACCAACTTATTTGGCACGTCACAGGTCAGGGATCAGCAACTTAATCTCATTCTTGAAAGCTTTAACGTCACATGAAATGCTTTGAGAATAAAAACAGGGGTTGACCGCGTCATCCTAACCAAACACACTCACAAATCATTTCCTGTTCTTCTGATCCCCCTATTATCTAAGCACATTCTATTCTAATCTTTGGTTTATTCTACTCACACAATGTAAAGTGCCTTGAGGTGACTCTTGTTGGCAATTGGCACAGTAATATGTGAAATGCGAGAACTTCCTGGTAAGTTGTAAAAAAGCGTCACTGTAACTTGATTTCAGCTTTCGTTGTGTAAGAGCTCCTTAAGCCTGGATTGTACTGTGTTGTCGAGACACAACGGTGGAGTAGTCGTTCTTGTTGTACTTCTTTGAAGTCTGCTTAAAGTCCGCTGCCTGGGGTTTTTAATGTGGATTATAGGGCACGTTGATCCTCACACTCACTGTCCAATGTCGAAATTTATATCACAGGGATCCTGGTGAAACACAAAGTATAAAACTTATTTGCTGGCTGTTAAGAGTATTTCCGGATTCTGGATTCACAGCGGTGCGACGTTGCTTCATGTTTGGACACAGCTTTTTATGCCACAGGACATCAGGCTGAATATGGATCAAGAACTGAAACGACTGTAGTCCACAACAGTCTGACAGCCGTGGAAGTCTGACATAATGAATGAAAACTGACAGTCCAACGGTGAAGCCTCTGACAGGAAATCTGGCACCAGAAAACTTCTGTTCTGACCAACAAAAGTATGAACAAAACTGCCAAAACCTAACCTAACCTCAAAATCTAACAAAGGCACAACAGGAAAACAAAGCAGGCACATGAGGATGGATAACAGACTGTCTGACAAAGAGGAAGACAGAACAGAGGAACTGATTAGAACAGAACAGAGGACAGGTGAGATCGATCAGGGACAGGTGAAGGACAATCATCAGTCACAAAGAGGGAAGTAATGGAGACAGGACTAAACATAAGATACGAGCACGTAGAAGAGGAAGAGAGAGCAAGCACACGAAAGAAAATCAACTTATAATAGAAACTGGGTCACTAAATACATTCAGCATATACAAGAATAAAAGACAGAGTGATGTTTCCAAGGATGAACTGTCTGCCTTACTTTTCTTCATCGTTTTTTTTCTTTAGACAACTAAAGAAAAAATTCTGGGGGAGAGAAAATGTTTAGTCTCTAGTGCACGATCGTAAAAATGATGCACAGATATCTCTTTTATTGCAGGACTGTGCAGAATGTGAATGAATGCTAGAAGTGATATTGCAGGTTTGTGGAGGTAAAGCGAGGAGGGTCAGTAGACCGTCTAAACTCCTGGCTGTGTCCTCTGTCCTGATAACACACAGACTGCAGCTGCAGGGATTTGGCTCATTCTGCTTTATCAAAAACTGTCAGTAGGAAAGTGTATTATGTTGTGACGAGCTGGATGTGATAGAGACCGATGCTTAACCCATTGTCTTAATTCGTTTCAGCTGTGTCCAGTTACGCTTATGTTTCCATTTTCCCTGATTAACCTCTGAATTTATTTAAAGCTTCAGTCTGTCTTTGTTCCCTCTGACTCATATTGCAAACCTGTTCTCGTCTTCTCTGTTTGTTTTTCCCGCTTCCACAGTTTTGATATTTTCTCAGGAAGTTCATCTGACATAGACACTGTTAAATTAAATGTATGCAACTACCCGCTGTGGTAAGGGAGCAGCTAAATGTAGCTCACCGTACTTGCCACAATTAGTGGTGTTGTCAGTTGATGTTTGTTTGTTTTAGAGTTTACATGAGGGTAACATGGTATTTAAGTTATTCTATAAAAACTGTGGCCTTTCTGTGTGGCCTGGTTATTTTTCATCCATACAACAATGCTGTCATAGTGTGACCAGTTGGTAAATTTCAAACTTATCAAGCTGATACTAAATATAATATATTAAGCATTATGTGTATGATTTTCTTTGTAGAGACTTCTCCAACCTCAGAGTCTGCAACATCCAAAGACTGTGCTCTGTCAGATGTGTGTGATATATATGTGTGGTGTATGCGAGGCCTCTGGATGAGAATCCTTTGCCTTTTCTTGATCTTCTGTAGTTCCACATCGTTTCAATGCTACTCAAATGAAACTACGTGCCAAGTCAACAACCCATGTAATGGACTTCCTGTTGTCAAATTTGTCAGCGCTCTTTAAATTCACCTGAAGTTAAACTCCACACTGCGCTCATTAAATCACTGACCAGTGTGGTTAATGTTAAAGTGACCCCCACGCCTCCTGCAGAAATGAAGCGTTCAGATGGTCACAGCAGGAGGCGAAATGAGAAACCGCGAATAACCCGAACTGTGTGCGAAAGTCATTTATTGTGATTGATGCATTAGCTGCACTGATCCTTTAATTCTGTTTCACAGCCCAGTTATTTTTCAAGACCTGATGGAAACATGCCCCCACCCTACCTCAACCACCTGCCTACCCAGAATAAACTCCTCATCCTCACCACCCCCTCCTCGCCTTCATTGTCATGCTCATGCGTGTCTATTCGCACATACTGTGTTTAAAATCATTACAGTTTTTGAATTACTCCAGGTATTTGACAGGAATTTGGCATCCACGTCAAAATAAAAGCAAACATAATAAATAAAAGATTGAATTATGCCATATGGGCTCAAACGAGGCTGGATAAAGTTGAGCACTCAGTTATGCAATGTTTACTGAATACACTTAAATGCATTTTTATATGCATTTATTATACCTGCACAATAACTATGCACAAAAAAAACAGGGAAAGCAAGCAAAAGTAGTCTGTGGCTCAAAGTGTGACGGGTTAGCGTCACTGAGAAAACAACAAGATGGCAGACAGGAAGTCGACGTCTGTCCTGTCAGTCGAGTGATTTTCACTCTGCTTTCAACTGGGCTGCATCGATCTTTTCACCCTGAGCTTTCCTGTTGTCCCAGTTTACCGACCCTGAATTGTTTCTTGCTGGACTGCAGCTAAAACTACTTATTTGCTTCAGAGTTTTGCATTTGTGTTCTCTTTGCATCACACTTTACACAAGACACACTGAACTGAGGAAGAGCAAACACTTCCTGTCCTGATACGAGTGCACCACTGTAAGTTTAGTGTTCAGTATTTAATTAGAGGAAACCACATTAAACTGTAATTTCTTTTAGTCTCTAATGTACATAATGTATAAAATTGTATCTTGTGGATTAATGGTGAACTTTACATGCAAACAGCGGCCTGCAGGGATGAGTCAGCCTCTCGCTGCTCTGCTGGCTCGGGTTTAACATGCATCCATCGACAAGTCAGTGTGCATGAATGCATTCGCTAACCATCCGCCCAGTTCCTGATTCTTACACATAAACATAAATAAAAGGCAGTAACTCGAGTGATGCAACTTCCCACATATATCACCATAAGAAGGTTAAAAGAAAATATGTCGACCCACTTTAGGGACATTTCTGATGCTTTACATCACTGATACTATCATGTTAGGTGGAAAATATTTTAAATCACAGCAAAGAGGTTTTCTTTAAAGAGCTCTTCTTTTGCTGTAAATATCAATTTCCTCTGCAGCTTCATGACTAAAAGTTGTAAAGAGATGAGGAGGAGGAGGAGGAGGAGGAGGAGGAGGAGGAGGGGTGATGGCTGGAAAGACACAAACAATTCCAAGAAGAAAGGAAAAAGGAATAAGTGAAAGGTGGGGGAAAAGATGAGCAATATATCTGATAAAACTGAAACATCTGCTTGTGATCAATTGCAGGAAGAGCAAAGACAGGACACAAAAACCATTCATCTGCTAATTTCCACACAAAGACCGGAGATGTTTTTAGCTGAAGGTCAGTTCTTTCATTCCTCTTCCTAGAAGGCCTTCCTGTCTAAATGTTCCCACTAATTATTGGTTCATAAATGTCTCCGAACTTTAAATTCACGTTCGCTGACTGTCTCTCACAGCTGATTTGCTGCCAGCAGAGTTATTAGCATTACATGTGTGACGTCAGAAGAGCCAGCGTTTACCAAGCATCCACCAAACTGGGCTCAGTGGTGCTGCATCATGAGCTGGTGTTCCCTGAGGCCTGGAGCTCGGAGCAGGATTCAGGGATTAGCGAAGTAACTTCAAGGTTTAACTGGTTTTCAGTGATGTGCTGCCCTGGAGCGTGTTGTACACAATACAAGATCACAAGGCATGAAATGACCACCTGCTGACTATTGCACCTGATCCCGTTACCTCAGTATGTTGGTCCAGTCATCATCATCATCATCGTGTTTTTATTGTCACCCTCATGCTCGTCTCTGAGCATAAACACAGAGAAAGCGGAGCATCTTGGTCCGTCTCGCCTTCTTCCTCTCCTCCATCAGTACCAGTTTTACTTTTTTTTGTTTTTAATTATTATTAAATATAGGTGGAGTCGGCCGTTCCCGTTTCTGTTTCCATTTGTCTTCTTTACCTGAACTTGTTTAAGCTGGATCTGAGGGCCATTGTGTCCACAGCCTCCTTCCTCTTTTTTTATAGCCATGGCTCTCATCCCTTTTTGCTTGTTTGTCCTTGGTAAATAATTGTGTTTCCATTGTAAAAAGCTTGAATGTGAGCATCTCATGTTAGGCTCCTTTGAGCCATAAATTTAGAGACCATAACACTGACCATTCAGACCTCAGAGTGGAGAGGAAAAGCGCATCTAAGAGAGACTGAAGTTTCTATATCTATATTAGCTTCTTATTCCTCTGTAAGCATTAGTATATGATGGTAAAAGATGGTGCCTATTTGTACTTGTTGGCCTTATTAAACATGTCGTAGACTGAGCCTATATATTTATTCTTAAACCTGGGCTGCAGCTGAAAGAATGAAAGCTGCTTTACACACGTCTGAACATTAATTTCATGGAATAATGGCTGTAATCCATCAGACCCTCCCAGACTTTAATGATAGAGCAGTGATACTTATGAGTCTCTAACACAGTTTGTATCTTTTATCAGCTTTCCGTCTCACCTGCCAGCTAATTTATTTTTAGTATAGCAGAAATCTTTCAGTGTTACTGCAAAGCACCTTAATCTCTGACATTCTTACAGAGCCATAAATGCTTTCCCCGGCTCACTCTCGCTCTGCTGCTTTCATAAAGACTGAAATAAATATCAGTGTGATTAGTGAAATGTTGCAAACTCCACTGTTTATTTAAGTGTCTGCAGCTAAACTGAGAATTATGGGTGGACCAAGCTGATGAACACCTTCATCGTGACCATGTGGCTAACTACATTCATTAAAAAAAGCTGTAACGGAAAACGATATCCCCTCCTAATCGCTACCTTATGGGGGTGGAGGGGCTATGTTGTTGGGGGGGCTTTTGCCCCCTGGTAGGGTTACCCATGGCAAACTGGTCCTGGGTGACCAGTTTGACAAAGATCAGACAAAGACCGATTCAGGAGATGAGTCCAATACTGAGGGAACAGTTCACCTGCCCAGGACCCCGCGCTGGAGCCAGGCCCGGGGAGGATGCCTAAGGGCGAGCGTGTGATGGCCAGGCCTTAGTCCCGGGGCCCAACTGGGCACAGCCCGAAAAAAAGGGACATGGGCCCATCGTCCCGTAGGCCCATCACCCGCAGGAGGTGCCGTAGGGGTTGGGTGCAATGTTTGTGGGTAGGGGCCAGGAATGAAAGCCCTGGCGGACCAGTCCCTGACTATCAAAAGGAGAAGGAGCATGAGTTAGTGCGTGAGGTTAAAAGGTACCGGCTAGATATAGTCGGGCTCAAGTCAACGCACGGCTTGGACTCTGGCACCAGTCTCCTGGAGAGGGGCTGGACTTTGTCTCAGTCCGGAGTTGCCCTTGGTGAGAGGCGGCAGGTTGGGGTGGGTATCCTAGTATCCCCTCGGATTGCTGCCTGTATGTTGGGGTTCCTCCCGGTGGACAAGAGGGTTTTTTCCCTGCACCTTCAGGTCGGAAATATTGGAAAGGTGGAAATTATTTTACTGAGTTTTAGCCTATAGTCTTTTGTTGAATCAGTTCCTTGGAATAGAAATAAGACAACACACGCACACCGCTCAGCCCGTACAACCTCAGGTCCAAGTTTTATGAACCATCACTTTCTTGGCTACAGAGACATTTCTGAGGGAAGGAGCGGATCGGTCCGAGATTTCTGTGGCTTCTAATTCCCAGAGTTAAATGGAATTATCAGGCTAATGCCTGAAGAAAATTACATTATAATGAACAGGCTATTGGAGCAATAGGGCGACCCTATGTGTGCATCAGAATTTCGTCTACTTACTCCATTTAAAATATGCAGTTTAAATATGATCAATGTTCAGGTAATATGTGAATCGTCAGATTGTCTTGGAATCAGAATCAGAATCAGAATACTTTATTGATCCCTGGGGGAAATTATTTTTTGTTACAGTGCTCCATTTTAAACCAACATTAAGACAAGACAGACAATACGCTAACTAAGAATAGTACAATATATACATATATATATACATACTAGAGATGGCACGATACCACTTTTTTATGTCCGATACCGATACCGATATCATAAATTTGGATATCTGCCGATACCGATATGAATCCGATATAGTGTTTTTTAATCAACAAAACTGTTTTTTAAATATCTTGCTGCATTTTGTATAAGTTCATACTCAAGTTTAAAACAACAACTACACTAAAGCTATTCTGTTATACCTGTATGCAAAAAAAAAATATTTCATAGTTCAGCAATACTGATCAATCTAATAAACTTAAACCTACACCATCCTCCCTATTCTGGTATTTTAAAGAGTACTTAGCGTAAATATTAAGCAACCTAACTAATAGGGTTCCAACTCCCAGCAACAAAAAGAAATAAATAAAAAATAGGGAACCACCCCTCACGCTCCACCTCATGATGCTTAATCGACGTAATCAACCTTAATTTGATGCAGTGTGAAAAAAAATGCACAGAAATCAATTATTTTTCAAGAAATATTAAATAGATTCAACATCTTTCTTCAACAAAATTGCAGACTGCACAGATGGTACCTTCCCAAAGGAAAAAGTACTATAGCTTACTAGGGTATATATATTAGACTTAATAGTTACTATATACAGTAATTGACTTCTATTCATTTTACATCAAATTAAAACTTTGGGTGTCAGATAATTATTTATTAAAAGCTAGACATTTTAAATGAGAATAAGAAAGAAAACTATGTCTTTGTGCCCCCTTTTCCCAGTTAATGCCCTATCGGCCCCCCTGGCTAAACTTTGCTAGATCCGCCCCTGCACAGTTACCAGCGTTAGCTATGTAGAAAAAGATCCTCGAGTAGAAACTAATAATAAATAAATTCTAACAACAGCTGATCAAGCTTAAACGTGCTGCTGTTGTTCAGCCGCTGGTTTGCTCTTTCTGGCGCAAAGTGGGCCAAAAACAAACTAGAGAGACTCACGACAGAAAAGCCGATCAGCTGATCATTAGCAGTTTCACGATTGAAGTAGCAGCCGGAGAGCGAGAGGCAGTCGCTCGTTAAGCTTAACGTGGGAATGCTTTACAAACATTCAGAGATGGACTTACACACTTGCTTTACTTCTCTCGGGGATAACTTTGTCGGAGATGAAATGCCAGGTTGCTAGCGAAGCTCCAAATGCTATCCAGACCACGACAGGTCCCGCATGCCACAGCTGCTCTATCACGTGACGCATACTGCTCCGACGTTCTGAGGCGAGTTACGGCGTGTTGCAAGTTTTGCGAGGTGCTTTCGTGATATTTAATGGATCGGATTACATTTTTTATTTTTCTCCGATATCCAATCCAGTAATTTAGGTCAGTATCGGACCGATACCGATACGTAATATCGGATCGGTCCATCTCTAATACATACATACATACATACATACATACATAAGTCACTCATAAATAAATAGCTGGAAAAGAAACGTGTAGCTGTAGCAGCAAACAGTGTGTTAAGTGGATGCGTTGTACAGGGAGATGGCCACAGGCAGGAAAGATTTCCTGTGTCGTTCAGTGGTGCTTTTCGGTAATCTCAGTCTCTCACTGAACGAGCTCCTGTGACTGACCAGCATGTCATGGAGTGGGTGGGAGGTGTTATCCAACATTGTCTTTATCTTGGACAGCATCCGCCTCTCCGACACCACCTTGAGGGAGTCCAGCTCCATCCCCACAACATTGCTGGCCTTACGGATCAGTTTATTAAGTCTGTTGGCATCTGCGACCCTCAGCCTGCTCCCCCAGCATGCAACAGCATAGAGGATCGCACTGGCCACCACAGACTCATAGAAAATCCTCAGCATTTTCTGGCAGATGTTGAAGGACCTCAGTCGCCTCAAAAAATAGAGACGACTCTGGCCCTTCCT
This sequence comes from Copadichromis virginalis, assembly GCF_057382275.1. Classification (NCBI taxonomy): domain Eukaryota; kingdom Metazoa; phylum Chordata; class Actinopteri; order Cichliformes; family Cichlidae; genus Copadichromis; species Copadichromis virginalis. The sequence goes on along the minus strand of NC_140635.1, from coordinate 3,690,499 downwards.
GTAAAGTGCTGTGGTGTTTTTAGCCCAGTCCAGTTTATTGTCAATGTGTACTCCAAGGTATTTATAGTCCTCCACAACGTCCACACTGACCCCCTGGATTGAAACAGGGGTCAAGTGTTTCCTGGTCTTCCTGAAGTCCACGATCAGTTCCTTGGTCTTTGCCACGTTGAGCTGCAGATGATTCTGCTCACACCACGTGACAAAGGAGTCGACCACAGCCCGGTACTCTGTCTCATCATCCCTGCTGATGCATCCAACCACCGCAGAGTCATCAGAAAACTTCTGAAGATGGAGGTCTCTGTGCAGTGGCTGAAGTCTGTGGTGTAGAGGGTGAAGAGGAAGGGGGAGAGGACAGTCCCCTGTGGTGCCCCTGTGTTGCTAATCACCTTGTCAGACACACACTGTGGGAGACGTACATATTGTGGTCTTCCTGTCAGGTAATCAACAATCCAGGACACCAGAGAAGCATCCACCTGCATCGCTGCTAACTTATCACCCAGGAGGGTCGGCCTGATGGTGTTGAAAGCACTGGAAAAGTCAAAAAACATGACCCTCACAGTGCTCGCCGGCTGGTCCAGATGGGTGTAGACACGATTGAGCAGGTAGATGATGGCGTCCTCTGTTCCGAGACGAGGCTGATAAGCGAACTGAAGGGGATCCAGATGTGGTCTTACTATGGGTCGCAGCTGGTCCAGGATGAGCCTTTCCAGGGTCTTCATGATGTGGGAGGTCAATGCCACGGGCCTGTAATCCTGGGGGCCACTGGGACGAGGCGTCTTTGGTACAGGGACGAGGCATGATGTCTTCCACATCACCGGGACCCTCTGCAGACTCAGACTCAGCATAAACAGTTTATGAAAGACTCCACACAGCTGGGGGGCACAGGTCTTGAGGACAAGGGGACTCACTCCGTCTGGTCCAGCAGACTTGCCTGAGTGAAGTCTCCTCATTTGCATCTCAACCTGGTATTGAGTGAAGGTGATGGGTGGGGGAGGGGTGTCAGGAATCTCACAGGAGGCAACATGTGAAGAGAGAGGCTGGCACAGTGGTGTGGCTCTGGATTCCAGGCTGACTGCAGGTGAGGTTGTGGGGGTGGGAGCAGACACTGTGGTGTCGAATCTATTGAAAAACAGATTCAACTCGTCGGCTCTATTCTCACCTCCCTCAGCTCCCCTGCTGTTGGTTGGCCTGAATCCAGTGATGGTCTTCATGCCCCTCCACACCTCTCTCATGCTGTTCTGCTGGAGTTTCCACTCCAGCTTCCTCCTGTAATTGTCCTTAGCCTCTCTGATCTTGTCCTTTAGTCTGATGTACCGGATGTACCCACGACAGCAGCACAGCAGGAATGCATTTGGAGTAAGTTATTAAATCGAAACACTGGGTTCTGTCTGTGCTTAAATACTAAATTTATTATTTTAGATGACAGTTGACATGGCTTTAAAAAAAAAAAAACATGGCTGTTGACCCCATCTGCTACAACCACGTCCACGTCCACACACACGCTGTAACAGAGCGCACATCTGCGCTGCTGAAGCGTTGCTGGATGTGTCTGGACAGGTCTCGGAGGATACGGCTTTATTGTACAGCCCAGCCTTTTTTTCTTTTCACCATCGTGACACCCGTGGAAACACTTTTGAAAAGCGTGCCTTTTTTGCTTCTTTCTCTGAGACTATTGTTTTCATTTCTTGAGCTGTAAAATTCTCTTGAATGTCTTTTACTCGCCTTGCTATCTAACTTTGTGCTTTCTCCGCTTCACCTGGAGGTTAGCTTGCGTGCGTCCTAAACCTGATGGTGATTTTTTTTTTTGTACAAGCTCTGCCATTTTTTCCTGCAGAATGCAGATATTAGTGAGTGCCAGTGTTCTTTGTAATGTTACATAACATGATCAGTTTTTGCTGCATTGTCGGTTACTTTGTCTGTGAAGGTTCTCAGTCATCCAGGTCATCGTAGTCAAAGGAGCTTGCAAAGAAAAGCGTCTGGACTTCTTTAAGTTGCTTGAAGACGTTTCACCTCTCATCCGAGAAGCTTCTTCAGTTCTAAGGTCAAATGGTGGGGAGTCCCAGATTTAAACCTAGTGGGAGTTTCCCCCCACAGAGGGACAAAAGGACCCCCTGATTATCCTCTACCTAATCACATGAGCCCAGGTGTGAAACTGGGTGTGGGTCACAGTCAGCCAGGGTTTCAGGTGAGCTCATTGTGAAACCTGGCCCCACCTTATCATGGGATTTCCTGAGGTCAGATGGCCCAGGATGTGAGTGGGCGTTAAGGCGTCTGGGAAGGGATCTCAAAACTGGATTATAGATGGCAGAGAGTTGGTGTCGTAAACCCCCGCCTCTGTTCAAAGATGGTCGCTCACAGTGGACATAGATGGCTTCTTTCACTCCTCTTTCAAACCATCTGTCCTCTCTGTCCAAAATGTGAACATTGGTGTCCTCGAAAGAGTGACCTTTGACCTTTAGATGCAGATGGACTGCTGAGTCTTGTCCTGTGGAGGTGGCTCTTCTATGTTGTGCCATGCGTTCATGAAGTGGCTGTTTGGTCTCTCCAATGTAGAGGTCTGGGCATTCCTCGCTGCACTGTACAGCAAACACCACATTGTTAAGTTTGTGTTTAGGAGTTTTGTCTTTCGGGTGAAATTTCACCCAACTTAAAGAAGTCCAGACACTTTTCTTTGCAAGCTCCTTTGACTGTCTGTTACTTTATTAATCATTTTCTTTTTTACATCTCAGGCTTGTTCAACTTTCTTTTCTTCACAACAGTCCTCGTGATGGATATATCCAAATTTACTTTGTTGTTGTTTGTTTTTTTTGTTGTTGGAATCAGAAGTAAACAAACCATCTTCACAGTTTTTTACTCCATATTCACCCATCTTAGTGTTATTTTCTGTCAGGCGTTTGTCATTGAACCAGTGGCATGAGAGTCCAGTGAAGCCTACTAATATTCTGGGTGACCTGAGCAAGGTGACAGCACGGCTGTTTGAGGATGATGTGTTTACTGACACGGGCCACGGGTCAGCAGCCACACTAAGGAGGGATGGCACGAGAACACAACCCAAAATCCACTGACTTTTATGGAAGCAAAGGCTGGAAGAAAAACCTGCTCTGGGAAGAAGAGACTGAAAAATCAGACAGTATCGTTTTTTTAGTCGCACTGCAGCTATTTTAAGTCCACTCATGCCATGTTTGGCCCATAAACTGGGTCAAAATTTCTATCCAGAAAAAAATGTCTCATTTCTGCATCCTGTTAAATATTTTCCCCTCTGCTAAAGTTAATTATTTAGACTTAAAATAATTTAGATAAATGAAAATGTCTGAAACCTTAAGCATGAATATGAAAGTTTGCACTTTAGCCTCATCACCAGACTGTTTTATTTACACCATTTACACCAGACAGAACAGCATCAGCAAATAACACCATCAGTGAAAAAACATACAAGACTATCAAAAGGCGAATGCATGCGGCTATACGAACAAACTTCAACTTTCTTTTATCCTTTCACTGTTTACTTATAGATACATATTACATATGTATGCATATATTACTTTGTGCTAATTTTGGGTGACCAGGTCCTACCAACAGGTTTAGCTTTCAGCATGTAAAAAAACATTATCACTATTACTATATATAGTAAACATTGACAAAAATTAATGTACATGCAGTAAGTTTGATCCTTTTATTTGATCTTCTTAAGGGTGTATGAAATGTAATGTGCCAGATAATCAGTGAAATACTAGCAGCAAACAGCTAGCTTACCCAGCATGCTAACATGCTGTATTAACCCTTTAAGACCTACCATAGAACCAAGTCTGCCAGAGCTTATCTTTATATTTTCACATGCTGTAGTGCCATTTTTGGGAGCATTTCAAGTTGCTATACATCAATACAACCACCATAGCCCAAATTTTAATAATATGTATGCATTAAGTGCAAAGTAGCTACATAAATTGCAAAAAAGTGCAATAAACTACAAAAAAAATGAAAATCGTATTTGATTTTTTTTTTTTTACATATATTTCTAGTTAGAGAAATTTAAGAGGTTTATCCCTCAAAACTGTAAATACATAAAAGTTGCACAAAATAGTTTCCCACCACAGGAAATTTATTTTGAGCGTCTTCATAGTTTTATTTTTGAGATACACCAATTATTATATACTGCAGGAAAAACGAAAATAAATATTATAATGCAAATTTGCAAAAAAAGAGCATATGCGTCAAAATAAACTATTTCCAGCAGTGCCTTTTGGGTTCTAAGCATCCCAGAAACTATTCAGAAAAGCATAAAGTTGAAAATGAAAAACACCAGTACAGGCTTATAAGGCTCTAAAGGTAAAAAACTAAATTTTCCGCCAAAATGACATCACTTCCGGTTTCTGGCAGGTAATGGTGGACATGCGATAGTTCGCGCTGATGTCTATTCCAACATAGGAAGTGTTATGATTTACAATAATTGATTACACAGCGGTGGAGAGTAGACTTTATCACAGTAGATGTCTTTCTGAAAGCGCTGTAACTAAGTTTAAGAATATAATCCACCCACTGTTATCATCTTCAATGCCCTGTACCAACACAGAGCAGAGCAGCTATCTGAACGCTGCTCCAACAGAGGTCGATTATCTTGTTAATAATTTCACCTCCTCACTACGTACGACTCTGGATACTGTAGCTCCAGTGAAAACTAAGGTCTCTAATCAGAAGTACCTGACTCCGTGGTATAATTCTCAAACACGTAGCCTAAAGCAGATGACTCGTAAGCTAGAGAGGAAATGGCGTGTCACAAATTTAGAGGATCATCATTTAGCCTGGAGAAATAGTTTGCTGCTTATAAGAAAGCCCTCCACAGAGCCAGAACATCTTACTATTCATCACTGATTGAAGAAAATAAGAACAACCCCAGGTTTCTCGTCAGCTCTGTAGCCAGGCTGACAAAAAGTCAGAGCTCTTTTGAGCCAACCATCCCTTTAACGTTAACTAGTAATGACTTCATGAACTTCTTCACAAATAAAATTTTTATCATTAGAGAAAAAAATACCAATAATCATCCCACAGATGTAATATTATCTACAGCTACTCTTAGTACCATTGATGTTAAGTTAGACTCTTTTTCTCCAATTGATCTTTCTGAGTTAACTTCAATAATTGGTAAATGGTAAATGGCCTGTATTTATATAGCGCTTTACTAGTCCCTAAGGACCCCAAAGCGCTTTACATATCCAGTCATCCATCCATTCACACACACATTCACACACTGAATTACTTCCTCGAAGCCATCAACGTGTCGTTTAGACCCCATTCCTACAAAACTGCTCAAAGAAGTTCTGCCATTAATTAATTCTTCGATCTTAAATATGATCAACCTATCGCTAATAATCAACTATGTACCACAGGCCTTCAAGCTGGCTGTAGTTAAACCTTTACTCAAAAAGCATCTCTAGACCCAGCAGTCTTAGCTAATTATAGGCCAATCTCCAACCTTCCTTTCATATCAAAAATCCTTGAAAGAGTAGTTGTTCAAGCGTCAGGACTTCTGACCTGTTCATTATTATCAGGAAGTCCTAAAAACTCGCTGAAAATTCTTCAGTTAATCCAAAATGCTGCAGCAAGAGTCCTGACAGGAACTAGAAAGAGAGTGCAGATTTCTCCTGTTTTGGCTTCCCTTCATTGGCTTCCTGTTAAATCCAGAATTGAATTCAAAATCCTGCTCCTCACATACAAGGTCTTAAATAATCAGGCCCCATCTTATCTTAATGACCTTGTAGTACCATATCACCCTATTAGAGCACTTCGCTCTTGCTCTGCAGGCCTACTTGTTGTTCCTAGAGTATTTAAAAGTAGAATGGGAGGCAGAGCCTTCAGTTTTCAGGCCCCTCTTCTGTGGAACCAGCTTCCAGTTTGGATTCAGGAGACAGACACTAGCTCTACTTTCAAGATTAGGCTTCAAACTTTCCTTTTTGCTAAAGCATATAGTTAGGGCTGGACCAGGTGACCCTGAATCCTCCCTTAGTTATGCTACAATAGACGTAGGCTGCCGGGGGATTCCCATGATGCATTGAGTTTTTCCTTTCCAGTCACCTTTCTCACTCACTATGTATTAATAGACCTCTCTGCATTGAATCATATCTCTTATTAACCTCTGTCTCTCTTCCACAGCATGTCTTTATCCTGTCTTCCTTCTCTCACCCCAACTGGTCGCAGCAGATGGCCCCGCCCCTCCCTGAGCCTGGTTCTGCTGGCAGTTTCTTCCTGTTGAAAGGGAGTTTTTCCTTCCCACTGTCGCCAAAGTGCTTGCTCATAGGGGGTCATATGATTGTTGGGCTTCTCTCTGTACCTATGAAGCGCCTTGAGGCGACTTTTGTTGTGATTTGGCGCTATATAAATAAAATTGAATTGAATTGAATGAACAGCTGATTGGATCGGCAAAGCGTGTTTCTGGAATATTATGTTTCTGTTGCTGCAAGTTCTTTGTATGCAAGGCCATATGTGGAAGGAAACCATGACCTAGGGCAAACTAATGGCATAAGGAATATATCCACTGAGAGACAGACCAGGTATAAATCTGCTTTAAACCTGGTCATTTTAACATGGGAGTCTATGGGGATTGGCTCACTTTTGGAGCCTCAAGTGGACTTTAGAGGAACTGCATCTTGCAGACCATCTTTAAACAGTCCTTTGTCCAATTTACTGGCTATCCTAACTAACTAAAGACATTCTCACTATTTCCCCTCTTTGATTGCTCCCATTTGAGCAACACCTTCCTCTATATGCGCAGAAGACCTGCATGTCCATAAACCAGTGGTCCTTAACCTTGTTGGAGGAACCGAACCCCACCAGTTTCATATGCGCATTCACTGAAAGCCTCTTTAGTGAAAAATAAAATGTGATTTTTTTCAAATTCAAGACATAGGTATGTTTTTTTACTGGTGCACAAAATGAGCCATGCATGTCACGGCGGAGGCTCTGCCGAACCCCTGAGACTGACTCACCGAACCCCTAGGGTTCGATCGAACCCAGGTTAAGAACCACTGCCATAAACTTACACTTTACCTGCAGCCTGGCAGCTTCATCTGCAGCAGCCTTGTCTCTCCGACCTGGAAACCTTTAGAATTTAACAGTGAAACCAGTGCAGATGTGCCACACACACACACACACACACACACACACACACACACACACACACACACTAATGGTTCCTCTAATGGCCACACTGACTCTCAGCTGGCTAAAAAAAGTGTTTGCGAGATGTAATGTCTGCCAAGGTTCATTCTTACTTCATTTAACTTTGAAAAGCACAAAACTTTGTGATTCATGCTGTTTTTTCCCAGGGGGGGTCCTAACTGCGTGCACCCCAGAGGCTGTGAAGGCATTAAGGAGCTTTGACGCTTGACTCAACACCCAACAACGACCCCCTCGGCTCCTCCTATGAGCCATTGATCGTGCAATCAATGATACATTCTTCTTGCAGTGACCCGAGCTCATGAGGGATGCTCATATACATCATCGTGCACAATAACAACTCATTACAGGAGCATTTGACACTCACCACTGGGCTGCGAAGACACCCAGGGGAGGCCTGGAGGCTGGGGCGAATGATTGATACGCCGTCAATAATGGAGAGCAAACATGGGCCGATGACGCCGGTGGCCGGCGTAGGTCGAGCGCTTGTCCTCCTGTGACCTGGAGGCTGTTTCATATGTCAGTTCTTAAAATTAGAGATGCCCAAACGATTCCTTTACACAACACTCATCTCATATATGCAACTTGGGTTCCAAGAATGGCTCCCGTAACTTACGAGGACTATATCCTCCGTGTCTAATGTATAAATGAAATGTTGATGAGGTGCATCCAGCTACAACACGCCAATGTCGGAGAACAATCCCGGCCCATTCTCTTCATTTAACCGTCACACTCAGAGGGAATCAGCCGCTCTCAGAGGTTGTACAAAGCTCTCCGTCACGGATGTTGCCAGTGACCTTGTTATTAAAGTGGTGAAATTAATGTGTTGAGAGGAACAAGATTCTTGATTGGCATGCATATGATGAATGGTAATTCACTGAAGCAACTCTCCATAGTCACTGATTGTTCATGAGTTCAGCAGCTGAGAAAAAGTCACTGCAGCTGTTTTTAAGAGACCGAGCACAGAGGAGGCAAAACTACACATTTTATATTTTTTTAATATTTCACTGTTGCTGTGCAGATCTGCTCCAACCAAACTGTCCATAAAAATACATTTACTGTCAGAGGAACATGTGCTGTAAATAAATGATGGTTTCTGGCGTAAACGCCCCAAATTTGAGTCACTGAGCTCCACCTCGCTGTTGGTGCCTTTTTAATAAGAGTATATGGGAAACATCAGGACTTAGGTGGTACAGACCATCCACTACCTTTATGCTGCATATTTTATTAGTCTGTCACTAACTAGCAGATCTTTCCTTTGCACTGCAGCTGTATGGATGCAAGTTTCAAAATGCAGTCCAGCACACTGCTATGTACTGGAACATAACATGACGATGACTATCTGGGTCAAGCACATGACTACAGACGCCCTGTAAAGACTAATAAAATATTAGTTTCACTCACTAAAATGTAGTAAAACGATCGAGCCGGAACACATCTATCGGTCACATAATTCCATTAAAAAACACGCTCTGAACTGCACAAACTCAGTGGAAATGTTCAGTTCAGTGACTCCAGTTAGCTAAACTGAGGCCACGCCCCTAACTCCAGTAAACAAAATCACTAAGTGTACAGTTAGAAGGAGGAATCTATTCATAGAGACGCAAACCAGGCTGTCAAAAATGTCGGCGAAACTGTCAGTCATTTCACTGAATACCTGTATATATTAGTACCATCTGGAGAATCCCTCCCTTAAACTGCTGCCAGGGTAAAATGGGTTAATAATGCTGCCACGTGACAGATGGAAGAAAAGAAATCCTTCACTGTTAAGATAATTGGCTAATGTTAGTGAGATAGCTCCTGTTGATCCATCAGTCATCGGTTTCAGGGTCACTTTAGTGACAAGATAATAATAATATGGACACGAAGAAGATCTAAAAACTGCTCCCAGTGTCAGTTTAATGGCCAACTATGGACAGCCTCACTGCAGTGGAGGTATAGACGTCAATACAGATGCCACATTAGACCTCCTACGTGTGTGTGTGTGTGAGGAGAAACTATAGAAATTGTAACTCAATTTCCAACAGATTTTCAAATGACTTGGTTCATTTTAAATGCTAGAATTATATTTATGATACTTTAAAATGAATCCTCTTCATTTTTTTATATTAAAAGTTTAAACCTGAAGCACTGAAAAACTTGCCAACTTGCCAAAACTTTTGCTCCTGACTCGTGTTTAATATTGAGTTTGTCTTTTGATTGTATTAGCTATCCTTCAGAGACAATTTTTTCCCTCTGGTTGGTGTCCCCTCCTGTGTCTCATCACCAGTCATTCAGATTGTGTACATGTCTGTTCCCTGCTTAGTTCCCTGCTTAGTTCCCTGTTTAGTTCCTTGTGTTTTCCTGTTTTGCTGCCAGTTTTTGCTCCACGTGTTCAATTTTAGACTTTGTGTTTTCAGCCAATAAAGTCAGCTAAATTAAACTGCTGGCAGTAAAGTCAGTGTGTGAGGCAGCTACAGTCAAGTGTAAGTTTGAGTCAAGCATGGCCTCTGCTGCTGTAACAGCCCAACCGTGACAGGATGTCTGATGGTCTGCTGTGAGGCAGAGTCATCTGTATCTTACAGTGACTGGGAAAATTCACATGAATGCCCACCTGAATGAGACTAGTTAGAAAAGGTATTCATTAACACAGAGGTGAAGTGGGACATTCACAGCATGTACGTCTGCTTTCCTGCTGCGGCGTGGCGTAATGGGCTGCCGTGCACGGGCGCAGCGTGTTGGCGTTCAGCCTGCAGTGACTGTACAAGTCTCCTGAGGTTAAATCTCAGGGAACAGCTGAATGGATCTGCAGGATAAGTATACTTTCTCCTTTGATCAAACCCACCAGCACTCTTAATGAGGCGGCGATGGCGGCACAGTCTGATGTCTCCCATGGATACGAGTGGCTCTGAATCAGCAAAATGAAAAAGTCTGTCACAGTGGGAGTGGGGTGGGCTTAGAAAATCCTCCCTCTGGCCCTCCCACACAGCTGAATTGAATCGCAGCGAACAAAGTGAGACATCTCGAAGAGTTTGGGGAGGAAGCTGAATGTGCCGAAATTAATGGGACAAAATAGATGACCTTCATAAATTTTCCTACGATGACCGAGTCTGAGCTGCAGCTTTCTGTAATCTGCACACATAAAAATAATGAGAAATAAGAGACACATACATCATTCAGGCAGACAGTTATCTGTGAAACGCAGAGATGAGCACAGCTGTGAAACGCAGAGGGAGCTGAGGCTGTTTCGCAGCATTCACAATGCAACCTGTAATCAGCAGCAGAAGGTGTTTGAATCAAAAGCACAAAACTGATGCTGCAAAGGGAAAGTGTCCCGTCGTGTTCTCTTAGACTGGAAGCTCACGTCAGAGCAGGAAGGCACGGTGCGGTGTTTGTCTGGAGCACTCAGGCTTTAAACAGCCGTTATTCACTTTGTGCCTGCAACACATAATTCAGAGCCGCTGTTTGGAGGTTTGAACTGGACTCCCGAGCTGGTGACACCTGTCAGTCATTTTCCCCACCATCCTGACCAGTGCAGCATAACGTCCAGAGCAGAGCGTTTATGCATTTTTATGAAGTGTGTGTGTGTGTACATGTTTAGGCTTCTTTGTGAGGACAGAAAATTGGCATGCTAATTGTGGGGACCAGCAGTCACTTATGGGGACCAAATGCCCGTCCCCACGCACAAACACATAGTTTGTTTTCAAACTCCACTGCGGTTTCTTTCACACCTCAAACATTTAGTAAACAAATAAGCAAATACAAGTAAACTGCAATAAATTACAGGTAGTAATAAAATAATCTCCAAATTCTTTTACGCTGCATCCACACCTACACGAGTATTTTTGAAAACACAGCGGTTTCTGTGCGTTTGGACCTTTCTTCCACACATAAACGGCATTTCGAATCACCAAAAACTGAGATTTTTAAAACTCCTTTTTTGCGTTTACGTGTGGACGAGGAATACAAAGTTTGTTGCGCAATGTGCCTCTTTTCACGTCACGCTGTGGCCACGTTATTGTTTACATGAGATGAATTGCAGAATGGCAGATAGAGATGAAATACTGTTAATCTGACTGTCTGCAGGTTTTACACGCAGTTACTGTCCCTCCATTTACAAAGGCAGAGGCGTCACAGTGTGATTATTTTACTGTAGTTGTTTCTTTCCTGTGTAATAATATTCAACATTGCTGTCAATACATTTTTCAAAAAATGCCTCTCTGTGCAAAATGGGTTCAAAAACATAAACAGCTGTGGGATCCTGTTTGTCTGTGATTTGAACCGGGGGAACAAATCGAGGCAGGAGATGATGGGCGAACATTTGTCATACTTCAACACTGGAAGGCTGCATCACGAGTTGTGAACAGACTATATAAAAGATGGACGTTGTACAGATTTACTTTTGGATTCTGAAGATCCAACCTGTAGCCTGGTTAGTTGTTTGGAACCACAGTGGAAAGCAAACTTATGATCTAACAACAGCAATTGCATTGGGTATCTTGGAGATGATTTGTGGTGCGAGTAGCTGGACAGTGTAGTGGCACCACTGCCACCTTTGGAACGATAGATCCAGTAAGTGTCCCTGTGTTAGCCCCCTGAAGCATACCAGCTCACTCATGACCCGGATTAGCAATGTGTGTTGAGGAACTGAGACATACTGATGAGAAGTGATTTAGTGGAACAAGGTGTACATGCAGATGGTTTTATGCAATGCATGTGGGAGCTATGGATGCACAGAGAGAGGTGGAACATTGGCAAAGCAGCTCAAAGTAGCGGAGAAATGACCTCTTTCCAATGACGAACACACGTCGCTTTAGTCATCAGTGTGTTTCAGTTGCACGTTTCTAAGTATACTTGGGGGACACGTAACAAGCTGTTACTCCTCACCTCACTTTTCTTAAAGCTAATCAAGTTGTTTTTATTCTGGAAACCTCACGAGTGAAAGTGAAAATAAAGAGTTAAAGGCAGGCAAAAAACACAAAGTCCAAATCTCCTGATAAATGTCCAGCTTGTCCAGCACAATTTATAGATGTCTAAAACGGGGACATCACATAAAGTCACAGGACACCTTTTGCTTGCATCTGACAAAACACCCTTATGTGACACCCCAGGATGGGTGCAAATAGAGTGTAAACTTCAAAGTTTAAGCATTAAAGGGAAACATGTTGGTTTATGAAGATAGCAGTTTTAATGACAAAAGGCTCAGAGTCGGTTCTTCCGTGTGTTTTGGGTTATTTTAGCTTCCAGTTTTGGTTTTGCAGCTCATTTCTGGCAGGTTTCAGTGTCGTTGTTTGCAATAGCAGCAAGCAGCAGCTGTTTTCACCAAACAAGCCCAGTAAATCCACCTCAAACACCAAACTCTGAGACAATACCTCCTGCATGTTAGGACTGATGGAGCTGCTGCCAGCAAGCTTTAGACATTGCTGTTTTTCATGCTAGTAAATCAAAATTAGCACATGCTTAATGTGCTCAAATGAATTAAGAGATTACTGCCTTTTTAGGCTCATGTAAAAATATTAAATATGTCATTGGGTGGGGAAATTAAACAGCCTTCCAGCCTGGTCCCTCCACAATTTCCAAATTAAACCTGAGGAACATTCTTCCCAAAATAGAAGTACAATATGTTATGGAATAAATCTCTTCCATTTGTGGCCACAAAAACAATCAGAGAAGAGCTCAGAGCTTTGCTAATGATGGAAGGATTTGGAGGCTTTTAACAGAATTGCAGCAGCACAAGGTTATGAGGAGCTTCAGTTTGCTCCAGTGGTCTTCACAGGCCTGAAATCAGGTCAGGGCCAAACTGACAGGGAGCCAGCCGTCAGCAACCTGCACAGGAGCAAGTTCACAATAAAAAATGAAAATTAAGCGGAGAATAAGTCATGCAGGAGCTCAGGATGTGCAGCAAGGAAGGAGGGGAGTTTGGCAGGGAGCAGGAGACATGCACAAGAAAACCATAAGATATAAAGGTCACTGGGGGGCAACTGGAAATGCACTGAGGTAAGTGATTAACTGGAAACAGGTGTCGCCAATTAAACACAGGCGATACTGATGACGGCGGGGCGATGCAGGGACTCTAACAAAGACAGGAAGTAGGAATTACAGCAATTAAGAGGAAGCAATTAGAAAACAAAGGGATATGGCTTTAACATAAGCATAATCCCAACCATAGTACATGAAATGTGGTACCAGACAGTGAGGTAGCAAGTTTTGGAAGCCCAATGCTGAAACAGCAGTCCCATATTGGAGGGTTGTTTTTTTTTTATGTTTTAGTAGAAAAAAACAGTTTTCTATGGTCAGTTTCTCCTTTTATAAAAGTTAGATAGCTTTGATTGGCAGCTATAGCTTCACCTCTGTCTGGAATTTTACTTTTGCAGCATCTTTAATGGAATTACCTTTAAAAATACTGCTATTGATCTCTTGTCTTACTGTTTCCTGCCAAGTAAGCGTAAAGCCGATGTTAAATGTCAAACTTCCTTAATTAGAAAGCAGTGATCCTTGAATAAACTTTTATTCTCTCTGTGGCAATAACCTGTTTAAACAGGTATCGTGACAGGTGTAGCTGTCACCTTGCAAAAGACTCAAACTAGAGTGATCGTTGGCGCTTTCAACTTGACTTTATATTTTCAGTTTTGTGCACTCTGCTCATTTCTAGCTCCATATTAACATTTCCTTTGCTCTCTCCAGTAGTTTGTGGTTTGTTCAGTTCCTTTCTCTGTGCTCGTCTTTTCTCTCTTCTCTTTCCGTCCTCCCCTCGTTCAGTCATGGAAGACGACTACCCCTCCTTAAACTTTGATCTCGTCCTGTTAAAAAGAGCCCCTTCTCCACACCGTCACTAAGGACTGCCTCGTGCTGTGGGGAAGTATTTTTGTCATATACTGTTGCTCTAAAAGAAATGATCTAGTTAAGATTTTCTTATGTGTTCTCACCTCTTTCCAAGTTATATATTGAATCAACATTAAACCACGACAAAAGCTTCAATGTGTGTATAAGAAGCAGCTGGTTATGGTGACTGAAGATTCTGTCGTGCCTCAGATGTCAGGATCTGCAACCCAGCTCGTGTGGTGAGAGTAGGAGAACCCAAATGCAGACACTGAGGCATGAGTGAGGTGGAACAGAAGGTGAGACATTTATTGGAGGCCGATAACCGAAATACAAAACAAAAGTCAGGAAGAGAAATAACTAAGACTAAACTGGGAAACTAAAGACTAAACTAAACGCGCGAACCCTGGAAACTATCATCATGGAAACATGAAGAACTGGAAACACGGCGTGAACGTAACAGACGACCTGACAAAGACTGAATAACAGCTAAACACATACATACACATGAGGGTGACGAGGGAAAAGAAACACGGGGACCACAGCTGGGACGAATTAGGCACAACGAGACAGAAGACACACTCAACACGGAACGCAAGACTATCACAATAAAACAGGAAATCTGTTCTCGCTCGGACGTTAGAATGAGTTAGTGCGTTCCAGTAGTAAATTCGGAAAAGTGTGAATAACGGTGTTAATAGTGGAGCCATTCATGCATCACTAGCGACACAGCACAATTGCAGCACATTCATGGATAGAGCCTGATCAGTGGTCTGCACTTATTTAGCAAGTCACAGATACACAACAATGATGGACAGATTACTGCTGCCATCTTGAATTGTTATCTCAGAGTTGGTGGGGCTCCTCCGAGTTTCCAGCTTGGAAAACCCAGTATTCCAGACTAAAATTCCAACTGGGAACCCGAAACTTCTGGCTTAATCTGAAACTCCCATATGCCATTTATGATTGGCTGACCCTCATGAAGCAAAGATTCAAATAGCAGGTGGGTGGAGCTTCTGTGTGTCCAAGATAATAATGTGCCCGTGGGAAATTTCTCTCTGCATTTACATCACTTCCGGCGCCGCTCCGAGCTGGCAGCCAGTATCAGCAGCTCCGACCTGACCGAGTCGTTTTTCTCTTTCTTTGTTGTTATTGTGTTTCTTGTTCTTGTTTTTTTTTTTATTGTGGACTGTACTACTCCACAATGGAGCTCAGAATTTTATGGACAATTGTGTTATTTATCACATATTTTTACGGCATCTGTGTCTGGGGAGCGCTCGGAGGTCCGACCGCCCATTGTTTACAGCAAGGATCAGCTGTTAGCCCTCAGGGCCTCCGCTGTTCTGCCTACCGCCGAGCGAGCCAACATCCGCAACGAGGTGAGGAGGAAGAGACATGGCACTCGGGCCGAGATTGGGTGTCGCAGTAAGGTTAGGAGGTACCGGCCAGCGATTCCATCTGTTATTATGGGGAACGTGAGATCGCTCCCCAAAAAAGTGGATGAACTGGCGGCTCTAACCCGACATCAGAGGAGCTACAGGGAGTGCAGCCTGATGTGCTTCACAGAGTCGTGGCTAACCACGCTAACTCCGGACTCACACATAAACATAGACGGTTTCCACCTGATCCGGGCCGACAGAACAGCGGAGAGTGGTCAGAAGAGAGGAGGGGGTCTTGCTGTGTTTGTGAACGATAGATGGTGTAACTCTGGGCATTTATCTATCAAGGAGACGCTATGCTGTAAGGACATTGAGCTGCTAGCGGTTAGCATGAGACCGTACTATCTACCGCGAGAGTTTAACACATGATTATGATAGCTGTGTATGTCCCGCCCTCTGCTAACGCTGCAGCAGCCTGTGAGGTCCTGCACACTGTAACCAGCAGACTCCAAACACAGCACCCTCAGGCCCTTTTCCTGATCTCTGGGGACTTTAATCACATTTCCCTGTCCTCCACTCTCCCCACCTTCACCCAGTATGTTACCTGCCACACCAGAGACAATAAAACATTGGACTTATTGTATGCCAACACCAAGGAGGCATACAGCTCATCACCTCTTCCTCCCCTGGGGGGCTCAGATCACAATCTGGTTCATCTCCAGCCTGTGTATAAACCTCTGGTACACAGAGAACCAGTTGTGAAACGGACAGTAAGGAAATGGTCGGCAGAGACTGAAGAGGCCCTCTGTGGTGGGGTTGGGTGGACTGTCCGGGGCTCTGTGGAGCCGGGGGGCGCTACTGCACTGGGCCCCGGTCTGATGGGCCTGGGCCCCCCTTCCCTGGCGGGTCGCGGAGGGTGGGAGTGCCTACTGGGGTCAGCGGGGGAGCTGGCCCCAGGGAGGGGTTACCTGCCCCTCCCTTCCTTCCCTCCCCATCTCCAGCTGCCTCCCTCTTCCCGCTCCTCCACAACCACCCACACATGCAGGGCCTTGGAGTGGGGGTATGTCACCAGGGTGCAGAGGAGGCTACCCCCCCCCCCCCCTGTCCCCTTCTGGCTGCCTCTGCCTCAATTTTATCCCACAACTTAGACATTCACATTATTCACACTCTCATTACACATACATATAGGATCTTGGGGGTGGGCACAATCACGGAGTCCAATCACCATCAGGGTGTATACCTCACCCCTGACGTCATTGCCCACCTCTCAATTTTAAATACACTTAGTCATTGAGGGTTAGCAGGAGGGACTATGCGCTTACCTGCTGCTCTCTGGCAGGTAGCTCCATGCCCTCCTGGGTTTTAATTGCACCTTAGAACACACATGCATCAACACTACAATGAGCGGGTGGAGGGAGGCTTGGAGTCTTCTCCCACCCCCATTCTCTGCGGCCTGCTGGAGCGGGAGGGCTAGTAGGAGGAGTTGGCCGTCCGACTGCGGTCTGGGGTGTGGGGCCTCCCTGCTGCTGCGGAGTCGGGGTGGTCTGCCTCTCCCCACCGCAGGGAAAAGGGTAACACCACCTGGGTCTGGGTGCAATTCCCCCCTCCAGGGGCAAGGGTACCTAGACCCGGTTTGTAGAGTACGCTTGGGGAGTGTGATTGTGTGTACAGCGTCTCTTTATGTCTGTCTCCACGTTGGTTGAGTGTGGAGTGAGTGCATATGAGAGCATGAGGGTGGGAATGGATGTTTGTGTCTGTGTGTGCCTGTATGTCTGTGTCTATATGTCAGGTTGGGTATCAGACGCCACCTCTCTGGGGACACCCCAGGCCCTCCAAGGTTTGGAGGCCTATCTCCACCCACCACCACTTCCCCTGCCGGTGGCGGACTCCCTCAGGTGTCGGTGTGTTGGTGGTTCTTTGTGTCTGGGGGTGGGCGTCCGGGTACACACCGGCTCACTCCTTGGCGGCCGCTTGTCGGGGCCTGGGGCCTGGGGCTCGCTCGGGCCCCTTTGGAGGTGGGGTGCCCCCGGCCTCTCGGCCTAGGGCTCGGTCACTCAGGCGCAGCTGGGGGCCGGCGGAGCTCACGGGCGCGTCACTGCAACCCCCCCTGGCTTCTGCTCCGCGGCTGCTGAGTGAGCCCTCATCTGGGACTCTCCTCAGCTCTTACTGGAACAGTGGCGCGGCTGCCCCTCTGTTGGTCTTCCATGGTCTCTTGTGTTCTGGGGGCCTCTGGATGTCTGGAGTTTTGATCTCCTCCATACCCGCTTCACACCCCGGAGGACGGGGCTGAGGCCCCCCCACACTCCCTAGCAGATCATTACATGGAGAAACCTTTGGAATGCAAGCATGCTGATCCACACAGGTATGCACACATGGGTATTCACAGACGCGGACTAAAGCTTTCTTGGCTGCTGCCTCAAAGCACACTGTGCGCTGTCTATCTTGCGTGCTGCACAATATCGTTTATTACTTAGTAAATACTGATATCTATGACTAGCTAGTTTATTGTGATGGTGCTTTGTTTTCTCTATTATTATGTTGCTCTTTGTTGTTTGCTGTCTCCTCTGTTTGTTTGTTTGTTTGTTTGTTTGTTTGTTTTTTCTCCATACAGGTGACCCAGGAGTTTTTTGTTTTTTTTTGTCTCTCTTCCCCCCCCTTCTCACCGTCTCTTCTCCCCTTGGGTTTTCTTTCTTTCTCTTCCCCTCTCTCTCTCATTCATTCCCCCTGTCCTATTTATTAAAAAAAAAAAAAAAAAAAAAAAAAAAAAAAATGACAAAGGATGAACTGAAGCTCTGCCATCACGTAATGTCGCATACTGCTGTTTCTGATGTCATTTAGAAAAAAAAAAAAAAAAAAAAAGAGACTGAAGAGGCCCTGAGGGACTGTTTCCGTTCTACTGTGTGGGACAACCTCTGCAGCCCCCTGGAGGATGACCTCAACAGCATCACAGACTGCATTACGGATTACATGAACTTCTGTGTGGACAACACCGTACCCATCATAAAGGTACGGTGTTTTTCTAACAACAATCCATAAATAAATCCTGAAATAAAGGCTCTCCTCAAGGAGAAGAGAGTCTTTAGATCTGGAGACAAACAGGAGCGGAGAGTTGTTCAGAAGAAGCTGAAATGGAAGATAAGGCAGGGGAAGGAAAACTACAGCAGGAAGATGGAAGAGCAGCTGCAACAGGACAACATCAGAGGGGTTTGGAACAGCCTGAAGACAATCTCAGGACAAAAACCGACCCCCCAGGCTGCAGGAGACTTGGGGTGGGTGAATGACCTAAATAAATATTTTAATAGGTTTGATCAAACACCCACCCCTCCCCCAGCATCATCCCCCCAGCTGCAAAAAGAAAGTACCACAGCTGTGGAAGACCTCCTGTGTGATAACGGTACCAAAGACCTCCCATCCCAAGGACCTCAGCAGCTACAGGCCGGTTGCCCTGACATCTCATCTGATGAAGACCCTCGAGAGGTTGGTTCTAAACCATCTGCGTCCCCTGGTGAGGTCTTCATTGGATCCACTGCAGTTTGCTTACCAGCCTGGCATCGGGGTGGAGGACGCCATCATCTACCTCCTGCACCGAGCCCTGACTCACCTGGAGAAGCCTGGAGGCACTGTGAGGATCATGTTCTTTGATTTCTCCAGTGCTTTCAACACCATCCAGCCACGACTTCTGAGAGACAAGCTGGAGCTATCGGGAGTGGACCACCACATGTCCCAGTGGATACTGGACTACCTCACAGAACGCCCACAGTATGTGAGGACGCAGGGCTGTGTCTCTGACACGCTGGTCTGCAGTACGGGGGCCCCACAGGGAACTGTGCTGGCACCGTTCCTCTTCACCCTCTACACTGCAGACTTCTCCATCAACTGCCCACGCTGCCACCTATAAAAGTTCTCTGACGACTCTGCCATAGTCGGCCTCATCACAGGTGAGGACGACTCAGAGTACAGACAGTGGACTCTGGACTCTGGACTCTGTGGACTGGTGTCAGCAGAACCACCTGCTGATCAATGCCGGGAAAACCAAGGAGTTGGTGGTGGACTTCCGGAGACGCAGACCCACCACACTGACACCGGTGAACATCCAGGGAGTGGACATTGAGATAGTGGAATAAACTGGACTGGAGCCACAACACTGATGCTCTGTACAGGAAGGGTCAGAGCAGACTCTACCTGCTGAGGCGGCTGAGGTCATTTGGAGTCCAGGGAGCACTTTTAAAGACCTTCCATGACTCTGTGGTGGCATCTGTCATTTTTTACAGTGTGGTTTGTTGGAGCAGCAGTTTATCGGCAGCTGAGAGGAAGAGGTTGGATAAACTCATCAGGAAGGCCAGCTCTGTTCTGGGAGGCACCCTGGACCCAGTGCAGGTGGTGGGAGACAGAAGGACTCCGGCCAAAATAACATCTCTGATGGACAGAGTCTCCCACCCCATGCATGTAAGTGTTGCTGTAGAGCTGCTTCAGTGCCAGACTGCTGCATCCTCGATGCACGAAGGAGCGTTTCCGCAGGTCCTTCCTCCCTGCAGCTGTCAGACTGTACTACCAGA
Organism: Copadichromis virginalis; assembly: GCF_057382275.1. Classification (NCBI taxonomy): domain Eukaryota; kingdom Metazoa; phylum Chordata; class Actinopteri; order Cichliformes; family Cichlidae; genus Copadichromis; species Copadichromis virginalis. The sequence continues at coordinate 3,670,596 of NC_140635.1, read as the reverse complement.
ACTGCTCCCAACAAACATGGATGTTTATAACAACGCTGTAACTTGGCACTATTTTATCAACCGATTCACACTATAACTAGGGTTTGCCTCTTATCTGTATTTAATTTTATTTAATTTAATAACGGTACAGTACTCTGTTTTTCTCCAGCGTGTCCTGGGTCTGCCCCGGGGCCTCCTCCCGGTGGGACATGCCTGGAACACCTCACCCAGGAGGCTGCTGCCCCCGCGACCCGGCCCCGGACAAAGCGGATGAAAATGGATGGATGGATGGATGGATACTCTGTTTTTGGTAACCATTGTCCTTGATGTAAATATGTAAAAATTGTTTCTGTTCTGTGTCCTGTTTGTTTGTATATGTGTCTTTCTTACTACTGTTACACCCAAATTTCCCCATCTGGGACAATTAAAGGATTCTTCTTCTTCTTCTCTTTAACCCATTCACTCAGTGAAGCAGTGAGTGCATGAGATGACCAGCTCTGACATCATGCAGAAAAGCAGAAAAAAAACATCCACTGGCCTTGTTATGTCACATATTTAACATGAGCGTGAACTGTTGCAACAGGGTGTGTTTATGACAGAAAATAAATCATAATGGGTCCCCTTTAACAGACAGTTACATCCTTCTCATGTTCCCTGATAGTCTCTGACTTCGTTGAACCTTTGCAGCTGAAGCCAAACACTTTACAGGCAGCCATATCTTTGCTGACATTTCCTGGAGATCAGATTTATTGGCTCACATAATTAAAACAGCTGGCGTCACGTGCAGCAGTGCTACCTCCTGCTCTGTAACGACTGTCGGGCGAGTGACGGATTGGACACCGCGACGTGACACCGAGGCCCAAAACAAACACGCACGCCGTAAATCTCCACAGCATCGGGGTGACGTGGCCGATGCACATCAACGAACAGACCGAGCACAACGCAGATTTACTGCAGGGAGACAGAAATCATTTATCAGGCCCAACATTAATCTCGTTCTGCAGCATGTACACGATTTTAATGTCACTGTGCAGATAGCATGTGTTTCTTTAATCCAGATTTAATACTCGGGCCTGGTGGATACAGGCGTAGAGTAGCCAGGATAAAACTTTGCTAAAGCTTTCCTCTGTAATGAACAGATATGACCTACGTGCTTTACCCTCAGTGTGCTCGAACACATCGTTAGTGACTGCAAAAGTTATTGCAACCAGAACAGCCACCGTGTGCTAAATTAGTTTTCTGTTTTTTGCTTTTTCCTCCAGGAGAACAGGTATGAGTCTACATATGCAGGACTCAGTACACAACACAGTTAAAGGTCTTCTCTAGTGCTGTGCTGCGACGGTGGATTAGGGACACTCGGGACAATAATAAGTGGAAAAAAGATTGATTAGGTCACGGGTGTCAAACTCCAGTCCTCCAGGGTCGGTGTCCTGAAACTTTTCCATGTGTCTCTGCTGCAACACACCTGGATAAAATTAGTAGGTCATTAGCAACACTCTATACAACTGACTGCATGCTGAGGTGGCAATTCAGCCATTTGATTCATGTTACTGAAGCTTATGAGTGAATGAACACGGTGCAATAAAAGTACTTTAGGAAGTACATTTTTCCCAAAACTTAAATTTATTTAAATTTACTTGAGCAAGGTTAGGGGTTGCCACTTCACCAAGTAGTCAAGTCTTGCTCATGACCTAATTTTATTCAGGTGTGTTGCAGCAGGGACTCATTTAAAAGTTTCAGGACACCGGCCCTCGAGCACTCGAGTTCGACACGCCAGGATTAAGAAAAAAATTTAAAATGAAGGAAAGAAAAAGAAACATTTAAACTCCTTCACTTGGGACAGGAACTCGTCCCTGACCTGGAGTGGGCGCGCCACCCTTTTCTGGGTGAGGACCATGGCCTCAGATTTGGAGGCTCAAAGTACAGCCGCTGCTCCTCCATATCGAAAGGAGCCAGTTGAGGTGATTCGGGCATCTGACAAGGATGCCTCCTGGATGCAGTGTTCTGGGCATGTCCCACCGGGAGGAGGCCCGGGGCAGACCCAGGACACACTGGAGAGATTATATCTCTAGGGTGGTCCTGGGAACACCTTGGTGCTTCCCCGGCCAATGGGCCGATTTTCAGTCACATGACTGACTCACTACCTGGCGGGTGAAAACAATACTCCATCATGACAGCAAAAAGTAAAAGGATAGTCGGTAGTACTGCAGGATAAAAAGTTGGGTTTTTTCACCTGTCTCAAGCCAAGACTACCTGTATCAGCTATCAATTGAGATGAGGGGAAACTATGAATTTAAGAGACTTGTGATTTAGCTTTATTTAAATCCGTAGGCCAAAAAAGTTCTTCTTTGTTTGTGTTATAACAGTAGCAGTTGACCAGGTACAGTTTAAATGAGCCGTCATGAAAGTCAATGTGGAGAAGGAGGGATTGGTGCGATTTGGTCTCTAAGGCAGGGTTAGAAGAGTTGTGCTCACGTGTTGGTACCATACGGCCTTCTGGCAGCTGTAAATAAACACTGATTAGTGCATCTGATAGCAAAGAAGCTATCCGGCATTTTGGCTAAGTTAAAGTCGAAGGATGGCTGCACAGATTTTGCCCAGCAGGTGGGCGTGTCCCAGTAGCTATGGATAATTTCTGAATTGAATAGCTGCAATTTAACCTTTCAAGGATTAAAAAAATAAAATAAAAAAATTCATATGTGTGTCAGAGAGCCTGTCATTGGGGGGGATTTGCAGAGGACGGAAACCTCAGGATTTCAACACTAATATTTGCTTTTTTATGAACACGCCGAGTCCTTAATTATTTCCTCCAGAAGCCTTTCTTCCCTCTTTATTGCCATGCAGCCTGTCGCCTTCATCTGGCTGACAATCAGCCACCTGCTCGCTGGCTCCAGCACAGTTTGACTCCAACCAGAAGAAAATGTATGCGGACAGACTCACGCAGAGCGCTCGGATCTCTGGAAACGACAGCAGGAAAATGGCAAAGCGGCAGGAACACACATGAACACGGGGTGGGGGGGTATTTCACTCTAAAAATGTACTTGTGCTGTTGCCATGTTACTCACACTGACAGACAGAGACTGAGCTTGCGACCTCCAGGTTAAGAGACAGCGAGGTAAATGAACCTACACAATATTGACTTTCACCCAAAGAGGCTCTTATCATCTTTCTTTGGCTCTTTGGTCGATGAGGAACAAGAAAAGGATCCATCGGGGTTTTTCAGCACCTGACCAGCCATGAACATCAGCTAATCAATTCAGTGATATTCCTCTAATCTGATATCTGGAAGAAAACATCAAACAGCCGTCTTCACTTAGTGTTTCACCGCTTCTTACCGTCTTTTATTCCATGTTGTCGTCTCCTAGGGCTGGGCCATATTATACCGTTCACGGTAATACCGGTATAATGTTAGGCAACGATAGGAAAATGAAATATCGCGATAGAATGGGAGTAAAACGCGCATGCGCAGTGCCTTTGTTTTCATACGCACATGGCCGATTGTTGAGTGAAACAGATGAACCAGAATTGGTTTGTAAAAATGGTGCAACTTCCGTGATGTGGAACTGGTTTGGTGTTTGTCCGTCAGATACACAACAAAGCACATTTTTTTTGCAGAACATGCAAGCGGCCGTCGTTATTGTCGTATTTGTCGGACTAAGATGCTCTTAAATCTGGGAGTAATCTGGGTCCTAAACTCCGTATGCTTCAGGTCAAACAACACTGCAGCATCACTTAGAGTTAAAAACTGTCTAAATTCTTTCATCTTTAATAAAACGATCAGCATTGCTGCTTTACCAGGTGTAACTATAAAGTTTAACTTCCAGGCATCCATGAAAACAAAAGTTATTACATTTAACGGAGTTAGAAGTTAGCAGGAAGCTAGCGGAAGTTAGCTCGCTAGTTTCGCTAGTTACCTAAGCATGATATAGCATGTTCTGACTGAGAGATTTCTGAAAAAAATCAAACGTACAGCTCTGCTATCACTTCCAACATAAATGAAGACAGGAAACTAAACAGCAGTGACGTTTGTAGGGTTACTGAAGTTGGGCTAGCTGCTATATAATGATGTGCTACGTGATCGCTAGCGACACAGCTATGTTAGCATAACATAAACAGTGAAGCTGGAGGACGAACACTAACACTTTTCCACTTATAAAAGTTAACGTGAAGGTTCTTCATGGTTAGAGACAAATGCAATCGCATGGCAGGATGTTGTAAACGGACCAAACTTCAGTCAGAACAACTGAGATAATCCATCCACAATACGAGGTTAGTCATTAATATACTGCAACAACATGGGAATAGAGCAGCTGCCAGAGAATTCAACATTAATGAATCAATGGTACAGAAGTGGAGGAAGCAAGAAGAATGAGTTTAATAAAGTTTGATTTATCTGACTGCTTTGTTTCGCTTAATGTGCCTTATAATCCCGTGCACCTTATGGTCCGAAAAATGCGTACTGCACACTGCAGTTTAATGTTGCAAAGCACCTCTTTTTAACTTCAGTGGATATTATACATGGTTATGCTCAGGATATGTCAGCCCATTTCTACTGGAAATGCCTTTTGGTTAAACTTTCAGCAAGGAATTTGCATTTGCACTGTTAAATTTTTATAAAGCTTTAATGTACATAAAAACCAGCTTCTTGTTTAAGTGAAAATAAATGGAAAGTTGTCTTTTTGCGCTAGTAATGTTGTGGAGTTGTATTTTGTCTCGCATCAATTATATCGTCGGTTATATCGTTATCGCAAATTTTCAAATATATATCGTGATAAATATTTTTGGCCATATCGCCCTGCTCTATCGTCTCCCCTGCTTCTGACAGCAGAAATATAAACCTGCCAACATTCATTTGCTCCTCATTAGTTTGATTATTAAACATTATTGAGGTCATTCTATTTTTCTCATGCCTTGTATTTCCTGTTTATTTTTTTGTTAGGCTTTTATGTACAGCTTCAGGATGTTTTTCACAGGCACTGTTAACGCTGATTGTCCATTGGAGGTTTCTTTTCCTTAAGCCTCATGTTTGGCACTGATCCAGAGGAGTTGGGTTTGATCCAACAGTCGTTATTCCTTCCTCACCGTACCATCTTCTGGCAAGTGCAGAGAACAGAACAGAGCAGAGAGGAGAAATGATATTTTTGTGCTCGGGATTTATTCCTGGAGAAGTTACGGTGTGATTGCAGCTGCTCCAACCTTGGACCAAACAATGACCAGACAACCTCTCGTGTCCCCGTTTTTCATCATGCTTTGGATTGGGAGGAATTTCATTTTGCAGGTGCAGAGTTTTGAGGATTTTGAGGATATTTTTTAAATCAGAGGAGCAGAGTGAAGGCAGTTCAGAGACTGCAGCTGAAACTTCAGAATGAACTAAAGTTTGGGGTTCAAGTCCAAGTCAAATTATAAAGAAAATGGCCCACTGACTCTGTCAAAGGTTAAAGATGTTATGTCATGGCCCTGTGTCTCTCCGGCTGGCTCACTCCAGGCCACATGTTGTTTTTGTTCTCACTCTCCTGTCTGGCTGGGCGGAGCTCATTATGGGCTCCCGCCTTTGGCCCACACACCTGGCCTGATTACCACCTGCTGCTGCTCACTGACACAGTTCCTGACGCTACTTAAGGTGGCGGCTCTGAGCTTCTCGTCGCTGGATCATTGAGCTACTGGAGTTCGTGTCCCCGGATACTTCCTAGTGTTTGTTCTCGAGCTTCGCTAGCTGGTGTTCCTGACCTGTGTCTCCTTGTACATAGATTTCCTGGACCTGTCCCCGAACCCTCCTGGAGTGCCTGTTTGTCTGCGTAGAGTGTGAAAAGGCGTGAGTGGCAGAAGAGGAGTGAGAGTGTGAGCACGAAGAGTGAGGCAAGCGTGTGGATGTCCCACATACCCCCCTGGAGCCCTGGACGCTTTGCCCCTCACCTTGTATATATTCGGCACTTTGGTTTTCTAAATAAACTGTCAAACTCTTTTTCCAAGGAGCCTGAGTCTGCGCCTGAGTCCGTTCTGTCCACCTTAACATGTTATCATTATGGCTTTATGCATTAAAACCATTGAAAGAGTAATAGCTTCTCTAAAGATACAATACGCTTAGGGGTCAAACCGAAGGAAAAGCATATAAAATATAAAAATGAGGTCAGAGGTCAAATGTCATGTGATATTTAGAACCCCCATTTGTCGGAGTCATTATCAATACAAATGAAGGCGGTAGAGTTTAAGCACAGCTTTAAAGATGAAAGACATTTTATGACAGTTTGACCTTATTTGACCTTGAAAAAGAGGTCAGAGGTTTAATGTAACGTGATCGTTAGAATCCCCGTGTCCTATATGTTGTCAATACAAACCACAGCAGTAAGTAGTAGTTTTGAAAATAGCTTCATATAGCATTGTCAATTTGACCTTTAGATCAATCTATTGACCTTGAAGGAGAGGTCAGAGGTCAAATGTGATCTTTATATCCTTAGACAATTCACACCTCAGTAAGAAACACATTTTCAAGGTTAAAGGACATTTTTGTCACTTTTTGACCAATAAATTGTAGACCTTTGTGCGGACGACTGCCAAACAGTTTATCCTGTTCACAGACACACACATGCAAACACATCAACTCCTTGGTGGAGGTTAGGGTTAACCTAAAAAAAAAAGCAAGCTTTATGCTAAGCAGTAAAGTCAGTTATTGAGCGTGGCCCTTCGCTTACTGTGCAGGTCAGTGTGTTCCTCTGCAGAAACAATGTTACCCACCGCTGTTGGAGGGTCTTTACCTTTCAGTATAATGCACCTTGAGATGACTGCTGTGGCGCTATCTCGTAGTCATTATCTTCATCTGTGCCACAGGCCTTTCTCTTTTTCTTCTCCCCCTCCTTGCTCCAGCGTTTCTCCTCCTGACCGTCCATGTCCCTGGGCGACTTGTCTAAATGTTATCGGAGTAGATGCGGGTGTACGGTGCGTTGTTGTGGCTGTGCTTGTGTGTCTTTACGGTGCAGCTGGAACAGTGATTGAGAGATCTGATAATGTAAGTAACAGCTAGCTGCATCCCAGAATAAAGATCTTAGTGCGTTCGCAGTGTGGTGAAGAAAAGTGCAGCTGCTTTCAGAAAGGCCTCACAGGTGAACAACTGCAGCTCCTTTGACTCACATGCTCACTTTTGCTTCCATCTCACACCGGGCTTTTGTCTGAAACCAGAGTTTGCGAATTGTCACGCAAGGTTCTTTCGAAGCCACCTCACCGGGGTAAAAGCTTCCCAACTGGATCTAATCATAGACTTACCTGTTCCACTTCTGTGCCTTCTCCCCTTTGGTTTAATTGGCAGAGTGCTGACACCCTGAACAACTGGACTTGTGACCCATCAATCAAACCAGCAGGACACAAGTAACTGGAAGAGAAGCGGAAACTAGGTCAATGCAGGAAAAGAGCTTTTAGATGCTTTGAAAGGCCGATAATGGCTGTTCGGTGTGAAGTGAACAGCAGAGAGTGCGTGCAGAGTGTCGGGTTATAAAAATCGCCTCAACGAAACAGCCTGAGAGTCTGAAAGGTGCGTGCTCTTTGCATTTTTCTTCAACATGTCCCATTGCTTGACTGAAATTGTAAGCTAGGAGGAGACGATAACACATTCTCAGTCAGTTGTAGTGAATAAACCTCGAAAGGAGACATTTACTCACTCTGCATTCAAACTGGACAGTCTGAGGCCTTTGTTATGCTGAGGAGCTCTTTGTTCTCTTATTCGTAAGGAAGGAAATCTCCACACATTAGATCCATAATATAATTACAAGGATTGTTGAATTTTTTTTCTTCTTTCTTGGCTCTTGACGGAGGCGGTCGCACTTTTCTCCCTCCCCCTCTCCCTCTCACTTATCTTTCCTGCTTGGCTTCTCATGTCTTTTGTATAATCTCATCTAACTCTAACCCTCAAAGAGTTTCTCAGTCTTGTTCTCTAAAACCTAAAAAATTATGGATTTGATCAACTGGTCCCGTAACAGAATTGACACCTTCCTGGGCTTGGGAGAGCCCGACTGTCCTGCGGAGACGTTTGCTGTCAGTTTTTCCAGCTGTAAAGGATGAAAGAGCGTTCGTGTTGTGTTGTTACCTTTAAACAAGGAAACTACTCGGTCGGATTTAGAAATAGATGCTTTGGATTCAGATAAAACCACTGACAATTATTCAGCCTCGTGTTTTCAATGAAAAACATCCTCAGAGAGAACAACGTTCAGCCATGAAACATGAAACGTACGACTTGTTCTAATGAAGTTTTTTTGTAAAAAAAAAAAGAAAAAAGAAAAAGATCGATTTGTGTCCATGAACCAAAACAAACAGGTGGAATTATTATTGTTTCGGTACAATTTGGACTCGGGGCTCATACTCAACGAGGCGACAGCAGCTTTACTGTGTTCAGTGAAGGACAGGAAGCATTGGGACCTGTCAGCGAGGAGAGAGGGGGTTAAGAGGGGCAAAGGTGAGTCCAGCTTGTAATATTTGTGATCAGTTTAACGGCTTCATTTGTTTATTTCTTGAACAGATGCTCTGAAGGTGTACAAGGCTGGCAGAGAGAAATCTGAGAAAATGGGTGAGTGGTGATGGAGGGTGAGCAGGCAGGTAGATTACAGGTAATTCCCTTCCTTTGTAAGTATTGAGACTGGCTGACCGGTTAATGTAAGAGTGGATGGCGATGACTGGGAAACTCCTCAGGATAGCAGGAATCCAGGTGAACAGGTCAGCGGAACAACTAGGAGGCTGATGGAAAACTGGCAGGTAACAAACTGGGATTTCTACTTTATTACCCTAAATGATCTGACAGAGAACATCAGCACCATCCAGCCTTTAAATACCATGAGCTTGATGAGAAACATAATTCATATTATATTAATCATTTATTAGCATTAAAGAGCTGTACTGTATTTTGTAGGTGACCCATTCTTGATTTCCGTAGATAAATCCTGCATATCGACTGTAATTCACACACTAAAACCCCACTGAGGAGGAAAGAAATTGATAATTTGCCATTTTCATCTATCCAGTCTTGACTATCATCTTTCCCTGCTACATCATCGCCTATCTAAGAGGTCAACGATCACACGTCCTCTATATACAACGAGGATAGCAGCAGGCGTGCAGCAGCTCTGCAGATTGCTTCTTTTTTTCCTTTACCGCGAGCCTCTCTTTCATTTCCATCTTAAAAAATGACTGGTCTCCTGTCGGAGGACCGCCAAGCAATTTAAAAGCTAATGAGAGAAAATTAAAATGACACAGTGTTTCATTGGCAAGACATCCCTCTTTGGAGTGGCCCAATTAAAAGTAAGAAAGATAAAGAGACCCGGGGGGAACTCGTTCTTTGTTGTCTTTTGTCAGGTGAATTAAGGTGCGGCTCAGTTTGAACTGGAGACCGGAACATCACGCTGCCATTCAAATTGGATCCTGTGTTCAAATAAAAAGAGGCATGAAAGTGTAAAATGTCTGGATGGTTCACAGACGAGGCTGCCGCTCCTCTGTTTCTGAGACGCAACTTTGATTCAAAACGAAAACTGAATGCTGACGTTGATCTATCACTTTTGCACCCTCGAATGATACGCGATAAAATATAGCTAGTTAAAATTTACATCTTTCACAATTTAAATATTAGAAATAAGTGAATGCTTGCACTGTGATAGATTGGCGACCCCTATGACAGCTGACATAGGCTTCAGACCCCCCAGCTAAGTAATGGATGGATCTCTGGCGTGCAGTAATGTCATCTACCATCCCGCTCAACTATAAATCAATGACTATGAGACGAGTGCAGCGGAACAATCCAGGTGATAATAGCTTTAATTCCTCAGTCAACTATTAATCATTGGGTTTTCCACCTCAGTGTGGTCACCTGTTTGACTGTAAACACACCATCAATCAAACAGAACCTTTTGTTAGTATTTTAATGTTGATACAACACTTATCACTTAACATTGATCGCTCAGATTTCTATGTGAGCCATGCTTTTCAATGTTGCTCTGGAGGAGAACGTCTTTGTTCTACTTGCAAATCTGAATTTTGGCCTAAAAGATGAAACTCTATGGAAACTCTTCAGATTGCCCTTTGAAAAAAAAGTTTTCATTTAAGTTTACAAACTGGTTCTATTGTAGATTTGTGCTGTTCTTGGGCTCTCTGCCTTGCGCTGACAGTGAGGGACTGTATGAGGTGTTTGTGCTGTTATCGGGGATGTCCAAATTCATAGGCTGCATCCTCCTGAGGCCGCATTTGTAGGCCAATTACGTCACAGCGACGTAATGAAGGCTGTCCAAATTTGTAGACTCCTCCAAATGTGGCCGACAATTGCGTCCTACTTTTCCCCAGATTTGAAGAATGGGTTGGGTGTATCCTTCGTGGCCCACCATATCGCAGAATTCATAGCGCGGCCCAGCCACATCCAGTTTCCAACAATGGCAGTTGTTGGAAGTTTTAAAATTACAGTTTTAAAATTACTCTTATTACTTTTTCTGGGTCACAAAATACATTTCTAAGATATTTTCAGAGAATGTAGCTGTGTAAACTTCAAATATCTGCTCAGTTTATCAAGACATGGTAGTCTAAGGAGCTTCTGGAAAAGCGTCTGGACTTCTTTAAGTTGCTTGAAGACGTTTTACCTCTCATCCGAGAAGCTTCTTCAGTTCTAAGGTCAAATGGTGGAGAGTCCCAGATTTAAACCCAGTGGGAGTTTCCCCCCAAAGAGGGACAAAAGGACCCCCTGATGATCCTCTACCTAATCACATGAGCCAAGGTGTGAAACTGGGTGTGGGTCACAATCAGCCAGGGTTTCAGGTGAGCTCATTGTGAAACCTGGCCCCACCTTATCATGTGATTTCCTGAGATCAGATGGCCCAGGATGTGAGTGGGCGTTAAGGCGTCTGGGAAGGATCTCAAAACTGGATTATAGATGGCAGAGAGTTGGTGTCGTAAACCCCGCCTCTGTTCAAAGATGGTCGCTCACAGTGGACATAGATGGCTTCTTTCACTCCTCTTTCAAACCATCTGTCCTCTCTGTCCAAAATGTGAACATTGGTGTCCTCGAAAGAGTGACCTTTGACCTTTAGATGCAGATGGACTGCTGAGTCTTGTCCTGTGGAGGTGGCTCTTCTGTGTTGTGCCATGCGCTTGTGAAGTGGCTGTTTGGTCTCTCCAATGTGGAGGTCTGAGCATTCCTCGCTGCACTGTACAGCAAACACCACATTGTTAAGTTTGTGTTTTGGAGTTTTGTCTTTCAGGTGAACCAGTTTTTGTCTGAGTGTGTTGCTGGGTCTGAAGCACACTGGGATGTCAGTTTTTTCATCTGTCTTAAGGACATTGCTCCAGACGTCTTGTGGTTTGTTCAATTGCAACTTTGCATATCTAACCAATGCCACCATGCTCTTTTAAAAGCAGAGGCTTTCTCGTGGCAACCCTTCCAAACCCTTCCCATTTGTTCAGCCTTCTTCTAATTGTTCCGGCTTGATCTTTAACACATGACATAATAACTGAGTCCTGTAAAATCTTGAAGCTCTTCAAGATCATTGCATGGTTTGAGGGTGAATTTGCTTCTTGTTCATTCCTCAGTAATAATGGATTGCATTTATATAGCGCTTTTCAAGGCCCACAAAGCGCTTTACAATTCCACTATTCATTCACTCTCACATTCACAAGCTACTGGGGCAGACTGACAGAAGCGAGGCTGCCATATCACACCATCAGCCCCTCTGGCCAACACCAGTAGGCGGTAAGTGAAGTGTCTTGTGTCAAGGACACAATGACCAAGACAGAGCAGGGGATCGAACCGGCAACCTTCCGGTTACAAGATGAGCTTCCCAACCCCCTGAACCATGGTCGATCCTCATTGAGGACCAAGTTAGAGTCATCTGGCTCCCAGTTACATAAGGCTGTGCCCCGTTTTTCACACGGCTGCAGAGATAACCTGGCGTGTAAATGTATGAATGCATCATTTTTGTGATGCAAATTCTCTGAGTCATTATTTATGCTCATTATCGAGGATGTATTTGTTGTTAAAATGATTACACAGTTGAAAATAACATTTATACTTTCTTCCTCACCAGATGTTCTGCTGCTGTCACCACATTTTCAGTCTCAGCCAAACCAGAAAAACAAAGACGTGTGAGAATGGCCTCTTTCAGGATTTTAATGTTTAGCAGAAAGTGTACGAGCTTCATGTTGACTCATTTTAATTCTCGGTGACATTTACATTCTAGTCTAGTGAAGTGACTTTACTTTTTTAAAATATTCCATTTGTTCTTTCTCTACAGAGGACGGCCTGTGACTGCGCTGCAGAGAACAGGACAGAGACTACTTTCTGAATTCAGTCTTATATGTTTTAAAACATTTTTCTGAGAAGACTTCGAATTTCCACATATTTCCACATTTCTAGTGAGGTTACGTCAGTGAATATCACACCGGAACCAGCAAAGAAGAAATCCTGTCGGCCTTTTAAATTCTTCAGGTTATGTTTAACAGAACAAGACACTTTCATCAGAAATGTACTCATCAGGAGTAAATATGAGCACTATAGCACAACACAAACTGTCCTGTCTGTGCTTTATTGAACCATTTCCATTACATTATACATCGCTGACAGCAAGAAGACGAACCCCAGAAGTTATAAAAATGGACCGATTCAGGATCCTCTCACAAACTTGGTTTGGGTGTAACTTTGATACTAGCTATGCTCCTGAACACTTTTGCAGATCAAACACAATCTCCCATGAAAAAATGAATTTTCAGGAAGATCGTGCTGCTGGGAAGAGCTGAAGTACAGCCCACAATGCTGACCCGTTCCTCAAACTTTGCAGATCCATCTGACGACCTGCTGGATGCAGTGGTTCAGGCCAGATCCATGCAGGCCCCATTCTGCAACCTGCAGGAACACCACTCCATTCCACATGGAGCAATTCTGAACATACGAGGATCTTCTACCCAGAGGACCAGATATCGGCCATACAAGCCCAGATGCTCAGAGTGCTGACTGTTTATTAGTGTGCTTGAGATCTTCTGGACCCAGTGAAGGACTAGCTGGTTTTTAAAATGAAAAACATCAGGACATGTATGAGATAACCCTGAAATTTTGTGGTCTGTGTCATGTGTCACTTGAGCTGCTTCTTGGAGGATCCATTATGGAGCTGATCGATATGTATTTGAAGCTAAGTTTTGCGATTTCCCATGCAATCACATTATCAGTATGAATTGTCTTTTAGCTTTTCTTCTAGAAAACGAGCCTGAATTCAGCTTTGTCTGCAGAGACATTAAAATCCCTCACAGACTCCACATCCTGCTGGGAGCATTTCGCAGCCACCATGGTGACTACAGACCATAGAAAGTAGATGATAAACTTCTTCAACCTCCTGTTTGTGTTTAACACTAACACTTTTTTATACGTCTTATCGTGAGTTTGTTTCACTCCGAGCTTTGACCTGCAGCAGATGCATGCCCCTGTCATGCTGCAGAGAGACTTTGTGGTACCGTCCAGCCAGGTAACAGAAAAGCAGATCATCATAGTGACCGAGCTTAAACATCATGATAATCTATCCGAAACATTGTCCCTTCTCACGGTGGCAGCTGTTATCATCTACTCAGTGTCATCAGGCAACATGGAAGTACAGAGAAATGAAAGGAATGCTGACATGTTACAGATAGTTTTATTTTATTTATTTATTTATTCCCAGGCCAGCCGAGCGTGTCCTGGGACATGCCCCGAACACCTCATCCAGGAAGCCTCCTTGTCAGATGCCCGAACCACCTCACTCCTTTCGATGTGGAGGAGCAGCAGCTCTACTCTGAACCCCTCCCAGATGGCTGAACATCTCACTCTATCTCTCACTGGAGAAATTATATCTCTCGTGTGGTCCTGGGAACACCTTGATGTTCCCCCAGACAAGCTGGAGGAGGTGGCCAGGGAGAGGGAGGTTTGGGCTTCTCTGCTTAGGCTGCTGCCCCCACGACTTTAAACCTCATTTCACTATGTGGGAGATGAACAGCTATATGCTAGTGTGGCACGGACCCCACGCACACACACAGTTGCCAGTTTGCTCGGATAACTTTGATTGTCTATGGGCAGCAGATACTGTTGTTTCGGTGCTCTGCACGCTGGAAACAGTCACTCCAAGGTTGCTGCCACACACGTCCTCCTGCTTCACCATCACTGGAAAAAACCGAAGAAGATAGCAGTGTCATTTACCCCGCTCCAGCACGCCTGTGTTTCAAACACGCCTCCGTGTCCCCCTTGCGAGCTCACTGTGCCACCTGTCCTCTGCAGCAGGCCAGAGACCACACCTCTGCCACAGCTACGTCTCCCTTTCACCTACATTCTAAGACCAGGCTCGTCTTCTGGCTGTAATTTTGAACCAGCCTTTTCAAGCCTTATAGAATTTCTTCATCAATGTAAAGTTATTGTATAAAAAATATATAGATTTGTTTCTAAATGAATAAAAAAAGAATGAAGATCATTACCCAATAAATACACAACACAACGCGAAGAGGAAGCTGTTAAATGTCGTCCACTCGCCTTGCTGCCATTTTTTAAAACTGAACAAGACAACTTGCTGTAAATCTTACTGTGAACACATTTTCCTTCCAAACTATGAACAGCAGTGACATATTCTCCATTTCTAAGGTCACGCTTGCAAACAGGGATCCCGGGTAAGAAGCTTAACTACAGCCCAAGTATCATTCTCCAGAGTTTTATTAAGCAAACGGATCATCAGCTTATAGAGAGCAGACTTTAGCAAATCTACTGGAAAATAGTGGAGACAGAGAGCGGGAGGGAGGGATGGGTGAAGAGCTATCTGGAATGGAATATATGGGATTAAAATCCCTGTGCCTGAGGAAATGTTGACCCTACAAGGAAAAACTATTAACTGGCTTGTCTGGGCTGAGGACTTTAGGGAAGCTTTGGGCACAATCAGCTGCTAAATGTCAAAATGTGGGAACACACAAGATTTTTTTTTAAAAAGAGGCAGCTTTAAATTTTCCCAGCACACTAAGTTTTTATGGGTCTGTGCAGATGCTCAAACTGACATCTGATTGCCTAACAGCCGATAGTTCCTGATGTTTGTTTGCTTCTTTATTCCCCCACACGAGACATATGTCATGTTCCGGGTGAGCACTGTGCTACTTTTCTTCATTGGGAAGCTGATTATAGAAGCTATTGATCTGCTAACTGGAGACAAAAGAGTTTACTAATGAATAATTGAGTCGGATGCGCTCCCTCGTCTTGCCCTTGATTGATGCCGCAGCTGATCATTGGCTGATATGAAAGCAGGACACAACCTATAACCTCGCCATCTTATCTCTGCAGCCGGACGGCAATCCCTCATTCACAAACACAAACACACACCTATACGTTTATTTTATTGGCAGCGTTCTTTTTTAAAGGGAAAGGTTGTGGTTTCGTGTAATTGTGGAGTCAAGCCAACAAACAGGAACCCGTTTTTATTTTTAGAGTTACCTCTGGTAAATGGACCTGTATCGATGTAGCACTTTTCTAGTCTAACTGACCATTTAAAAGGCTTTTATGCTAAAAGCCACATTAACCATTGGCACATGCATTCTTGCAGCACCTTAACTCGCACTGGCCTCTCTGTTGCTCACACTCGTGTCAATGAATGCAATGCAATTGTGAGCAATTTAGGGTTCAGTAACCTGTCCAATAACACTTAAAAGTAAGGGCTTGAGGAAATCAAATCACTGTCCAACTCCTTAGCCACAAAGGCGCCATTTGCCTCCAAATCAATTGCAAAACCCATTTATTTTTTATACTGTTTAATTTACTCTGTGGCAGTTCATAATGTTAATTACATACTGTTTATTGTAAAATGTAATGTGTTCTTAAGAGCCACTGTTTGAAACATGGTTAGGAGCAGTACAATTATTACAGGACAAAATTGCACAAAAGCAGAACGAACACGAAACACGTTTTTGCTGCTTCGAGTAAAGACGTGTTTTTAGCTGCCTCCTAACAGTTAGTTTACAATCCAAGTGAAAATAGGAGTGGGAAATTAACAGCAGCCAAAGTAAATCAATCATTTAAAAAAAATCTACCACCTTTGCCACAGAAATACTTAAAATTTTCAGGCTTACTCAGGCTATATTTACGTTTCACGTATGGCTCAATATGTATCACAGTCTAGGCCAGTAATAATTGTTGGTGAACTGCCCAAGTAAATAAGTTTTTAGGTCCTTTATAAAAGTGTTTAGAGTCATTAAACCTCATCAGGTGTGGGCAGAGTGTGCCACAGGTCGGGCACTGCAGCTTGAACCCACCTCCAGTTCTAAATACCGTGCACGTAGCATATTTTAATTTATCATATTTTAATTGTCACTGAGGTGTGCAGTGTCACAGCCTGACCTGTACTAGAAAACCAGTATGCTGTGACCAATATGTCCCAAAAATATATGTATTTATCACCACTGTACTGTTGTTACCTGACATTATGTTTACGTCCATGTCAGTGTTGAAAAGTTCACCGTGTATTTATGTTCTTTCTGCAAACTCTCATTTTCTTCTTGTCAGCAGCTTCAGTGCAGTTGTTGATTAAACAGCCGTCAGCATGTCCTTATTCACTGGATTTCTGATTTCCTTCACCTCCTTTCTTTTCACATTTTCTGCTTATTGTGGACATTTAGAGAGTTAAAAAAATAGTGAATGTCATTCTTATTTATATTGGTAATTAAAATCACAGTAATCTGTGAGGTAAAAACGCCCCCATCAGCCTTTTTGTTTTTTTCCCTCTAGCAATATTTCCCAATTGCCACCAAGTATGATGAGATATATAATCCCTCCTGTAAAATTCTGGGCCTGCAAATTCTGCTCCCAATTGGACATGCCCAAAACTCCTCCAATGGGAGGCATCCTGTCTTCAACAAAAAAGTGCAATGTCCTCATTACTGCTGATGCTGCAAACAATCTGCCGATCTGCCAATCACATCCTGCTTTCAGTCATAAACAAGAACCCAACATACTTAAAACTTCCACGTATTTAGGAACAACTGTTCTCTAACCCGTTAGATGCTCTCCATCGTTTTTCTTCAGAGAACCGTGGCCTTAGATTTGGAGAAGCTTAGTCTCATTCAACCAACGTTAAGTTACAGATGCAGAATCTGTAGGCAGAGGACAGGGAATTGGTTTTGTTGCAAGTATTTAAACATCAGTGGCTGGCTGAAGATATTTTTAGCTTATTCTTTTTTTCCCCTCGTGATCTGCATTTGTAAACAATGACCGGATGGCAAAACTGACCCAGATAACTGCTGGCTTTACCTGAAGCCTCAAGACAGCAAGAGTAACTGCAGCCTCCAGACTTACATCCTTCTTTAAGAAATCTACATCCCAAAACTGTTTATTAAACTGTTTAGTTTAGTCTAACTAATAAAATGCTGAGAAGCTGTTTGCATGTATGCATCATGAACATAACCTGAATAATGGAAAACATGTTGTAGGTGGTACTGATGGACAGCAAATGCTTTCAGGTCTAACCTATACACACACACAGACACACAGTGAGTGCCCTCACACAATCTTGGGTTAAATGAAGCTCCACAGAGCCGCTGATCTTCCTCAGAGAATCTCTGATCACCTGTGGTTTTTATTTAGACCACACAAGGACGAGGCTAAACACAACCTCGAACTCACAAATGTGGAGCGTTGAGAGAGGGGAAAGTGGAAGAAGGAGAGAGCTGAGGGGACAAAATCACAAATAAATGTGGGACAAAAAGAGGCACAGTCAATTATTATTTAAGTCCAGGATCACACACGTGAGTGGATGGAATCAGCAAGTCTGTGCAGAAGTCTCGAGCCAGCCTTCATCGTGTTTTTAAAAGCGGTGGTTCTCCAGGATCTCTTGGGCTGCTTTTTCGCTCCTTTTCAGTCCAGTTCTTGCACCTGAACATTTTCAGAGCAGTGTTTAGGAATTTAAGCATAAATAAGATACCTAACTCAACGGATGAACCACTACTACTGTTTTCATATAACTGACTTATAAAGCATATGCATCATTTGTTTCCATTTCTTTAGCTGAATGTACAAGAAATGCCAAAGATAAAAGGCATAAAAATGTGTTTTTGCACTAACAAGCAGAGGTGGGACCAAGTCATTGTTTTGCAAGTCTCAAGTAAGTCTCAAGTCTTTATCCTCAAGTCTCAAGTCAAGTCTCAAGTAATGTCAGGCAAGTCAGAGTCGAGTCTCAAGTCACTGGTGTAAAAGTCCAAGTAAAGTCACAAGTCTGAAATTTTGAATTTCAAGTCCTTTCGAGTCTTTAAAAAAAAAACGAAAAAAAGCATGTTGCAGTTATGCTAAATGTAAATATTAGACCATGTAATTTTTAAATCTGTGTTTTTCTCAACACATGACAAAATAGTGAACTTAGAAAATATACACAAATTGTGAAATTGCACCTCTATAAAATGCAGCTCAATTAAACCTAGCTCCAAGAATAATTTTCACCGACAGTTCTGAGATAAGCTGCATGTTATTCTTGGATGCGGTTGTAGGACCGGCTTTAAAATCGCATGACAAAAATATCATACATATTAAAAAAAACTGTATCACCAACGTAGCCTGGACAACATTTGCTAGTTAGATGAAGTCAGCTATCTCATCGTAGCATATTTATATGCATATTTATAATTATACGGTTCTTGGAGTGAGTGCATACACTCATGAAGTTTAGTAACTTCAGGTCACTGCAACAAGCCCAGGTACAGTTTACCGACGGATGGGTGCAGGACCTTGAAATGCACCGTGTAGAACGAAAGACCATCGTACGTATCATAAGTTTACCAGTCTCACAAATCGTCTCCATAAATACACATTTGTTAACCGTTTATTAATAGGACCTTTGAGCTCAATGGTAATTAATTAGCAGTGGAAATAATTTCTGGTACCCATCACAGAAATGTAGCAGTGACAATAATACTGTATGCTGTAATCGTACTGGGCAATTAGTGATACAAAAAACCTGTTTTATCCTGTGAATAAAAGTATATGTTTTTGTCAATGTACCATAATAACAGAAGCGAAACGCAATATTGTGTCAGGACAATTCACTATTTATGCACAATAAATAAAGGAGCATAGCGCGACAATTTCTGTTCAGCGCCAGACTTGCTTGTAACCTATATCACCAATTATGTTATGAAAATGACGTATTAACTACAACAGCAGACTGACCTTTGTGTAAATGCTTGGAGCAGACTAACCTGTGAGCTGGAGTGTTCTGGGACGTTATATTTGATCTTTGAATGGCTGCAATCCAGTCGCCTCTTTGTTACTTCGGAAACACGGCTCGAACAATTTCTCTTCAACGACGTAATCCGATAACAACCGATCTCTTTACTCGTCGGCTTCCCGTGGCTGTCATGCGACCGGCTATTGCAGTTAATAATACAACAGCTTCTTGACATTTTTGTGTTTCTTTTTATCGCTGTATAACTGATTTTAATTGAAAGCCTGCGTGCGCTAGTACCGCTTGCCACGAGTTCCCAGAATCCTTTGCGGTTCTACCCGTGAATGACGTCACATTTTCAGTCTCTATATAATATGCATGTTAAATTTTATATTTTGGGTAAAATATCAAGTCTTTTCAAGTAAACCGGTTCAATTCCAATTCAAGTCCCAGGTCATTGGTGTAAAAGTCCAAGTCAAGTCACAAGTCTTAGAACATTTTTTCAAGTCAAGTCTAAAGTCATAAAATTAATGACTCGAGTCACATGACTTGGACTCGAGTCTGACTCGAGTCCAAGTCATGTGACTCGAGTCCACACCTCTGCTAACAAGGTTTTTCTTTTTACTTTTTTGATTGTTAGCTTTCATATTTATTCATGAAATACATACAAAACAACAGTTTGTTGCAATAAAATCATTGTTTTACATCTTAGAAACCATTCAGAAAAAGAAAAAAACATTTTTAGAAACTTGCAGCTTTCTTTTGGTTGTGTTCAAAATGTCTCTGTTTTGTCTACTTTGTGGAATCAAGGGAAATCTGTATTCGTCAAACGGCTTTTTTTACTTAACCCTTCGAATTTCATGCTCCACATGCACTCTCAGACGTGTGATTTTCTGTGTCTGGAGGAAGCTGTGTGCTGGCATCTGGCTTCTTTTGCTGAGATAAGGCAGACAGTAAACCTTGAACTTTACACAGTCAGAGATGAGGAATCCCTTGGCAACCATTATGGCCATGTCTTCTGGGTCAGCCAACCCTCATCTCCTAAAGAGTTCTTCATCACTTACTGACCCCTCATAGAGTGAAGAAACAAAGTTCACTGAGATTTGTATCTGGAGAACATCTCACTTTGGAGAACAGGGGAGGATGGGGTTTGATACTTTAGCTCAGTGCAATCTGCAATCACCTGAGTATCAGGAAAGTCTTTGAAATAATCAGGGAGGTGAGCTTTAATGTCCTCAGCATCAATCCAAATTCGCACTGAACCCAAGAGAGTGTAAAAGTTGTTGGTCCATGAAGAAATAATGCGACTTACAGTGGCTGTACAGTCTGTCTCCTTAAGACTAGCAGCCAGGTACATTTAGAAGAGCCAGAGCTCATCAGTGGGTTGCAGTGACTGCCTCATGTGTGTTTCAGACTTTGGCTCTTGATGTGCGAACCATTTTGTGGACAGATGGCTCAATTAGTCCTCAAAGCGTCAGGAAGTAACTTGCAAATGTTGGGTAGAATCAGCACATCCAACCAATCTTTGTAATCTGAAAGTGAATTAAATTTTGAGTTCCTCCACCTCTTTTCTGTTTTTGGCTGCTACCAGGTCAAGGCCAGAAGGTTCTGGGACAAAAGTCATGATCCACTGTAGGACTGCATTCCATAGGCTGCTCATCTTCGGCTGCTGGGCTAGCTAGATCCCACATGCTCTGCCTTTGTGGCTGAAGAGAGTAATCATTGCACTGTACCGGGACAGATGCTTTATGTCATGGACTGGTTAGTGTATTTTAGTTTTATTTTGTTGATCAGTCAGCTGTTTCCCCATGTGTTCTCACTTCCCCTGATCACCTCCTGTGTATTTAAGTCCTGTTTTCTGTGTTTTTTCTCAGGTCACCTGTTATTCTCTCCACTGCAGTCATAGTCTTTCATAGTTGTCATAGTTTTTCATGTTTTTTTTTCATAGTTTCATAGTACTGCTGTTTTTCGGCCAAAATTAAAGGCTTATTTTTGGTTAAAACCTGCAACTCCTCTGTCAGCATCTGCTTTTGGGTCCTGTTTCCAAAAACACCGGCACACCCTGCCGTGACACTGTATTTAACTTTCCCTTCAGATGTTTTTGGTTGAACCTGATCTGGAGTGAAGTGCAAACTGAAGCCTTTGCTGTGTGCAGTAATGGTGAAACATCCAGAGCAGCCACCCAGAACCCTGACAGAAATGCTCTCAGTGGAACGGTGTGTCACAAACCAAAGGTCTGTACAAGATGCGAACCCAGAAGCAGACTCAAGAACTGACTTAGACTTTATTTACACACAAGAGACGAGGTTTGATTATATACCTATGAAGATACCAGTAGGGAGCAGAATGGGACCTCTGATTAGCAGCTGTGAAACAGAGGAAACAGCGGTTACTGAGTGACAGAAGAATGAAACTACAGGTGAGTATTTCTTGCTGGATGTTTGCTTATTTGCAGGTGAAGAATGGGAGCTTCAAGTAGGGTAGCTGAAGGAGTGTCTAGGGAAGGAACGAGCAAAGAGGTTAACGGCGCTCTGCTTCGAAATTCCAAAGTCCCCGAGGTGCACGGTGGACAGGAGGGCAGGTGAGGTGAGTAGTTCTGTTTTCCAGATAGTTACTGATGAGCGTTGCAGGTAGGACCAGCACTTGACAGAAACTGTGGCAGTGGATGGATCCTGGAAGTCGCGACCAGGAACAAGATTACACATTAAGAATAAACCGTGGAGGCAAGACACAAGGAAAGTCTAGTTACCACCAAGAGGTAGCTGACGAACTAGCACAGAGCGGAGGACAGCGCTGGTCTAAAGAACCCTACTGCTGTTTAGCCGTGGATGCAACACAGGTGAAACACCAGAAACTCCACACATGAGAGGAGACACAGGGAATGCATCGACTCCGGCTGGAAATTCCTCCAACTGTCTCAAGAAGACAATATTAAGGAAAGGAAACGGGAAAAGGGCTGAAGTATGCCAAATTACACTTCCTCAAAATCTGTGGTAACAGGTCTTATAGAATTATAAATCGAAATTTGAGACTTTGGTTCAGATTGTTGTTATTATGTGCAGAGAGCATCAGGAGTGTGTCTACAGCTTTATGGAAAGCACGGTGGAGGCTCTGTCATTGTTTGTGGCTGCATTTAAATCAGTGGTGTTGGAGATAGATGGAATTACAAATGCAGAAAAGTAACATCAGATTCTAATTTGCACGTCACTAATATTTGGAAAGCATCTGACTGGCAACAGCTTCATTTTTCAGTGTTACCGTGATCCCAAACACACTGTAGTAAAACACAGGGCAACACAATCAGTCGTGGATTGGCCTCCCCAGAGTCCGGATCTCAATGTTATTGAAACGGTGGGATCATTTTGACAGACAACAGAACAAAAGACAGCCAACATCCAAAGAACGGGGGCAAATTAATCAAAGGGCGCAAAGCTGGTTTTTGTAGCAGCTGTAATCGTGTTTATTTCTGCTGTTCAGTTGGACATTTTAACATGGGAGACTACGGGGACTGACTCACTGTTAGAGTCACTCAAGTGCCCATTAGAGGAAATGCCACTGATTTACATTGTCATAGAAGCATTTTTTTTCCCACTGTGATCACTATAAAACACGCACTTCATAAGAATTACACAATAAATGTTGGTAAATTACACCCTAACTCATGGGTCTGTGTTGTCAAATGCAATGTTTTCCTTCCTGTTTTCAGTCTACAACAGAGCAGGACAAGCTGCTGCTGCTGGCCGCCTGCCATGGTTCAACTAACATGCTTTCAGCCTTCGTGCCATTACACACACACACACACACACACACACACACACACACACACACACACACACACACGCATATAAACACACACACGCATATAAACACACACTGTGGCTTATACTCCCTAATCGTCTTTCTCATCCTTTCTCTTGCTAACTTGAAAAAAAATATGGACGGGATTTGCTCAGCATTGGACCAGATGTAATAATACTGATCCAGCGGGGTTGACCTGGGGGGAGGGTGTGAGTCTGTGTGTGTTTGTGTGTGTTTTCATCATTGTAAATAGAGGCATTGAAACAATCTGCTCCTCTTTGTGGGTTATTTTCTCTGTGTTGTGGCTCCAGCAGTGCCACAGACAGATTAGCAGTATTATCAACATCTAACAGTGCACATAGGGCATGAAAAATATAGTCAAAGGAACACATGCGCGATCGAACCGAGCGGTCAGGGTTTAAAGGATTACTGGTTTATTTCACACTAGCATACTGTGGCTCCATGGTCCACGCTAACTTTACATTAGTCAGGGAGAAGACAACAGCATGACCTTCCTGCAGCTTCCTAAAAAACAATGTTTTCTTGTACCTTTTTAAATTTCCCAGTTTGACCAACAGTAAACAGTTATTATCCCCAAAGCCAGTCTACATTTTGAAGGACTGTTTGTTTACAGAGTGACGCTGTAGTGAAGTTTTTCACTTTTCTGGTTTGTGTTAACTCTTACAAGCAGCTACCCCCTGATGGACTTTGAAGGTACTCCAGGTGCCGCGCACGATAGTCAATTGTAATGTTTCCATTTTCAAAAAGTAATCAGAACTAATAAATACATATTTTCCTTTATTTGTTTGATGATTTGGTCTCGGTTCAGGTAACGTTTTTGACCAGAACCAGTAGCTAACACAGGACTGAAGGCTTTAATGACATCAAACTGTCTTTTATTCAAACTGAAGGTTTTTATACTCCAGACGTGTAAAGTATATGCATATTTTCATGTCAATTAAAAATATCTTCTGACTCGTTGAACGTGTAATTTCACTGGGTGAATTTGTGGCTTTTTTTTCATGATGATAATAAACCAGTCAGATGACTGCATTTAGCAACAAGTGGACTGTAACTCAAAACCAGTACTGAATATACAAATAATGTAATGATAATGATATTAGTTTACCTCAGACACATAGCTAGCATTTTTTCAGGTAAATCTCTGAAGATTTTTCAAAGCCATCTTAAATGTGTTCCCAACTCTGCCAACAAAAGCTCAAACTGCTCCACCCTGAAACACAGATTCAATCCGTATTAATCTGTGAATCTCGGTTTCTTCTTTTTCTCATTTAGAAACATCAGGAGCAACGGACCAGTACGGTATCTATATGCACCACAGGGAACGAGAAGTCATCCTTCACTACAGTTCTGGGTTGCCAAGCTAATGGCCAGAAACTACCACCCATGGTCATTTTCAAGAGGAAGACTTTGCCAAAAGAAAAGTTTCCGGCCGGCATCATTGTCAAGGCTAACTCAAAGGGCTGGATGGACGAGGAGAAGATGAGCGAGTGGCTGAGGGAATTTATGTCAAGAGACCGGCTTTTTCCACAAATCTCCGTCCCTATTGATCTACGACTCCATGCGCGCCCATCTCACCGATACTGTCAAAACCCAAATGAAGCAAACTATTTCGGAGCTTGCCATCATTCCGGGTGGATTAACCAAAAACTCCAACCACTAGATATTGGTGTCAACAGGTCGTTCAAAGTCAAATTGCGAGCTGCGACCAAGACAGGGAGACAACGGCGAGCGAGTTACGCCCCTATCTGCCAATGGATCGTGGATGCTTGAGCTAAGGTATCGGTCTCAAGTGTCGTCCGAGCTTTCCAGACCAACAAGACTGATTCGCATAATGATGAGAGGGATCCGGGCATGCTTGAGGCCGAATTCGCCCAACTGTTGAACTCAGACACTGAAGATAAAGGAATTTGATGGATTTGTGGAAGCAGAATGTTTATTGTTCAATTTTTAATGTGTTACAACTTAACAATATTGAGAGTTATTGTGAATGAGTTTAATAAAGTTCGACTAATCTGACTGTTAGGTTTGGCTTAATGCGCCTTATAATCCGGTGCACCTTATGGTCCAAAAAATACAGTAAATAGAGGGGTGCTATTGCGATATGCTAAAAGAAGGCTTTCAGTGGACAATGACCAAGAAAAATCTACAAATAGAAGAAAATCCTGCTTCATCATAATCTACCGAGTTGGTCAGAGCTGTGATTACCAGCAAGGGTTTGTGGATGGTTGGGTTAATTCACGAATAACCATTTATCGCTGTACTGTATATCCACTGATGATGAGTTTATTTAAACGTACAGCGATACAATTGCCACTCTAAAATGAAAACGGGCGCTTGGAGGCAGTCCGTTTCAGAAAGGTTAAACACTTCAGTCTTCGTGCCCGGGACATCTGTTAGTGAGCGACAAGACCGCCCTTCAAAACTAACATGAGTCATATACAGAGCTTGTTGAAATGCTGTAGTGATATCAGGATTTGTAGTCATGATTTGAGTGTAGGGCAACATGATGGGGCCCTTTGTAGAGGACAACAATGCTGATGTGTTCAAGGACCCTCTGAAACGAGAGATTTAGAAGATTTGATTATTGTGAAAACCTGACTCACTCCACTTTGCTCACTGGCTCGTGGCTTCTTGATTTAATTATCAAACGGTGAGACCGATGACATGTCTCCTGAGATGGCGCAGTGTCTTTGAAAACACTACAACATGTATTTGGAAAGGTCTGCCTCGTCCACAACCACAGCACGCCGCATGATGCCAGGGTGGCTGACAAAACGAATAAAAGCTGTGATGGACGGTTAATTACAAACTGTCTGTGAAGGTTCTCAGTGAAAGACAGTTTTAATTACAAACTGTGTTTCAGCAGATGTGTAAGACTGACGGGGGGGAAAGTTCATTTAGCTGATGTACAATCAACTAACCAGACGTTTTTCACAGCAACTCCTGTTGAGAAATCACAGCAGGGAAAGGTGGAACCAATGACGCCTCAGTTTCATCATGTGTCCCAGTAAACCATGACCGTGAAACAGGTATATTTTCACTTATTTAATCTATATGATATATAACCACATCATTTCCTCTAAGATTAATAAATTATTCTGAATATTGGGATTTTGTGACAATGACATAGAAAATAGGATAAACAGGTCACTTGTAGCACATTCATAAATGATTAGACTTCTGATCATCAATCAGTCACGTCCACACTGAGTTCTTGCCACAGGCTAAAGACAGAAAATCTTCAGTATCACTCAGTGGACAAATTTTGCTGGCTGACTGGTCAGCTCGCACCCCCAGGACATGGGGGAAAATACTGCATTATTTGCAGTTTATGCATCAAATATCGTTCAGTAATCTACATCTTTCAGATGTAATTTTGAGAAATTGTGTGTGCACTTATGATAGCAAACAGTTGTGCTTGATTGCTTCATTATTTGACTGTTTTTGTGTCCAGCCAGGAACCTTTGCCGTGCTAGTTCACAGTTTCATGTCTGTGTTTTGTAACAAATAAATATGCTCACTTATGTGCCTCCAAAAACCCAAAAAGAAGGCTGCCAAAACACCAACATCAAGGCTTCAAAATTAATTGGGAGATGATGCTATAGTTTAGGCCATCGTCTGTTTTGACCGTGGCCACTGTATTTAAAATCATCTTTTCTTTTCAATAGGGGTTCAACCTACATGGTACATGGTGCAGTGCTTAACACCTTTATAGACCACCAGGTTTATGGTTTATGACACACACACAGAGACATAGTTGGATAGCGTACTGGTAAGACTACACACCTTTGGAACAGGAGTCAGCGTAAAGTGTTGAGGAACCAGGGCACCCTTATGAGGGGCTACTGGAACAAAACGGCATCGGTGGCCCTGTTGGAATGTTTCTACACAAGTAACCCAAGTGGAAAGGGCGTACATGGAACGCTTTAACCAAGTGGCTGGCATTGTATACAGCTAAGCAAGCCTACCGCAGACATGAGCGAGACAGATAAATATGAAGGCATGCCGGCTCGGACGTCGCCCGGATCAACAAGGTCCGCGTCAGGTGTTGAGGAACCAGGGCACCCTGATGAAAAGTGGGCTACTGGAACAAGAAGGCATCGGTGGGCAAGAGACGAATACAGGGCGTTGTTGGAATGCTACTACGCAAGTAACCCCGGCGGAAGGGGCTACATGAATAGGATGAGGGACCTATGGATTCTTCGATACCCAACATCCACAATGACGGCGAAACAACTAGTAGCTCAGTGTTCCAACATTCGAAAGAAGGGACTGCTCTCACAGCTAGAGATTGACGAGGCACAACACAAATGCTACGGCAAGGAGGAGTCAGGACGCCAGGTCAGGGGGGCGATATCATCACCCCCACCCGAGATTGGGTACATAGCCCCAAGTGCGATAGGAGAAGGATCGTTGAGTGTGAGAGGAACTGACCTGAAAAATAGGATCATGGCCAAGCTTGAAACCTGGATCCCCCGTAGCCGGTTACCAAGATTACGTGAAGTACCCTCAGAAGGTCTGCTAGATGATGTTAATGCAGCACTACGGGCAATACCTACAACCACGATTACCGACACTAACAAGCTGATCTACAATACGGCAGCAGTGATCAGTGAGATGCTTGGCTACAAGTTGAACAGCGACAAGGGGCAGTACCCTCCATGGAGAAGGAGGCTAGAGGGCAAGATCAAAGTAGCACGGAGGGAGGTTAGCCAACTAACGGAGTTGCAGCAAGGTGCGACAAATAAGGTGCCTAAGAAATACAGCAAGCTGTCCATACCTGAGGCCTTGGAAACTGCCAAGCAAAGACTCACAGCCTTGGCCAGCCGCTTGAGGAGGTACACCAGAGAGATAGAAGGCAGGAGAATAAACCAGCTGTTCTCCACAGAACCAGCAAAGGTGTACTCTCAGTGGCAGGGGAACAATAAGAGAACAGCACCACCAAGGCTGGAGACGGAGCAATACTGGAAGAGCATATGGGAGAAGGATGCAACCCATAACGGCAATGCTCAGTGGCTAGAGGATCTGAGGGCAGACCACAGCGACCTCCCTGAACAGGGTCCAGTAACCATCACAGTGGCAGATATCCAAGAAAGGGTCTCCAGTATGAAGAGTTGGACAGCACCAGGGCCCGACATGGTTCACGCCTACTGGCTGAAGAAGCTGACTGCACTCCACGAGCGTCTGGCAGCACAAATGAACCAGCTGCTAGTTAACGAGAGACACCCGGAATGGCTAACTGAAGGCTGGACGGTCCTGATCCCCAAGGACCCCATGAAGGGACCGGTCCCCTCCAACTACCGACCAATAATCTGCCTCAGTACTACATGGAAGCTCCTGTCAGGCATCATATCGGCTAAGATGAACAGGCACATGGGTCAATACATGAGCGGGACACAGAAAGGAATTGGCAAGAATACCAGAGGCGCAAAACACCAGCTACTGGTAGACAGAACAATCAGCCGAGACTGCAAGACCAGACTGACCAACCTGTGCACTGCCTGGATTGATTACAAGAAGGCCTATGACTCAATGCCCCACAGCTGGATACTGGAATGCCTAGAATTGTACAAGATCAATGGGACCCTAAGAGCCTTCATCAGGAACTCAATGGGGATGTGGCGTACAACACTAGAGGCCAACTCCAAGCCCATAGCACAAGTCACCATCAAGTGCGGGATCTACCAAGGAGATGCTCTGTCCCCACTGCTGTTCTGCATAGGCCTGAACCCCCTCAGTGAGATCATTAACAAGACTGGCTACGGATACCGACTACGGAACGGAGCAGTTGTCAGCCACCTCCTGTACATGGATGACATCAAGCTGTATGCCAAGAGTGAACGAGACATCGATTCACTGATCCACACTACCAGGCTATACAGCAATGACATTGGAATGTCGTTCGGACTGGAGAAGTGTAGTCGGATGGTATCAAAGAGAGGGAAGGTAGTCAGAACTGAGGGAATTGAACTACCAGAAGGCAACATTGCAGACATAGAGGACAGTTACAAGTACCTGGGGATCCCGCAGGCAAATGGGAACCATGAAGAGGCCGCTAGAAAGGCTGCAACCACCAAGTACCTGCAGAGGGTCAGGCAAGTCCTGAGGAGTCAGCTGAATGGTAAGAACAAGATCCGGGCCATCAACACGTACGCCCTGCCCGTGATCAGGTACCCTGCTGGGGTAATAGGCTGGCCAAAGGAGGAGATAGAAGCCACTGACATAAAGACAAGAAAGCTCCTTACCATGCATGGAGGGTTTCACCCCAAGTCCAGCACCCTGAGGCTGTACGCTAAGCGGAAGGAGGGGGGCCGGGGACTGGTGAGTGTCAGCACCACAGTCCAGGATGAGACAAGGAACATCCAAGAATACATTGGGAAGATGGCCCCAACTGACCAAGTGCTCAGTGAATACCTCAGGCAGCAGAAACCCAAGAAAGAGGAGGGAGACGAGGAACCATCATGGAAGGACAGGCCCCTGCACGGTATGTACCACCGGCAGATAGAGGAGGTGGCTGATATCCAGAAATCCTACCAGTGGCTGAACAAAGCTGGACTGAAAGACAGCACAGAGGCACTAATCATGGCAGCACAAGAACAAGCTCTGAGCACAAGATCCATAGAGGCTGGGGTCTATCACACCAGGCAAGACCCCAGATGCAGGCTGTGTAAAGATGCCCCAGAGACAATCCAGCACATACCAGCAGGGTGCAAGATGCTAGCAGGCAAGGCATACATGGAACGCCAAAACCAAGTGGCCGGCATAGTGTACAGGAACATCTGTGCCGAGTATAACCTGGAAGTCCCGAGGTCAAAATGGGAGATGCCCCCAAGGGTGGTGGAGAATGACCGAGCTAAGATCCTGTGGGACTTCCAGATACAGACGGACAAAATGGTGGTGGCTAACCAACCGGACATAGTGGTGGTAGACAAACAGAAGAAGACGGCCGTAGTGATCGATGTAGCGGTTCCGAATGACAGCAATATCAGGAAGAAGGAACACGAGAAGCTGGAGAAATACCAAGGGCTCAGAGAAGAGCTCGAGAGGATGTGGAGGGTGAAGGTAACGGTGGTCCCCGTGGTAATCGGAGCACTAGGTGCGGTGACTCCCAAGCTAGGCGAGTGGCTCCAGCAGATCCCGGGAATAACATTGGAGATCTCTGTCCAGAAGAGCGCAGTCCTGGGAACAGCTAAGATACTGCGCAGGACCCTCAAGCTCCCAGGCCTCTGGTAGAGGACCCGAGCTTGAAGGATAAACCGCCCGCAGGGGCGTGCTTGGGTGTTTTTTTTATATATATATATATTAGGGGTGCAACGATATTCGTATCGATATTGAACCGTTCGATACAGTGCTTTCGGTTCGGTACGCATATGTATCGAACAATACAATTTTTTTCAAATTTTTTTTTTTTCAAATTTTTTTTTTTTTTCGGTTCGATACTTTGGTGTCACGGTTCGATATTTTTTCGATACAAAAAAAAATGTTCATGCCTTTTTAATTTGTCATTTATTAAAATTATAAATATATATTTTAACACAAAAGTACAGTTTTTAAATTTAACCCTAACCCTTGTGCGTGTTGTTTTTTAGCTCGTCATATTGCAGCCACAGAAATTCTTTTGTCCATGAAACCATAAAGCTGCACTTTCTTTTTGCCTTATAGTCTGATTTGTCATAACTTCTCCGTTTTGTGGTAAGCTTTTCTTTGGCTGTCACTTCTTCACCCTGACCTGTCTTATTTGGCTCAGCAGAACTAAAATATATATCTGTCTGTGAAGGTTCTCAATCATCCAGGTCATCGTAGTGAAATATATATCCTGCCGCACTCACATAAGCTCAGCGATTCTCTGCGCGATCAACCTCTCACATGTTTAAGCTGCGGGAGATTTCACTTGTCATGTTTGCATAGTAAGCTAACAATTAATAAGACAATGTCAGAGGAATTGGTGCACAAATTATCATCACTCACAGATCAGTGCTGTCGCTCTCTATACACAGTTCGCGCGATTGCAAAGTGAAAGCAAAAAGACAAGTGCAAATTCAAACACGATTTCAATATGTCACATATTGACAGTGGCTCACCCAATGACATAATTACCCAGCTACATTTCTGAAAGAATGCAAAAGCATTGACATATATTTTTCCTTCCTACAATAGCCCGACAGGCAGGGCAGAGATAGCCCCGGGACGTCGGGCTAGCGATATTGCGAGCCCTGTATCTGATTGAGGAATCACTCATCTTTGGAAAAGAGAGTTTATTACAGAGAAATGTCTCTTTCCAAAATAAAAGCTATACTATCCGCTTCTTCTGGGCTATATTCTCAGCAGCATATTAAACATATCAGGTCTCCATAAGGAGAATCCTGTGCTAACAGCTGTCTAAATGACTCGGCTAAAGTTTGTAGCATGCATGCTTGTTGTTTTTGTCTTTGCACTAGGATGATGTCGGTGTAAATGTGCAGTCATATTCGTTGTGTTCCCACTAGTGCTTTCAGGTTAATCTCGTTGAAATAACCTTAACGCCACAACACGGCAAATCTCCGTTAACGAGCTACCCTATACAGAGGGGCTAGACGGCCAACACGTTAACGAGCTAACTGAAAACGAGCTAAAAAAAAAAAAAAAAAAATTGAAAAAAAAAAATTGAAAAAAATTGTATTGTTCGATACATATGCGTACCGAACCGAGAGCACTGTATCGAACGGTTCAATATCGATACGAATATCGTTGCACCCCTAATATATATATATATATATATATATATATATATATATAGATAGATAGATAGATAGATAGATAGATGTATGATCAAATGTCCTGTTTTCAATAAATGTATTACAGTTATTTACAGTTAAATTAGTTTAAGCAGTTGAATGTTAAGCATGTTAGATGTTAAGCTTGACTACTTTCTGACTTCTCAGGAAAGTCCAGTGTGGCGGCTCAAATCTGGGTATAAAAACATCAATTCAGTTTGTTATTTGAATAATAAAAAGTGTATTTTTTAGTTTTAAACAAGCTTTTGACATTGATTTCTAAAATATTTGTGTTTCCTTGGTTTTATGACAGGTGGTCTAATGAATTTGTTAATCACTGTCAAACACAAAACACAGAAAACGACAATATGATTTTTTTTTCTTGAAGCATAAAATCTGAAACAACCCCAAAATTAAATTTTTAATTTTAAATTAATCTATCATCTATTTGTGGAATAATTTGTAAAGAAAGTTTTCATCCGATTTACTGTTATTGTACAAACTGAACCAAGAACTGCAAAGTGTTAAATAGTCCAACATAATAACTTTAATCACAAAGCCAAAATTCAGATTGTGAATGAACTTTTCTATCATTCTCGGATTTTAGACAAAAAGTAATTTCAAAACTCACCAAGCGATAAAAGACCAATGTACGACAGTCTTTCTGCCGCTGACGACTCGCTGCGCTCTGTTCATTTATTCCAAAGTGATTACCGTTTCGCTTCAGCACATAAGCCCTGCAAATTCAAAGCTAACTTTCTTCACACACTGGATTTAGTATTCCTCTGCTGCGTTCCTTCGTTTGCGATCATCATTTTACGCTGTGCTGAACAATGTACTCGCAAAGGTTAATTCACTGTCCAGTTATTTCAGCCATGCGTGTTAATGTCACCCCCCCAAGTCCTAAAGCTATCTGCTGTCATACAGTGTCAGTCAGGGCATTGTGGCAGTTTATTTGCTTCACACTTGGTGAATCCTTTAATTAAATCGCCCTCGATGCAAATAAAAAGAGATGCATCAGCAGAGATAAGGCAGAGAATGAGCTGAATCAGAAGTGTGTATTTTATAGGAACACTTTAAAAGATCTAAATCTGCCTCCCAGTTGAGGAAAGGGTCAATATGTCAGGAGCAGGGCAGAGATTAATATTACACATGTTTGTATAAATTTCCCAGAGGCTTATATTAGACTTGCTAGATATTTATTGTACACTGACTTCAGAGACATTTTAATTTGGTTAGCTCGGTTTTATGTACATTTCTGGGTAAAGGAATGGGGGAAATAGCTTTCCTTTCACTACTGCGGACTCTTTAGAAAATTCTGTTTCTGTTGCACCGTCTTGCTTTTTCCATATCAATGTGTTATTCTCAAAAAGAGTGAGCTTTTTTCATTTTTGTTTATTATTTAAAATGAATGTTCAGACATGTCGTGTCTTCTGTTGTTTGCTCATCATTGTTCAGGTAATGACTCTTTTTTTTCCCTGAGCAAAGTTCTGTAATCTGTGTACTCCAGTGCATTCACTTAGTAATAGCTCATTTGCAAAGTTGTTTAAGCAACTGCTGCAAATCATCTGTGGGAGGGTTTAATGTTAATATAAAAGTACATAGATTTTATTAATGGTAATAAACCAAGTGCAACACTGTGGTTAACTGTTACATTTTATTTTTTACATAACAGAGGAATCATGTCTGTCAGGCTTTGGATACACCTACAAAAAATAAATTAATAAACATATTTTTGTTAAAACACTATTCATATCAGACTGATTTGCTCCCACAGGAGCACATGAAGTCGTTTCAGGTCGTAGCTCATAGCAAGTCTATGTTGCAGTATCCCTGTATATGAACAAAGCATGGACATGATGAACAGTGCTACATGCTACATGCTAGCACTGTAGAAACTAACCTTTCACTAAACGCCTTTTTTTTAACCATTATTTATCTTAAGCTAAAATCAATTCAGTGTTTTGTAATTTAGGGTGACCATATTTTGATTTCCAAAAAAGAGGACACTTGGCTCAGTCATGAAGAACTTCCTTAAAGAAACATAAAATCGGCCCGGGCATTTTGACTAGAGACTGCCCCACCAGGTATTATAGGAAAAACCATAAAGCCTTTGAATGAAAACAAACGCTGTTGTGACAGTGATGTACACTGTCTTGTTGGTATATATATAATTTTACATCAGATGAAAACTTTGGTTGTAATATTCCCCATTAATGCCCTACCTGGCCCCTGGCAAAACTTTGCTAGACCCGCCCCTGCACACTTACCAGCTGTCAGCTACATAAAAAAAAGGATCCTGGTGTTATTTGTCTCTCAGAAACAGTTCATAACGTCCCTTCAACATTCATGTCACCTAAAAGGTAAACCTGTTTCTCCATCACCTGTTCAGCTCTGATGATTCAGTAAGGACATCTCCTGGTTTCATCTTCATGTTCATGTCCAAACCGATATCATGACCAGCAGGTTTACAGCTGTGGCTCCAGCAAATATCAGCTGATACTAGAAAGTAATATTTGATAAATTCTAACAACAGCTGATCAAGCTTAAACGTGCTGCTGTTGTTTAGTGTGACATCTGCTGGTTTCCTCTTTCTGGTGCAAAGTGGGCGTTAAACAAACAAGAGAGAAAAGCCGATCAGCTGATCATTGATCAGTTTCATGATTGAAGTAGAAACAGGCAAGAGAGGGGAGAGAATGAGAGAAGAAGAGGCAGCTGTGCAGCGTAAAGACAGAATAACTCCACCTTTGTGTCTTTTTCCATTCTAGCTGAAGTACGAGACAAACTGTGCTCCTTTTCAGCTCAATACGAAACGCGTAATATTTTCTCTGAATACGAGACGATTACGTTTTTTACGGGACGGTTGGCAACTCTACTAACTAACTCTTATAAATAAAGTTCACTATCAGTAACATCATAGCACCCACCCAGCTGTATAGAAACTCATGCTAACTAGTACGCCGTACGAGTTATTGTAACTGACTGTAAAACGTCAGCACAAGGAAAATAAACTCCACCTGAACTTGGTTTATATCTGACCCAGATAGACTGCAGGTCATAACTTCTTACCTGAAGTTCATTTCACCTGACACTTGGACCAGCGGCCCCCTCGGGTCTCTCCTCCTCCTGCCTCCCCTTTCCCTCATAAACCTGCTGACCTCTGTGGCAGCTCCGCCATAGCCACCACCAAGTTATTTTTATACATCGGCCAGCATCTGGCCAATCCACCAGCTTTCATTGTTTATACCGTTACAAAAACAACAACAGCAAAGAAAAACATCGGCCCGTAAAAACAAAAAATGGCCAGTACAGCTATGGTCGGTACGAGGGAAATTTCTTTTGCAGTTTGTCTGAAAAGATGGACTTGTGCTTTGGGACCTTTTAAATATCATTAGGCGCGTTGCTGTGCGCTGTCTGTCCTGTCTGTGAGCGCAGAACAAGCGCTCACAAAGCAGCAGCTTGGGGATGACTGACGTCACACACATGGGTCCTCTGTCGGAATATAGGAAAACCCGGACATTTTTATCAATCTCGAAAAACCCCTTGGGCGCCCCGGACAGAACGTGAAAAAAGGACATGTCCAGGGAAAAGAGGACGGTTGGTCACCCTTTGTAATCTCTAAGTGGATATCATGTTAGCTGGGAAGCTAACTAATCTACACATGTGATAGCAGTGTTTTGTTAGCTATGACGTTAGGTCGCAAATAAGCTAAGATTGGCGAGCTAGCTGTAACTTTGCTTTAATTTTAAAGTTAACTGACTTTATCCATTCAGGACAGTAATTTAAACAGCTAGCAATCCATTACAAGGCAAGCAAGCTTTAACACGAAGTAGAGCAAAGCTAGCTCAGGGTACAAAAGCCCCTCCATGAACCAAATGCCCCCTTTGTTCCCTCTTTATCCCGCTGACAAGATCACACCCTCCCATTTGGCCCCTTGGGTTTTACAGTTATTGAGGAAGGTGATTAGTGGACTTCATTTGTAAGCTATTAGATGTTGTTGCTCAGTGTATACACAGGCAGTCATTTATCATCATTAGTGGATTCCAGTTTCTAAGCTAGCGCTAAAACATCACACCCATTTGTCCCCAGTCCTTCACGGAGAAATCAGTCCACGGGTGTTAGATGCTCTTCACTCTGTGAGTGTTAATGCGATTTCAAACGGTGAGCTCAACCATTTGTGCTGGTTCTGTTTTTTAACTTGTATTTGTCATTAAACAGAGTTTGGTGATTGTAGTTGGCCCCACTTTAGCAAAATATTTCCACAATGAAGTGTTGCACAGATTGAGTATTAAGCCTGCACAATAGCGTTGGAGCAGTTCTGAATGCTTTTATTTTAAATGCTTTGAAATGTGAAATGTGTTAACTTTCTGTATGTGTATTGTGATCGTCTGCCCTCATGAGTGCGATTTGTATCAGAGGCGTTCTGTACCAGCACAGTGTCATTGTGTATTTCCACTGAGCGTGCTTTAACACTGGTTCATGTGGCACAATAAGGTTGCAAAGAGGTGAAGTGGCTGTGCAGCTGTGTGTGAAAAGAGGAGGAGATCCTGTTAGTCTCTGCTCCAGATGATGAGCTGAAATCACGGAGGGGAGAACAAACAATCCTGGCGGCTGCCTCCAAAGCCACGAGCTGGGGCTGAGGCAGGTTGGCCCTCCATCTGCATCTCAATGAGGAATTTGATCACAGCTCAGCATTCAAAGGCGACAAAACAATGTGAGGCTACTGGGACCGCCGCATTCAGATAGGAAAATACATCTAGGAAACAAAGAAGGTTCTACTAATTTCCAAGGTGGAGAAATAAAGTGTGAATGTTTGCTTTCACAATCTGCAGTTTCTTTCCAGTGTTTGTCATGTTTTGTTTTCTTATAATGGAGACAAAAATTAGGCCAAATGTTTGGAAATCCAAACCTCAAAAACAAGCAGAGATTAAAATTTAATACGTATATGTTTATCACATATAACATCTGCCCGGGATTTGTCATGTTATCTATGTCATCCCAGCATAATTGCTGAAGTGCATCTTCTAATTTCTGCAATATTTGTCTTTCTCAGGCTTCTTTCGTGTCCAAATTAATCAAATTTTTCATGTTTTTAATTGAGAGGGACAAAGCACTTGTACATAGTTCCGATACAGACCATAAATCTGACTTACTGCACAGTTTGTAGCTACTACTAATTTCCAACCTAGTTTTTTGTAAACGTCAGGCAGCATGCCGTAGTCTTCATTGGTTTTCAAGTAGGTCTTCAAAACTTGGAGGTGTGTTTGGGCACAGGTGTAGCCCATATAACCCCAATAAGCCAAACACATCATTACATGATGTTTTGATCCTTAGAGGCACCAACAACAGCAATAAATGGGTGACGTTGGCAGCATCCGATGAATCACAGACATGGATAAGTCTACTGGAAGCAAAGAAGCGGATTTTAAAAAGGAAATTAAAACTATGATATTAGAAAAATATGAAGAGGCTGAAAGCAACACAGCTGCTGCAGACAAAGCAGCAGCAGGAAAAGGACTGAACAGTGTTACAGTATCTAAAGTGCTGTAAGTGAGCTTTAAGCACGTTGATAAGTGAGACAGAAAAACAACTCTATCAATAAAGTTGAACCTATTAAGGACAAGAGGGTGAGGAAAAATGCCTGCTGTGTAGGTGATGGTGTTTAACGTTCTGAGAGTAAAAAATAAAAATGAAGCATAGATGCCAGTTTGATATACTCTAAGGTCCAAAGGACAATTATGTGCCCTGTTTAAAATTGGGGAATAAAGTTGAACGTGCATTTCTACTCGTCAATGAAAGACAAAGATTTGATACACTGTTGTAAAACTTCAGAAAATCAAAGTCATAGCAAGAAATGAGAATTCTCTCAGTATAATCTACAAATAACCAGACTAACACGTGCTGCTGATGTCCCCACGAGCAGCACTCAGTGGGACTAACACAATTATTAGCGTTGATCGTGTGCATAAAGGTCGGAGCTCTGGGGAAAACTGTAAACTGTGGAAACTTTAATGGCCGTGTGTTCATCTTTATCTACTTCAGAGCAGTCAGACTCAGCCTGCTGTTAGCCATTTACATCCATTTGCTTCTTTGCTACTTCATACACTCATTTGTACTACATTGTAATACAGCCAGAGTCACAATAAATCTATCAGACAAAACGACTTTGAAATATGGTTTTAATGGAGGCTTTACAAACACTGTTTAATAAGGCTGGTGTGTTTTTAACATGTTTTAATGCTTTGTATCTTCTTCTGTTTAATCTGAACAAGCCCCTAAAAATAGTCAGTGATCACTGTCGACCTCTCTTGGTTTTTATTACCACTGTTCGTTTTAAAGCTCGGTTTTTAAAACCTTACGATGTAACTACAGCCCAGCCCATGCAGCAGTATATTAATGACTAACCTCGTATTGTGGATGGATTATCTCAGTTGTTCTCGTGACGTTAACTTTTATCGAGTGGAGAAAAGTTAGGGTTCATCCTCCGGCTTCACTGTGTTTATGTTATGCTAACCATAGCTGTGTAGCTAGCCACGTAGCACATCATTATATACCAGCTAGCCAAACTTCAGTAACCCTACAAAAGTCACTGCTGTTTAGTTTTCTGTCTTCATTTATATCGGAAGTGATAGCAGAGCTGTACGTTTTAATTTTTCAGAAATCCCTCAGTCAGAACATGCTATATTATGTTTGGATAGAAACTAGCAAGCAAACTTCCTGCTAACTACCCATATGGAAAAGAAATAGTAAAAACATATATGATTTACTCTTGAAAGTGGCCACTTTCATGAGTAAATCATATATAAATCATAAGGCTTACATGATTTACTCATGAAAGTGGCCACTTTCTCATTACTTTCATTTTTTTTTTTAGTAAGTATACAAAACATACAAGTTTCATTATATAATTTTTCAAGGGATCTTATATGTGTTTTCACTCTTGTATGCTTTTCATACAAGTTTCATACAAGACAGATAAAAACTTTATAAGATTTATATATATCTTTTCCATATGGGTATGAACTCCGTCAAGCTTCATAAATCCTGTTTTCATGAATGCCTGGATGTTAAACTTCATTGCACCTGGTAGAGCAGCCATACTGATCATTTTATTACCGAATTTAGACAGTTTGTAACTCTCAGTGATACCGCAGTGATCGTTTGACTTTGGGACCTGAAGCAGAGTTTGGACCCAGAAACAGCTAATGGCATCAGACTTAAAGACCGGAAAACAATAAAGAGAAGACAAGCTGGGAGGAATCGGCTGCAGTTTACTCTTCCAAAAAAAACCTTCTTGCTTTTCTTCCTGTTGGCCGGCTCCTTGTTCCTACCCTAACCCTTTTCACACCACTGACCATGAAACCATGTTATTGGACCAGGTTATACAACAAATACTGCTTATGGTATGTTGGTCAAGCACAAGACAAACACAGTCTATTCTGAAAGACATTTATACTGTTGCTCACATGGAAAGCACCATTTATCAAAACGAAAAAAATCTGAGCTCTACACGTTCAACACCAGGCACGGGCTCAGCATGTCCACTGTTGCGAACTTTCTGGTGAAATAAAGTCCTTCAAAGACAATATTGGGGAATATGGCAAGCTGTTATCAGCTGATGGGTAAGTAAAGCTCATACTGAAAGATTAATTAGATTTAAATATGTTTCTTTTAACCTGGCTCATCAGGTTTTGAATGAAACCAGCTAACGAGCTAATTAGAAATGTTATATCAGGGCAGTAAAAGTTCACATTTTATTCTCTTGGACTTCCTCGTTGTGGAGCAGCTGGTCGAGTGAGTGCGCTGTAAAACCGTCAGTGTCAGTTCACCCTGAGAGTGTAAAACTTCTCCGAATCACTCCACGAGCTGCACAACTGATCAAAAAAGCATCGATTGCTGGTTAATAACTTGAGACAGTGCAAACTTTAAAGCTCTGGCGAGGTGGAGGATAAGTGATGTGAGATATGAAACAGAAGGAGAAACACACACATACCTCCTCACTGCACCAAGTATCGTGGCGGGGAGTCGATGAGTCATCCCCGTAGCTTTTATATGGACGGTGCATCAATCACCCTCTCCTGAAGGGAGCAGATGGTGCGCGGCAGCTCAACTACTGTGGAGAAGTGTGGTGCTGATGCTGTGTGTATATGTGTGTGTCTTGGGGAGGAGACGGGTGATGTTGCCAGCCAGCTAAGGAGAAGTGTTGGATGAAGACTGATGCAAACAGCCGATGGAGAGCGGACGCCCACAGGCTGAGGAGCGCTCGGTGTTTGGCGTTGATCTGGCATCTGAGCGCCAGCTGTGGCGCAGGTGCAACAACTGTAGAAGAAGAAAAATTAAACCTTGACAAGAGGAATGTGCAAAAGAGGATGATGAAAGGTGTGAGGTCATCTGTGAGTGAGAGGGTGGATATGTGGGAAACATCAGTCCACATCAGCAATAACATTGTTATTTAAAGCTTTAACACACAGGCCTAGAGACCGGCTGCAGACCTCTTAGTGCAGCAGTCCTCAACCCCCGGGCCACGGACCGATACTGGTCCTTTGGTAACCGGCCGACAGAGTTGAGGCTCGGGTGTGAAATTTATGGTTTTCAGGGTTTTACTGTTAACTCGCTTTTCCTGGGTCTTTTCCCGTGTTGTAGTTGTGTGTCTTATTTTGAAAGAAATATTTACACGTTACCACAGCGACCAGAGGGCATTAAGGGGCAGAGAGGAGGATGTTACTCTCAATGTTGTTGGTGCATTTAAGGAGGACGCTGCTAATAAAGTTACACAATTACACAGTGAATTCGCGTTTATTATTATATTTACAAAATACCACAGTTTTTGTTTTGGTCATATCGTTTTATTTTGTTGTACAGTGGAACCCCGACTTATTCGTTCCCGAGGGTCTTTCGTAAGTCGAAAATTTTCATAAGTCGAAGCACCCATCGCGCCTTTTGAGTGAACGATAGGCTATAGGCTAATTGCTAACAGCAACAACAATATGTCGTTTAAGTGGAACAGCGAAGCGCAAGTACGAAAGCCAAGGGGTTGTCACATGATTCAGAAGGCATTGTGGGCATTGTAGGCATTCTGGGCTGAGCCAATCAGAGCCAGCAGATTTCGTAACACGGGCATTTTGCGTAACATGGGCAGAAATATTGCCGTTCAGTGCCTTCGTAACTTGAATTTTTCGTGTAACGGGGTACTTGTAAGTCGGGGTTTATTTATTCGTGACACCTTAAAGGCCAGTCCGTGAAAATATTGTCTGACATTAAATCGGTCTGTGGCGCAATAACGGTTGGGGACCACTGTCTTAGTAGACACCAGAAAAATGTGTTTTCACCAACTAGTTGGCGAGTGGTTGCGGGGTAAAAGTGATTGAGTTACACGGCTTTGATTGGTTTTGTCACGGTCCCCGTGTCTCTCTGGTTGGCCCACGCTGGCTACAGGTTTTGTTGTTGTTAGTTTTAGTTTTTTGTCTCTCCTCCTCCTCTCTGCCTAGGTGGAGCTCATTACGGGCTCTCACTCTTGGCCCACGCACCCCTGTGGATGGTGTCCACCTGCGGCTGATCTGGCTGATTTCCCCAGCTGCTATTTAAGGCAGTGGCACAGAGCAGCTCACCGCTGGAACGTCGAACCACCTGAGTTCGTGCTCGCGGCATATTCAAAGAAGAATCGCTTACACGTGTTTTATGTTGTGGAACTAACCTTGACCTTCTGTCTGTAGATTCTGGACCGAATCACCGGACCTGTCCAAGTGGGGCAGTGTGTGGAGTGTTGGAGCGAGTGCGGCTGAAGAGGAGTGCGTGTGTGCGGAGGAGCGGTGGCGGTGACTGAGTGGAAGAGGAAGCGTGTGTGTGGATCCCCCCCCCCCTTCTCTCCCTGGAGCCCTGGACCCCCTCCCAACTCACTGTACATATATTTTGCACTAAGGTGATCCCTATTGTAAATAAATCCCCTTTTTGTTTCCTTGAAAGAACTGTCTGCGCGTGGGTCCGTTCAGTAGCCATGACAGGTTTGGCTGTTAGCAGGTCGCCTTGGTTGCTTATGTAATATCCCAATTTGTCTGCCAACACTTGCTAATTAACCGCGAGCAGCAGTGAAACTTAAAAAACACATACTGGAAACGAAGCACATTCACCCTCAAAGTTAAAGTTGTTTCTTACTGCTGAATCCAACATGTTTTAAAAAACCCACACTTTTACTTTGTTTTCGAACAGTTTCCATTTTTGCTGCATGTTTCCGATTCACAACTACTTACTGAGTAACTGGTAAGTGTTTAAGGACAAGTCACTGTCTTCCATGCAGACT
This sequence comes from Copadichromis virginalis, assembly GCF_057382275.1. Taxonomy (NCBI): domain Eukaryota; kingdom Metazoa; phylum Chordata; class Actinopteri; order Cichliformes; family Cichlidae; genus Copadichromis; species Copadichromis virginalis. The sequence goes on along the minus strand of NC_140635.1, from coordinate 3,628,591 downwards.
ATGACCGACAACAACAATCTTCTAAGGAATAAAGCAGTAGTGATGTGCGATACCACTGATTTCCTTTCCGATCCGATACCAAGTAAAATTCAGGGTGGTATCGACGATACTGATCCGATACCCATACTTTGTAGAGAAACTTATTTTATTTATTGTATCTCAAATTATAGCATCATAATGATTACAGGACATCAGATTACTTGTTCTTATCGCTTAATAATGCGAAGTTCATCATATAGAAATAAAAAAAAAAACTGAAGCTGTGCGCTATTTGAACACGTTGCCTGCCTGCAGCACTAAAGGACTCCGTGAGAGACGTCTGTCTCGCCCTAGCAGCATCTGTCCCTGTCCTCTCCTCCTCTTCAGTTCGCCTCAACATACGCTCGTCATATTCTGTGATATGATTTATTCTGAGGTGTTTGGCGAGGTCAGTGGTGTTGCCACAACACCTCACTTTCTTGCCACATGTATTGCAAACCACGTCTCAGGTGTTTGTGGAGGTAAAATACGTCCGCACATGACTCCAATTAAGCTCAGCCAGGGGCTGCAACACATTTATACAGCCGTATTTCGCACATGACTATGAAAGGCAGAAGAGGAAGTAGTTCCTTCGAATGCAGACAATCCGAATGTTATAGTTTCTTCCCACTGTGTTCCTGTTAATGATAAACTACAAATTTACCCTAAATTACTAAAATATCGATATTTTAATGTGAGAATCGATTCTAGAACATAAATGACTGGTATCGGAGGAATCGATATTTCAGGATCGATCCGCACATCACTATAAAGCAGTCACAAGGACGTTTTTAGTGCAGTATCATTTAACTTTTTTGACCAATTTCACCTAGCAACAGTAAGCCACCAGTCAGGGTTACATCTTTTTCCCTTGGAACTGGTAGTTACCAGTACTGACCGGTCTCTAGGCCTGTGTGACTAGGGTCTAAATAACCAGCAGACTGTAGGCCTGTCCATCAGTATTCACACAGTAAAACTGGCTTGTGTCGAAGGGACACCAGAGTGGCTGTGGGCAGCACTGCTATACCACAGGGACCATAAAAGAAACATGACATATGGTGCCTTCTGGCTCTACAGTGATTGTAAAGGATGTGGGTTATAAAAAAGATTTGCTCTTTTGTAGGGTGGGACTAAAGAAATACCAATTAAAAGACAAGACAAAGAGCAACAACTCCGCATATGTTCTCTACTCCGGAGTGTCATAAACAAACATGAATACCCGTACGTTTTTATCCCTCCGGCTCCTCGCCATAATTCAGGATTCCTTTTTTCTCTGGTCAACACCTGCTTTCTCCTCCATCAGAGTATTCAGTGACTTTGTGCAGCCATGCCTCAGAAGAAACATCAGAAACTCAAAGAAGAGAAACACGAAGCTTGTAGTGGTCGGACATTGGTGGCCTGCACTGGTAGTGTGAGGCGCTGACTGGAGGAAGGAAACTGAAGCTCAAGCAGGGGTGAAATGCTGGTTTGTTTTGCCCTGAGGGTTATATTCTCACTGTAATGCGTTTACGATATCAAAGTGATTATGTAATCAAGCTGCTATACCACAGGGGATAATGGGTTTTTCCCTCTCTGTCAAACAGATAATATCAGTGATGCTGAAAATAGAAATATAGGCACTCATCCCAGAGATGACTGCAGAGGAGGAGAGTGTGTTTCCTTTGAAAATGCAGTAAAGGAGAAACTCTGAAAACTCAAGAAACTGTAGCTCATGCCAGGTTCAGACTACGCAGTGTTTGTGTCTGATAATGTGGAAGTAGCACCCACCAAGAGCTCGAATCTCAAAACTGCAGTTCCTCTAACGACCACTTGAGGCTGGGCCCAAAAGTGAGTCAATCCCCATAAACTCGCATGTTAAAAAGTACAACTTTACATCAGCAATAAACATGTATACAGCCTGCTCCAACAAGCAGTTTAGATCTGTATGGGAAGTTTCACCCCTCGTAACATTATGGAGGTCATTTTTGTTTCTTTTAATAACTTTCTTTTAAGCCTGAGCACATGGCTAATGTTATTCTTTGTAATTATGTGGAGTCACTAAACTTGTTCTTTGGCAGTGTTTGTGCTTTTGAGGTGTTATTCAAATGGATGAAGTGTGTCAGCTAATAACTAGCTCTCTGTCCATTTTTCTAAATATAGTCAACTGTGGTTCTGAAGCATTGTGGTAACCAAAACACTAATGATGAGGCTTCAAACTACAGAATGTAAAAAGACAGATTTTTTTTAATACTGTGGCATAAAACCATCAAAATGTTGCTCATTTGTTCTTCTAATGTTGCTTGGACCATTTTTGTGCTAATGTCTATATAAAAACAGAACATTTTGACATTAAATTTTCAGTGTCTGATGTCTGAAAGTGATAACTCAAGAACGAAGCGATGTAAGAGTTTTAAATTTATACCACAGGTGTATTTAATAGGAAGCTGTGGGGTTGCACTGTCCACTGTCCATTTTTATTATGGCAAAGACTCTAGGAAATAAAAAGACTAAAGAAATAAGGAAAGATGAAGCGCAAACCAATGGGGGAAACGCTGCCCCCTGGTGGAGAACATTTTCATTAGTTTGTAAAGTATAATTACAAAAGCTACCTTTAAGTTTGGAACGAGCTCGTAAAGAACATAACACGAAGAAACGATAAAGCCCATGAATGTGAAGCAGAGTTTCAAACTGGGATGAAGTGAGGAGTGAAATTCTACAAAGAAGCTAGGAAGGAGGTGAAGTCATTACCTTAAAATGACCAGCCCAGGTAGACAACAGGAAAAACAAAGACCTCAGCATATTTCCACATTACTGTAAGCTCCTTCTCAGCATGCACTCTTTCTATGCGCGGTGCCTCTGCTAGTCTCTGCTATCAGCTTACAAACATCGGATTTATTTGTGCAAATGCAATTTGAAACTTCCCGAGCTTTCAGGAGCTCAGACCATAAACCGCTCCAAACACCGTAATGGCTTTCCTGCAAGAGCAGCTGCCGTTTTACCTGAAACTTAATTAAGTGCTTCAGGTGAGCCAATAACATGGAGCCAAGGTAGACAAGCTAATATAGGAGACGTATGATCTCGGTCTCTTGTTCCTGTCTCAGATTTCACATCAGAGGCTTTTCAAAGAGCTACTGGGACATCCTGATAATAAGGAATTAGACTAAGAACGCCCTGTCTCAGAGTGATGTCGTAAAACTACATGTAAAAGTATGAAGCAGGCCGCCCAAGAGCAATAATCAAAAGTGTATTTCATACCAGAGGAACTGTAATGTCCAGAGTAATATTCTAAGCTTCTGTTCACGAATTTTTGGTGAATTTATAAGTATTAAAGGTCAAAGTTCTTTCTTGGCTCATACAAGTTTCCATCCTCGAGGAACTTCAGAGTCAGTTTGGAATGAGACACAGTCTGTTAGCTTAGCTAACAGAGGTAAAATCCTGTTTAACAAATGGATATTAGAGTTTCCCACTGAAACCAGTTAAATATGTCCATGATGAGAGATGGCGATTGTTTTTCTGATAAGAACGTGGAGTTGGAGCTCAGAGGTGTCTGAAGGACCTCGGTATGACTCTATAGCACTGGACTGCATGCTGAGGTGGCAGTTCAGCCATTTGATGTTTCATGTTGCAGCAGCTCATGACTGAATGAACATGGTGCAATAAAAGTATTTTTAGAAGCAGATTTTTCCAAACACTTAATTTACTTGAGTAGGGTTAGGCGTTGCCACTTCAGCATGCAGTCAAGTTCTATACTCTTGCTAATGGCTTACTAATTTTATTTAGGTGTGTTGCAACAGGGAGACATGGAAAAGTTTCAGGACACCGGCCCTCAAGGACTGGAGTTTGAGACCCCCGGTTTAGAACATGTTCATTTGATAAAACATGGAAGAAGCAGTGGATCCAGAAACCGTCCCAGGACATGGACAACTGTCCATTTGTATTTCCCTTTACATCAATAATCTGTACCATTTTAATTAATGAGGAACATTTATCAGCAATTAAGATTCAATAAAAGAACTAGATGTTACAGTCCCTGATAATGTCTTTTTGGGAAATGACAAACATCTGAATGTAGTTTGTTTGAGTGTTGTAGTATTTCAACCGTCAATGTTTTAAAGTATTTTAAAGTGAAACTCAAATAAAGAATAAATAAATCCAGAGACGCTGATGTGTGTGTGTGTGTGTGTGTGTGTGTGTGTGTGTGTGTGTGTGTGTGTGTGTGTGTGTGTCAGAGAGAGAGTGTGTATTGATATCTTTGTGGGGACCAAAAATTGGAAATTTACTATACTTGTGGGGACCAACAGCCCTTATGAGGACCCAAATCCAGGTCCCCACAAGTTTGAAGACATTTTTGAGACTCAAAATGTGGTTTTAGTGACAGGGTTACAACTGGGTGATGGTTAGGTTTAGGGTAAGGGTTAGGGTTAGGCATTCATTTTTCATGGTTAGGGTAAGGGGCTTGGGAAAGCCTTATGTCAATTAGATGTCCCCACAAGATATGAATACCCGACGTGTGTGTGTGTGTGTGTGTGTGTGTGTGTGTGTGTGTGTGTGTGTGTGTGTGTGTGTGTGTGTGTGTGTGTGCGCTCTCTGGTTAAAATTGACTGAAGTCTTCAGACTTCTGTCGATTTCAGTCCAGACTGAGACACTGGTCCATCCAGCTGCTCCGTACAAAGGCTACTAATGGCGCTCGATTGTATGCGTGTGTGTGTGTGCATGTGTGTGTGTGCATGCATGTCCGTGTGTGTGTGTGTTACAAGCGTGCACACACAGCGCTCGCACAGAGACCCCATTTCCAAATGTCAAGTGTTTGTGAAATAAATGTCAACTAGCTGAGGGATGGGAAATCAAAAGGCTCCTTTAGCGCCGGCTGCAGCAGATACGACGGGAAACGGAAAAAAAAGTCATCGATTTTTCTTTTTTTATTTCCATCTTTGACGTGTCTTAAAAAACCCAACAAAAATCCACATGAGGCCTGCAAAGAGAGCAGACGGGGCCGTCCTGGAATCTGCAGAGAGCAGCTGGGGGAGAATCTTTGGTATTGACGGACTGTCAGGCCGCCTGCCTCGCTCTCATAACGTCAGCAGATCTGAGAGAGGCTGGGAGACGCGTTATGACACCGGCGTGCGGTGGCAACCATCCCACGGATTTCTGGTTTTAGTCAGCCTCCAGAATCCGCTCCATCTGTTTGAACAGGTGAGAAGACGCCACCTGATTCCTGCTGCCATCATAGCACACCTCATCCTCAAACTGTCGCTTCTTTAACTCAGTTTATTTTGCCAGAAAATGAGCCCAACATGTCAACTCGTGTGGTATTTTCTGGACAAACCGACAGCCGATGAATGTCTGATGACAACTGATAAAAAATATTATCATATCATCCATCCATCCATCCTCTTCTGCTTATCCAGTTCAGGTTGTAGCCGATCCCAGCTGTCACGGGGCGAGAGGTGGGTACACCCTGGACAGGTTTCCAGCCTGTCACAGCACATCTCCTGGAAGCTAAATAGTCTTTCCCTCTTTGTGCCTGCATGACAGATGTAAATAAAACTGGTAACTCATGTGGGACGTTTTGCACACAGCGCAGGTATTGCACATTGGAAAAATAAATTCACGAGGGGAGGAAACCTCTTTTGTCCAGTAAGCTGACCGTCTTCATTACTCACCTCTTGTCTTTGGTCACATGTAATGGAATCACCGAGTCTTTGTGAGCGGGACGGATACGCAGGCGCGCTGTAATGGTTCACCTTTATGGACGTGCAAACTGATACTGGGCGGTAAGGATAGCAAACACTGCACTGTGTTCCTCTGCCTTCATTACACTGCAGGTTTTGCTTTGAATAAGTTCGTTCTGTTGCTTTGCAGTAAAGACAAAACTTTAGAGCACTCTTTGCATCTGATTTCTTCCTGGTTATCATCACTTGCACTGCATCTGAAGTATTTCTAAACGGCAGAAAATCCACTTTGAGAGACGAGCTCGTCACGTTCTGCTGTGCCAGACTTTTGCTGTATATCTGTCGTTTAACGCGATGTTCCACATCCAGACTCCTCCAGGCAACTTCACTGTGCTGGAATTCACAGGTTTACCACAAGGTTCACGTGCTATCAGCCAAAGGCTTCACCCAGGAAGTTTCCCTGAACTGTGACACCAGCTGAACCGTTAACATTTGCGGCCACAGACTGCTGGTTGTTTGGCGAAATGATGGCATATTTGCCCCACAGGAGGTTGATCAAGGCGTGCTGTTTGTACTTTTTAGTTTGGGTCACTCTAATCAAACAGAACTGTAGTTTTCCATGAACAAACATGATGAACTGCTGATTTTGAAAGACTCATTGATCACTAATGAAAGAACTCTGCGGTCTTTGCTTTTAGCAAATCAGGGTTGTTTGCAAATCACATCTTTACTGTAGGAATTAAAAGGACGTTTTTTGTAATTCTCTACAAATACGAACAACCTCAGGGCTGAGTTGTAATATGCAGATTGCAATATTTCATGCTCGCAAAGGAAACAACCTGTCTGATATAAAATGTTCAGAAAGGTCTTTGTGCTCTTTGCTCTGAGTGTCTGTTAGTCTCATTAATGAGCCACCTCAGAGCCTCATTATAGTCTCACTGCAGGTTTGGTCATAGTAAAAAGAATGTGTGCACGCTAAGCTAGTCCACAGAAGCTTAATGCTTGTACTTTTGGCTTACTGACTTATTGAACGTCAAACCAGAGCACGAACAGATTCAGGGTGTTTTTATATGAGATCCTACAGACGTGACTGCTGTAGCCATGAAAGCAGGTTTCTGAAGCCGCCATTGTTTGTGCTTTGTGGTGCACCGACGCTCTCGTGCACACGCGTGCCTCTTTTCTTTTGCAGTGTACCAGTTCCTTCTTTTGTCTCCGGTGAAACCTGCCCGTCACGTCCTACTTTCAGTCCGATCCCATCAGCAGAGACCTCTGTGTGCCGCGTCTGAGTGCACCGAGAGAGGAAGCAGGGAACACAGCAGCAGGACAGCAGCTCAACTCTGCCCTCTAAGGTGGGAAATGTGGTTACTGTATGCTGGTCTGTTAGTGGTTCAGCACATTTTCTGTGTTTTTGTTTATCAATCTAGCTGAAATAACGCGCTGCAGCCAAACGATTTCCTTTCTGAAGTTTCTCTCAGAGCATGTCTGAGTCACCACATCAAATACAAACGTAGGAGTAATCCTCCTAAAAGTCAAATAGTCATCATTCCAAGAAAGGAAGAGTTTCTTTTTATCTTCATTTAACATCGCAGCTCTTGTGCTATCATTCAGCTTTGTTTCGTGCTCCAGTATGGTGGCTCTGCTGTGTTATTGCAGAGGGAGGATGTACACAGCAGCGGTTCATCCAACGTTCATGCAGAATCTAAACCTCTAAGTGATGTTATCTGCAGACTAGAGGTTGCATTAAAGGGCGGAGCTGTGAAAATTCATTTGAATCATTTTTTAGTGGTAGACACATTTAATAGAGATCAATCGGTCAAATCAATTTCAGTCACTGATACCATAAAGAGAGGGCTTTTCTCAGGGCAAGATAAACACGACCCTGAGTTTCCTGCACTCGCTTTCATGAGAAAACAGGAAATAGTCCCCAAAAATTAAAATGCACATTTGTTTATATTTATTTTGTAACTTCTCTAATTCAGTATTATAATATCGTGTTTGATCGTTACAGCAGAAGCACTGAAGCGTCGCCGTACGTGTGTCTAGACTTCGCTTGTAGGTCTTTTATTGGACAGACAACTTTCATATTAGATTTTATTTCATCCCTCAGCTGCCTTCTCCGACCCTGAAACTGTCAGTGTCATGGACTGCGTGAAGCAGGCAGGGATGAAGGACCCAGAATGCAGACTCAACAGGCAGACTTAACTCAAAGCTCAGCTTCATTGCTGGAAGGAAAAACACAAAACTAAACTGGGAGATACTAGAAACTACACTCTCAAAGCGAACACACAGCCAGGGATGAGGGAGAACGTGACGCCGAGCAGAGGGAGACGCAGACACTAAATACAAAAGGGAAACAGGGCAAAGAGGAAACACCTGGGAAACATGGCTGGCAACTAATCAGACAAACGAGACGTTGGAGAAGCAAAACAGAACGCGACGCACAGGAAGTACAGGAACACACTGAGACACAGACTGACTAGATCAGGCTTGGTCAACCCCAGGCCCCGAGGGCCGGTGTCCTGCAGGTTTTAGATCTCACCCTGGGTCAACACACCTGAATCAAATGATTAGTTCATTACCAGGCCTCTGGAGAACTACAAGACATGTTGAGGAGGTCATTTAGCCTTTAAATCAGCTGTGATGGATCAAGGACACATTTAAAACCTGCGGGACACCAGGGCCTGGAGTAGATACAGGTAACAGCAGGAGCGACAGAGACACGACTGGGAATAAACAGAGACAAGACTTTACGTGGGGCATGGAACAGCAGGGAGGCAAGACAACAGAAGACCTCAAAACTAGATTGGAAAGTGAAGACGACCTTACAACATAAACAGAGGGTCGACAGAGAGCACACAGGAACTGGGGAGACAGACCACTTAGACAAACAGGAAGACAAGATAGACTTCACAGGAAACACACAGCGGCAACATGCAGACAACAAGAACACTGAGACGAGACCAAAACACGAACAGGACCAACAGGACTAACTTAGACACCAAAACCAGAATAATACTGAATAAGCTCCCTTGGTCAACGACTCAACAATCGGCCAGTATTCAGCCGTGGTTCGTTGGTCAGGAGAGATCAGAGTCACTAAAAGTGAGAGTTTCTGATCCTGCACACTCCACTGAGAGGAAATCCTGCAGAGTGGCCTCCTTCTGCCTCTCTGACCCTGCAGATGCTCCAAGACATTGATGCAGGATTCAGCCATGTATGTTTAATGTTATAAAGACAGCTCAGTGTTAACAGTGTTGTGTGTGAATTTTATGGCAGATTCACCATAAACCTTTGAATCATTCAAAATGACAAACAGCCGTTGGAAATGTGAAAAAAATATTTGGTTAATGAAGCTCTGCTGCAGGCTGTTGGTGCACTCGGCTGTGTAGTGTTTGGTTTTCACTTCATGTTCACGCTGCACAGTTTTAAGATCCCAGTAAGATTTAGTCAGCCTGATGTTTAGATGCTTTTTGTTTTTCATTCTTTTCTTTATTTGTGATCTAACCCGTGGAAGCTGCAGGTCACCTGTTACTAAATAAAACGAATGGGATTTCTACACCCAGAGCCTGGTTCTGCAGTCTGTCGTGTCCTCGTCTTTGTTTGCCTGTCTCATTCTCCTCCCAGGGAAACAGTGAGGGGACTCAATACACTTACAATATCAGGCATCTGGAATTTAAACTGGGATTTTATGTGCAAGTTTCAATTTATTTGAAACTTTTCATGGTGAAACAACCAAATCATTTAAACCTAAGAATCCAAAGCAGAAAAAGAAAGAAGACTATGATGTGGAACCAGCTAAGAGTAAAGTTACTCAGAGTGCTCATTTCCTCATAAATTAACATAGATTATATTTAAAACCAAGCAGTCTTAAACCTGCAGTCTTTCTAGTGGCCAGCAGGGGGAAAAGAAGTCCAGATGTACGGAGTTTTTGCAGATGTGACCACAAACGATGTCGTCTGCTATTTTGGACATCGGACAACCGCGGTGATGATGTATGATCAAGTGAATAAGGACTCGGTCACAAAGGCTTAGAGAGCGATCCACACGGAAAAATCAATATTCCCCAACTGGTTGTGAGCGGTTTCTGGAAATCCCTGGGAAAGTCGCACAGGCCTTCAGACCAGTCCATGACCCCCCCAGTAACGATCTATCGCTGGGGAAGAACGTGTATTCTTCAACCTGCTGGCAACCAAAACAATGGCTGCGAGGTTTCTTATGCATGTCATCGAGCAAAAGCTACCTGCCTACAATGCCAACCAACCAGGGAATACACATTTTCCCTGGCTGCATCCTGTCGCCAGCTCGATAGCAGACTGAGAGGTCAAGGATCACTAGAGCCCGGCCGAACAGCAAACACACCCCGCAGTCTTTCGCTACTCAAGTTAAATATGATATACATGCCAGCAAACATCCTCTCAGATGTTTGCTGGCCCCTCTCTAAGCTCATGTTAGCATATTTTTACATATAAAACAAGGCAAGAACAATAAAAGAAAAATTAGTAGCTGTGAGTGAAACTAATCTCTGAGAAAATTGCTGAGCTTGGTTGGTTTGAACTGGGATACTGGAGTACACAGAAGCTCAAACAATGAGTGAGAGAATACGAAGTAATTAAAATCCAGTTTGGGCGTATGTGTGCATCCCTGCAGGAAATCAAACACCCATTGTTCCTCCACCTGCCACTGCCTGCTCATCTCCTCATCCCCTCACTCTTCCAGACATGCCGTCTCCCCCTCTGTGGAGGATGACTCATTGTTTTCAGAGTTTCCTCGACTCACAGCCACATTGGAGTGGGCTTATTTCTCCCTCTGTGCTGTGGGACTCCTGAACCCCCGGCTCATCAGCTGTAACGCAACTCGTCACATTGACCTGCCAAAGTTTTCAAGGATTCAAAGGCTCAACGAGAGCTCGGAGCCCTTTTAGAGCGAATAAACATGAAGATTTCTTCCAGAAGTGTAACTCATGTGTGTGAAAAGAAGCAAAACTAACACAAAGAGGCTCGGAGAAGCAAAGGGACACCAAAGGATGAGTACAAGATGCAGAAAGACATGGAACCAAACACGGAGCTCCACCATCTCCTCCAAATGTGGTCATTCATGTCTCTAAAAATGACCGTCTGAGGCTTCAAAATGTTGAGTCCAAAACTAATCAGTGACATGATGGTGGCGATGATCCAATAAGAGGCCTTTACCCATGACTACCACACAAAGTTACCAGAACAGTGATAAAATATGATATAATGAGGAACATGAACAGGTTCAGATGATTATTTGCCCTCCTGTCAGTCAGACTTTGAGTGTGTTTTCCACCTCGGGCTCAGCAGCTGTTATCGTGTGTCAGAAACTTTCCTTCCTGCTCAAACTGTGATCTCACACTTACAGGTGCACTCGCACTGCCTCGCTGTTTTCATTCCTCCAAACCTCGGTTCCCAGTTTCATCCGAGTGCTGCTATTCTCAGCCTCCTGATGAAGAACAGGGCCCACAGCTGACACACAGGTGCTGCGACACCTTTCGCATCTGACGGAAATGAATCGACAGCCTGAGAGCGCACGAGCGCAGCGGGCTTTGTTCGTTGTCATTACGTTTTTACAGTTTAAACTTCTGATTTCGTTTCAGCACCTCGGCTTTTCAAAATGAAACTCGCCGACGAATGATTCAAAGCTGGCAGAATACAGATCTTTAGTCTGCATTTAAATGCTCCATGCTGAAATCTGCAGACCTTTAAGGCTCCTGTCAGCTCCAGGTTTTGTGGCTTGTGGCTGGTTACATATATATATATATATATGTATGTATATTCTTATGGGAAGTGATCCTACAACATGAAACGCTGGTATCGGAAGTATGGATATTTTAGGATGGCTCCACACGTCACTACCCCTCAGTCAGTGAGTGAGATGGTAGACAGCGGTGAGGAGGAGAGTGCGAGTGCGTCGCAAAAACACATAAATATGACTGACACAATAGACAAAGCAGCATCTGGCTGCAGTTTAAAGAAGAAGCAGATACTAAGAGGAGAAACCGCATCAGCCCATCCAAGCTGTTTGGTTTTCAGCCTGCACTGAGGACAGACTGCTCGGCTGCTGAGTTTGGGTCTGTTTCTGTTCTGTGGTTTTGTTTACAGTGTTTTGTTTTTGTGTTGAATTAAAATGAAGTTTGATTAAAACATTAAACAAAAGTAAGAATGCCTGCTTTTGTAACAGAACAAATAAACAACATTAGGCAATTATAAGGTTTCTCATAATAACACTAAATGCAAAAGAGTTTATCAACACACATGTATGAGGCTTCAGACGTATGAAGGAGAGGAAGGTGAGAAAACTTTCAAAGGTCAACTCTAGGAACTGGAAATTTAAATCTTACATGTAACGACTGAATTCATTTTATTTTTACTTTTTCATTTACTAAATCGTGACAACTGAATGTAAAGCTTTTTGTGGCTGAGGCACAATCGGCCCTGTCTCTGTTACACAACAAAGACGAGTCCTGATGGTTTAGCTGCTGACTCAGATGAAATGAGCACAAACCTGTTTCTTTTCCTTTTCCTCGCTTTCCTGGTTTGATCGTCTGAAAGTCCATAAACAGGGTCTGTTTATGCCGTCAGGGTTATGAATCTTACATGTAATATATCCCCTGAGCTGGAAATCTTGCCTTCTGTCTCAGACTGGATGACACTCTAACGGCTTCAGCGTGAGCGCTGCCTCTGAAGAGGAAGATTTAGGCAGCAAGGAGACGATCAAAAAACTCTTTTTAGCTGAGGTACAATCTGTTCATGCTGGCGCATTATTACCATTTAATATATGAAAATTGCTTCATGTTTAACATTTAACTGTTGATTTTTAGAGATAATGAAGATTTGGGGATTCTCGTATGCAGTTAAACATTAAAAACAGCAACAATTTTCATTATTTCCCTGTTTCAGCGATCTATCAGGCAGAAGTAGGACGAAACTGGCAGATTTGGTCTTTGAGCTTCTTAAACGATTGACGAGAACATCTCACATCTTCACTTTGGGATCCAGTTACTATTTACAGACATCTCATGAACCATATTAGTAATGAAACGACTAATTTGTTGCAGTGGTAGTGTAAATGTTTTGCTTATTAGTCATGCAAAATAAACTCAGCAGGCAGGAAACAATTTGCAGAGTCATTCATACGGAGATAATAGATGAGTGTAATCTGCCTCGCAGTCTGTCATCAAATATCCTGAGAGATGCTGCGCTCTGATGCAAGCCTTTCAAAGCTACAGGGATGTTTCAGAGCCTGAAGGTGAGACCGTGCCAACGACAGAGGAAGAACAAAGACCATCCATGTGTCCGTGTGCGCTGTGGGGAGTTATCGAAGCCCTAACTCAGGGAAAGCCTGGCAGGAGATAAAAATTCGGGTCTGTTCACTCAAACTGATGACACACGACTCATCATTTGACTTTTAAAATGAAAACAGTTTAAAGGAAAAAAGTTTCTCCAGTGCCCTCAATCTATAATTTCCTGCCTCAAATTGCTGTGATTACTGCCTATTGTGCAGCTCGTTATGGGCTGAATAATGTTTCACGATGAATGCTCAGGTTTGTTTGGCCTTTCTTTCATTTTTTCTTGTAAACAACTAAGAAAACCTCCAAGAATGGTTTCCAGGAACAGTCTGAGATCACGCAGCGTTGTCCAAATGTTTTGACAGAAATGTTATTGTTCTTCTTCATGACGGATCACGTCTTACCCTGTAACAGAAATATGCAGCGTAAACTTCAAAGAACAGAAGCAGCTCCTGGTATTGTTTAGGCACCTGTGAGACGTGGACATTAAATTGCTATTTTTTCTCGGGCTCTAGTCCTGGTCAGCTACCTTTCACCTGGACATCTTTCTTGGACTTTTAAACAAAGTAAAGTTTGGGTACAAGAGTAGTTCAGTTTATCCTTCGTACTAAAAATAAGAAAAGCAGAGATAAAGTCAGTCTTAGAACAATATTTGCTGGGTTGCTAGCAACCAAAGGAACAATACAGACTAGATTTTCCAACTCCTCGCTCAAACATGCATGATGTAAACATTTAAAGTTAGCAGGAATGTGCGTTTGCGTCAGTTTGACTGGACGGCGTTGCAGACTGCCGGATGACGGCGTCTGAAGTTGAGGCTGCTGTAACCGAGTTTCGCCACGCAGGATTCACGTCTGTTTTGTTGACTTGTGCTCCAGTTTAATTGCACAGTGTGTGTTTACAGTTTTTCCAGATATTCACTCTGCAAGGTGGAGGCAAACTCCAGATAGTCCTAACATGAGTGAGCTTTTCACATTTCCAGCTGCGTTGGATGCTGGCCTGGTGGAGAGCTTAGAACAGCAGCAGACGGAAGTTCAGCAGTTTAAACAGCACACCGAGAAAAATATGTGTAATCACCAGGAGGGAGGCTGGCCCTGCTCTCTGTGTGAACATGCAAAGGTTACAAGACATTTTGACTCTATATATAAGGTGACTGAACCCCCCCACCCCACCCTACACCAGCCCACCTCCTCCTCCTCTTCCTCCTCCATGCTTCCTGATAGATTATTTAACAAATGTCGAAAGAGGACCAAGAGCTTTCATCATCGTAGATACAAATCTGCCAGGAGCACACACAAGGACTTCAGTTTCAGTAAATGTATAACTGAAGGCCATCTGCATAGCAGCAATAGCAAATGTCTTCAACGGGGCTCAAAATATGCTGAAGAGGAAGTAGATATATTAGAAACAGTAAGGGGCCCAATAAAGAACCCGGTGACACACCGTGGGAAAGGGAAGTGGCAGATGACCTGTACTTGGAAACCGCCACAGAAACGCATCGTTCAGACAAACATGAGAACCACTCCAAGGCAGATCCAGATACACCGACCCAATATTTGTTGGGTTTTTCTCTGTGTGTAGTATTGTGGGGTCTACCTTACAACACAAAGCACCTTGAGGTGACTGTTGCTATATAAATAAAACTGAATTGAATTGAATAATTAACATCATAACAAATGCAGCACCATTATGCAAGGAGACGTGTTGCAGACAGGTTGCACTCATCAGCACACACTGGCTCAGGCTGACTGCAGTTATTCTCTCCCTCTGTGAGTGACTCAGTGACCACCAGGTGACCTCTGCGATAACCCTGCTACTGAAAGCTGATCCTAAGTTACCATCTCCAGATTCAGCCACAGTCTTCCTCCAAAACCTCTCTTTAAAAATGACCCATCTCCAGATGCTGCTCCTGTCTGTTTCTGTCCTGTTGGTGCTGACATGAACTTTAATTTTACCCAGAAGTTGTTTCAGAGAGCAGCAGAAAGAGCCAATCAGGAGTCTCATCTGTTCACCGCAGCCGCTCGTCAAAAACTAAACCGGTTCTGACTCGAAGCACAAAAACATCCCAGAGCAGCCCGACAATCAGCAGCCATCTTGGAGGTAATGAGAAAACTGTGACTGTTTTAACGTTTCATTGACCTCACCGGCTCGCTGATTACACTTGTCAATATTGTGCTGCACGCCGCCGCCGCCTCCTGAGCAGGAAGAAGATGAGACAGCGGTGAACAGGCCACTTATGGTCTCAGCGCCTCAGCAGAATCGCAGATGAGTGGACTGACTCCATACGATGCAGGATGTGTTCATTTCTCAGTCACACAGCAGCTAATATATTAAAGTAGGATTTGTTTCTGATAGCACAAAATAATCACCACGTACTTTTCAAAGGGGGGTGACGATAAGTGTTTTCCCAGCTGCTTCCTGGCTTTTAAAATCGGCTGTTTTCAGCGGCTCAGTGGCAGCAAACTGGCCTGGTGTGTTAGAAATGTTATAATTAACAAGCATTCATGGCTGAAATGTTTAATGGCACAAACAGTTTGCAATCAATATATTTAATCAACACTTACGTTTCCACAGACACATTTTGGTAAGATTGTGCCCGGTGGTGTTATATCGAGTGGAAAATGTGGGCACATTTAAGAGTCCACACATACAAACTCACAGCCTTACATTGATTCCTGCATATACACACACACACACACATCAGCGTCTCTGGATTTAAAATCAAAGCGGGAACATCAGGAGACCCTGATCAGTCGATCTGGGTCAGTTAATAACTTCCTGATTTTTTTCAAAGGTGCACATAACAGTGGCTTTGGTATCACCACCTCTATTGGTTTTGATGTGTTTCACTACAACTTGTTCATGAACAAACAGATTAATTCACAGGATGTGAGAGACGGGAATGTCGGCAGGTATGCAAAGATTGACCTTCCCGCAGGGACTCACCTGTCAGCAGATCAGGTGTGTGTGGCTTTAACATTTTAAACTCGGGTCTAAAAGGTTTACATTGAAAAAAGCAATAGATGGATGTTTATTTTACTCCCTGTCTGACATCCCATTGGTTTAAAAATTAGACAGAGCTCTCTGTGTGTGAAGCCCCGCCCCCTTCACACACATGTAAACAGGCTGAGTGAAACATCTTCCTGGTTAAATAACCGTCTGTGTTTCTGTGCTGACAGCGAAACGTTGCTGACTAACGGATAAATCTGTTGATGTTTGCTCGGTGATCACAACACGCCCCCCCCCCCCAGCTTTATTTATAAGCTGACCCACCTCTGTCACTCTGTCCAGATGTGACACGCAGGCATCTCCTGCATTAGAGTAATTACGCACACACAGAAAAAATGTGTTTTCGTGTATTTTGCGTCAGGCGGAGGGAGAGTGCTGCCGGCTGCAGTTGACTTTAACAGACGCTCGGCGTGCCATCTGTGGGGCCAAAGCTCTTAATCACCCTTAAGTCTATTGGACAGTGCAGCAAATGTCCTTAAGAGCTTAAAAAGCACAACCGGCACACTTTCACACACATTTACACATCAGCTCTGAAGGGTTGTGCGTTCTTTCTTTTTTTAGCAGAGTTCAGATAATTACCATCTGCAGATCATTATTTATTCTCTTATCTTGCTAACATGTGACAAATTAAAGGAAAAACTGAAACATAGACCCCTCCCACCAAATGCCAGACGTCCAATGGCTTTGTTTTCTGGGATGAATCTGGTCAGCTATAGTCTCTGCTGTTAGAAAGGCGTTCTTTTACACACTTATAGAGGTGAAAGTGAAAGATTTTCAGCTTAATATGGGACTGGAATTATTAGCGAATCTGCCTCAGCTGTTACAGCCACCACTTTTATTATCATAAACTATATGATGCAGTCTGCTTAGTGTCTTCATCATCATCAATTAGCTGAGCTGCATCATAGAGATTACGTTTTAAAAGAACTTCCAGCAGATGAGCTGATGACACTCACACAGCTGTCACTTCAAATCTATTTTTAATGAAAACATCAGGAAAAAAACGTTCATCATTGAAATATTAGCTGGGAACGTATAGTAGGAACAAGAGTGACACATGCAGACAGCATTCATAAGAGTAGATATGCACTGATAGCAAAACCATCAGAGCTGTAAAATGAAGCCAGCATGGACAAACACTGCACTTCCTCTGATGTCCACTAGGGGCTGCCTCCAACCTAGTCCTCATGGATTCCCAACTTTACAGCAGAAATAAACATGTTTACAACCTGCTACAAAAGTAAACAAACAAAAACCACTTTAGGTCTCTACTGACAGTAATGGTAAGGCTTAAAGTTAGGGGCGTGGCCACTTTGATTGACAGGTTAGAAACAGAAAGCTGTTGCTTCTACCTGTGTGCTGGGCTTCACCTGCACAGGACATTTCAACCATGTCTGTGTGCTGCAGTCTGTGCTTCAAATTTGATGAGAGCCATTCTAGTATAATAGTCTGTTACTTAGCAGTAAGTGGATAACCTAGCAGTGTGAGTGTGTGCAGACCTGTATGGTTTATAATTTAGCTGATAAACACTCGGCCCATTTATCTAAATAGGGTCAAACACTTATATCTCCATAAAGTATGACAGCAGCCAAAATGCTCATAGTGGTTTCCAAATGTGATGAGTAAAATAGTAAAATAACCACAAAATTAGTTTTTGTGACTATTTTACATCTTGACTCGGCTCTTTGTGTTAATTCACCTCTCTGCATTCAGTCATTAGTTATTCATCTCTGGCTCTCTTTCACAGTGTGTATTCTCCCCCACCTCCAACTGATCACAGCAGATGCCTGCCCTCCCTAAGCCTGGTTCTGCTGGAGGTTTCTTTGTGTTGAAAGGGAGTTTTTCTTTCCCACTGTCCCCATGTGCTTTCTCATAGTTTTTTTTTTTAAAAGGCTGAAATGTAAATAATCATGTAAATATTCAGTCAGTGTGTGTGTTCGTTTTGGACCCTCATACTTAAACCCAGCATGCGCTGAGGTGATGTATCTCATAATGAGCTCATGGTAACATGACTGAACTCCATCATGGCTAAAAACGCATCGCTGACCCTCTGCGGTGAGCTCCGGGGTCCCGTAGGCGGCTATAATTAGCACCGTCCCGGTGAGCAGGCAGCATATGTAGAGCGGGGGCGGTTTTTGGCTCCTACACACACACTTCCGTGTTTATCTGTCACCGTAAAGCAGGAAGCACTGTAGTAATGTGTAGGAGTTGACGAGCCCTCCTGCTGCTGGTTCCTCACAGGTATGTCCACCGGTTACCGTCTCAACTCTCTCCCCCTAACGTCCCCCTCCCGCCTGTCTCCGCTCCGTAAACCCTCCGCAGCCGTTTGGACCGCAGACATTAGCCTCTCCCGGGCTAATTCCTCCCGGACGGTCCGTGTTTACACCGCTGTTCCTGTTTAGCCCATTAACGAGCCTCCCGGCCTCTCTGTTGAAGGTGTCTTATGAAGCCACAGTCAGGTGATTTCTGCCGTTACAGGTAAAGAGAAAGCAGTCGGGGAAGGAGCTACATGGAGGCTAACTAACTGAGCCCGGATCCGTCGGTGCTCGGCAGACGATCACACACACACACACGGGGACTGCGGTACATCGGTACCGAAATGCCAGCCGGTAAGCTGCATGTCGGTGTGTGTCAATGAGTGTGAGTGTGTGTGCTGACATGTTTGACAGCTATCCCTACAGTCCGGTGTGTCAGTGTTGCGTTTAAGTGTTGGGCTAATTGTTGCAACGGTAAATGGCTGTCTAAAAAAAGTGCGGTGGTGTGTTCATGGTCACTGTTTCACTGTGGGATTTTTAAGGTGTCACCTGTAGTCCCCGCAAATGACGGATCAATCGATTAATTGATGATCTTCATCCTTAAAATGCTTCTCAAAGTAGAGAATCTTTTTTTTTAGTCCAGATTGTTACACGTTTCACCTATAGAGTGTAACACATATCTTCAAATCAGTTTAGAAGCAAAATAATCTGTTTTGGTTTTTTTTTTTAATTTGAGAAGCTGCAGATTGTTACTTTTGACATACAAAGGCCCTAATTCATTTAACTGTTTAAAAAAAAAAAACCCAGTTATGATTTAAGTTTCAGTGAATATGGAGAATATTACGACAGTGCAGCTCTTTTGTCCATCCCTAAAAGGTCAAACTCACTTGCTGTTTAGTTCAGTTCCAGCCGAGATCTGCTCAGCTCAGCAAGATTGGTCTCGAGGAAGAAAAAAGTTTTGACAAGAGAATGTTTGGAAGTTACGACTCCAGAAAAACATTACTGACAACATCTAACAAGGAAGGGCCTGATATGTCATCACATGGTTCAGAGTGAATCATTGTCCTCGTCAGTAGGGAGTGTCCACTGGAAAACTTGGGTGGTAACTTGTACATCCATTGTCTGCTTTTGTCGAATAAACATAAAAATGCCTTTCAATACAGAAAAAACTTTTATGTGGTGCAAGAAAAGCAAGAAAAACACCAAAACAAGGTGCTCGGTGGAGGATAAGCCCCACAAATAAAATATCCAAGTCGTTTTTAAATCTAAAAATGGAGACTGCGTCCTTCTCTTTTCACCATCGCCTGTCGGTTGGGTGTAACTGCTTCTGTGCCGTGAAAGAAATAAGGATGAGATGTGGGCTAAATCTATCAAGCGTTGCCTCGAGCCGTGCAGTAACTGTGATAACGCTGATATAAACTCATAGCTGAGTATCATTTCTGATCTAAAGCTTTTCCTCTGAATGCTGTTGTGAGTCACTCCTGCTGCCAGTGCGTGTAAGGTGCGGTCAGACCTGTGAGGCCAGGTGGAGTTTAACCCTCTGATGTGATGAAAAGCAGCCGATGATGAGAGCAGGGCTGTAAACAGGAATAAATTGTAGGAGATGGCACGAGTTAGCTTCTCTGAGCTGTTCCTCCTGCTCTGCTGCAAACATTATTTGATCATCCAGGTGAATAAGCTGCACTTTATTTCTGAAGATCAGACTTGTTTGTAGCCTGAAGCCAGCCTGACTCTATCACTCCTAAGCTGGCTGAACACTGGTCAAACTTCATTGTCAGTGTCTGTAAGTTCAGACCACCATGACTGAAGACTTTATTACACGAATGTATTTCCTCCTGTATGTAAATCACTGCTCTCTGCAGCAGCTGTGTAACTACTGGTGCAGTTGTAATGTCAGCTTGGTTTCAACATAATCATTTATTAAGGAGGAATTGATCTTAATTTTCAATCGACAGACCTAAACATTCACCTACATGCACACGCAGCTGAATCCCTGATGTCCACTTCATTAGATTCCTGGAATATTATGGGTTTTTGTGGAAGTGTGTTGCAGAGAGGAAGCATCAGTCAGGCAGTCTCAGAGGTAATTTGACGACTGGGTCCCTTTAACAGAAATGAATCCAGATGCTTTTTTCCTGTTGTTTCCCCCCTCACGGTATTTTCTGCATCCAGCCCACAAAGTTTGATTTGTGGAAATGACGCAGCTGCTGTCGGCATCACAAAGGATTTATTGTCATTGAACTTTTGTGGTGTATTCAAGTAAATAATAAAACATGTGTAAACATAAAAACAGCTCTCATATAGCACACTGGATGCGTGAGACGTCTTCCAGTGTAAGATACCGGTGCCAGATGAAACCCGTCCAAGTGCTGTTTGTTTGTTTGTTTGAGCATTTGGAAAGAAGCTGTGGTGCTTCTGGATTTCATGGATTGATGACGTCTACTAGAACGCAGCAGAAGTCACACGTGAACTTCTGATAGTTTCAGGGATTTCTTTTCCTCGTGCAGACGGTGACAGACAGGTCGGGGTGGTCTGTGGTGGTATAGAGAGGGCTGTTGATGAAGTGATTCCTGCCCTCACCTGTGGTCGCGAGCTGTGCATAGTGATAGAAAGAAAGAGCTCATGGATACGAGCTGCAGAAATGAGTTTCTCTGAAGGATGTCTGGGCTCTTCCTTAGAGACAGAGTGAGGAGCTCCATCACTTTAAAGGACTCAGAGTAGAGCTGCTGCTTCTCCACGTTGATAGGAGCTGGGTGAGGTGGTTCAGGATGTCGCCCGGGGCACCCACGACATGCTGGAGTGATTATGTCTCCCAGCTGGACTGGAAAAACCTCTGTGCCCCCCCAGAAGAGCTGGAGGAGTTGGCCAGAGAGAGCAGAGTCTGGGTCTCTCTGCTTGGACTGCTGCCCAGATGCAGAGAAGCAGCAGAAGATGGATTTAAGTTTTCTGCTGTGAAAACTTGTTTCTGAGTTTGAAAACCCGTCTCATTCATCACAGAGGAAGTCCTAAAGTTTGATTCTCAGGGATTTGACAGGATTTTTGTTTTCTGCCGGCTGTAGGTGGAGTGAGTCACACCTCTCGACATTGGAGTTTATCATCTTAAAATTCAGCATTTTTGTTTTGCTTTTTTCTTCTTTCGCTCTCTGTAACTCTCATCTTTTATCTGCTACATTAAAGATGAAGTCAAATAAAATAAATCAGTCTTTTTATTAAAAACACATCGAGGTTTCTGTGATCTGCTGCAGTGGTTTTTTTCTTGTCCTTCTTACTCTCTGTCCTCACTTTAACCCCTTTAATCTTGAATCAGCGATACGTGATTTCAGACTCTGTGTGTGTGTGTGTGTGCGGAGTCTTGACTGTTTCTATTTTGGGAAAGTTGGACTTTGGGCGCCCTCGCCTTTTCTCCTCCTCGAGCAGCAGCTCTGGCAGGTAACCAGCTGCTGTTTACTGCAGATCGTTTCTCTCCTAAAAACCCACTTGGCTGCTGAGACAAGTAGGATGAGAAACGAGTCTGCGGGCCAAGAAACAATCTCCCCCCAGACGGACTCATTATGCTTTGGAGCAGTAGCTGGTGCTGGTGGTGGGTGGAGGAGGAGGAGACGGAGGTGGTATTTCAGGCTGCTGATGTGTGTGGATGCTGGCGGTTTTGCTGCAGACAGCATCTGCAGCTTCAAGGACTCTGCATCCCTGCAGGCCTTGAGTCTGCTCTATAATTAGTCCTGGTGGTAAACTGCTGATTGCATTAGTGTTAATGTGACGCTTTCAATATCGATCCCCGATGGGCTGAAGGAGCCGCGCAGGGGTGCGTGTATACATGTATGCATGTATGTATGTATGTATGTGTTTGCTGGACCCAAACGTCCCTCCTTATGTTTGTTTAACTTAACCTTAAAAGTTTTCCACTTTTAAAGGGTGAAAACATTGTTTGGACACACGCAGCACTTCAGAGCACTGAACTAATTATTATAATATTTTATTATTAATAATAATAATATTGTGATTTACACTTCCTTAATAAATGACTCCAGATTGAAGTAAAGGCCTACGCTGGGAATAAAAGTAGGGATTTACATTTACTTGGAAACTACTCGATAAAGATGAGACAAAACGAGACTAAACCTCTGAGGGTTAATCAGATCAGTTTGTGATAATAAAAATGAAAATGTTCTCAGTTTTTACAGAGCTCAGGTTTCTCGGTTGCTATGGTTACGCATCCCACTGAAGAGTCTCAGTCATGCGTGCTGTTGGTGTCGGCAACAAACAGCGCTTTGTGACTGTTTCACTTTATTTTAAAACGATTTAACGGCCAAGTTTAAAATAACTTTATTCTAAAACGAGCTCCCAGACAGACGGTGGGCGTCAGTGATTGGTCCTTAGTTTTTCACGCTCGCAGCTCATTCTCGCCTCTGTTTGGCTGCTAATTGGGCGAAGGAATGTGCTGCTCCCCTCCCCCGCTCGCTAAACAGTCGGTTCACAGGGAGATGCTAACAGGCTGCAGCTGCGGTGATGTCACTTTTTTCTTATTTTTCACATGAATTCTGGAGCAGACGTTACAAACTCGCTGTCGTCTCAACGACGATCCCTCCATGCTCATGTACATCCAACCAAAGTCTCGTCCAATCAGCATCGGTGTCACGTTTCCTTAATTCCATGTCAAACATGGCTCAAGTTTCAAGTTATGACATCAGTGTAGGTACAAGGCTTCAGATTGCTTTAAACACTCAGTATCGGAGCATTGCGAGGGAATGACGCTAATATGGTCATCTCATTCCCACGGTTTGCAAGGGACAGCCAATCAGAAGACGGCTAGCTTAAAGGAGGGTTGGCTTCAAGCCTACCCAGTCAAAGTTGAATCAGGCGTGTGCGTCTGAGCCACTGGGAGACAGGAAGTGGATAAAACTGTGTTGATTTGGCTCATTTTCAGTTCTGTTGGCATTTATAGTCGACACAGATTTTTCTGAGCGCTGCTCCATTTCCAGAGCTCTCACTCCTGGGTGTGTTGTGGTCTAGAGGCTCTTATTATCCTCAAAGTGTTAACCACCTCAATTAAGTCATTATGTAGGACAAACCCGCCGTCGCTGCTGTCGCCTCTCCCTGTGCTGCTGCTGCTCTTTAAGTCTGAACGAACAGTCAGATAAGCGCACGGGGAGATAAGTGGAGATAAATGGAAATATTCCTGATGGGAAACATTTTTTATTCTCCTGTTATTATGCAGAGACATTTACATTCAGGGTGATCTGAAGAGGACGCTTCAGTCTACCACTCAGATCCTGATGCCCGTCTTCTTGTAGCCACTAAACGATGCTTTAAACAGTTACGTGTGGCCTTTCGGCTCTGTGATGAAGCACCTCTGCTCGCTCCCCAGAAGCCTAATGTTTTTCATAATGCTGTCGTCACTTCTTTGGATGTTGGCAGAGTGCCTGGTTGGTCCCAGTGCTGCAGGAGGTCTGCTGATGCCACATTTACCAACCCTGCCTTAAAACTGTCTTCATCTACTGGCTATAAATCGATTGTACCAGCAGGCTTTGAGCAAACAGCACCAGCTTGTCTTAAGAAGTCAGGAGTTTTGGGTCTGTCTTAGGTCTTAGTTTCCAATTGTTTTGGCCCAGTGTCGATAAGTGAACCATCTTAAACAGTTACACATGGGTTATTAGTGGAGATTGACTAATCACAGAAACCCCTGAAATTCCACCATATGAAGAGCTGAATGAAACAGATTGTTAAAAGTGTCCACTGCAGCCATCGTCTGTGATTTTCAGATGTTTTTTTGTGATATTTACCTTTTTAAATGTGTTTCTTCCATTCCTGGTGAACGCTGTCACTCGCTTCCCTGTTACGGTCGATTTATCAAACAGCCAGAATTCAACGGCCGCGCAGCATCGTCCACGTTCAGCGCCGAGTTTGGGTTATTCATAGGTAAACGCTTTTGCAAATGGACACAACCGCAGTATTACTCGGCATAAGAGGCACAGGATGAATGGAAATCATGTACAAAACATCACGTGCAGTAAGCTGGAGGAGCTTTATTTTGAGAACTGCTTCAATGAGAGTGATAGAAGTTCTTGAGATCTGGTGCAGCTGACAGCAAAAAGAAATAAAGGTTACTAAAAGCTCGGTGCTTTGTTCTGAACATGAATGAAAAGAATCACCAAATCTGCTGTAAATCAGAGCTGCTATAAAGGGAATCTGAACTGGAGCACCTTTAAAAACATCAGAAATAAGAAGAAATGTTGGAGCACCTGTGTTATTTACAGGTGGGATCAACGTTTCTTTCTTTAATTTGAAGAAAAAACAAGGTCAGGTTCTCCCTTCCTGTTGAGCTGCTTGTACCTGTAGCGGGCCCAGTCTTGATTCCTTGATCGATCCGATGGTTCAGACTTCTCGATGTGCGGCCTGGCTTAATGAAACATACTTACGATCAGCCTGAGATGATCGACGACTTCGGCCTTTAGGAGACTGTTGGGATTTGTTGCCATTTTCTGATCTTTTGCAGATCATCATCATCAGTTAATCGAGAAAAATATCTGGCAGATTAATTGATCATGAAAACAATCATAAACAACAGCAATAATGTAACCTTCAGAAGATGAGACACCAGCGTACGGTGATGATTACACAATCTAAAATTAGCAGGCTGCTAATTGATTTTCATCCCCTAAAGAAAAAAAATGAATCGAGAAACATTTGACCAAGAAAGAAACGGAGAAGAGTG
Source organism: Copadichromis virginalis (assembly GCF_057382275.1). NCBI lineage: Eukaryota > Metazoa > Chordata > Actinopteri > Cichliformes > Cichlidae > Copadichromis > Copadichromis virginalis. The sequence goes on along the minus strand of NC_140635.1, from coordinate 3,603,643 downwards.
CAGGACGCATTCAGAGATCATCAGTAGAAATCAGGCAGTGTTCAGAAGACTTTACAAGCTGTGTCAGAATAAAGGTTAACATGATAGATGTGCTATAACTTAATCCTCTTTTCTGCCACAGCTAGCGTGTGCAGGGTTGCCATTAAAAAAAACATTTAAAGGTTTATTTCCATTTGCGTTGCACTTTTATTTGCGTTGTCGGTGCTTACGCCGTTGTAAAAGCGTCTAAATAGATCAGGACCACCTGCGGCGAGGGCCCTCCGTCCGCTCACATCTTCAAAGTTGTGTCGGATGAGAAGCTGGTCGCCCGTTTGCGTCCTCGGTGGAACACGGGAGTATTTAGGATGCAGGAGGAGTCGCAGTGAAAGAAACCCAGCGGGCCCGTGCTGTTTTGATGCTCCGCTGGCTAATTGTACGTGAGCTGTCGGTTCCTGTGCTCTTAGGACGGTTCCTCCCTCAGTTGTTGGCTGTGATTTGTATTCACAGTGGAAGACGGTTTGTTCTGCAAAGGAGGATTTTGGCCTAAATATAACTTCAAAGGAGATGCGCCTCGCTCTGTTTCCCCCACCGGTTGCGTCTTTGCAGACGGGGAAGCTTTTATCTTTCTGTGCTTGTTGTTTGACGCCCAGCTCTCTGCTTTTCAGCACTTTCGGATGGATTTTGCACCTTTCTTCTGGTCTGTTTTGTAGTCGGGTGTTTGCACGCGTCGCTGTCAGTATCACAGGTGTCGGTACAGAGATGTTGAGCCGCAGTCCTCTGTCAGGACAACAGCAGCATGTAAAACAGCCAAACGGGGGGCAAAGCTTCCAGTTTTCACTGCAGATGCTATAAAATGACTGTGCAGCTTCCACATAATGTTAACCCTCTGAGGTCGCCATCGATCACGACTTTAATCTAAATTCTAATCATAAGTAGATTTAGTTTTTATTAAATTGTTCTTCCAAGTCTTGGAGATCAGGGGACAAAGACGACGGTCATTCTAGCTGACAAATCAAAAACTCGTCACGCCTTCCTCGCAAACGCAGGGTTGGGTCGGGTTATGCTGCGTAGCTGATTGATTCATCTAGCGTTCATTTCTCCAGCCAGGTGTGTGAAAGCAGCCTGTGGATCATCAGCAGATCACATCTGTACAGTCGCTTGATAGAAATATTCTAACATTTATTAGTGGAATAAAAATGTATTTGGTTTTGTAGCTGAGGGGGAACCTCATCATATCAGGAGGCTGCTGACATTTAAACTCCGCATGTTTGATATGGACCAGCTGAATTTCAGGCTGCTGTCAGTCCAACCTTTAACCTTTGCTGTGAAAACAGGAAGAGTGTTTTCTTCACGGCACAGCTTAATCTTGTAGTTCCCACATCGCTCCCTTATGGCTGTTTGCTGCCAGACCTTGCCTTTCAGTTCAGCGTCATGTTTTTAAAAGAGATTTTTTTTTTTGCAGTTAGATTGTTGTTTAGAAAGGTACACAGTGTCGTATCTAAAGACCACAACCCGTCCATCGTGGCGCTCTCGTGTTCCTCTCTCGGTGTTTTGTTTTCAGAGCACACGCGACTCGCGCGGTAGCGGTCCAGACGCTCGCTGTGAGGTCCCTCTGGCTCTGCAGTCTGTCCTTTTTTGGATGCGAGAGGCTGTTTGTGAAGTCTGTGGAAAGAATGTCAGAACACAATGAGCAGGAGGAAAAAAACACAGCTAAACTTTGCTTATTTTAGAATAAGCAAAGTGACTAAAGCTTGGCATAAATGAGCACTGTCTACAAACACCACGCAGTGACCTGCTTGGATGTTTGATGTTTGGCTTCACTTGGTCAGGTGTAGGAAAAGGTCATGGGCGGGGCTAAAAAACCCTCTGGCTGCTCAAACTAGTGATGAACCCAACATCTAATTTACTGTTACGCCGATTTAAACAGGAAGAAATCACGTTTAGTTGATTGTTTTGAAACATTTCAATACAAGTGAGTCGTAGATGAGGTTAAATATTACAAACATTAGTTGTGAATTTTGACTTTAAGGAGTTCATAAATCAATCGATTTGTATTCATAGGTATACTGCTGCCGTTCCACCCCCTTATTGTAATATTCACATCTTCATGACATACGTGCGAGTCAGTAAGGACAAATGACTCAAATTCATGACAGCACTTAACACTCAAATGAAATAATATGTAGGAAATATTTCCACCTTAAAAGCTTCCAGTAGCTGCAGGTTCATATGTAAACTAACAACGAGTTATCTTACTGGAGAACAACAGAGTGACTGACAGACACGGGCAACATCATACATCATCATGTGATCTGCTGACTAATGTATGTAAACATGAGCCTTGATCGTGTGCTCTGCTATCTGAACTCATACCTCTGTACACCTCTATTCTTAATCTTATACCAAACAGACGTCAGAAAAAGGTTAATCTACTAAATAAATCATGTATGTGTTGAATGTTAGTAACAGTTCAGAGAGTTGTTCACTTTGTGTGATGTGATTTGTCATTGGGGTCTGGTCAGTCGTCAGCATTTTGTTATCATTTCTGGTTAGCGCTGTAGGTCAAGCAGAAACGGACCTCACTACAACTGGGAGACTTTGATCCATGCACATCTGTACGAATGAGCTTTGTGGGCTCACGGTGTTTGAACGTGTCAGCCAAGAATGGCTCTCGAGCCGGCTCAGCTCACGTTCACGACTTTTTCGTTATCCAAAACTATCAGCGATGTGTTGATAACGAAGCTCGTGCTGTGGATGGCTCGTCGCAGACATTTGGTCCATTTTCAACGTGGCCTTCCTGCCACCTGATGGTGTTTACCTCTGCTCGAGACCCGGACCTTGAACTTTTACTGAAAACTGTTTAACCATCATGCTCCATCCTCCCTGTGCTGGCATGTTTATATTAGCCTAACCTTAGCTCTGTAGTCACAAGGGAGCACGTTGTGTCAACTGGCGTAAATTCACCAACTGTCCAACTTCTGGTCTTTGTTCATCGCAGATAGCTGACAGACGTTGACCTCAGACCAAGTCTGTTTCTCTCGGCTAGGTGTCATATTAACATGAATTTAATGTAATTGTTGAGTTAACAGTAGCTTTAATAAGAGTGCACGACTCACATGGAATATACTGGATACACCTTGTGGTTCAAAATGGTTTTGTGCAGCTGAGCTTCGTTATCAACTCCATCTTCTCTGAGATACATTACATACACGTCCCAGCTGGTGTGTATTCAGATTCTGTTCATATTTTTATTATTTTAGGTTTGAAGCTGTTTGATAAAAAGCTAATTTAAGAAACAACTAGAAGCTAATAAAACACCATCAGAACTAGGGCTGCCACGATTATGTCGACTATCAAAATCATCGACGACTAATTTAATAGTCGACGCATCGTTTGAAGCTTTGTAAGATCCCAAAAGACGCAGGAATAAGTAGCAGGATTTAAGAGTGTAATAACGGACTGAAACGGAAGATGGCAGCACTGCATGTACAAGGATGCCAGCTGCCATTAATCCTCGAAGAAGAAGAAGCTGTGTCCGGTATCTTAGCTGTGTCCAAATTCTGGAACCGCATCCTCCTGTGCCCGCGTTTGTAGGCCGATTATGTTACACCGACACGACGAATACTGTCCAAATTCGTAAAACAAAATAAACGTTTAACAGTTTCAGGCGAGACTGTAACTGTGTAAACCTCAAATATCTGCTCAGTTTATCAAGACACCGCATATTTTCAAAAGCTCTCCGACGTTTTCGGAGACGTCTGTTACCCACTAGCTCGATAGCTAGCCGGGGGCTAGGCTCACTAGAGCCCGTGAGAACACCGGACTCCCGGCAAATCGTTTTCAAACCCACCGCCGTCTTTCGCTACTCAGGTTAAACATGATATATAAGTCACTTAGATAACTTAAAATGTTATTGTTTGGCTTTTTTATAGTATTTTATTTGTTCCTGAGTAAATCGGTTTGGCTGAGATTAAAGTTATAGTTTTTACACAGCTGAATAAACATCAAGCAGACAGCTGATCATCAGAAGTGTGAGATGCTCCAGAATTTACTCCGGTGTCCTGTTATATTTTAGCTAGCAAGGAGTTTATTAAACTTCACCGAAACAATCTGCAAATTTCATTAAAATTTAATAAACTATCATCTTGTCTTTATTGTTAGTTAGCACATACCTTAAACACTTAAAGCTGTAAGCTAATGATAGTTATATAAGAGCAGATGCTGCTGGTGCAATAAGCTGTAGTTTTACGTCCAGTGGATGATGATCTGATTAGTCGACTAATCGCAAAAATAATCGGTGACTAGTCGACTATCAAAATAATCGTTTGTGGCAGCCCTAATTAGAATCATCTCAGTAAATTCAGGAACAATAAAGTTTTGTTTGTCTCTCACAAGTAGTAAATACAAAAACGAAAAACAAAATCTACACAAGATTAATAAAATGTAGCAAATATAATATGTAAATATTTCAAAAAGTAGCAGCAGCAGGAAACAGTAACTGAAGCTTTGAGTGTTTTCTGGCAAATGTCTGAGCAAAATAAAGGCGACTTAATGGAAAAGTGTTTATTTGGAGATTATTTTTAACAGTTTCTGTCAGGTTTAATTTTGCAGCCTGTATGTTTATATAAGAGTGGAAGTGGAAGCTGTGTCCTTCCCTGTTCATTCAATAATTGACCAGTTATTCTTGTTTTGGTTGTTTTTTGCTGCTCTAACAGAATAAAATCTGGTCCTGTCCCCTCCATTTAGTCCTGATATTGCATCTTTTGAACTACGCTGCGGTTCAGGAAACGGAGCCCTGCGATAAAAGTTTTAGGTAATTTTAACAGACCGAGCGCTGCTGTGATTTGTGCCTGTCTGGAGTGTTTTCAGCTCAGTCTGACTCTAAAATTAGAGCCTGAGCCGCCTGACTGTGTGAGGTATGACGGTATCTGCAGCAGCCATCTGTGGCCGTTACGCACCGAGCTGCTCCACACTCGCGAGGACCCGACATCAAGCATTTCTCCGCTATCTAACCTTGAACCCGAGACCATGTCTACACTAACCCTCTGAAATTGAAAGTGCAACTTGGCTGAGCTTCTGTTTGGACTGAAACGTGAACTCTTTTAAAAACAGACTGAATAAATCCATAAGTTTGCTCACTAGCATAGATGAAAACATCTTTTTAAAACCTCATTTTGTGCCACATCAGCAAACTTATTAAGCATGTTTCTAAAACCAGATAACGACTGTTGTTATTTTTAACCCCGAGCACTAGCAGCTGTTTGGCAGGCGTCAAAGCTGGTCAAGGATTTTATAGGGTTCAATTTTCCTAGCGACCGCTGGTTGCCAAGTGGTTTCCAGGTATTTGCCAGGTGGTTGGCAGCCAGTCTCTAGGCCTGTGTGACAGCGCTCTTGGTGATGGCTCTCTGGCAGGTGTGAGAACTCGTCGAGGTTTTCTGGGGAGCCGAGAGTCTCTGAGTTCTTGTTTGGGGCAGTTTCCCACATTTGTCCTGCACGAGGTTTCGACTTTTTGCGTTTGATTCCTGCTAGCTGTGATGACACCTTCAGTTTGTGCCTCTTGTTGTGGATGTTGAGGTGTGTTTAGGATCAATATCTGTTAGAGAAACCGTCCTCTTGTCATCTTTTTAACGCTCCCGTGCCTGCGGTTGCAGCACCGCCTGAACCAGCATCGATTCATGTTTGTGCTCAACATTCGGAGCTGAGGTTGCAGCCAAATGTCCACATTTAGACGTCGTCCTTGAGCGCCGTGGGGCCGGTCACAGCCGGAGGGTAACAGTGAGGATCTGTTCAAAGAGCAGATCATCGTGAAAGAGAAAACCTGGCTCTGAATGTCGTCTCTCTTTGAATCGCACCAGCTTTCTGAAATGTTCTTTACTTCTGAGAAACGTCCTCGTGTTCAAGGTCTTCAACTAAAATTAGTCCCGAGTTACACAATCGCAGAGGCCCACACACACTCACACAGATGTAAATGCACATGCTCACACACATTTTTAAAAACGCCAAATTCCTTCAGCAGCAGTCTCTCAACAAATCTGCGTAATTACTCTCCAATCAGGATGATTAAAACACCGTCGACCCCGCACACGCACAAAGCCAGATCACACACGCTCATTATGTCAGCTCTCCAGAGTGTGTGTGCATCTGCGTGTGTGTGTTTTAGCATCCTTTCCCCTCAGCCGTCGGTGGGGGAATGATACCGACGTGGTTTTTTGGAGCCACTCTGCAGCGTTGCAGCTTCACTTGCGGCGTTTAGCTGAGCTGCTGCTGCTCTGCCGCTGCCGGCGGCGAGGGGAAACAAGCACTGCAAGGTCAGTGGTGAGTGTCAGCATGTGAGGAGGGGGGAGGAGAGAGGGAGCGAGCGAGCGAGCGAGGCTGGAAACAAAAAAAGGAGAGGGAGAGAGAGACTGTGGAGTCGAGGTCCACCTGGCAGGCCGTCCTCTGCGTCGCCTCCAACAAGATGGATTCAGAGAACAACGAGTCGGGTAGGGAGCTTCTTTTTAATAAGCAATGCCTCTCCTGTGTGTGAGGGTGTCTGTGTGTGAGAGACATTGGCACAGTGAGAGAGGCTGACAGAGTCCAGGTCTCGGGGATGAAGCCTGCGTGGCAGCGGCCATCGATCTGCTCGTCTCGGTCGTCCAATCAGCTGCCGGTGCTCCTTGACTGACGTGCCTCGAGACCAATGATGGCGAATGCACAGATTTCATGTTGTGAGGGATCCTGACGCTTTCTGACTGCTTTTGTTTTTGAATCGAAGCTCACAGTCGCCTCAGCAGCTGCAGACGGTGTGTGTGTGCGTGCACGCATGCATGGGTGTGTGTCTGTAGGATTTGTGCCTGTACAAATGTGAGTGCTAGATTCTCTTATTGCTGTGTCATGTATAAATGAGTATGGGTGGCATTCAAAGAGCTACTTAGATGTATGAACATATTAAAATGCTCAAACATACAGAAAACTCCAGAAAGAGAGGGGAAGAGCTGAGTTACACCATGAAATACAAAAGTTGTGCCTTATTAATCCCAAAAGTTCGGAAATTATTTTCACAGCAGCCAAAAAGCAGCGATAAACCTGAGTGACTGTTTCTCGCAGGATGTCGAAAACCCATCGGCTCGTCCGACGTCGCCGACTTTCAGAAATGGAGGAGGAGCTCGCTGGAGCTGAATGGCTCAACTTTGCTTTTATGCAGGAGACACACAACAAGCGAGAAGTGAGAGAAATCTCAGCATCCCACGTGAGGTTCTGGGAATAAGCTGCTGTAGTTTGGTTCCAGCTGTTAGAACATTTCCGGGGAGTTATCTGTTACGGGTGCAGTTATGACCACAATGATATTTATCAGGTTATTTATCAGGATTATGCTTTGAGTTTTATGTATAGTGCAAATCTTTGCATCAAAATAAAACTGTTCCTCATTCACCTAAATTCAGTGCACCGCTGAGAAGAGCATAAAAAACAACAGGAAATGAAGTCAACATCTGGCCGACATCACGTTTACCTGAAGCCTTCGGTGCTCACTGTGTTTATTGCACTCTCACCTTTTGCCAAGGGGAACACGACTGGCTGGAGATTCAGGTGAGATGGACAGAGCGCACGCTCGCTTTCATGGACGTCTGAGCTGACGTTGGGCGATTCATGTTCGCAGCCACTGACCTGTTTTACTTTGTCGTCACGCATTAATAATACTGCAGTTTGTGCTGTGTTTGCTGGCAGCTCATTAAGTCAGTTACGTTGCTTTGTGTCATAGACACAGCTCTACAGGTATTCATCACTTATGCTAAATCTGAAGTACTTGCAAAGAACAGATGACGACGTTCTTCTGGGAACAAGCTCGTCACGTTCTGCTGTGCCAGATGTTTGAATTTTTGTTCTCATCGTCTGGTGTCAGTTGTGTATCTGTCTCTTAACACACTGTTACTCATCCCGACTATTTCCAGGAAACTTGGAGCTGCGTGGTGCAGTATGAGGTCGTGTTCATTAAATTGTATGAAGCCAGAATCCTGATTTGGATTCAAATCGTGTGGCTCAATTAGCCGTAGTGTTTCCTTCCCTCGTGTTGTGATGTTGGCTGTTCAAAGTTTGGAGGCATAAATGTCAAAAACTGTTTCATGCAAAAAGATTTTAGCATGAAAGTTTTCTACTTTTCCTCTTCAGAGCTCTCCTGTTTTGCAGCTCATTGGCTCGTCTGATTAACGCTGCAGGGTCTTTACAATATAAGACTGCTGTTGTGTTTGTTGCACACGTTAGTACTTAACAGTTGCTTGGTTAGCTCATCAATGGTTTAAAAAAAGGACAAGAACCAAATAAAAACAGCTTTTTTTTTTTTTTTTTTTTAAAGCTAAAACAACAATTTGATTGGTCACAGGAAGTCTTTCTGGGCTGATGGCATCCATTTGTAAACGAGATCTCTCAAACATGGCCGACTCGATCAGCTGCCTCACATTTACTCGTTAACCAACACAGAGTTCACGAAGTTAATCCACTTGTATCTGAAGCTGCTTCGGCCTGTGTTCCCAGATGAAGCTGAGCATGAAGGACTGCGTGTGCGTGTTTGGGTAGCGGGCGGTCGTCCTTCCGCTTCAGGCTGGCAGATGTTTGATTGGCGGCAGCGCTGAAGCACCAGAGGTCATCCGCTGCCTTTCACGCTCAATTAAGTCCCTGCCTGCGGTACACCCTGCACGTCTTTATGAGGGCTCTCACTGATGTGCATGTCTGCTAACTAAATGTAGCTCCAACAGCAGTCTGATGGTTAAAGCTTTCCTTTTAGAGCCAAGCTTGGAGTCAAACGGTTTTCTCAGCGAGTGAGGAGTTGATGGCAGGCAGCACTTCGATTTCCCTGCTGCAGGCTGTGATATTGGTTATAGTAGTGGCTTTCAGAGAGAGTGTAATGCAGGTCATTGCTTGTAGCAGGCAAGGATATATCAGGATACACTCTCTGAATGCATGATTGTGCCAGATTATAGGTTGCAGCGCTCATCCAAACAGCACGTGTGAGAGACTGAAGTCATTTGTTACAGGAGCTCTGCACGGCTCTGATGGCTGATGCCACAGGTGCTCTTCACATACGTTCAGATACAAGCCTGGAAACAATGGAGGCGCTTTGTCTTTTATTTTCTTTGGGTCTTTTATTGCTGTGCTTGTGCTCGTATCTAAAACCAGTCCACGATTTACGAGCCTTATGGTCATAACTGGTTTGATAAGTGATTTGTCAGCTTGTGCTTACTGAGCGTTTTAAAAATATCCTGAAAGACCAACATCTTCCAGCCGCCCAGGAGCAATTTGTTGAAAATCTGCTTTTTCCAAAAGGTCTTGGAGATTAGACCAGATCTACTCGAGACTCACGGCCCGCCTGTCGGCACACCTCAGGTGTCACTTCAGTTAAGCCTTTTAGTTGTTGTATCTCACTTATTTGTTACTGCGAAGTGTTTGCCTGTGATTAGTTTAAATGTAATTTTTGCATTGTGTGAATTTTGCATTCGGTTTTTATGTTCTGTTGTCTATTTTCTGTTTTCTTCTTTTCCATTAAAAGAAACATGTTTCCTGTCAGTGCAGATCAGATGCTTTCATGCTGGATGGGGAGGAGTTTAGAAATGTTGTTTGAGTTTTCCAGTAAGTCGTACCCCGATGCAGTCTGAATAATGATTGTTGAAAATGATCCTGTAATAGATGTGTGGCATGTCTGGAGTGTGAGGAACACACGTGAGCTATTACAGAAGTAAAACCGATGTAAAAGCCACAGACAAATGAAAGTTAAGCTCCGAGTCCACATCAGCAGAGAGCGTAATCCCTGCCTTTGAAAGTCTGGTTACAAACTGTATTTGACTGAGTCCTGATCTTAGACTTCATTATAATGTAAGATATGACATCTGAGATGCTTTGTGACAGAAGCATAAATAAACTTTGATGTGTTGCATCAAATTTCAGTCAGATCAGACATCAGAAGTCAGATGTGAGGACTTTCATGCGTCGCATCAAGTCTTCTTTCATATTGTGGTTTTAAATCTTTCTCCTGTCAGATCCTCTTGATCTGAGCGGCGTGCTGGGTTGGAAACCGCTAAACCAGGAAATCAAAACCTGAATTTCAGTCACAACTAACTACCTTCAAAATGTCCCTCTCTTTTATTCCTTTGGCAGTTTTCTCTCTGCTCTTATTCTGCATTAACATTTTTAGACATTTTGCTGACATTTAACTTTGCAGATATTTCACCCACAGTCGACTTGGATTTGTAGCTTTTCATCTCTGAGGAAGGTCACAGTCTGAGCTCCACTCGAAAAGATTCTTATAAAACTAGTTCACAGTTATGTAAAATATTATGATTATATAGTTCTGTATTAATTCTATAAATCATCACAATCAGAGGCTCCTCTACAAATGTGCTTGGTTCTCTGTTCTTGGCTACTTTTTAGGTGAAACTAAATAAAAAGCAGCGTAATCCGAGTGCGACTGAGCTTCAAGCTGGGTGTTTGCTTGAAATGACTTAATCATTGTTCAGTCAACATTTTCTGGCTTTAGCATTTCAGTCATCATACCTGCCAACACCCCCGTTGTTTCCCAGCAGCAGGTTTACTGTTTTACCTGGAAACCTGCTCCAACTTTATTATGAATGATTCACAGTTTTTATGTAATTAGAACCTTTGTTAAGCAGCATGTTACAGATAATAAATAATAGCTCCACATAACACGATTTTCCAGAATAAAGTGGATGGATGACGGTTGACTGTGTGCAATAAGGAATCTGTAATTTCACCCACTGAAGATCGCAGAGGTTTGACATGGAAAAGGTGGCATGTTGGGACCACGTGCCTTTCATTTATCTGATCCGCACTCCTGTTCGCCGCTCAGTTTCACGCTGCCTGCCCAGAGCAAAGCGTTATAGCCCGAGCCTCGATGTTTTCAGATTTGCTAATGAAGCTGAGGTCAGTGGAAACCGCTGTGTTTTCCAGAATACTGCGTTCTTGGAATCTCGGTCTTTGCTGCGGGATTAATTGAAATGGCAGTGGCTGAACTCCTAATGTGATCAGTGTAATTCAGTCTCTGGCCGATCGAGAAGATGGGGCTGCTGATAGATTCATTCAGAGGCAGTCCCGCTTAATTGGATTCGTTCTGCCTTTAAAGAAGCAGGATGTCTTTTATAAGGTTTCTGCCTGCAGAGCTTCGCTTCACGTGGACCTCGCTGACCCTAAAGCAGCAGATATTCTGCATTCAGTAAAAATATCACTGAGTTAGATCTGCAAAAATATAATGCGCATCATCATCATGTTAAATCATTTGCATACCAGAACATTTCATTGAGTCACAGCTCTCCAGCGCTGGCTGACAGACTGGCCACAAGCGATTACAGCCACAGTAGCAACATGTCAGAACGGTCGAGCGTCTATATTCGGGTTGCGCGAGTACGTACGCTGGTGACAGTTTTTATTTGTGGCAGCAAAAATTCCAAGTGTGGCTGCAGCCAAATGAACACACTGCTTGGACGAGCTGCTGCTGAACAGTTCGGGTCTGTCTGTAGTCATTCATCCAAAGCCGAGGCATAGTTTCCACTACATCTCATCAGGAGCCTCGTGGATGTTTTTCTATTGATCGTCTCTGTAACATCTTTGTTTCGATCTCTGTGAGAGACTCGCATTTGTAAATCCCAACTAAAATCTGCACAGATGCAGTAAATCGTGGTATTTCTGCCTTAGCTCCAAGGTGTAAATGTAGAAATCCTTCTAGGCTGCTCATCCGTTTGTGGAGCATTGAAGGACGCCTATAGTCGTGTTCTACAGTGAAAGACTTTACACTTATTTAGAGATGTACTCAAGACTGAGAATAATGCTTAATTACCCACATGCTGCCAATGTTTAGGATCGTGTTATTCACCTTTCTAGTCTCTAGTTATGAACCCACAGCAAAAATAAACAGGTTTAAGTTGAATATTTTCATTGATGCTACATAGAAATATTGACTCAACTTCAAACTTGCTTTGGTTTCAGAAAGCTTGGGTTTGGCTCGTTGGAAAAAATGACCCAAATCTTCTATTTTGCAGTGTTTGGTGACCTAAAAGCCAAAAGATACCAGGGAACCTCTGATTGGCCTTTTAGCAAAACAAACTTTCAATATTCCACTAGCTTACTTGGCTATCCTTTGGGATAGTCTGTTAGCTCATATATTTTTCCAACATGGTGAAAGTGCAGTGATTTCAACGCTGGTATTCTGCTGTACACCAAACGCAGGATGTCTTTGTCTGCTTGGAAATATGAAAATCTTTAAGCATTTAATGGTATTAAAGGTTTGGGCTGTAGATGAAGCATCTCCTTTGTGTTTTCACTGATTTATTGTGATCCCTTAATGATGTGCTTCCTGATGTTGGCCTCCACTGCATTCAGTCTACTGCACAGCCATCAGTCCTGCAGCTGCAGTCACATGACACACATCATGATGCGAGCTGCCTGTCTAATGTCCTGTAGTGTCTCCTATAGGAAGGGGGAGAGTTGATGTCTCATGACTTTCACAACAGCTGCATCACCGCAGAGACGGTCGAGATCAGGTCCATAAGTATCATCCCAGTGCCATGATGTAATATGGCTGTTCTGTGAGGTCAAGCGAGGCACGCAGTGCTACAGTCCTTCTTTACCTCAAACAGCATTCTGTACCATAAAACACCTCCCAGTGCCTGTTTACTGCCATCCTGTGGCAGGAAGCAGGTTTGATGGCGCTTGACTGGGATCTATTGGAATCTGTAACTTCTGTCATTTTAATGGGTGTGTCCTCGTCCTATTAACAAAAACTGAAGCTTTTTACTTGCAGTTCACCCTCAGCCACACCTACTGCTGCACATTTTAACATGGGAGTCTCCCTTTTTGAGAACTGTAGTTCCTTTAATGGCCACTTTACATGTCGCTCTATACACTCGTTCTTGTGTAACCATATTCTTATTTACTTTGACATGATGCATCCAAAAACAACAACTTTCTGACCTCAGGCAAACTCAACCAAATGCTCTTCTTGGTTCACTTTTCCTCCACGCTGAGCCGTGTTTGAGTTGCCGTTGCATCGCTGCGCCTAGCAGATGTGTTTCTTCAGCACAAGTAAACTCAAGTGGTGTTGCGTAAACAGCGCCATATGCCCGTGAGTGCTGCATATCGCTTCCTGTGGCAGTCCATTTGCTGACTCATAGAGAAACTGAGACTGTCTGTCAAGAGAGGAAGCAGCACAAAATTGCTCCACTTCAAACCTTCATATCCTGCTGGACCAGAGGCTGATTTTAACTGCTTTCGTGCCCTTCAGCCTTCGATATTTCAGCAGCTGAGCTGGATAGTAAATGTGTTTGTTTCGGTGAACAGCTTGTTTGCTCTTTTTTTATCATTTTGAATGTGGTTTAAGAGGTTTTTATTGACAACATTTCACAGCCTGGCCGTCCCAACATATCTGCTTTGTGAAGAATAGAAAATAATATTTTGAAATTTGATCTGAAGGAGAAATGAGCTGATAAAAGCTTTAGGATTGAATTTTTCCCGCGCTTCCCGTACTCGACCTCATCTCGGTTTTCATTGTTCTTGACAATGACAATAAATAAATAAATACTAAATACTTCCTGCTGTTATTGTAAAGTTTTTGCTCATTGGTTGTAAGAAGCGATTTTATTGGTCAGATTTCATTGTTTAGCAAAACGAGGAGGCAGAAAAACCTGTTTCACAGCACCTCTGGAAAAAGGGAAGCACAGTTTTGATCTCTTTTCCTTTTTTTGGGTTTGATGGGGGTTTTTGAAGATCACAGCGTGGGGGCAGCGCCTCCATCAGTCCAATTGAACTCCCATTGTGAGCTGACATAAAGCTGAAGGCCTGGCGGATGGAAGCGGGAAGATAAACATTTGACTGTGATGTGAAGCAGCGGGGTCAGCCGTGTTGACTGAGGTGGTCCTGAACTACGACTAGATGGGAATAGATGTGATTTTATTGCCGCTGAGGTCACAGAATTAGTTTATAATGAAAATACAGATCATCTGAATGTTGTTTTCTGTCAACTGTTGCTGAGGTTTAGTTGAGAAAAGATCAGAAGCTGTGACATTTTATCTAATCCAGCAACTGGATCAGTTCATTACCTCTTTTTTTCACACTATTAAACAACCGTAAACACTGTCAGCTTTGTTTGCTGCAAGTTACCATGAAAACCAAACAGAGCTTTCACTACAACAGTGAAACGTAATAATCAAAGGCCTGTCTTCAGTCCATAAGTGTAGCTGTAGCCAAGCGTGATAAACTTTGCGACTGCCCTGAAGTATCTGCAGCTGTAGTCTCTGTCAGTCACGCCTGTCGGCTTTCTTCTGGAGCACGAGTTAAGTGAGAGATCCTGTGAATCCCCCCTCAGCTTCCACTGCAAACACTTCACAGCAGCTTCTTTATCAGACTGACGGCTCTCATCTCACCACAGCCGGTGGAGATATGACAGGGAGAGAGGGAATGCTCCTAGCTGAGGCTCTACACTGACACATAATGGCTCCGTGAAGAGTGCCAGACCTGTTTTTACTTTTTTTAAAACTGTGTTTGTTAGCAGGACTGCTGAACGAGTTGTATTCACATTTGCATTAAATTGTTCCTGCCGTGGAGCTCTGACCAGGAAGTGATTAAATGTGCCCCGATTTATTTATTTTCATGTGCTGTGGCACAAACACACACGTGCACACCTGCCATGTATCATCTACACCTACGTGCACGTGACACAGAGCTGTAAAAGAGCAGCAGTCATGCAGCAGGACGTGTTCCCGGTGTGTATTCGTGGTTTGTGACTCGTGTGCAGCACACAGCAGTTGTAATGCTGCCTCTGGATATCGAACTATTACAGTGCGTCTCTCCTACGTCTCTGCTGTGGATTTCATGCATCACATTTTGTGTGTTTGTGCTTCAAGGTGTGTGTGTGTGTAAGTGTGTGTCTGCAGGCGTGTCTGAGTGAAATGATGATGTGATGAAGTTTTTATTAATTATTCTTCTGTGTGCAAAGAACAACAATAATCCCATGTTGTTTTTTTATTGGCAGGTGTTACATTAAGAGTTAAAATAAAAAATAAACGTATATGCAACAATAAAATTAAAAAAATGCAGTGAACGTAAACAATCGTCAATTTAAAACAAACAAAAGTAGTTAATGTGAAAAATAATGTCAAAGTGAAACAAAAACACTTGGCAGCTGATGACAAACTTAGCGTTTACTTTATTAGTTTCTATCTGAACAGAAGGGTCGGGCCGTGCAGCTGAGACCACCAGCTGTCACCGCTAAGAGAAGAAAAAGCTGCACGACTCGGTGAGGGAGAGGCTGAGAGAAATTATTTTATTTTAAGGCAAATTATGTTATTCATGTGTTATTCATGGAAAGCCGACCTACAGACAAAATACCTGTGAACTATACTGTGCTGGAGCACAGAAACGTCAAAAGCACAGATTTTTACCTGATTGGCTCTTTTAGGGCCGCATCAGCTCACCTGCCATGTTTGCTCCATCGATTTACGATCTGTGAAGTGTGTGTAATAGATGGTTCTACAAAAGGACCCCTGGGCCTCACCTTACTCATCATTTAGATTCAGGTAGCATCTCTAGATTCCTTATAATGTAATTTAGAGACTCTGCAACATTAGAGAGAAACTAGGAATCAGGTGATCGGCTATGAGCAGCACAGGGCGACAGTGGTGAGGAAGAACTCCTTATTAACAGGAAGAACCAGATTCTTCATCAGTTAGAAGATGATGGGAAAGAGGAGGGAATCCATCACACTTTCAAACACAATGTATCAAATGAACGTTGTATTTCCAACACTTTCTGCAACAACAGTAACGGCTCGTTTGCACCCCCCGCTTCCCCAGCTCTAAGGCTGCAGTTTGGCATCCAGCAGCTCTTTGATTCAGGCTAATGTATTTAATATAACACACATTCTTTGCCAAGAGTTGAACTGAGAGACATTAAGAAAGTGATTCAATCCAATAACCACTGAGGGATCCTGAGCTCTCAGGATTTATGAAGAGGAATGTCGAGTTAAATCCCCTCGCTGCGCCTCTCTCCCTCGATAAAAGGCTTAGACAGGTAATTGTGTGCTGGCGCTGACTCTCACCACCCCGCTCCTCCTCTTGGATGCCCACCAGCTTCAGTTTTAGCAGCTCACTCTTTCACTTAGCTGCTCCCCTGAAATGAAGGCTGGTTTAAAGACGTCCTGATAGCTGCGATTCATTATTTAGCAAATACATACAAGTGAAGTTTTGGTCTGGACGTCAGATCTGTGATTAATGTCGTCATCTTCAGTGTCCTCCAGAGCTTCCTTGTCTGGGAGGTGGATGGGAGGGTGGAGGTCTTTATATTGGGCTCATCTGTCAGGTTGTAGCCTCTCCTCCTCCTCATAACCTCTTCAGAGTTTTCTCCCTTCTTGTTTTTCTCCCTCTACCATCACCCGTGATGCCACCCGTTCAAGTCTTTTGCCCTTTTAAACCTTTTGTTCTGTTTTGTCCCTTTTTTACCCCCATTTTCCTTCCTTTCTTCCCCTCTTTCACTCCTCCTCTCGCTTTTTCCTCACTCTTCCCCCTGCATCCACCTCTCCCTGTCTATGCTGGCTGATTTCTCCCTGCCGGTGGCTGTAATTTGCTCAGAGACGGATGGGTCGGCTCAGCAATCATCCTCCTCCCTGCTGTTTTTGATGGATCTCCCGGCTCAGCCGTTGGAGTCATTCTTCGAGCCGCTCGGCTTTAGCTACCCCCTCTGTGTCAGACTGATGGAGCGGGCGGCTGGGAGACAGCAGCTTCTGTTTCTTGAATGCGTTTTTTAAAACCCAAATGTCGCCGGATGCGCTCTTATAAGCTTGACCTCACTGGTGCTGAGTAGGATCCCCGCTGGCCTTTGCTGAAAATGTTGAAATGCTGGACCCTGCTGAGTCGCCATCTTGGACTTCCTGTGGATTTTCAAGAGGTCGCTTTGTGTTCCCTCATCTTGATGGTGGTCTGTTGGGCTCGGATCAGGAGGTCACGTAGATCATTTGAGTGTCGTGGAGAGAAGATGATTTATTTAAGAGCCTTTATTCCTGCTGGAAGCCTGCTTTTTAGAACCCGTCTGCAGATTGTTATGAAGCTCCGATTCGGTCATTTGCTGCTCAGAAGACAAGAAGTCTGCAAGAACTGGCATTAATTAGCTTTAAGTTTTATTCTTCATGTAAATTTGTAAGGTTTTTTTTTTTTTTTAATAGATGTTGAACAGGTTTTCTATCATTCAACAGCCACTTACTGTTTTGTGGTTTTTATTTGACTAATTTAATGGTTTGCTTTCTCAAGAACTCAACCTTTTAACTAATTCAGGTCTTAAACGGGTCACAGGTGCCAAAACGCATTTTCTCAAACGGTACGGCCTCAAAGATGCGATGAAGAGCTTGGACATCCAGAGGGAGCTCGTTGTAGAGCAGGGGTGTCAAACATAAGGCCCAGGGGCCAGACTGCCAGACACTCCGTAAATTTCACAGCATTTCTTACTGATAGGTAATAGATGAAAGAGGTAAAGACATGGCTGTTCATACTATAATTATCAAAAGCAGAGGTTCTCTCTAATCTTACACATTTATTTCTTACAATTTAAACCCAAAGACTCGAGGGTTGAATGTGTAGGTAAACTTCTTTACGCTGACAGAGGAATTTACTGTTCCAGCCCATTTTAAGATCAAAGTGAGCTGTATGCGGTCCACCATGGAAAACGAGCTTGGCATGGCTGGAGAAGATCCCGGGGAAAGGATCCAGCTGAGATGATCCAGGCATCTGATTGGATGGGAGGAGACTCTGAGCTGGACCCACAACAACATTTTGCTGGGAACAAAGCACATTTGGATTACCTGCTTGGCTTCCTTGACCTAAGTCTGGAAAAGTAGAAGATGCTTTGGGAAGCATGGCTGTCAGTGATGTATTGTTGACCCCACAGACACACTAAAGTCTACCTTTACCAGTCAAAGAGTGCTTGATGTTTTTCTAGTGCATCCTTTACTGCTTTTTAACATTTAACATCATCAGGAATCTGTTCCAACACACCTTGAGAAGCCGTTATCTTTTAATAAAGGATTATAAAACAGTCCTTCGTGGTCTGGCCCAACTGTGACCTCAGTCACCAACACGCAGACATTCATGAAGTAATACTCACTTTAAAGTATTTAAACCTGAAACCTGTAGCTTTAAATAAAACTGCAGTATTTTTTGTCCCCTCTGTTCTGTTTTGGGGGTTAATATTCACTGTGCTTAAAGCAAAATAATCCATTTGTCGTTTTGTAAGACTTGTACCTTCCCGCCTCAGCGTTTGCAGAGAGCTCAAGTTCCCCGTGACGCCTCCTTCCTCTTCACCATCTAGGAAACGTGAACCCTCAGATTTCATCTGACTCCGTTTCCATTTCCTTCTTTTGTCTCCTCTACATAAATATTTAAATGAGAAACACTGAGCTTCCACCGCCTCCGCAACAAATCCACTATCTGTAGTTGGATCATAATTCACTTTCGAACATAACAAATTTATCACAAGGCGCCGACTGTTCCTGTGGCTGCTGGTTAAATGTTTATAAGGCAGTGCCACGGGGAAGGTGAGAGCGCTCAAGGCGATACCATCGCAAATCTCTCTACTGTATAAATAAGGGAAGTGTTGGTGAATATCCTTGGTTTCAGGGAAAAACTTTAACTTGTAGATTTATTATGCAAATTAAGACTCAACGAATTCTGCACGTGCTTTAAGATGTGTTAACTAATACAACACGAAGCACGGAGGGAAGCGTTTTAATTGTCAACTCTAGATGAGGTTGAGATGTTGTGTGATTGTTAAAGTGTATAAAGGTAAGCGTAATTCTCCAAAGCAGAAGTATTTGCTCTATATTATCTTACAGACACTGTGGGTGAGGGGGTGAGGGGGGGGAGTAATTAGCAGAGAGGGTATTTGCATAATTCATAAACAAATGCAATAAACTAAAATTAGTAGAGGTTATTATAGCTTCAACGTTGAGATTGAAATAAACTGTAATGTAAATTAATATTTGAAGATTCAAAAAAGAAGTGTAAACGACCAGATAATGAAGTTGTTGTACAGACACCTGAACGTAACTTTACCCTCATCACAGTTTGTGGAGGAAAAAAATTATTTGTTGATTCAAACAAAGAAAGTCTCGGTTAGTTCATGTTGGATCAATTAAACGTATTTTTAGATTAAATGATATAAACATTTAGAGATTAAATAATTAGGGCCTTGTAGTCTACATTGTGATGGGTGAGTTTTTAGCTTTTCACAGATTGTCCAAAAATAGGATTAAAAGAAAAAGATGAGTATATGAGATGATGCCGACTCCCTGACTGGTTTTGAATGTGAAGATAATTTTAACCAAACAACTCACAGGCTGCGTGGGAGCAAACCTTTTGGAGTAATGTCACAGCTATAGCATGCTAGTTAGCTTAGCTTAGTCTGTGATAGCTTTGGTATCGTTTGGATGATACTGGCAGCATGTTTTTTTTGGTCTCAGTTAAGTCCGTTGCCTCCGAAACTCTGGCTGAAAGATCAGATCTGATGTCACTGATCGCACCAAATGGAACAAATATATTATATTTGCAAAGACAGCGAGTTAAATCCAACAGACTGACTCGTTAAATGAGAAACAAACTGGACTAAACAGGCTGTTTTATGAGTCCTCCTGGCATCCTGCGTCTGCACATCGAGGAAAGGTCGCAGTAATATTGAGCACCACAGGAGAGTTTATTACTCTGCTTATGAGTCCAAACTCCCTCGACCTGTATTGCTCGACTCCCTTTTATAATGTCCCAAAATGAATGTTGTCCTTTCGCTCTGAGGTCTAAATGCCCCGGCTCATGTAACCCTAACAGCTCACTCTGTATTTTCTTTTTTTCCTGAAAGCTTTAAGAAGTTTAAGGTGTTTCACCCCATCGTTCATGTCAGAAACTCATTATAAAATATCTTCCTAAATAACAGCACATCCTAACTCTTTCATCCTGCCCATTGTTGGGAATAAAATGAAGAGTAGTCCTTATCTTACTCGAGCCAGAGACGAATCGGAGAAAAATCCACATATTACAGAAGTTTAGCCTCCACAGTTTCATTTCGCAGTGGCCACGTTTATGATGTGAAAGGTAGCAGTGCATGCAGGGAAAATAAATCTGATAATCTGATCAGTGTTTTGGTCCCAGCGTTTCACAAACTAAGGTTGAACTAACAAAATAGGCAGAAGTCTTACAGCTGAACATCTGAGCTCTCCGACTGTGCTTTAATATAAACAGCATTTCTGCAAAGGAACGGGTGCAGCGAGCTCACCTTCTGCTGATAAATAAGAGACCTTGAGAAGTTGTGTGTCCGGCGGTCAGATAATCCTGCTGACAGACCGCCGAAACCCGGCCACAACTCCGAGCCACAGACTGAGGGGGAAAAACAGATTTTTAAGCAGCATAAATTTAGATATCCGTCTGGCTGGGACAGCTCCAGAGCGACAGGGAGGCTGTAAATTTATGGGCCATCATCTGTTTTTGTGCATGTGTCCTTCAAGGTTCAAAAGCAGGATGTGGTAATGCAAGTCAATGAGCCCACCAGCCATTCACAGGAAGGGTTTTCAAAACAAGCAAACACTCGGGCCATTTGCAAAATGCATAAATATCAGGATATTTATGGGTATGAGCAGCAGACATTCATGTATAAATAATGTGTAACTGTTAATGTAACAAACAGGCTCACAGCTGCAGATCTGATGAGACACTTTTTAGGTGTGAAGTAAATATTGGAGTCATGATGTGTCAGATTTCCATATTTCCTTCGTCTTCCTGACTGACAGTGAGCCTGTTGGAGATGGATGTACAAAGTGGGTCCTTTTTTCTTTCCAGGTGAAATAAAAACGACATATTTGAATATGTTGGGCACATCGTATACAAACAGTTTGCTTTTAATTCTTGAACATGCATTCACAGATTTGCATATTTCACCAACAGGTGCAATGGACAGATTCATATATCTGCTAATTGGTACTAACAGACTTGAATACAGCAATTTCACTCACCAAAACTGGAGCACAGACAGATTTTTATCAGCTAATTCCAACAGTATAAGTGTAGCAGAGAGAGTCGGGTTCAGTGTCGTGAATTAGTGGAGGTGAAATCTGCAGCTGCTTGTGTCGGGCCACCTATCAAGTCAACTAAGTCAGTAACTTTAAATGGATGAGTTCTTAAAAAGGGAGAAATTGACTCTACAAGCCCATCTTATTCATTTTCTTTACTGCTTTATCCATTAGAGGGTTGTTGGAGAGGTGGGACTTGCAGAGCCTACGTCGTACCAGCATTTATGCTCCTGTCTGCTTTGTTGTTCAATTTCACCACCAAAACACTAGTTGGCAGAGTTTCTGTCTTTGATTTGCTCCATTCTCTTCTGATCTCTTTGAAAAATGGTAACAGAAGAAGAAGCAGCAGTAAACGACAGCACTAAACGGTATAGCAGGGCGATGTGGCCAAAAATAATTATCACGATATATATTTGAAAATTTGCGATAACGATATAACTCACAATATAACTGATTGCGAGACAAAATACAACTCCACAACTTTACAAGCGCAAAAAAACCCATTCCATTTATTTTCACTTAAACAAGCAGCTGTTTTTTTTTTATTTTTTATGTGCACTAAAGCTGTATAAAAATGTAACAGTGCCAATGCAAATTCCTTGCTGACAGTTTAACCAAAAGGCATTTCCAGTAGAAATGGGCTGACGTATCCTGAGCATAACCATGTATAATATCCACTAAAGTTATAAAGAGGTGCTTTGCAACATTAAACTGCAGTGTGGCAAATAAAAAAGTGAAATACGTATTTTTCGGACCATAAGGTGCACGGGGTATTAAGGCACATTAAGCGAAACAAAGCAGTCAGATAAATCAAACTATTCAACTCATTCTTCTTGCTTCTTCCACTTCTGTACCATTGATTTGTTAATGCTGTATTCTATCACAGCTGCTCTGTTCCCATGTTGTTGCAGTATATTAATCACTAACCTGGTATTGTGGATGGATTATCTCAGTTGTTCTCCTGACTGAAGTTTGGTCCGTTTACAGCATCCTGCCATAGGATTGCATTTGTCCCTGACCACCAGGAACCTTCACGTTAACTTTTATCGAGTGGAAAAGTGTTAGCTTAAATCCTGCAGCTTCACGGTTTATGTTATGCTAACATAGCTGTGTCGCTAGCGATCACGTAGCACATCATTATATACCAGCTAGCCCAACTTCAGTAACCCTACAAACGTCACTGCTGTTTAGTTTCCTGTCTTCATTTATGTTGGAAGTGATAGCAGAGCTGTACATTTGAATTTTTTCAGAAATCTCAGTCAGAACATGCTACATCATGCTTAGGTAACTAGCGAAACTAGCGAGCTAACTTCCGCTAACTTCCTGCTAACTTTTAACTCCATTAAATGTAATAAATTCTTTTTTTCATGGATGCCTGGATGTTAAACTTCATAGTTACACCTGGTAAAGCAGCAATGCTGATTGTTTTATTAAAGATGAAAGAATTTAGACAGCTTTTAACTCTCAGTGATGCTGCAGTGTTCGTTTGACTTTGGGACCTGAAAGGGACGGAGTATAGGACCCAGATTACTCCCAGATTTACGAGCACCTTAGTCCGACAAATACGGTAATAACGACGGCTCGCTTGCATGTTCTACAAAAAAAAGTGCTTTGATGGGTATCTGACGGACAAACACCAAACCAGTTCCACATCACTGAAGTGGCACCATTTTTACAAACCAATTCTGGTTCATCCGTTTCACTGAACGATCCGCTTTCTCCCTTCTCATTCTCCGTTACCGCCATGCTTTTTCGGCCATGTGCACATGCGCGTTTTACACATATTATCGCGATATTTCTTTTTCTTATCGTTGCCTAACATTGTACCGGTATTTCCGTGAACGGTATAATATAGCCCAGCCCTGCTAAACGGATCCATCGCAGTCGCTGCAGACTGGGTCGAAGAAACATGTTGTTACATTTCTAACGAGTAAACATCAGGTTATGGCGTAGGGTTTCAGAAGGGCTTGCAGATGATTTGAGTTCAGTGTGAGCACGAAGCACGAAAACACCCTGGACATGCTTCCAGCTGTTCTGTGATATTTCAGCCAAACCATGCTGGGTTTTTATGGCACACGGACATCATCTCAGTTACGTCCATTAGATTAACTTAACATCACGTCCTGGATGTCCTTCAGTGGCTTTAATGCTCCCTTCATGTCTTTCTAAAAGATGTAGGGGACCATGCTTGTGCATCAGATCAGTGTCAGAGCTGATGAAGATGGATCTGTATCAGCTTTATATCTTCATATAAATACCTGCGTCCTCGTCTGTAGTCCTTCAGTGAGAGGATTATGTTTCCTGTCTGATAACATCGCCCTGCTTTCCCTTGAAAATTTTAACAATAACACGCTCAGCCACCCGCTGCTCTCCTTCAGGCCGCTCTCACAGCTCATTTAAATCCAGCTTCTATCATCACAGACTCAACTTTATTAATTTTTCTTATCTCCAAGGACGGCGTCTCAGCAGCCAGACGGGCCCGCGCACACTCATCTGCGACCCCAAAAACGCGAGGCGAACAAGGGCGCAGCGAGGAGGATGCTGTCGGGCGCCTGATTGACAGTGTGTAGAGAGAGAGGGAGGGAGAACATGGCTTTCATCTGCTTGTCAAAGGGCAGGGAATTAATCAGCAGGGGTGAGGGCACTCTTTAATCTTGTAGATTACGTGCCTTGCAGACGGTTTAGGTGTAGATTAAAGGACGGGCCGATGCCAGAGGTGAGAGTTGCGTTGGTGGGAGGTGTGTTTGTTTTTACTTACGGCTGAAGAAAAGATGGAAGTAGTAGATGGAGCAGCAGCGTCATGCTTAAGAGGTCTTGAGGTGTATGTTTTCATGGAGCTGTAGGGTCTGAAGAACATAATTCTACCTCTGTATACGCCACTGGAAGTATAGGGTAACATATCTGATGAAAGAAAACTAAACCTGATGTGTTTACTGGCTTTAAATATGGATGAAAATGAGGAGGAAATACAACCGCCCTCTTATGTAGGTTGATTGGTGATGTAATCATTTATACAGCTGGGGAAAACATCCATCCGTGAGTGTAGAGTGGTGCTGAGTGTCATCATTTATTTTTTTTAGCCTTGAAATAAAATAGCAACAGACAGAAGGCCATGTATCAATACCTCAACTCAAAGGCAACATATTCTGCTCTACAGTTGCTTTGCATGAATCACTGTTCAAAATAATCCCTCTTTATGTGCAGCATCTCACCTGTTTCTGTAACTCTTTTTGATTGGCAGCCCATTAACCTGCAGATGGGTGGGGCTTCCTTACCTTACGTGACCTTTTCAGGATATCTACACTCTGTGACATCATGCACATCCAAGAGTAGAAAAAAACGTGTGAAACAGAGTGGTTAGCCTGAAAAGTGCGTCATTAATTAAAACTTTGTCCATGTTTAAAATGAGCATCAATGAGTTGAAGATGACGTGTGTCGCAGGAAATAAGCAAAACCAGAACAAGTAGTCTTTAAACCTTTGAAGTAACAGTTTGAGTTACCAAAACTGATTGATTGCACTAAAAAGCCCATTCGAGAGGTCGAGTGGAATCGAATTAGCTGATCTGAAGCTTCTCCAATAACAGTCAGCAATAGCTACTTCAGCTGGTATCCACCCCTAACTCTGAATTATATGCAACTTTAAGCATAAATGAAATGTAAACAATTTAAAGCGCCCCTCTCGTAGTTGTTATGAACTGGAAGCTCTCCACAGAGAACTACAATCATGCTTTGTTGCAGGCCTAAACATTTATTGTGTAAACTTGCCTGTGGGGACTGACTCGTTTTTGGAGAGATCCTACAGAGGCCATTAGAGGAGGTTCAATTCTTGGCTTCATTTTTCATCCCTGGAGGTTCCTGGTTGGTTCTGCTGCTTTCAGTTTGCATTTTTTTGGATTTCTGGTCCACAGGTGTTCATGTATCCAGACACAGGGCTGGTTTTGGAGCTGTATGTTTACTCATGTCTATACCAACCAAACTGGCACATTCCCAGGACTTTTCCCAAAAGGCTTTTCCACATTGTGTGATTTCTACTGGGAATCTTTTCCATTTAAATGCCTCAGCTTGCCAAAAACTACTTGTAGCCCGTGTCCTGACAGCCCGGTCCATTCTTCTAGATCATTCCTTTTAATCTGTTTTAGTTTCCATTTATTTAGTTATTTGAACAGCTCTTGGTCATCGTGCTTCTTCCAGCCCTGATCCTTCCAGACCCTTTCTTCTCTGTTTTGTTTTGGAGATATAAATATAGGCTGACTGTAAACTGCCACTCACGAGGACAGGATGTGTTACCAACAAGGATGTAAGGGAGCTCATTTACATGCATTTTTTTCATAGTGTATAACCATTATTAAAAATGTGTTTACATTTTCATGAATAGAGCATATAATTCGTTTTTGTGTCCAGCTTGTGGAACCTTTCTTCTCTGGTTTTTTACCTTTTAAGTCTTGTGACGTCCTGTCATGTGATTAAAAGGAACCACAAAGCTTTTATTTGTGGTTCTCAGGTTAATGTTCCTCTCATTTCTCACTGAGCTCCTGCTCTGAGATGATGTCAGAGACACTTTGAGGCTCTTCTGTTGCCAGGTTTTGTCCCCGTCTCTGTGTTGGATTACGTTTTCCAGTGAGCGCAGAGGCCGGTAACCCGAGACCCTGTAGACAGACCTACATTAGGCCCGGCAGGGTGTCGTCTTCTCTGCCAGAACGTGGGGTAATCCCAGGTGATTGTAGACTCGCAGCTCCAGCTCGAAGCCCAGTGGTTGAGCATGTTGTCCATCACAGATGTGATGCTGATCCTGTACCAGGGAAAAAGCATGAAAAGGTGAAGCTGGAACGTTTTCTTGGTGTCACTGGTGAGGCGGACACAGAATCTACTTTTTGAGCAGACAGTCTCATTTTGGAGGATTTACTCCAAGAAGAGAAGCCCATGCCTGCCCACTGAGGCTGTGGGATCTGTTTGGACCACAGTTGGGATAAATTGAAGTTTTCTGCAATTATGCCGTCATTTTGTGGTAACGTGAGGAGGGGTATCCTGAGGAGATACAGGCAGGTGCCTCGAACCGAGGCTGACGGAGCCTTCAGCTACAACCGCTCCTCAAACAGACGAGGCCTCGTGAGCTCCGGTAGGTCAAACTCGACCCCACGTTTGTTTTTTTTCTATTTAACCAACATTTCAAACTCTTCTGTTTAAAAAGTTTAATGATCATTAAACTTTTCTGAAGTAAAGAAAAATAAAGTACTAAACTAGATGAGAAGGACAAACGCGACGCTTCAGTTCAGTATAAAATTTTAATCACAGTCTGGTTGGTTTCTCATTAAAATGAGACACAGATATGAGACTCAATGTGACAAACGAGCAGAAAATCTCAGAGCAACAGTTTCAGAAATCTGAGTTTATCGTGCTTACCTCTGCAGCTCTGTGATCCTCCTGCTTTAGCTTCTTATTTTCACTTCACATAAAAATGCAAACCATAATATTTGATTAATCAAACACGTGCAGCTCTGTGCTGAGCTGGATATCAACCAAGAAAAATGATGTTAGTACTCAGGTGTTGCTCGGGGGCAAAGCAACTGTCTGATGACAAATCTCTACCCAACATGCAACTGTGATTAAAGCACGTGCTACAAGCTATTTAGACCCACTGCAGACAGAAGTGGATTCAGACGTTTAGTGGCGATTCATGCTTCGCTGCATGACTCCAGCGGTTTGTCAGGACGTGTTAACCAACGTCCGTCCGCCTTTGTGTTCGTCGCTGCAGGATGATGGATTCCATCCTCTGTAATGGCCTCTCCTCAGCCCGCTCACTTTGTTGTGCGTGTTTGTAATTTATTTGTGTGTTTGAACGACCACCACGGTCTCTCCGTCTGAAGCCCGCAGCAGTCGCGCAGCCTTCTCTGCAGCGCAATGCTTGAATTGATGCATCGCCTCTATTATGGCGCTGAAGTCACGATGCTCGAAACCAGAATTAGTTTTAATGTAATTTAAAGCTGCTGTCGTTCATTTTCTGCTGTTGGTGCCTCCATACAGACGAGCTGAGCGGGGCTGAAGGCGGTCCAGGAAACGCAGTGAGATGGTAAACTGATCAAAAAAGGATCACAGCTCAAAATACAAGGCGAAGAGGACCGAATGTTAAAGGAAGCATTAGAGCTGTCAAGAGACAGACGGCTTGGCAAAGAGGAAGCTGAGCACCGGAGCCCGGGTGCACTCGATTAGTCCAAAATTTGACCTCTGCCCCCTTTTCCTTGACCTCAGTGTAGTCAGGAGGTAGAGGAATACCGATGGTGCTCAGAGAATCTGACTGACGATACTTCACTCAGTTAGGAACCTTCCTCAGTGAAACTGACTTTTTAAATACACCCCTGAAGGTCTCTGAGGGCGGAGCTAGCGGGATTATATGATAACTGCACATGTGCCTTGAGCCTCTCTTTAAACTAGTCCTTTAAAGGTGGATGCATTTTCACCCTGAGCTGCTGCGGACGCTGGAATGAGAGGCGAGTTAACGAGGATGGAAACAGAAAGCTGTCACACCACCTCCCCCCTCTGCAGCGCCGTGTTTGGCCCGATCCATCTGCTGTCCCTGAACGCCTCGCGCAGGAGGAGCCGCGGCCTCCCAGGTGTTTCCACTTCATCCTCAACGTCTGCAAACACACAAACACACACGCTGTGTCTCTGCAAGAGCCCAGCATGTGCGCGTTTACATTCATGCGTCTTCACCTTTTCAAGTGTGAAGGCTGTAAATAAGCCGTGTATAAGATGACTGCAGCGAGAAGCACAAACGCGATGTTTAATCTGAAGAAGCTTCTGATTTTACTCATTCTAGAGGCCCAACTGTTGATGTGCAACACTGTGATGGACATGAAAGTCGTGTCAGCTGACGGTCACAATAACGAGGCCAAAACTTTGGTTAAGACATGAAAACGAAGATTTAAGTCAGAATTAGCAAAGCAGGGACGTGCACACGCTCATGGCTGTGAACAACGTGACTTTGTCAGAGTCTCTGTGTCGCGCTTACAGGTGTAGAGCGTCGGAGCTGAATTCCATTAAAGCCGACGAGTTGCACTAACAGACGGCCGCTCCCCCCGCCGCCCTAATGTGGCAGGCAATTGTAGGATCTGTAATGAATGCTTTAAAGTGGCGGCAGGTTGTTGATACAAGCCTTAATGAAGTTGGTAATCTGCAGGTTCCCCCGAGGACTGCTCTCTGGAGGTGTTGCAGTCACCTTCCATCTTATGAAGGGTGTCAGCAGCAGGGGCTCCTGGGAAATGATGTCCCAGGCCTGATCCCTGAAGTTAGTGTTCTGAGTCTGAGGAGGGAAGCGGAGGAATATGGAGAAAGTAGCATTTCTGCTTTTGTTTCCCATAATCTGCCTTTAAATGTTGGTATTCAGTGTAACAACTGAAAATAAAATTTAAAAAAATTAAATAAAATAAAAAAATGTTGGTATTTAGTCAATAAATGGATTAGAAACATCTTGGCAAAGTGTTATCCTGATGACACACCCACACCGCCACATCTGTCTCGCCGTCAGTCTGTGGAAACTTCTCCTTTTCAGGTTTTATCCATCCATCCATCCATTCGCTTCCGCTTATCCTTTTCAGGGTCACGGGGGGCGCTGGAGCCTATCCCAGCTGTCATAGGGCGAGAGGCGGGGTACATCCTGGACAGGTTGCCAGTCTGTCACAGGGCCAACACACAGGGACAGACAACCATTCGCACTCACATTCACTCGCACATTCACACCTAGTGGCAATTTGGATTATCCAATTAACCTATCCCCACAAGCTGCATGTCTTTGGACGTTGGGAGGAAGCCGGAGTACCCGGAGAGAACCCACGCAAACACGGGGAGAACATGCAAACTCCACACAGAAAGGCCCCGGCCTGATGGTGGAATTTGCCACCGTGCTGCCCCCCCCCCTTTTTTTTTTTTCTTTCAGGTTTTATAGCACAGAAAATTAAAATTAAGGCAAAGTGTGAGAATGTGTTTTATTTACCTGTTTCTGGGAAAATGTTCCAACATCAGCAGCGTGAGGAGGCGTTGGTGCAGATGTTTTTGGAGCTGGATCTTCTGATGGTTGTGAGCCAGCTGCCCGCTCAAAGCATCGAGCTTGATTGATTTTTAAGAAATATCAATAAATGACGCCCGGCTTCATAAACTGTTTAAACGTTTCTTTGCAGCTGATGGATTTAAATTTAATTCTGGGAAGTGTTATTTGGTGTTTTGGACGATCATGTTTGGAGGATTTCTCTCCTTTCTTCTGATTCTCTGCATTTGGATTCAGCTTGAGCCAAATTTACATGCTGTTAATTCCTTAATTGATTTTTGGTGGTTTCCAATAGTTTTTCAAATTTAGTCTGAAGTAAAAAAAACAACAACAACTACTCCTGCTTAGTCTCTCAGAATTAAGGTCAAGGTCTAAATTGTTATATTTGTATTATTTTAACACAATGTTACAGAACTGCTAAACATTTTTACTGCTTCCATAAACACCTTGCATTTATTAAACCTTTACAAATGCAGTGCTGTGTGAAACTCTTAAGCCAGCACTTCTGTGGTGAAAAAGCACCAATGTCCAAATCAGAACTCTGGAGCCTCAAAGTTTGGGGAACTGCTGCTCTCAACCATTTGATCATTTCCAGGAAGGAAACAAAGCATAAAGAATGAGTGGTGGCTCGAGTGTGCACAGTGCTGTTGTCCTTCTCATTTCAGATGTTTAGAGTTGCTTCCCCTCGTACTAATGTTTTGCCTCATTGATCGACTGTCAGGGCAGCGCGGCGCTGCCGTGACCCCTCGGCTGTGGTCTGCTGCTCCTCTGAATGCAGAAACGCTGACATTTCACTGATGACACTTTGCACTGACGGTCGAGTTCATCAGTCAGGAAGAGCGTTCACAACTCTGTGTGCACGTGAAGTTTGAGGCCTGTCGGGACAGAAAGATGATAATGTTTCATGTTGCGTTAGGAGAATTACTGGATAATGTTAGGAAAGGACAAATTCTCACCTTGGATTTAACTGCTTAGAAAGAAATGGCCATAAAGTACGCAGTAGTTGAACACTGCATGAACTCGCCTGAGTCAGATGCCCCTCGTGAGGACTTCTTCGCCGCCGATCCTAGACTCTGATGACTCATCACTTTCGTATTGACTCCCGGCCTGCTGCTTGTAATGCTAATTCATGTTGGTCAATACGAGGTGACCTATCAGAGCCAGCTCCTGACTCCAGAGTAAGTTTGGATTGTCTCAGGCGCTCGTCCATGAGTCACAGGAGGAAACGTGAATGTGTTTTACAGTCAGGTTCCATCGATCCAATTGAAAGCTCCACATTTCGTCCTCAGCTACTCTGACTTAAAAGGGTTACAAGCTCCATTTCTTGCCCCCAGTTTTCTGTTGTCTGTGAGGCATGAAGACAGCTGCTAATTACAGAAAGTTGGAGGTCAGGCTTCACTGATGGCCATTTCTGTCTTCGTTGCAGGAGTTTGCGGCTGCTGTGGGCCGCTGAGGCCGAGGTACAAACGCCTGGTGGACAACATCTTCCCTGAGGACCCCAAAGTAAGTACCTGCAAACACATTACATGTTTGTTGTCTCCCCTATAGGACATTTAATCTAATCAAATACACAAAGACTGGACCCAGGTGTGACGTGACCTCCGCTGCATAAAATCTACCATTAATGTGAAAATGTTTTACATCCAGATTAGTAAAGTATCAGATTTTTACCTTAACACAGCTGAAACAGCGCTCCTAAAGACCTTTACTAACACTAGTTTGTGCATTCATGTGTGAGGCCACGTGTCAGATTTGTTCTACTGATCCTTTATCTGTTGCTCTGGGGAAGCTGCGAGGGTTTCCCAACATCCTCCGCTGTGTTTTTATGGACTGAGAAGTTTGTGTCCTGCTGGCATTTGATCAGAAATGCTGTGGTACAAAAGACAAAGGAAGCAGAAAACCTTCAGACTGAGTCTGTTAGACAGAAGTCTGTAGCTTCCACAGTGTGTTAGCGCTGCGTCTGCTGCCCGGGTCTTATCACACCTTTGGGATTGCTGTGGAGACCCGGCGACACGCCCACCGACGAGCTTCATCGACACAACACGGAGATAATTGGTCGACCGCAGAGCCACGCATGAACGCTTCAGACTTTGATAATTCTGCCAGTTAAATGTGACGTGGCTTTGATAACCAGACCACCACAAGTTGTTCTCACCTGTTTGGTTCTTTGACGCGTGTTAATTAAAACGCCACATGTGTGTGTGGTTGGTCCGGTGCTCAGGGGAGGGATTTACATTTTTTTTCGCGTCCTCCCCACACGTCTTCTCAAGGACCTTTTTGTTTAAGCAAACATGTGCAGTGGGAAATCAAAATGCCTGAACGATCGAGACCTCGGCCAATTAATTATCTCTCACTGAGCGCCCGAGGGGTTGAAAGCACTCGGGGAACAGCCGGTCTCAAATTAACTCCCCCCTCTGGCCAGTCAGTACATACAGTATGTATACGTGTTGACTACAGTACAGCATTGAAGTCCTGAGGTTGAGCACTCTGATAGAGAAGAATCTGAATCCCTACACCGGAACGAGCTCTCGTTAGTTTTAACGAGGCAGAAATGGACCCTGAGTGAAGAGAGGGCCGTGAATACGCTGCAGTAATTGGACTTCAGTATGAATAATTTCTGATAATGTGCAGTTTCAGTCTCTATAATGTTTCTGAGCACTGATCTGTGGTGCTCATTCGTTTGCATCCATGTCAGGGAAGCCAAATTAAACACACTCACAGTCCACTGGTTTTAATGTCAGTGCCACAAAATGAAGTTTAGGAAGTTAAAAGAAGGATTCAGATGACTTTGATCAACTGAAAGAGTCTGACTGGAACTTTGACAGATTGATTTTTGCCGTTCGATGAACCTGCTGATAAGTGTTCGTTTTTTGTTCTGACAATGAGAAATTGAGATCATGGGTACGAGAGCTGGA
Source organism: Copadichromis virginalis (assembly GCF_057382275.1). Taxonomy (NCBI): domain Eukaryota; kingdom Metazoa; phylum Chordata; class Actinopteri; order Cichliformes; family Cichlidae; genus Copadichromis; species Copadichromis virginalis. The sequence continues at coordinate 3,571,638 of NC_140635.1, read as the reverse complement.
AATGAGCTTCCTGTGAGTCTGGGTCCAGCTTTAGAGATGCAGGGTGAGGAGCTCAGAGCGGAGAACGTGCTGGAGAGATGATGTCTCCTGGCTGGCTTCTGAACGCCTCGGTCCTGCAAGAGCTGGAGGAGACAGCTGGGAATACCAGATACATGTTCAAGTTTTTAAATTCTTCATCTTTACATCTGATAGAATTCAATCCAACCTTTTTGATCGCCACATCGAGTCCAAGAGTTTTTAGTATTGTAAGAATATTCTTATTACTTTATTATAGTACCGCAGAAAATCTGTATCATCGATGAGCGATGGCTGCAAATAGCAATGAATATTTGGCTTCATCACATCGTGTGTAAAATAACACTGAAAAGCAAAATAGAATCAAAGTGATGTCGTCGAGTTTCGTGTTTCGTCCGATCAGCAAAATTCAAACATATTCAGCACAGAGTGCTGTGATGTCTTAAAAGGCACTGAGTTTATTTTCAATCATACGGGAAGATTGTGATGTGTTTTTAGTTAAAACTGCACTGATTTATAATTTGTGTTACGGCTCTGCTTTGGTATCGCCCTGCTTCATGTGCACGCATGAAAGCCAAGTGGACAGGACAGCATCAGTGACAACAGATAAACTCTTTTAAAAGAAGACGTGGGTTGCAAAGTGGCTTGCAGAGGCAGTAGTGGCTGTATGCAGGCTGAAGCAGCTTATATTTTAAGTGGACAGGTTCTTATGTAACTCTTTTCTACTCTGCTTGAGCACTCAAAGCATTTTATACAACACGTATCCTTCACCCAGTTTCACATATTTGCACAAGCACTTTTTTCTACGTCTAAATGTTTTTCGAACGTTCACGCTCTGAACGCTGCTGGAGTAACTCTGGGTTCAGGAAGCCTGCTCTACATGCGATGCTCTATATGACAAAGTGCATCATCTGATCCGTCAGTGCGTCAGTGTTGACAGAAGATAGTTTTAGCAGGCTTTGTTTAAATCCTCTGAATCCTGACTGCGTTGTTGTTTCCAGGATGGCCTCAGTAAGTCGGACATGGAGAAGCTCACCTTCTACGCCGTGTCGGCTCCAGAGAAACTGGACAGGATTGGAGCTTACCTGGCCGAGAAGCTGAGCAGAGACGTGGTGCGACACCGCTACGGGTGAGTGGTGTTTGACTTGTTAAGTCCCAAGCACCAGATAAATGTGTTTTATCCCAGAAAACCCTTCATCACCTCAAACAGCAAATGCTGTTAGCTTCAATTCATGATGCAGATTCAGTGAGATAGCAGGAGGAGAATAAGCTGCACAGTTCCTGTGAAACAGTGAGCTGCAAATGAATTTGCCAAAAAAATACTGGAAATCTGGAAATGACAAGAGAAAAAATTCTGAGGGAAAAATACCTGAGAATGTAGTGCGACGTAGCAAAGACACGTAAGGATGCTGAAAAACAGGATGAAAGCAGTCGCAGTCAGCCCGAGGTTCAGAAATACTAGGTGACATTTAAAAACAGAAAGTGAAGGAGACTGTCCAGCCACCTGTCATTAAAACTCATCAGAAGAAGTGCAGTGACATTAAAAGTCTCGTCCACTCCCATTTCTGCTCTGGAAAGTAATTAAAATGAGCTGAGAGACGGAACAAAGAACCTCCCTGAAGTATTTCTGAAAGAAGACTGTCAGCACTGAATCGATACAACCATTATAATGTCAGACTTTCTGTCTGAATGGGCTCTGATGTTGTTTCCCTGAGGATGACGGTCAGAGAGTAGACGCGTCTACCTTCTGCACGGCATCCACGCACCCTTACCGGACCGCTCATCACCCAGCAAGGCGACATGTTTGCATGCTCGGGTCTGTAACGTCAGCCTTCTCCTTCCAGGTGGAGCTGCTGTAAAGTTACATCATGCAATAATGTGCTCAGTGCACAGACACTTTCAACCCGACAGTGACCCACTCTTTTTGTGTATTTTGATCGAAACACATCTGCTGCACCGTCCTCTGTTCAGAACCAATCTCTCGTCTCCACCCTTTGCTGCTTCTGTTTTTAAATAGAGAAGAGCCTCAAAAAACTGTTCAGTTAGCACATTAGGAGGTAGTGGGTTAGGCAAGGTCTGGGTGTCTCTGCTTAGACCTCTCCCCCTATGACATACATCCGGAGTAGTGTTTCTGTAAACTTGCAGGTGTTGAAAAGCTCCTGTGTCATGAGTGTAAAGCTTATTGCTGTGTGCAGGAATGTGGTGATAGCCATGGAGGCTCTGGACCAGCTGCTGATGGCGTGTCACTCTCAGAGCATCAAACCCTTCGTGGAGAGTTTCCTGCACATGGTGGCCAAGCTGCTGGAGTCTAGAGAGCCAGACCTGCAGGTGCTGGGAACCAACTCGGTAAGACGAAAACACAGAAACACACACTCGAAGCCTTTTTTCTAGATGAAGGGAAAGGAGGAGAGCATGCAGAAATGTGTTGATAAAGACACTGTGAACTGTAACCTTAGTGAAGCCAATTGGTACAGCAGGTAATCCAGACTAATCTGTGGATTATGTAAAAGATGAATAAATGAATGCTTTACAGCATCGGAAACCAAAACATCGTTTCTCAGAGAACTTTGCTTCCACTTGCACTTTCTTTCACTCTTTTAAAAAAACGCCTCCCAGGTGTTGTGCTCTGTCCACATTCCACAAATGGTCTTACAAAGAAGAAGCGTTAGCATGTCAGGTGACGCACAGCCTGTTTTGCATAGATAGGACAGTTGGTGTGCCTTCATCATGCATGCCAGCAGCATTTGAAGCTGCCGACGCTGCAGATGTTGGCTGGACAGAACTTCCCTTCACACGCTGTAAACTGCGTGCAATAAAAAGCTTCTGCTCTTCTCACTTTGAGCTTGATTATACTTTTAATCTCAGGCGGATACTCTCTTAGCAGCAACCAGGATTTTATTGTTGACTCTGCTTTATTCATACTTCGTATGTTTCCCATCACAGACTAACCCACAATCCTCCAGATTAAAGCCACAACAACGTTTTTGACACACACAAAAAAATAAGGTCATAAATCAAAGCAGGTCAAATACGTCAGTGGTTGATGTCGGCACTTTAATAGCTCATTTCACTTCTCCTCTCACAGAGGAAATTGTCGTGTAACACATCCCGTGAAAGACTCTAATTATTATTAGCTTCTAAGCCGCCAGCAAATGTCAGCCCCGTTTCTCCTTCTGTTTCTTCTGAAGGTGAACCCGAAGTTTTTCCTTCATGCCGCCTCCTGTTCTGAGCCTGTCTGTCTCCATTGTTGGGGCTTCATCCGAGCAGGAAACCGAGCCCAAGGTTTAGATGTGAAAGCCTTTGCATTATTTATGTGTGGTATTTAGACTGACAGAAGAGAAGAGCAGTTAGCTGAATCGGGGGGCTGGAAGGTGCTCGCCCTCTTTAGGTGAGAGCCGTGTTAATTAAATTTTCCTTTACGGCGCCGGCTCCAAACGGAGACGTTTCGTTTAATGTCTCCGTTTGGTTTTGTGGCGCAGCTGAGCAAAACGGAGCTCCTTTGTTTGCTCTGTTGCCTAATTATCAGTTTAATGAGTTTGTTTGAGACGTCTGCAGAAAAGCACCAACACAGAGAGCTCAGCAAATTACAGCAATTTGGTCAAAAGACTGTTTGAAACCAGCTGGCCGGCCTCAGCGGAGCCTCAGCAGTGTCTAATTACTTTTAAACGTCACACTTTTAGTGCTTGTTGTTGCTGCTCAGCAACAAAACAGCTTTACAGTAGCTAAAGAACTTCATATCCTTCATGATACAAGCAAACAAGAGGAGGTTAACTCCTAGAGTCCTAGAGGTGCTTATGTTGAATGTCTGTGCTTTAAAGCATCAAAATAAACTGCTATGAATTTTTGTCCATGACACGGAGTCATCGTGTTGAAGAGCAGAAGCTGAAGTAATTCTTCTACCAATTTTACCACAAAATGATGCAGTGAGTCAATCATACAAGTCATTAACGACACGTTACAATTTAAAACGCCAGGACTGGAAAAAGACGACTTCTTTAGAGGAAATGCCCCCTGGTGGTGAAAGTTAGTTACATAAGTGTCTTTAATCCTTTCCTCCATAAAGATGACGTTTGACAACCTCTCCTGTTCCCGCAACCTGGTGAACCAAACATCTGGTTCCACGTGTTGCCAGGTCTGTTGTTTAAATACAGACATCTGTGGTATCCACACAAACATCAGAATCTCAGCTCAAAACTCACAAAAATCATTTCTCCGACCGCAAAACAGAACAAAAAACAATTATAAGGCAGGTAACGATGTAAACACAAACGCATTCTATCTTCCAAAACTTAACAGCGAGAAAACTGTGAACAACTCAACGCCCCAGAGTGCTTCAAGAGCAGCTTCCCATCGGACATCGACATTTTCTGGTGCCAAATTACAAAATGTCTTGCTATGTCTGTACTACAACCTCTGTAACTTTGCAGATGTTGATTCATTCCACATGTTGATTTGTGGTTTTCTGCAGTTTTTGGTCAATTGCAGCATATTTTCAAAGTACAAAAAGAAAAGAAAAGAATCTTTCTGTTCCATACTCAGTTACTGTGACACAGTGGCATCTATTGTGATGCTTGTTTACCTTCATACTTCATACTCTTCATACCAAGATGGTTTACATGGAGTTTGTGATCGCAGAGAAACACTCAGTTCATGTTGGGTGCATCATTCTCGAGCAGGAACCACAGAAAGAGAGTTTTAATGAGTAGTTTGGACATGTCACTTTATAGCTCAATAAAGACGCGGTTTGACGACCATTGGAACAGATTCCAGGTTTTTCCAGGTGTAGCCCGAGTAAGTTGTATAGGCAGAGATCATCCACATTAACTTGTGACGTCATCTTATTCTAGAAACACGCCTGAAATATAACAGAAATTGCTCAGTTCAGAAAAGAGAAACAGGGATTTCCTCTAGTAGGCATCCAAGGGGCAAAGGGTTAGATTTAAAGATAAAAGACGGGCGGGGATGATATCATATCAAAATAGATGGAGTGTTAGCTGCAGACCTCAGTTTTTTTCAAAGCCCCTCAAAAGCCAGCAAAACTGTTACTCTTACAAAACTTTGGACTTTGGAAAAAAAAACTTGGAAAAGTAGTGAAGTTGGGCTCGTTGATACAATGACGAGGACGGGAAGGAAGGCCGAAAATGGACCAAACTTCAGTCCAGACTATGTCTGAGATGATCCATCAACAGCTCGAGGTTGGTCACTGCTGTGTGATTTGGTTTAATCATTATGAAAAAAATCCCACATCCGCACTGAAACCTTAGTGGGCACAAAAGCATTTCTTCAACGAATCATTCAAATATCGGTCTTCGGGAGCTCAGGGCTGTTTTTAAAACCTTGTGTTAAAACAAGCTGGAGAAGCAAAGAATGATGACTGAGTAGCTTTTAAGGAACAGTCCATTTTAGCTCCTCCCCCTTAGCTCTCCCTTGTAAACTGAAGGTGGGTGGGGCGTCCGTGCCTGATTGGCATATTAGGAATATCCACTCTTTATGACATCATGCAGAGCCAACAGTAGAAAAAAAAGTTGACCTTGTACTTTTGTACAAACGTGGGCCTCTTTATCTTCTGCTGTCTAATGTGAGCATCCAGCACTTGGCGAGGACATGTTTGTCAGACAATGAGGGAAAGCCCAATAAGTCCATTGCAAGTTAACTTTGGAAACATTCGGTTGACTAACGAGCCAAAACAAACCATCGTGGGGGGAGGTAGGTGATAAATCATCCTGTATATAAATAATACCAAAAAAGTTCCAATCAGTCTAACAGTGACATTTTCATTAAACCAAACAACATTTGTCACCTTTAATGTAATCATTTTCCTCCTACAGCCCCACTGGCTTTCCTATTTCTTACCGTGCCCAGTATAAATGTGTGTGACCGCTGTGTTCTGCTGCTGTCTGGCTGCCAGCCGTTCACGCTTTACAAATTCATCTCCCAGTTAACTTTATCACAAGAAATTGGCAAACTGTGACGGCTCGAAGTGGCGCTTCCTTCACTCCATCTCAATGGAAGAGGCGCTCATCAGTCCAGACTCAGACACCGAGTCAGACACACAGGGGAGTCCATGTGTCTGCGATCTATAACCTGTGGAGCCAGATGTGAGATAGATGCAGTCTACAGCTTTATCCCAAAACCCAATTTTCCATGTTTAGATTTGTGTACAGTTTATGGATAGCAGAAAGTTTTGGTCAAGTTCAAAAACTATGTAGGAATAAGATTATTTTTATTTTCATTTCTCCAAAGTTTGAAGCATTTTGACACCTTGATACCTCCGAGACGCTCCGTAATCAGAGTCAACGTCTCTGGTTTATCGAATTCCATCTGTTGCTTTTCACTGCGGCCTTTGTTGTCCTTCTCCTCTTGTGATTTCACACGTTGCAAGCACTTCGCAGATGGCCAGAGAAGTATGAGCTCCGCTTCTAACAGACGAGCCTTCGTTAGTCAACAGTACAGCCTTTGTTTCTTCCTCTGTCGGAGCCTTTAAGTGAAGCTCAGACCCCAATTTGGGAAAAAAACCAACAGATTTACAAAAGTTAGATTTGGAAAAAAAAAAGATATTTTTTAGCAGATTAAAAAAAAATTGCACATCATGCAACATGATGGGTGTAAAATACAGAAAAGTAACTTTACAGTGCAAATAACATCAAAATAAACATTTTAACGTTCAGTAACCGCCAGCTGATCGCACGGTGAACTCGATTTTTGATGAGTAAACCCCCTGTCCAACAGTTACCGGGGCAAGGAGTTCTCCATCATCATCATCATCATCAGCTGAGTCAGGGCTCAGGAGGAAGCAGCCAGTTATGAATCTGTCTACAGCTCAAGACGTTCCCCCAAGTTGTCGTAAACTTCCTGTGAACTTTCTCGCGGGAATGATGCCGAAATGTCACGTTTGATGAGGTTACAGGAAATTGAATGCTATCAGGAAGTACAACACCTGTAAACTGCTTCAGGCGCACGATACATGAAAATGAGTCAGCCCTGTTATTACAGGTTATCATCACTTATAATCAGAGCCGCTGCCAAAGGGAATACACGCTAATAATTAGTTTAAGCTTCAGTATTCCACTTCCTGGCTTGAGTCGGCAAACATTCAGCCTCCTCCCACTCAGACTGTCAAGCTGACACTCCAGCAAGTTCACCAGTGAACTCTCAGCCCAGGCAATACATCGTCCCGATGACTAAATGTCAGACTTATGCACTAATGAATTAAAGACCCTAAAATCAGACGAGAGGCATCTCAAAACAGCACATATTCAACAAAACGTGGAGCATTTTTAATGCCACAAAGGACTTCAGACTCCTTTCTGTGAAGTTTGAGCTTGTCTGAGAGTTCTGTCATGGTTTTACAACAATGCAGTGTGCATAGTGTGTGGATATTAGAGAGTATACCCAAACTAAAGCCCTTCAGGATGTCTTTGTGTGACGTGCAAATTCAAGTTGTGACCAAAGCTTCTCCTTCTACCTCCTAAACACGACTGTAATTGGTCTGTAAGTGCCTACAGCTTGAATTTGCTCTTCTGCAGCAGCACAGCAGTACAGTACCGTAATCTGCTGAGGGGAAGCCACTCTCCTGTGCGCCAGCTGCCGGCATAGCTCCTTCCATCTGAGCCATTACCCCCAGGAGAGGTTAGGTACAAAATGGGAGGAAATTACCGGTAGAACGGAGTGGTTTTTGCCACTGACGCTGAACTGTGCTGACGCAATTTGTCGTAGTGGACAATGACAGGTTGGTGAGAGAGGCTCCTCGAGCGCAGCCGGCTGAGCCGGGAGGAGGAGGCCTCTCTGGAGGACACTCGAGGCTCGTTTGGAGGGAGAAGATTACAGGCTGGGCCGGGTGGGGGAGGTGGTTCTAATAGTTATTGTCATTGTCACACTGGCTCCAAAATTAATTAGTGTGCAGGAATGTGACGGTGCTTTGGCTCACAGGAAATGCTCTGACATGTTATCAGTGTTGTGATCGAGGGATTTTTTTTTTTCTTTGTATCTGTTGTTGAGGTGAAAGGTCAAACATTTATCAGCTTCCCATTTTCAGGACTTCAGGTTCCTGCATAAATGGACAATATATAAAACATGGCTGTCCTGCATTGGTTAGCAAAGCCTGTACCTGAGTGTTTTTACGGTTGACAGGTTGGTGTTTTGAAACTGGATTAGATGGGCGTGGACTCATCAGCTGACGTGTGATTGGCTGATAATCTGTTAGACAAAAATTTATTTAATGTTGTTTAAAGTAAGAAACAACAGCTCGAGACTGTGAATTAATCAGGAAGTACTTACTGAGGTCACAGGGCCATTTCCCCCACAGAGTTATTTAATTGTCTTTTTGCAAGCAGAGGAGGCTTCACTTTACAGGCCTGGAAGCTTTTTGAGAATATTTTTTTACTCTAATGTGGACGCCTCGAGGAGTGCACCATTCACTAATTCTAATTATTATTATTTATTAATAGTACAGTTACTACTTTTCAGAATTTCACAGAGCCTGTGTTCACTGTGTTCACACAGAAAATTCAGGCTGATGAATGTTTGCTGATTCTTCCTCTGCTCTCTGCAGTTCGTGAAGTTTGCCAACATCGAGGAGGACACACCTTCCTACCATCGCCGCTACGATTTCTTTGTCTCTCAGTTCAGCGCCATGTGCCACTCTACTCACGAAGACCAAGAGACCAGAACCAGGTACAGTCCAAACTCAGACATTTCAAACAGACCCTCTAATGACAAGTATACTATATTTATATTTCAGGGTTTTTTCATCTTGAAAAACCTGAATAAATTAATATTAATTAATTTAATAATAATTAATTTTTTAAGCATTAAACTACACAAAATGTTGGATTAAGCAACAATATACAGGTTAAAACTTCTATATGGAAACAAACTGAAATCTCTTTTAGAAAAATTGTCACAAGGTTCAGTGAACATTTCAAAAAGTAGAGTTTTCTCATGGTTCAGGATTTACCCACAAAAACTGACTGCTACACAATATCAGGACATCCTCTAACTTTTTAGCAGGTTTTAATTTTGTTTGTCCTCATGATTTTGTTTTTATCTTCCTTTTAGTTTTATATCTTATGTGAAGTACTTTGTACTTTTTTCTGTGATAATGTGTTTTAGCTCTTTCTTTTTGACAGTGATAATGGGCTGGTTTAACTTTTCTGACCCTCTGCCATCAGCTTTTAGATTTATTTCATCTTCCCTTCACAGCATTGTTCGTGGAGTCCCACAGGGTTCAATTTTGGGCCTCCAGTTGTTCTTCAAAAACATGCATGCATTAGAAAAAATGGTTTAACTACTACAACTATAACAAATGTGATATAAAATTCCTTGTTTTCACCATGCATGGTGTGTGTTCATGTTTTAAGCTCTAATGGAGCCCAAAGGTTCGAGGAATTGCAGTTTTTTGCTTCCCGTGACTTCATTTTTCAACCCTGGAGGTTTCTCCTGGTTACTCCAAGTCATCAGGAAATGTTAATGACCCAGATTTATGTTTAACCAGATATTATTATAAGAACTTGTCGAAAAAGACGACCAGAGGACTCGAGTATGGCTGCTGTTTATACCAAGAAGAACAAACACATTCATTATGTCACGTTCTTTCTCTTTATTCTCACATCACATTTTAAAGACTTCCACAATAGTGCTGGGCGATATGACGATATATATCGTGTGGACGATAGAAAAGTGTCTATCGTGCCATTTGTCTTCTATCGTTTCTAACCTAACTTTATAAATTATTACATAAAATATATAATTAACCCTTTACAACCGGTCGGAGCAGGCGCACTCCGTTTTACCTAACTGTTTTTAAATCCCCGTAGAACTGGAACCACGTAAGCTAGCGCAATATTTTTTTTATGCATGTGAAACCATTGGAGTTGTACTTACATCTAATGCCATTAGCTTTCCCTAGGTCACGGTTTCCTTCCACATATAGCTTTGCAAAAATTGCAAGAAGTGCAAGACGCACTTAAAGCAACAAAAAGATAATATTCCAGAAACACACTTTGCCGATGTTCAATAACACTTCCTACGTTGGCATATACGCCAGCGTGAACTATCGCATGTCCGCCATTACCTGCCCGAAACCGGAAGTGACGTCATTTTCGCGAAAGGGCCTTATAAGCCTATGTTGTTTTTTTGTTTTTTTTTTAAAAGTCATGTTTGACTTGGAAATGGTTTGTTTTGATGCATTATAATATTTTCATTTTTCCTGTAGTATATAAAAATTAGTGTATCTCAAAAATAAAACTATGAAGACACTCAAAATAAATTTCTCGTGGTTGGAAATTATTTTGTGCAACCTTTTTTACAGTTTTGACGGATAAACCTCTTAAATTTTTCTTACTAGAAATATATGTAAAAAACCCAAAATGTTTTTCAATTTTCTTGTAGTTTATTGCACTACAATTGTTTGCAATTTATGTAGTTACTATGGACTTAATGCATACATATATTAAAATTTGGGCTATAACAGTTGTATTGATATATGGAAACTTGAAATGCTCCCACAAATGGCACTACAGCATGTAAAAACATAAAGATAAGCTCTAGCGGACTTGGTTCTATGGTAGGTCTTAATAAAGGGTTAAATAGCCTGTGGCAAATATATTAGTGTTGTCTTCTCACTATACATGCTCTTAACTTTATGCAAGAGAAAATAAAGTATAAAAAAATGATATTTTTCGCAAAGAAACTCCGTCTTGTGGTTTGCTAGCTGGTGCTGCTGTACGTGCACCCAGATTTGCGACATGCTTTACGGTAACTCAAAACAAAGACTGCACCCTCGGCACTTGCTGTTTACAGACTGCGTTCTTTCTAGATGACCACAGGTCAGGTGGTATATTGTGATATAAAATAATTCATATCGTGATAAATATTTTTTCCATATCGCCCAGCACTACTCCACAACTCAACTGTTGTTTGTTGCACTCAGGAGAGGCTGAATAATCCTAAATTTAAAATATAACCATTGATTCTCAATCAAAGTTATAATTTTACTCCCCTGGAGCAGTCTGAGTTAGTGATTGGTTTCCTTTTTGTGTTCAGGCCGATTCACTCGAAGCTGCTTTTTTGGACCAAATTAAAATCTGGAAGCAGCGAGCTTTACTTCTAAAATCTGGGCTTCATGCCGCAACATCATTTTGGAGTATTATGAAGACATGTCATGGTGCTCCTCCACCGCTGAAAATTTCATGAACGACCTCTTTCAAGCCAGCGAGGAAACATGCTTCAGCCAAAAGAGGGGCGGAAATAAAATCCCCACCAGGGCCGCCCTCACCCCCACTAGAATCCAGTGAATAAAGAATTAGAAATACGTCTGACTGATTTAGATTTTCGGGCCTTCTTCTGAGAGGGCGGGGCTTGGTAACACCACCACAGGAAAGCATTGCTCCACCGGCCAGGTTGAAATATAAGGATCTGAAATGATGATGATGGAATGATGTGTTGGGAAGGCTCTGCATAAATGAGGCTACAGAGAAAGGAGCGTACCTGCCTGCATTGCTTCCAGCATCAGGAGCTCATTCTTCCCTCCACAGCAACAACTTCACTCACAGTAATGAGAGAATACAGCAGGATACTGATTTGTCCCGTTTGGCTTTTAGCCGTCTTTAATCTTTAACGTGGATTTAATATTCTTTTATCTTTCAGAAATGTTTTTATTGTGTAATAAAGCAGAAATCACAGGGATGTTTATGAGGCCTTTAAATGAGTAATATTTTATGGCAGCATCACTAAAAACAACAAAAATAACTTTGCTTGAACCTGACAGGTGGTAGTCTGACAGTTTATTCCTCAGATTATATCTCGACACCTAAAGCTCCCTCAGTTATTTGCTGGTGAAGGTGTTATGTAGGAAACATTAGCAGTTTTATTAGGTGATGATTTGTTGAAACAAAGATGCAGCACCGAGAGGAAAATGGCTGGTTGAGAGTAATCACTCACAGTCAGCAGTCTTTCGAGACGAGAGAAGAATATATAATGTTGCAAGCCCACAGGATTTGGAGCTGAGGAGAATAATAAACAGTCGAGCAAGCCGCGTGCAGTTCAGAAATATAAAGTCTTAAAAGAAACAAGCAGGAGCTGCAAGTAGGGAGAAAAAAGTCAACGCCGATCCACAGACTGTATATAAAAGACAGATGTAGTCCACGTGATGTTGCTCTGTGTTTTACGACGTCTCGCTGTGAAGCCTCAAGCTGAGTCTTTTTGTGCCTTTTGAAAAGGGGATCTGACAAGTAAGGCTTACGTAAGCTTACGATGTAGCTAATGCAAAAACTTAAAGCTGCACTCTTTCCAATGACTCTAATAAAAATACTGCAGTGCAGATTCAGGCCGACACCTTCCAAACTAGCAAGGTGTAAAGACTTTGATGGACCACAAAACATAAAAGAATATAAATACAATAAACGCAAACAAAAAGAAAAACATTTCTGATTAAAACATGAAAGAACTCTACTCCACCAACCTAAGAAACGAAGCTAATTTCTTAGTTTCAGGTTGAGGGAAGGATTACATCCGTTTTCAGACGCTATCCGGGTCCAGGTCATGTGGGCAGCAGTCTTGCCTGAGATGCCCAGCATTGGAAATGCCTGAAACACCTCAGCTACGAGGTGTCCAGGAGGCGTCCTGGTTAGATGCTCAGTCTCAGGAGCTCTACTCTGAGTTCTTCCTGAATGACAGAGCTCCTCAGCCCCGTCTTTAAGGGAGAGCGCAGGCACCCTTGTGAGGAAGTCCTTTTCCATCACTTGTATGTTCGATCTCACTACACAGAGCTCATTGTTCATTGGTGAGGATAGGAATGTCATACCATGAATTGGGGGCTTGTCCGGGATTTGAACCCGGGACCTCTCACACCCCTAGCTAGAATCACAGCCCTAGACTTTACCACAATAGAAGGTAAAACATCCACATTACTCTCTCCATCAGTGTCCCGCTGTGTCCTCGCCTCATTCATGAACACGACGCAGAGATTTACATTTTAAAAAGAGGCAGACGTCAGGCACTCGCATTTTTACTGTGAAACTGAGAAACTGTCTGCTTGCGATCTTTATTGTAAGTAGGGTAAAAAATAACTGGTTTGGCAGCGGTGGTGAGGTTGTGACACCACACAGCACGTTAGAAGATGCTTTCCCCGCCGGGGCGCTCGCCCTCTGCATTAAAACAATACCTGGAGACTTCTGTCTCATTCACTGTGAAGATAACTTCCCTCCAGAGTTTCTGAAATCTCACTGCAGCAGCTGAGACCTCTCCGAGCGACGAGGTGTCTGCACGTATTCGTGCATAAAAAGCCTCTTTTATCTCCATTTGTATGTATGAGGGTGTGTGCGTGCTGCAGGTTGGTTGAGGGTGGGTGGTGCGGTGAGAGCCAGGGGATGCTGGGATTGTTTTTGAGTGCGCTCTATACCTCGCCGCCACCGCTGAGCTATAAACGGTTTGATTTCTGACGCTGCTTCTTTTTTTTTTCCTCAGTGTTTTATTATTCCACTCAGCAGTGTCGGCTGTAGGTGGAGAGGAATTCCCAAATAGGATTTCTGTGGCAGTGATTAGATTAGCTCTCAGGCGAGGTCATCAGTGCTGTTCTTTGTGTTATTGCTCATGGAGTTATCCGTGTCCAAAAACGAAATAGTAAAAGGTGAAGTCGGCCTCACTTTGCTCCTGAACATTTCTGCTGTGCAGGCTGCTGAACCTCTTCTCAGGCGGAAAATTAGATTAAATCAAAGGTTTGGATGTTTTTCCTCTGAAGTGAGATAAGATTTGGAATTTGAGGGAAGAACTTGGAAGGTTAGTCTTTAGTAGTGAGTTATTTGAGAGACGTTTTCAGATTAAAAGCACCGTGATGTTGTCTGGTAGCTGTTTGTCCATGACCAGGTAAAACTGACTTCACTGGGGACACTGATGCTGGTGTTCCAGCAGTTTCCAGGTTACGTTAGCCTTAAGCCTTTTTAGTTCCTGGGTTGTTCCTGAACATCCTAACCAAATTCCTCTCGCCTGAGGGTGACAGTTTGCCCACATCTGGAAGCAGACCCAAAGTGGTGACATATGTGAATATTTATGTGCGGTCATTTAAATGGATGGCCTTTTAATCCTCAGTTATTCAGAAATATCTCCCAGAGACCCTCCCAGTCTGTGTAAATCTACAAGGAGTTCCTCAGATTTTCCCGTTGTTCACAGTGTTGGTCAGTCCAGTGAGTGCTGTCGAATCTTGTTTATGCTGCAAAGAGAAACTAGCACCTGTAGTCGATCACGAACACTAACGGGAAGCTAATAGGCCTTGGCCTTTTCAAGTTAAAAGATATAATTTCAGTACCACTTATAAAAAGCTGTGTATATATTTGACCCTGTGTGGGTTCGAGAAAATGAATTAAGTTGTGCACCCAGATTTGTTTTCATAGTCTTTAATGGTTTGTGCTGTTAAAATCCCAAAATGACCATGACATTCATGCCTGTGATGAGTGATGTAAACTTCTGTCCACAGCTGGATGTGTGCCTTGTTCTTCCTCTGAGTCTCTCTAATCTCTGCCGTCAGGATCCGTGTGGCCGGGATCAAAGGTCTGCAGGGCGTGGTGAGGAAGACTGTGAACGACGAGCTGCAGGCCATCATCTGGGAGCCGCAGCACATGGACAAACTGATCCCATCCATGCTGTTCAACATGCAGGACAGTGAAGACCTGGACAGGTACGACACACGCCAAAGCTGCCACGCGCTCGCCTCAAACCGAAATCTCCCTGCCGTGCGTTGTTTTCCCGTGACTCATTATTCTCTGCCCTGAATATGGAACTGGAGCGATGGCAGTCTCTCAGGCAAATGTTTGATTTTCTGAAGTGAGAGCTGTTCTCTTTCAGAGGTGACCTTTTTTTAATGGGCCACACAGTAATGCACAAAAACTGCCAATAAATTATACATGCTGAGCTGCTGCTTTTCTCTCCAGGCAATCAGCAAAGTAAACTAGTTTTCCTGCAGCATCAAACTTTTCTGCACACGCGGCAATGAGTGTTATTGTTGTGCGGCCAGCTCTCATATCCCACAATTCAGCTGTCACCTTCACCAAAAAGTCTCCAATCAGACAGGATCTGCAAATCATGGGGAATGATTGAGGCCTCAGAGGTTTGAAGGCGCAGTGCGTCATAGCTGCAGGGCTCTCTCTTAATGATAGGGTGAGACGTTTGGGAAGGACTCGCAATAGAGTCGACACTCCTGCAGTGGAAGAAGCAAGATGAGGTGGTTCGGGCATCCACCTCCTGGGTGGGTGTTCCAGGAGGAGGCCCTGGGTTAGACCCAGTTAGGCTGTCCACTGTTAACTGAGAGGTTGAAGGATAATCAGGGCTTTTTTACTGCTTTGAATAAAGCACAGGTTCAAAACTTTGGCACAAGCTTGCAGACAAATAAATGCAGTGATCAGGAGCAGTTTGTTCCAGCTCAGCAGTCGCCAATCTAACAAAAACCTTCTCATCTGGAAAGGATGATGCATTCCTTAATTACATCTAAACTGGACGACTTCACTCCTGTGTTTGCAGCCTTGCACTGTTACAGAATCCAGTTTAAAGCGGCGCCGTTTGTGTTTAAAGCCGGTCTCTCACCTGCATGTGTGGTAGATACGGCGTGTCCACATATTCCCTCAATATCATTAAGGTCTGAATGTCCGTCAGTCGTCATCATCTTTGCTGTTGCCCCGCCTCTCTGGAATGACCTAAACAACCTCAGACGAACAACCTCAGCGACTGTTTCCAAATCTAAGCGTTTGGAAGCGGCTGATTTCTGTGAAGGTGTGTACCGTCAGTTTTTTAGGAACAGGTTTATTCTGTTTTAGTGTAGTGCACTTTGGTTTTAAACGTTCTGTAGAAATCAAGTTTGCTTACTTGGCTCTCTCGACTGGGAATGCCCATGTGCCCCCACGGGTGAGCTGGGAAGAAGGAGGCCTGTGTATCTCTGATGAGGATGCTGCCCATGACCCTGCAGACAAGTCATTAGCTTTAAACTGGACTAAAAGTGGTGTTAAATGGTAAATGGACTGATTCTTATATAGCGCTTTTCTAGTGTTAGACTTCAGCTCTAGACTAATCCACAGGATTTCTGATAGGTCTGGTTGCTTATCATTCAGTCGCCATCTTTTCCTCGTACATGTGTGCTTGAGGTGTTGATCCACCTCATCCTCTGTTCACATCCTGCTGCTGTCTGCTGTGATCCTCGGGATGATTTTAAGCTGTCAAATCCACTCTGAGAAACAGCTGGACGACAACATTCGACAACACAGACTCCATCAAACCCGGCCAACACATGAAGCATGTCGTAGCCATGTCAGGATTAAAGCGGCAGCGTCACCGTTTTTTACACGAGCTGTATCTGACACTATGCTTCCTGCTTTCTTTAGAGTTTAGAGAGGCTCATATTGAATCGGAGGGACAAACTGGTTTACGCCACAATTTTTGTTTCTCTAAGAAAACCGACGATACAGCTGTTTTTCATCTGCAAAGTGGGAGGAGCTAATTCAGGCTCTCCTGTTTGCAGCATTAGAGACTCCTGTAGAAAATTATCGTGTGACTCTGGAGCTGATACAAGCAACAGAGATTCACAGACTCCAGATTCAATAATCAGTTGATAATTTTTGGTTCTGTGATATTTAAGATTCTGCCGCTTTCACACTGAGTGTTAATATTTATGCTTCATAGCAGTTTAACACAGCTCATTGTTCTGTCCGCGATACAGAGAATTTAATCATAAAATAAAATAAAAACAGCTAAAATATTAAATGATCTTCTCTCAGATTGGATTAACTAGACTCAAAGTATTTGTCTCACGGCTGCAGAACTGATCCTTAGTGTCACATTGTTATTGCTGCTGTTTGTAGTCCAAGTTAACAGGTGTCATCATCTGTCAACATCTGCCTTGTTGGTGTTAATGAAGCTTTCAAAGAAACTCTAGTCGGACTTATCTTTAATCAAATGAGTCTGTCTCCAGGTTAAAGCACGTCTCTGTAAAAGTAAAGTTTTTTCTGTTATTAATAATTTAACTGAAAAAAACTGACAAAAAAACTGTCAAAATAAAGGAAATATAACAAAACCCAGAAAATGTTCACCAAACAAAAGACTAAATAAAAAATAAATAAAAAACTAAATCACCAAAAACCCCACCCTCCTCTCCACAGAGCAGGAGCACGACACACACCCCGGAAACAAAGGAGCGCTCTGGTAGGCCACACCCACACAGAGTCAACGTCACAGCAGCACAGAAACCTCACAGCTGTTGCAAGGTCTGTGTTTCCCAGTAATGTTGGACCTGTTGAATAAAGTTAGTTGATGATTAATTCAATTCAGTTTTATTTACACAGCGCCAAATCACAACAACAGTCGCCTCAAGGTGCTTTATACTGTAAGGTAGAGCCTACAATAATACATGCAGAGAAAAACCCAACAAACCCCCTGTGAGCAAGCAGGCGACTGTGGAAAGGAAAAACTCCCTTCTAACAGGAAGAATCAGGGAGGGGCGGGGCCATCTGCTGCGACCGGTTGAGGAGAGAGAAGGAAGACAGGATACAGACATGCTGTGGAAGAGAGACAGAGATTAATAACAAGTGTGATTCAGTGCACAGAGGTCTAATTATTAATTATATTTTCATGCCGATATTACATCCACACTCGATAGACTCCACAGCGCCCCTGGTGGCTGATAATTTTCAGAGTAGGTGTTTGAAAAAAGACTCGACTGTGTGTGACTTTCAGGTGTAATTTCAGCAGGAGACACAAAACCACCAATCATGCAGCATTAAGAAAGACAGTGTAGAGAAGCTGAAAACATGATTTATGACCTCAGTCGGTCTATTGTTGAGTTCCAGATCAGTTTTTGTACAATTCACCACCTATAATCGAACATTTTTGGCAGAACTGTCTTTTGTGGCGTGCACATGAAGATGAAAGGTCAAAATCCTGACCGTGCTTTTAATTATAACCAGCGACATTAAAACCAGTTACCAGCTCTCAGGTGTATTTGTGCCAAAAATTCACCTGAAGCTCATTAATCAGCTGAAGAATCCAAAGACGGAATAAAAAAAGACGTGTCCTTCGTTACAAAGTGACAGGCAGAGAAAAAATACTTGAGTTAGTAAATGGAGCAGCGAGGGCAGGTTTTTATGAAAGGAAACAAATCTGTGCCTGCGTGTCACCTCATCATAACTCCATTTTCCCTCCAGCTTTTATTCCTTCCTAAACATTTCTCTTATCGTATCCGAGCAGAGTCCTGGGACAGAGCAAGATTTATTGCTTTCACAGTCTTTCATTCCTGCTCTCCTCCTCAATGTATTGTTGGGTAAACGTGGAAGAGTAGCGACTCTGAACCCTCACACGAGGAGTTTGGGAAGCGGTTTTGCTTTTGCAGAAACGGTTAGCTGATGAGGTGTGTGTGCAGGTTTTATAGATCATCGTCATTAGAGGCGTAATTTGATTTGGTATTTAGTGGGAAAGGAAGCCTTCTCATCATGTTGTAATGCAAACGATACGCTGTCGTCATCTTCTGGGGCCTCATGAGTGTCGGATGGGGGCGTGCAGCACAATTTGTGTTGGATCTCAGATTGCGTTAGATTTCGGCCTTCAGTGATGTGTGAAAACTGTAATTACTCGGTTTCATATGTTGAAGGTAGGCGTGGGCAATATAACCTTAAAATTATATCAGCATGACATCATTGCATCGTTTATTCATTTAATAATGGTTTTGTAAATCATGCAAAAATATACCCAGGGTTAATATGGATGGTGTGTTATGGCGCAGTCCTAGTTGCAGGACTCCGGCTGGACTCTATCGGAGAGCCTTCATGTACTGGAAAGGTCCCGTCCGGCCATGAGCTGGGAGTGAACGCACAAGCATGAGTGCTGACAACGACGTCGACCGCTTACGTAGGTTACATCATCGCTCTACAGAGATTCAGCGCAGAAGTCTAAATCAGGCCTGAGAGTTTTTTCCACCACGCATGAACCAGTGTGACAAAGAAAGGGCTAACAAGACCCAGAGCTCCCAGTTCATGCTGTTCTCAGTACTTTAGAGTAGAGAACCCCAACGATCAAATGATCCCCGTGAAGAAGCACGTGGCAACTTCGGGGAGGAAGAACTCCCTTTTAATAGGAACACACCTCATTCAGAACAAGAGGATTTATTCAGTTTGACAGGAACTTGGACATGATAAGATTAACGTTGTAATACCAACCCAAAATATGACCGCTGGTCACGCTGAGCAACCGAAGGATCTTGGCTTGTGTTTACTTGGTTGGTGCGTTTTCTTCTTCCTGCTTTCTAACAAACTCTGCCGGTTTTCTGTGTTTCTCGCTCTTCTTTGGACCTTTGACGTCTTTAATTCTGCCCGCAGCACGTGGAGAGTCAGAATCCAAAGTAAATCCTGCTGTTGGATCTGCCGTAAATCACTCGGGATCATCAGGTTGGCCGACGGAATACAAAC
The DNA here is from genome assembly GCF_057382275.1 of Copadichromis virginalis. Taxonomy (NCBI): domain Eukaryota; kingdom Metazoa; phylum Chordata; class Actinopteri; order Cichliformes; family Cichlidae; genus Copadichromis; species Copadichromis virginalis. Next base: position 3,552,187 of record NC_140635.1, on the reverse strand, counting down.
CTTCACCTGAACTCGAGCGGAGGAATTACCGCCTCCCACACACCTCAAACCTCATTTTATTCACTCAGCCCACAAATCCAGGCTTGTATCCAGGTGAAGGAGGAAATCCCGATGTCGTGCTGAGGAGCTTAGTTCTGCTCCTCATCCCCGGGCTGGGAGTGATGCTGTGCCTGCACTGCAAAGATCAACATGACCGAGCACAAAGCTTAATTCTGGTGTCTTTGTCTCGTTCGAATTCCTTACCAATCTTCTCCTCTGTCTTTGAGACAGTTATTGATTTAAAAAAGAAAAGATGTCTGAAATGTACAATAATAGTGCGTCAAATATCTTTTCTTGTTTTGAACTAGTGCTTTGATCATTTGCAGACATTTTCTGTCACATATTTAATAAGAAAATTAACCCAGAACTGAAGTAGTTAAATTAAGCAGATGATGGTATCTCTTTACTCTCCTCGCTTTTCCTCCTCAGCCTCTCATTTTTATCACCTTCTCTCCTGATTTCACCACCTGAGCTCTGTTCTGTAGAAACCTCTCCTTTCTCATTTGTGTGGTTTCCATGTGAACAAAATGCTATTTTTGGACCTGCTTTTTGCCTCCCTTTGACTCTTTTTTTTTCCCTCCTTCTCTCGCCTGTTTTTTCTTTTCCTACCTAAAGCCCCACAAGAAGCTCGCTCCCTCCCTTCCAACACATGTGGAGGAATGAGAGCGCTGTGGCTGTTCGGACAGGTTGGTGTTCCTGTCACCCACAGGTGTGGTGGGAGGTTACTTCCAAGCATTTAAAGCAGGATACCCAGGGGTCATTCAAGTTCAACTGCATGTGAACACGTATCTAACCAAAATTGAGGATCAGAATGAAGAAGAAAGAAGATTTAAGTGACTTTGAACATGGCACGGACGTTTGTCTGACTGTTTCAGTACCTGATGATCTGCTGGGACTTTCCTCACAACAACCTCTAAAGTTTACAGGGAATGGTTTGAAAAACAGGAAATCGCCAGTGAACACGTCTGCGAAGGTTCTCAGTCATCCAGGTCATCGTAGTCTGAGATCCCTTCCCAGACGCCTTAACGCCCACTCACATCCTGGGCCATCTGATCTCAGGAATTCGCATGATAAGGTGGGGCCAGGTTTCACAATGAACTCACCCGAAACTCTGGCTGATTGGGACCCACACCCATTTTCACAGCTTGGCTCAGGCGATTAGAGGATCATCAGCTTCTCGGATGAGAGGTGAAACGTTTTCAAGTAACTTAAAGAAGTCCAGACGCTTTTCTTTGCAAGCTCCTTTGACCACCAGTGAGCACGTTACGCTTTTAAGATTTTAAAGTTTAGCTTTAATTAATTATGCTGATCTTGAGATGAACGTCTTCTGTTGAAGGAACGAGCTTTGCTGGACCACCGTGAAACACGGGTCTCTCTATTTAACTGTCAGGCACTCTTTGTTTCTCGTGTTTAATCTTGTGTTTATTTCCTGCTCCTAACAGTCCAATCACCAAATCTTATCTTCACCATTTAAATGGAAATGCACCTTCCCATTTTCCTGGGATAATTGTTCTGCATATCTTCCTTCCCCGCTGTCCTGGGGGGGAAACATCTCTGCAGTAATGGCAGCGTTCGAGTCGTTTCTGCGACTTAATGAGCAGAAACCCCGAGCCGGATCTGAGGCTGGAAGTGTGCTCTTTGAAGGAGGCGAGGTAGGATGTGTGAGGTTAAACATGAAGGACACGTAGTTAAATATTTAAGTCTGACTCTTGCCTTTAATCTGTCCTTTTTGGCGTAGATTGACTGAACCGCGAGTCTAAAGTTATGAAATCATGAACTCCAGCCACACTCGAGTCACGTTACATTTTTCCTGACATACAGGAAAGAATAGCACTGCCTAAAGAGGTTTTACCTTTCTCCAAAGAAACATCACTATAGTGATAAAAATGCTTTTTAACCTGTTTTTTTTTAATCAGTTTTAATTAATTCAAGCTAAAAAATAAATAAATAATAAAATTAAAATCATAAATAAACTAGCACAGTTTTTTTTTTTACTTGACCATATGCAGAGGAGTCAGTTTGGTAAAGTTTGGTAAAGTTGGGGTGGCTGTAGCTCAGGTGGCAGAGCAGGTCAGCCACTAATCAGAAGGTCGGTGGTTCGATCCCAGGCTGCATCCTGGCTGCATGCCAAATATCCTTGGGCAAGATACTAACCCCGTGTTTGCCTACTGGTGGTGGTCAGAGGGCCCAGTGGCGCCTGTGTCCGGCAGCCTCGCCTCTGTCAGTGCGCCCCAGGGCAGCTGTGGCTACAATGTAGCTTGCTATCGCCAGTGTGTGAATGTGTGTGTGAATGGGTGAATGACTGAATGTAGTGTAAAGCGCTATGGACTAGAAAAGCGCTATACAAATGCAGGCCATTTACCATTTAAAGTTTGGAAGAATTTAAATCTCTGAGTTTTTTAATCTCTGAGCCGTTTTACTTGGATTACATGCAGCGGAGTTTTATTCATATAGCACCGTTTCACAGCAACAGTTCGATGCACTTTTATATCGTGAAGTAAAAACCCTGCGATGTTAGAGAGAAAACTCGTGATCTGTCCTATTCCCAGTGGATACTTGGCATCAGCAGATACTTAAAGCTAAGGTGTCAGCATCTTACTGGAGCAGGCTTCATCTTTGAATTTTGGTTAATGTTGTCCCCCTTCCTGATGTAACTGTTCTTAGCTGCTGTAATTACACATCACTGCTGAGGGAATATTCATGTCAGGCTCTAGACCAACTGACGAGCCTTCGTCTTGTAGCTGCCGTCCACTAGAAGACTCTGAAAGTCTTATAAAACACTGAAGTCTGGTGCATCCTCACATCTGTGTCAGAAGCCAGGTTGGGAATTATTTGGGTATTACTAAAAATGGGGAATTTTATTTAATACCTTGAATTGAAACTCTGAACTTCACCACAGAGGATTTTAAATCGGACACAAAACTACAAAAAATGTCCTTGTGCACAAACTTGTGGATCCAACTAAAGGTTTTTAGCTACGGACTGTGAGGGTTTGTAAACAGTGGGGATTTCCCATCATGCTCTTCTTCAACATTTACGTGGTGAGAAACAGTTGAACGCTGTAGCTGTGCTGATATTTGTGCTGAAGAAGATGATGGTGGCGCAGAAAGTGAACATGAGGCTAACAGCAGTCATGTGTTTCAATGTCACTGTTTGCATGACCCAATCAAAAACTGTACAACAATACACGTTTAATATTATCGCAATATCAAGTCTAGAAAAAGGCCTCACACAGCTTTGACCTAACGCCAAGCGATCGAGAAGATGAGCCGGCCTTCAAACCCAAACTGTTATTTTTCTATGACTCTGACATGGTCTCACTCACTTATTCCCCCCACTGCTAAAATAGTTGATCCAGTATCTGCAGTATCTTCTCAATGAACCTTTGACAGGAAAAGCAGAATTCTTGCCAATCCATCTTCCATGGCTGGAAGATAAATCTCAGTAAAACCCGACCCTTTTCTGGGCGGGTGTTAAAATCCATGTGTAACCAATACTCGCATAAATATGAGGCACACGTCTGCAGAGATGTAGGAATGCGACACATTTAGTTTTAGAAGCTGTTCAGTCAAATCTCTTTTTTTCTCTTGGAGCTTTTATTGTTTCGACTTGATCTCTTGGCAGGTCTTGTATACCTTCTAAAGGCCTGTAATGCCCTATGAAGCTTCCCCAAACTTCGAAGAATAAGTAAAATGCTAACGTTCGTCTGTACAAACTGACGGTTCAGCATCGAGTAGAAGGAAGCTTCTCTCACAAGGCAGTTAGCAGTTATTTGAGGAGTTTACTGGTGACAGTTTAGCTAAAAAGAGCTGGAGAAACGAAGAGCGGGTGGTCCGCTGAGGATAGTATCACCTCCCTGCAGGGTAATCATTAGTCATCTGTAATCAGGCACCTTATCGTGTTGCTTTGTTCATGCGAATGCAATCACACGCAGCTCCATGCAATCACAGGATGCATAGCTTAGCTGGAAACATGTGATGTGCATTTTATTTTTTCCGATAAACCAGTTTTCTTCAGCTTCTCTCGTCGGTCTGCCTGTTTCACAAAATCTGGGAGGTCAAGTGGAGGAAAAGGCTGCCTGGACTCATCAAAAATCTCTCCCTGGGGAGTTCAGACTTGTTTCTCCATGGATTGAAACATCTTCCAGTGGCAGGTGAACATTTGTTCTGCACTTTTCTGCCCATTCGGATGCTGACCTCCCTCCTTGGAGCAGCTCAGCATCACTGCGGTCCAGCAGCATCCTGTCAAACTAAATGTCTTTCTGCAGGTTTGGGGTTTGTCGGTTTAATAGTGTGACTCAGAGCTCACCACTGAAACACAGTTTGACTCTCGCCTCTGAGGGAATCGCTGTTGTGCTTGTTTGTTTGGTTTTTTTTCTTTCTTCTGATAATTTTGTCCCCGAACTCGGGCTCGGCAGCATGTTGTCGGCTTTCTAATCGAACCTCTGGAGGCTGCTGGGAAGCAGCGGTCAAGGGCGTTGGATACTCTTAATTGCGTCTTGGGGAAGGCGGACGTGCCCGGCGTGCAGAAACCAGAGAGGAAGGCGAACAAAGCCTCCTCCTGCGTCACGATTAACTGCCTGCCTGTGTTGCTCATCAGCACACACACCTACATACAAACACGCAAACACACTCTCTCTGCCACCTTGGAAACGACTTTGACCTCTAACTTGTCTTAACTGCCTTAATCTTTGTAATCACACCACCGTCGTTTCTTTAGAGCACACTTCTTGATTAAATGCACGCACACAACAGAGGCTTCAACAGTACAGGATTGTGTAGTCTATAAATACATCCATTCTGGCATTTCACAGTTACTGACAACTGTGGATCTGAACACAACGTACGAATGGAACCAGAACTTTTTTCCTGATAAAAGTGTTAGACGGTCATAACTTTGTCATTTTGACATGTAACTTGAAAACTTTCTTAAACTTCCTTAACATTCAGTTCAGGAAGCGACCGCTGAGGGTTAAGAGGACAGGGAGTGAAGAGAGGAGTGGTCAGTGCATCAAGGAGGCTTTCCTTAGAATATTCACATTTAGCTAACCCAGCTGAAATCCAGTAAAGACAAACACATTGATCTTAACGATGTGCTGGTTGCTTCACAGATTCATCTGCTGCATTGAGTAACCTGCAAACATCAAAAGCTTGCAGTAGCTGCTGGTTTGCACATTAAACATAAGCTCAGAAATGAAAAGTAAACCAGGATTAAGGAACATTTTTGCATCATTCACATAAACTCTGTGTCTCATCTCATAGACCCTGATTTGCCTCACCTGCTGTCTTTTTCTTACTCCTACTGTTTGGTACAATAGTAGAACAGTAGGAGTAAGAAAATGATTATTGGTCTATTTTAATATTTTTGTTTGGCCCCCACTCTGTTGGAGGTACAGCTCTGTTAAACCATTCCAGTATCTGTTTCAAATTAAAAGGCCTATAGCGTTTTAGTGGACAGAAAATATTTATTTCTCAACCGGACTTTTATTGTGAAATCTGCAGAAAACTCCAGGTTTTTCAGCTGATTTCACAGTAAAAGTCCTGTTAAGAAACACACAGCATAAGAATATCTACAGCTGACAAAGCAAAGTCTTAAGTTTAATTTTAGTAAGCAGGTTTCTGTCTCCTGAACCCAAACTGGGAGCTGTTTCCACGGAGGCGGGGCCTGAAAGCTGAAGGCTCTGCCTCCCATTCTACTTTTAGAAGCTTGTGGGAAGACAGGAGGACATTACTCTCAATGTTGTTGGTGCATTTCAGGAGGACGCTGCTAATTAAGTTAGACAATTACAGGGTGAATTCGCGTTTATTATTATATTTACAAAATACCACAGTTCTTGTCTTGGTCGTATAGTTTTATTTTGTTGTATTTATCCGCCACACATTAACTGGTCCGTGAAAATATTGTCTGGCACAAAAAAGGTCTGGCCCGCTGCTCTAAGATATGATGGGGCCTCATTAGTCTAGATCTGAATGAAGAAAGCCAAGAGAAGCCAAAATGGGAGAAATGTGGTCTCTCTTTCTAGTCCCAGTTTAGTTTTTGGATTGACTGAAGCTCTTTATTATTTCCATGTTTAACCCCCGAAACGCCACCATTTAAAAAAATAAATAAATAAATAAATAATGCGAGTAAACTTTTTTTTTTTTTTTTTTTTTTTTTTTAGACTGTAGGACATCAAACACGAACTTTTCACGTGTGCTGTAAATCCTTTCAGACTTTTCTTTTCCCGTGGAGGCTTGAAATTGAGTTTCTATCTGACCGTTTTTTTTGTTCTGGAATGTTTTAACAATTTTTTTCCTAAAGTGAGCAATCATGTGGCTGTAGCTCAGGTGGCAGAGCAGGTCAGCCACTAATCAGAAGGTCGGTGGTTCGATCCCAGGCTGCATCCTAGCTGCATGCCAAATATCCTTGGGCAAGATACTAACCCCATGTTTGCCTACTGGTGGTGGTCAGAGGGCCCGGTGGCGCCTTTGTCCAGCAGCCTCGCCTCTGTCAGTGCGCCCCAGGGCAGCTGTGGCTACAATGTAGCTTGCTATCGCCAGTGTGTGAATGTGTGTGTGAATGGGTGGATGACTGAATGTAGTGTGAAGCGCTTTGGGGTCCTATGGACTAGAAAAGCGCTATACAAATGCAGGCCATTTACCATTTACCATCATCAGGAAAAGTCTGGCTTCAGCAAAGTTTCTTCTATTTCATTAAATAACAACAGCCCACCTCCTATAACATCAGAGATTTTCATTTTTGCCTCATTTCCCTGCTTCTAACAAGCAATAAGCATTTAATTTCCCCTGAACCGCCCGTGTGGGCTGTCAGTAATTGCATTGTTTCCCTCCTGAGAGCTGGCTGCCTACAGTCCATCTGTGACCAGGCTTATTGCTTGGGAAATTATTTACTATTGCATTATTTTATCAATATAACACATAACATGAGGCTCTCCTGGTCTCCGGCCAGGACTGTGGATTCCTGGCAGCTCTGCAGGAAAACTCCGACCAACAAGACGGCAGAAGAAACTAATTGGCAGCATCTTTCCTCCATCAACATGAAGCATTTGGAGTTTGTTGCTTAAAATAGGCCCGGGTTGTGGCTTTGTGAATAATAACTTTGTTCTCTCAGAAACGACGCAGGATTATTCTGCATTTATTAAAGTGCTGCAACACCTCTTTGGAAGGAGGTCCAGATGCAGCAAACAGCGTTCGAGATGATTACCGTGACCTTCCCCAGTCATCGTAGTTACTAAATATTCAATATAGAAATCTTCAGAAAGTTCATTCATGGTGTCTTAAAATCCTGTCCTCTTATAAAGCGATTCATTCGTCTTGCAGACGAAGCCAATCCCAGACTTCGGACCTTTGCGGTCCAGTTTGAAATGTCAAAAATCTTCCGTGACCCACCCAAACCCTGAACTCGGATCATCACATAAGCAGAAAGTTTCGTTTTTGATCATTTGATTCCCAAACAACAGCTTTAAAATCCAGTTTAAATTCGATTTTCATCCACCTCGTGCTGAGATGAGACGAGTTCAGGACCAAAAACAGGTCCAACGATGATAACTGGAACAATGACAGGGCATTAATAAAGTGCGTAGCTGTGTTTCAGTAGTTCAGTTTCTTTTTAAAATGTTAATATTTTATGATTGTTTTAAACTACATTAGACAATCTGAGACTACAGGCCCTCAAACTACACAGGTATTATTATTGTTGGGTTTGTCTTTATAAAGAAAGCGCCTGTATTCTTTATAAATGCAGGCGCTGTCTATACAAACACATTTAATCTCAAACCAAATCAATTTTATATCCACCGTCTCATTTTGTGAGTGTCAACATGGTTTCAATGAACTACATCAAATTTCCCCCCATCTCTAAGAGCTTCCAGGGCCTGTAAATATTCACAGCATGAAGGACTTTTTGTACAATAACTTTATCATATTTAACAAAGTCCCCGCTGACTCTCAGGAGGTCAGGAGGAGGCACTCTGGCGTCCGCACGCATCACTACAACAACACGATTGCTTCCTGTTTGTGTTCTTGAGGCCGGTTTATTGGAGCACAGGTGCAGGACAACCGCCATCCTCAGGCTTTCCCAATTTTTAGGGTGTCCTAAAAATCTGAATGATAAAATAGGAATGAAGAAGAAAATAGAAATATAAAAAATGGTCAACATCCATGTTGACCTTACGTGGCTCATGTACGTCGCTGACAGCCCTCTGCAGCATCTTCAGGACCGCACCGCTTCACGTCAGTCTCAGTCAGGGAAACGCGCTCCCTGCAGCGGTGCTGTCTCGGACAGCTTGCACACCTCAGATTTCACACCTCGCCCAACGAGCTTGAGCTTCAAATAAGTTGAACTTTAACCCTGTTGTCAGCTGACATTTCACAACAGGTCCAGTCTCATTACAGAGAAGAGAGCCCACGGGCGTGAGAGGACTCGCTTCTCATTGGCTGCGAGGTGATGTTTGTAAATTACAAAACAGGAATCCTCAACATTACTTATCTGCCTCTCTTCCTGCTCTTCCACATCTCGGTCCTGCTTTCGACGTCATCGTCTGACAGCTCATTAGGATTACTTTTTATTATTTTCTGATATCAGAATTCGCTCTGCTGCAGCTGCGGCGCTAAACATTTCTTGGTGGGCTTACTGTCACCTCTGCAGAGCCACACTCCGAAATCTTCCGCTCATTATTTACTCATTCTGCTGGGCTGCGGCTCCTGCTCCTCAGACTGTTTTCTTTTTCTGCAGGTGACAGTGATCCACCAAAGTCTGTCAGGATTTGAGTTTTGGCTCAAAAGGCAGCTCAGTTATTAAAGCAGCTCTGCATTCATGCCTGCAGAAAGCAGCTTTATTTATTATGACAAAGGTATGACTTCTACAAATGTATGTGTGAGTGAAAAAGGTTTATTTCAAGCAACAAATGGGTTTATTGGGCATGAACAAAGGTCTACAAGCTTGTTAAAATGTGTTATTAACCCTGAAGTGGAAAGTCTGTATGTTTAAGTGTCTCCAACACCTTTATTTTGTCTTTTAAGTGGTCAGACTCTTTCTGCAAACCTTGAATGTCTTCAGTTGTTTTCTGCTCCTTGCACAGCTTTCTATTGTAAGGTAAAGCGCCTACGATTATAGAAAGAAAACCCCATATTAGCACGCTCTTGGCGAAAGTGGGAAGGAAAAACCTCTGGCGGATCCAGGCTCAGGGAGAGGTGGCCATCCGCTGCAACCGGTTGGGGTGGAGGGAGGACACGGGACAAAAGAGCTCCAGAGGTTGATTGCAGGCAGACCTGCCTCTTTTCAGCTGCTCTGGAAAGCCAGCAGAGAGACATCATCTCTGCAGAATGAGGTCTCACAGATGGGCGTCTCATCCTTGTCAGATGCTGAATAACCCAGACTGCATCCTTTTGATGTGGCGTAGCGGCAGCTCTGCTCTGAGCTCCTCAGCCTGTCTCTGAGGCTGAGCCCACGCACTCTTCTGCTGCTTGCATCTTCGATCTCATTCCTTAGGTCACTACCCAAACTCGTGACTGTGGCTGCGGCTACCTGACCAGTAAATCAAAAGCCACTGCTTCCTGCTCAGCTCTTATTCTTTGCTTGTGAGTATCTACAACGTGTGGGATAGAAGGGCATGGCTGCTGTTGGCCGTTTCTATAACTCTGTGTTTCTTCTCTGTTTACAGTTGTTTCATCTTTATCTGGTTACTGTTGATTTTATTACAGTTTTCCCCTCGAGAGTAACACAGTAATCCTCAGCCTTTGAAGGTTTGCACTGTTGGTTTGCGATAGCTGACCCATCGGACAGGCAGCCGTCCTGAACGCTCAGTCATTCAGTCAGAAGCCTCGATGATTCATCAGTGAGCCAATCAAAGTCATTATTTCAGTCCTGACTTCTTCTCTCTTTTCTGATGTCGCAGTGAAGGAAGGCCTGTTAAAATCTCTGCCTGGCACAGACTTTGCAGTGTTTCTGTTTCCTCTGTCTGTGCGCGCACACACACACACACACACACACACACACACACACCCCTCTGGTTGAGGCAGGTCGATACCCTCATTGATTTCTCCTTTTTTCCCAGCTGCTCTGATTGATTCTTTTCAGATCTATTCTCCTGTTATTCTGTACTTGTTCTTTCCTCCTGGCTTCCTTCCTTCCTTCCTTCCTTCCTTCCTTATGGCCTGAAAGCTTCTTGCGTTGTTCCTCCTGTACAGATTTTTGTGTTCAATGTGATAAATTGATTCTTGGTTGTTGTTCAGTCATTTAAACATTAAGTAAATAATTTGCTTTCTTGTTTTCAGTCCAGCTTGTTTAAGGTGTTTGTTTCTCGTGAACGGTCACCGCAGGGGGGTATTTTTAATTTTTCTTTCTAAGCATCCTCTCTGTTGTTGTTTTGGTCTCTCTGGCAGGGCGGGACACCCCAACACGCCATCGGGGGCGGGTCAGGATGGCGAGGAGAACCCGTCAGCGCTGGCTGAGAACTGCTTCAGAGAGCTGCTGGGCCGAGCGGCGTACGGCAACATGAACAACGCTGTGCGACCCGTGCTGGTGTGAGTACCTGAAGTATCGTACACTCGCTCCTTGAGGATTCAGACTTACTGTGATAAGCTCCCCATAAGTGTTCCAGATGTCTCCCCCGGTTTATCATCGGGCGCACGGTGGATCCACGAGTGTTTCAGAAACGGAGCATTTAAGTCTGCCGGTAGTCTTTTATTTTGAAAATTGACTGGCTTCTCCCTGCTGACTTCCTGCCTCCTCATCTTTTCTGTGAAGCTTGAAGATGTGCTATTGAAACGTGTGTGTGTGTGTGTGTGTGTGTGTGTGTGTGTGTGTGTGTGTGTGTGTGTGTGTGTGTGTGTATTCCCGGGGTTAGAACACAGATCTGATTCCCAGTTTAAAGGACTGAGATATTGTTACCAGCCTTTTTTCAGTATATGCAGTGTTTGATCCAGAGTTTGAGCAGCCGTGCTGAATCCATGCGGCACTGCGGCTGTTATTGATTGAAAAAATAATAACAGCATCTCTGTGTTTGCTCCACATCGCCTGGGCGTCGTCACATTCCTGCCGCCTCCTCGTCACTCTGCGGAAACACGGCAGATTTATATTACATGTTGGGTTCATGACACAGAGAGGAGGAGAGGTGACGGGACGCCAAATAAATCTGCCGCCAATAAGCGCGAACACACACACACACACACACACACACACACACACACACACACACACACACACACACACACACACACAGGTTTATATATATCTATACACTGGCTTTCTTTCATTTTCCCTCTCACACCCTCTCTGACTCCCAGCACACAGAGGAAATTAAATGAGCTCTGTTATCAGCTGCCACGTGAATGCTGCACACCGCCTCCAGCCGCTGATCATGCCCTCCCCTCATCAACCCCTCCTGGGACTCCGACATCCTCAACACTGCTCCTGTTGGATGCACCGGCCCGCCACTCGGCACTGTCCACCTAAATTGGACAATTACCAAGCGAACGCTGAGCCCACTGAGGTTTTCTCTGTTTCTGCACCGATGAGTGGAGGCGGCTTTTTTATCCTCCCCGGCTCGTGCAGATATTTAAAGTAGCTGTTTAGGTTTTTGTGTTCAGCAGCCTGGCTCCGTGGGCGGTGCTGTCAATTTGGTTGGTTTAGGCTGGGCCTCCGTTCCACCTGCGATACAGACGGATGGATTTTATAAAGATGCCACTTCTGAGTCTGTTCAAAACAAAGAGGAACAACAGGAACAGTCACAGTTTACACATTTATATAAATATATATATATTCAAAATCACATCATGTTCGAAATGCAAAAACAAGCCATGCGTTGCCATGCGTTGCCATGCGTTGCCATGCGTTACGCTGCTCCAGCCTCAGACCATCACGTGCATGTTTCTACATTTCATGACAGGAAGCACAGAGCTGCTGTCAGCCTGCAGCAAAGTTACCCAAATCAAAGATGATGGCAAACTCAGCTGAGAGTTTATCTGCACAGCTTTTACTGTAGCTTACGTAGCTTTAGCGTAGCTTTGCAGCTGAACAGTTCAGTTTAGTTTTGCTGGGAAAAGTCTGAGAATGGTTTTAATTGCCGTTACAGAAACAAGAGCTGCTGCTCAGTCCACACTGCCTGGGCTGAACACAAAGTCAACTGACCCAGTGAAAAAGTGAAGAT